>NW_027556402.1:78326583-79526583 GCF_003287225.1 Phascolarctos cinereus | reverse complement strand
TTGAATTTTCTACTGTGTTAAGAAATGGATAGAGAATAATACTGCTTAGTATTATATGCTATGGTGGATAGAGAACTTGTCTCCCTATTAGAAAGGCCTGACTTCAAGTCCCTATTCAGATGCATCCTGGTTATATGATCCTGGGGAAGTTACATTTTCTGTGTCCTCTACCTGTTCTAGGAGTAGGAAGGACTGTGAGTTACAACAGATTACTACCTGTATTGGGAGTAGGAGTTTCCTTAAGGGATGTTCATTATACCAGTGAATTTAGAGATTCTATACAAAAATTAAACTGCCAGAGATTAGATTTTTGTGTAAAGATGTATATGACAAAATTCCCCAAAAGAAAACCTTTTTTTAAAAATGTACGGGAAATTCATGTTGCAAAATGTGTTTTTTATATAAGCAAACATAGCTAGGGACTTTGGAAAGAAAATACTACGTAATGAAAATAAAAAGAGTTATAATATAGAGAAGCCCTATTTTCCCTTTTAAGAAAAGCCCCCCCCGGGCAGTTAGGTTGCACAGTGGATAAAGCACCAGCCCTGGATTTAGGAGGACCTGAGTTCAAATCCAGCCTCAGACACATAGCACTTACTAGCTGTGTGACCCTGGGCAACTCACTTTAACCCCATTGCCTAGCAAAAAAGAAGAGGGGGGGAAAAGCCCCCAATAAATTTTAATACTTGCTGTAGTGAAATTAGAGAAATAATTTTTTGAATGTGTAATGGTTTTGGAATTGATAGCTATGCATAAATAGGGCTTGCCTTAATAACATAGGCAAAGGCAGTTATAAAAATCTGTGCTTGCAATCAGTTAGCTCAGATAAAACTATTAAGCTTATCTTTCTGCTAAGGCAAGAGAGATCACTTTAGGAATCGAGAAAGTGTACTTACTTTGTCCCAAGTCTTACACCACTGAATGTATTATGAAGGAAGCCATCATTTTCCTCTGTCCTCACTCTCCTGTCATCTCCACCAGAGAATGGAACAGCTGAGACAACAAGCCATAAGTACCTGGAATCTATTGTCTTAAATACAGTTATCCCTTCCACATCATGACATTCCCCATCATGGTTTGGATATATCTTGGGTCAGCATAAGAAATTAAATGGGAATTTGGGGGGAGTTTTGCAGCACCCAGGCAACACACAAAGGCCAGCAGAAGACAAAAAAAAATTTAGAAACTTTGAAATGTATAAAATATATGTATAGTATTGTATAGTATCAATATATTTTATCTTTTAATGTCATAATAATTTAGATTTCTTCTCTGGCACAAAGGGAGGGTCAAAAATTTTTATGCAGATTTTACAGATTGCTAGGGTACCTTGTTCCTAACCCCTCCAGTGTTTAAGGGAAAACTGTATTTCTTTGTTTGGGGAATACCAGATTCATACCCTGACTAGAAATACTAGATACAATCCATTTTATTCATTTCCCTCAAATGTAGGGGTCCTAAGTGGATTACTTTCTACAGACCTACTGGACCTTTATTTCAGTTCTAAAGCCATATGACACCTGGACTTTGTGAGTGTAACCTGCTGTGACAAATAAAAATAAATAAGAAAGTTTCCCATAGTTGGTGACCCAGGTGGAAGTTTTACTACAATTTCCATTAGCCACTGGGACCAGCTTCAACCAAAATGAACTTTATTTAAACACACTTTTCCTCCCATGCGGAGCCACCAAAAGCAGAAAAATCCTAGATGCACCTAAGGCGTGGGTGAATTTTCTGTCTCCTCTCCCAGCACACATCTTTTGGCAAACATTTTTTCTATCTTACTTAGCCTAAACTTTGAAGAAATTGCATTTTCTGTAATTCAGCACTAGAGTGTTCCATAACCTGGATCATTTGATAAAAATACAAAATATCTTTGTTAGACTTTCAAAGATGATAGACTGAAGCAGGAAGGGACTCAGAGACCATCTAGTTCATCCTCTTCATTTTAAAGATGAGGCATCTAGGGCTTAGACTAAGTGATTTGTCCAAGGTCACACAGGCAGTAAAGGGGAGAGACAGCATTCAAAAGCAGGTCATTTTTGTCTGAATGCAGAGCTCCTTCTCTTGTACCAATCTGTCTTTGAAACAATGTCTGCAAAGCCTTGGTCCTTCTCCGAAATAGCCTGGAGAATGAGATGAAGATTGCAATCCTTGAGACTTTTCATAAAGGCATTACAAAGTTCTTAGAGACAACAATGGCAAAAGGGAGAAGAGTACTTAATTGTAAGTCAAAAGACCAGGGCTCATATCCTGTCTATAGTCAGTCAACAATCATTTATTCCATGTGTAATGTGTGCCAAGCACTGTGCTAAATGATGGGCATGTGAAGAAAGACAAAAGGCAGTCTGTTTTCTCTCAAGGAACTCATAGTGTAATGGGGCAAACAAGATATGTACAGGATAAATTAGAGACAATCTACAGGTGTACGTTTTGAGCAGGACCTGTGTTGACTCTATCTCTGAGCCTTGTTTGTTATTGTTGTTCAGTTGTTTTAGTTGGGTCTGACTCTCCATTACCCCATTGGGTGTTTTGTTGGCAAAAATGCTGGAGTGGTTTACTATTTCCTTCTCCAGCTCATTTTTACAGATGAGGAAACTGAGGAAAACAGATTTAAGTGACTTGCCCAGAATCACACGGCTGCTATCTAAGGCCAGATTTGAACTCAGTAAGCTGAATCTTCCTGACTCTAGGTCAGGCACTCTATCCGCTGTGCCACTTGGTTACCCCTTGAGCCTTATTAGGAGAAGCTTAATAAAGGTTTGCTGAACCATTATTTTAGAAGACCAGTGAGGAAATGTATTACCCACCCTCAGACAACAAGATCACTAACTCAGGATATAGTATAAGATTTGGCCATTGTGATTTGTTTTCCTTGTCTATGCATATTTGATAGAAGGGTTTAGGTGTTACTGCTGTTTTTCTTTCAGTTTGAGGAAAGGATTGGGGAGGGGTTGAAGAAAAAGGAGAGCTGGTAATAGGGTAACCAAAAATGCAAAAAAAAAAAAAGAAAAAAGGAGTAAGAAAACAGAATAATTAAAGTTGTTTTGTTTTGTTTTGTTTTGTCTTAATGAACAGAAGAGAGCAGAAGGAAGAGGTCAATAGGAAACAGAAAAGCAGAATGGATGGGGGGGGGAAATGCTGAATTTGTTAAATACTTAAGAGAAGCAGGCTATCTGTGGTGTAGATTTCAATTGCATATGCAACCCTCCCTTTCTGTCCTACTTTGCATAGGGATATGCTTATCTTTTTGTTGTTAGATTCAGAATAAAGCAATTAAAGATGTTTAACATGTTTGTTAAATTATCCTAGTTTGGGCTTCACCAATTATATGAACTTATAAGACACTTTTCCCCCTTCCATGTTTTAATGCTCTGTTGGGGCATCAGACCAACTTTTTCAAAAATATTTCAGATCTAAATTATCATAGGACCTTAACTTGGAGCGGACCTCTGAAAATACCTAGTCTATTTTATAACGCAACTGAAGTCTAGAGAACTGTAAGGGACTTCCACAGCACAGCAAGATCTTGCATTTCAAACCCATGTACTTTGACTCTGAATCCTGGGCTTTTTCCACTTTGCCACACAGATGTATGTGTAAGCTTCTTAAAGCAAAAGCGAGATATTTATTCCCCATGTTGCTAATTCCAATTCTTCCAAAGATCTGTGATTTCATTGATGTGGATTCCCTTTCCACTAATGCAAATTGTAGCTCCTTTACCCTTTGTTGGTGTTCATGAGTTGCCATGGCCAAGATAGCTCCTATGAGTTTGGGGAAAATGCTAAATTTTAGGTAGGAATGGAGAGAAATTTCTATTCATGGCCATAATCAAATAAAATTGCTGCATCTCAGGTATCAGAAGACATGGAGGAAAGAATAACTCATTTCGCTGTAGCAGCCTTCCTAATAGTCTGTAGCAAATAGCAAAAAGGCCACTACAGCAACTGCAGGCAAGGGGATGAACCCTAGATTTTAAAGGAGAGGTCCTGCCCTGGAGTCCTAGTTTCGCCCCTTTGGTGTCACTGTTGTCGTTCTTATTCAGTCATGTCTGACTCTTTGTGAACCCATTTGGAGTGATTTGCCGTTTCCTTCTCCAACTCATTCTACAGATAAGGAAACTGAGGCAAACAGGGTTAAATGATTTGTCAAGGGCCACATAGGTAAGTAGGTATCTGAGGCCAGATTTGAACTCACGAAGATGAGTCTTCCTGACTCCAGTGTCACCTAGTCACCCCCAGAGATCTGCCCCTTATTGATTCCTATGTGATCCTGGTTAAGTCAATCAAACTCTTTGGGCTTTCATTTCTTTATCTTGAAATGAGGATAATGATAACAATTGCACTGCCTATCTCATGGGCTTGTTGTGGGGAATGCATTTCTTAAACCTTAAAGACATGTAAAAGTGAGTTATTAACATTATGAGACTCAGTCTTTTTTGTTCTCAGAAAGAGGAAGAAAAAAGATGCTATTTCTCTACTTCCTTATAGGATTACAGAATTTAGAGGTGGAAAAGACCCTGGAGATCACTGGCTCGCCTCACTTTTACAAATGAGGAAACTGAGCCCTTATTTCTTTACCAGACAAAAACAAATCCAATTTTGGCTATACAAAAAGGGTTGAGAATGAGGGTTAGAAGGAGAACTTTCCCACCTTAAATTACTCCATTTCTCCAGGATTCCTTGTAAAACTCTAGCTCTCCTCCTCTGTCTACTTTTTTCAGCTATCTCTCTCTAGTCTTTTAACACCTAAAGTTGGCAAAAGTGCTGCCCCTGAAAGTGTTGAAGTTGTTTCTAGTGTGAGCAGACAGTTGTTAAACTAGAACCAAGGATAGATATGAGAGTGAGTGAAGGACCTTGCCTCTAGCATCTTTATCTCCCATTTGGAGTTGCTTCCCTCCAAAGCTTTACACAAGTTTGGTTCTCTAAATTATATGTTAAAAATTGGGTGCAGCATGACAATTTGTACATATTTTTACCCCCTAGTTAAATTTTAGAATGGAAACTTGCTGAGGGCAGGGAATACAGGCATACCTCACACATACCATGGGTTTGATTCTGAACTACTTCAATAAAGCAAATATTGCAATAAAGTGAGTCATGTGAATTTTTTCCTCACTAAGCTTAATTGTTTCTAGCTTTTGATTTAAAAGTGAGAGACTGTGATTCTACCTTTCGCTTGGACAATTGGAGGCCATTATAGGGTTATTAATTGGCTTAATTTCGATATCAGTGTGTCTCAGGGATAGAGAGGTTCAAGGAGAAACAAGGGATTGGCAAGTTGGTAGAGCAGTCAGAGCATACACATTTATCAGTTAAGTTTGCCATCTTATGTGGATGAAGTTCCTGGTGCCTGAAAACAATTACAATGCTGACGTCAAAGATCATGGATCACAGATCACCCGTAACAGATATAATTACAATGCGAAAGTTTGAAATATTGAGAAAATTACCAAAATGTGACACAGAGACTTGACGTGAGTACTTGCTGTTGGAAAAATGGCACTGATGGACTTGCTTGATGCTGTCTACAAACCTTCAATTTGTAAAAAAAAAAAAAATGCAATATCTGTGAAGTACAATAAAATGAAGTACTATAAAATGAGGCAAGCATGTCTACCTTTTCAAATCTCATTTGTTTAAATGTGCATCACTGCTCTTATCTTCAAAGGTGCTACTTCTGCCAAGTGTCATTGTGGATGCGATGGATGGTTATCTTTGCCATCTAGCTAATACTTTGCTGAGCTGGACAGGGTTTTGTTATAGAAGCTTCCTATTGGGATATCTTATGTCTTTGCTTTATGTGGTTGGTTTTGCTTTTGCTTTTTAATAACTCTAATATGATCATTGCTAGAAAATACCATGTGGCTAAAAAAAACCCCTAAACTTGCTATTTATTATAAGTACTATGCTCTCTTCTTACAGGTGCTTAATCAATATGATTGATAATCATGATGAAAAGATTCCCCAGCATTATCCCTATTACCATGGCTATTGAGAATGACACTAAAATAGTAACTTGAATTTTTACCTTGCTTCAAGATTTATAGCTTGCTTCACAAAAGCCTTGAGAGGCTCATATGCAAAATGTGACTGTACCCATTTTACAGATGTAGGGGGAAAATGCAGGGAGGCTAAATGATGTGTACAGGAAGAGTCAAACATAGCTAAAAATGACTGAACAACAACTTCTGATTGCAAGACCAGTATGATTTTCCCTACAGCGTGCTAAAAATGATCAGCAGTCATTGAATTAATTTATTTACCATACTTCGAAACTCACTGCCCTTGTCTTTAATAGCATTCAGGGCTCAAAAGGAGCTTGTGTACTCAGAGTATCAGTAATAAGTTTTACTTCGCCCCTCATATTGGATGTTCTGCTTATCATTGACCAACCAGAAGTGAGCACCCATGATGGAAGTCTGAAAGAGTGGAGGTTCAACCTCCCTGGTGCTGGAACACTAGAGGAATATCCACTTCTAAAGAGAAAGGAATAGAATCAGTAAGAATTGTAAAGGTTTGGTCTGCTTTCAGCACCATCCTTTACATTACTCTACAGGTGCTGTTTGGACTGGCCAAACTATTCTTCTTGCTATATTCCTCACATACAACGTTCCATCTCTTATTTCTGGGTTGTTTCACTCTGTCTTCACGTCCACCTCTTTAAATCCCTACAAATTAATTTCCTACAAATCTCAGTCCAAACCCTGAGCCTACGGGAGGGTTTTCCTGGTGCCTCCATTTGTTAGTGTTTCCTCCCTGAAAATTGCGTTGCATTATTCTTCCTATGGGGGCAACTAGGTGGCACAGTGGATATGGCACTGGGGCTGGAGTCAGGAAAACACAAATTCAAATCTGGCCTCAGGCACTTACCAGCTATGTGACCCTGGGGAAGTCACTTAACCCTATTTGCCTTCATTTCCTCATCTGTGAAATGGGCTAGAGAAGTAAATGGCAAACCACTCCAGTATCTTTTCTAAGAAAACATCAAAAGAGGTGGAAGAATTGGGCCCGACTGAAATGACTGAACAACAAAAACAACCTATACATATTGTAAATTATTATTTGTGCACCTATTGTCTACCCGACAGAATGGGAAGCTCAACAGTAAGACTATTTCACGTCTGTCTTTGTATTCCCAATAGCTAGCACAGTGCCTGGCACACTGTAGACACTAAATAAATGCTTGTTGATTAAGTAATTCATCAGTCCTTCCAAAGATCTCAGATTTCATCTGAGTCTGTTTAACATGTAACTGCATTGATGTTTGTAGGTGCAATGTTAAGAACCAGCCTGCTCAGCCGTCTTTGGCAAAATTGCAGGTTAACCACTGATTCCTGGTTCCAGCTTAACTGTTTAGAAAGGGAGGCGTGATAAATTTACCTTTCCCTCAAAGCTATGCTTGGGGCAATAAGGAGTCAGGGTATGGATCTTGGGGCATACTAACCAGGAATGGAAATACTTCCTGGGACAATGCTAGGAATCTATGTTGCTATAAGATAGACCAGTCCTGGAGTTGCAGGGGGCAGGATTGCTCAGGGCTGTAACTTCTGGAGGGAGAAAGTATACTCCAGAATAAGCTGTTGTCCCTGAGAATGGGTTTGGGCGGGGAAGCTTTCACTTGGTGTGTGGCTCTAGGGGGAGTGGGGAAGAGAAAGAACAATCCATGACGTTATCGTACCTAATGTTTTGGTGTCCTAGAGAAAAGCTTTCCTTAAATTGTAAAGAGAGTACACCTAGATCCTAGCATGGGACCTTACTTTTAACAGAAGTAGTGGCCAGACTTGAAGACCCAGGTATTCTGAGGAAAGCATACCTTTGCCCTTACTTGGCACTGCCTGGCAGACGAAAGGGGCTTCTTAGCTCTGCTTTCCATTTCCTCTTTCTGAGGAAATGAAACAGTGAGGAGCAGCTTGGCTTCTCACCATCTCTTTAGAAAGTTATGGACAGGAAGCTACCCTTCAAAGGGGGCGTAGTACAATGGAAAGCATGCTGGATTTGGTGGCAGAGAACCTGGGTTTGAATCCTAACTCTTCTACCTTCCTCCTGTGTGACCCTGAGCAAGGCCCTCAGTTCTCCATCTATAAAATCAGGGGATTCCACTAAATTGCCTCTAAGATCTCTTCTCATTCTAAATCTATGCTCTTATGGGTTCTATAATCTGACAACTGTTCTGATGGGAAGAAGGGTAATTAGCGCTCTCTCTCTCTCTCTCTTTCTCTCTCTCTCTCTCTCTCTCTCTCTCTCTCTCTCTCTCTCTCTCTCTCTCTCTCTCTCTCTCTCTCTCTCTCTCTCTCTCTCTCTCTCTCTCCCCTGTTCTGCCCCCTAGCAAAGTGAGTGCACATGAATTTATGTTAACATAGGCTTAAACAGGCCAAGGAATAGTAATGCATTGAAATCTTTCTATCAGAAATAATTGTCTCATAGCTTTAAGACAATATATTACTAAGAATTCTATTTTCATCATATAATGAGACAGAGTGAGTTTCAATGCCACCTCAAATCATTTAAATTCTCTGAGCCTCAGTTTCTTCATCATAAAATGGGGATAATAATAGTATTTATCTCACGGGATTGCTATGAATACCAAAGGAAATAATGTACGTAAAGTACTCTTCAAACTTCTGTAGAAATGTCAGTTATTTTCATCATCATCATCATCATCATGAATTTCCCTGGCTAGTCTATTTGTTTAATAAGCCTCTGTTAAATCTCCTTCTCACTCTAGATAAATTGCCTGGTTCTTTTATGGAATTCAGCCTTTTGGGTTCTCAGTTGGCCATTACTGAGGAGGGCCCTAACTATAAAAAGTACTAGCCCTTAACACATGCAGGATGTTGAAGTCTCATTAGCAGGATTTAGGCATTGGAATTATGAATAATGTCTCCTCCTCTTCCCATCCTGTAGCAGGTTCTTGGTGGAAGAGTGAGAATAGTGATTCTCTAAAAGTCCTTGGGCTCTAGTGCTCATAACATAAGTGGTAGAGAAAACAGGGCACTCTCATTAACATCAAGCTCACCCACATATGCAAATTTAGGCAACTCACTTTGTTCACCTGCCCCTTAAGTTCACAATATACCAAATGGGTACCATGCCACTTCTGCTCATGTGTTTCTCTTTTTTTTTTAATGCTTTATTTATGTCTTTTTGTATTTTTATATCACAGTCATTTCCTGATGACTCCCTAATTAAACCAGGGTTATATCTGAATCAGCTCAAACAGGCTTATGAAAGCTGGTTGTTAAATTTTCAATGTGAGCATTTATACCACATTTGAAACTCAGAAATCATACTTGCTACAAACCTGGTCTTGATTTATTGTTTTGTGTTTGTCTAGACTTAAGAAAATATTAATAATGCAGATTAAACTTAAAAGCATATACATACATTTTTTTCCCCTGGAGAGCTGGTTGTTAAACATTTATCAGCACACTTTTGTATTGCTCTATAAACATTATTTGAGCTAAGAAAGAGTACAGTGGAGGGCTCGGGTGATTAAATCACCACCAGATTGGAAACCTGGTAACTATGGGCTAACAACAACAGCAGCAGCAATAATCATAACTGGGATTTATTTGGAGCTTTAAAGTTTACAGAATGATTTATATCCTTTATCTCATTTGGCCTGAATGGAAAGAACATATGCCGTTTTCCACATCTATAGTCTCTCACTTCAACAAATAAGGGATGGAGTTTCATTTTTAATTCTCTTCTTCAGGGTCATTTCATTATAATTATTTTAATACTTTTAATTTTTAATTATTCTATATTTGAAAACACTAATTAATATAACCATTTCCATATGTTAGGAATAAAAAGCATATTACAATATAAAACCATGATTTTCTAGTATAAGCAGCTTGCATTTTTAAAATAGCATGTAATAAATTTAATATTAGTTTTAAAGCTGACCTGCTTGTTTGTGTCTTCCTCAAAATCTCCTCCTTCTGTTCTCTTCTGTGTTTTTTAAAAATACTCTAATGATCCCATTTTCTCTCTTTTCTTTTTTTTTTGACATCACCGTCAATTGCTCCCTTTTCCCTCCAAATCCCCTTCAACTGAAAGAAAAAAAAAACAAATATCTCCCTTATGACATATAAGTACAATGAAGCCAAAAAAATTAAGACATTGACCATATTTAAAAATATAGATCTCATTCTGCAACTCTTATCTATCCCCTCTTTGTCAGGATGTGAATAACATGCTTCATCTTAGGACCTCTCTGGAAACACGATTGTTTCCAGCTTCATCTGAGTTCTTAAGTCTGTCGAAGATATTCTCTTTACAATATTGTAGTCATTATATAATTGTTGTCCTAGTTCTGCTCATTTGGCTCTACACCACCTCATATAAGTCTTCCTATGTTTCTCTGAATCTCTCTCTTTTATCATTCCTCCTAGAGCAATAATATACCACAATTTGCTCAGCTCCAATTGTTGGACACCCATCAACTTATTTCACAATTCTCCATTATTTTCCATTTCTACATTAAAACAAAAAGTGTTACAATAAATATATTTTTGTACATATAGGTTCTTTGCCTTTGTCTTTAATCTCTTTGGTATATACACCTAGTATAGATATCTCTGGGTCAAAGACCATGATTGACCATTATAATTCCACAGGATATAGTCTTTCAGGAGGTTTTTATTTGTTTGGGTTTTTTTTTTATTTTGTTATTTACATTGGTTTACTCATTGTGTAGATTGTTTTCCTGTTTCTATTTACCATCTAATTTTTTCCCCCAGGATATATGTTTGTCTGCATGTGTAAATATAGGATGTTTCAAAAGTCTTTGTGCAGTTTTGAGCTATTAAAGCTGCATGAAGATTTTTGGAACACCTTGTAGCTATACATAAAGATGATATATATATATGGATAAGGACATAAGTGATATAGAAATATAGATGTAAACTTGGTATTACAATGATGTAGGGAACTCCTAGACCAGAAAACTTCTTCCACCCGTGCAATTTGGCACCTCTGCAACTTATAGTTTTGATCAAATGAGATAGTAATTGTAAAGGATTTAGCACAGAACCTAACACATAGTAAGTCCTGTATAAATATTAGTTGTTGTTGTGGACATGCCTAGAACACTGAGAGACTTAGTGCTTTGCTCAGGGTCACACAGCCTGTTTATGTCAGAGATAGGGCTTGAACCCAAGTCTTCCTGGCTCTGGGACTAGTTCTCTATCCATTCACCACCCAGCTTTCTAAAATATTTTGAAACTATATGAGCTAATATATGGCAAAACTATCTATTTATGGGGGGGGGAACACTACATATGGTCAAGGTATTGTTACTTACTAAACTATTATATGCCTTAAATATGAAATATCATCATCATCCTTTTGATACTTCCACAGAGCTGTGATTTCAGCCCTGGGGGTAGGCCCTCCTCTGGTGGTGATCACAACCCTTCAACACCTTCACAGAGGAATTTTGTGAGTTATGATCAGCAATGCAAAGCTCATTACCAGTGGCCAATCTTTTAGAAATGAACCTCTGAACTTAACTAGGTTGGAATTCAAACAGCACTCAGGCACGTACTCAGTATCTGCAAGTTTAATAGGATCTGCTGGAGCTTATAGTCATGATTTTGAGTTATCAAAGATATCGTGTCCAGATTCCTCATTTTATAGATGAGGAAAGTGAGGCACAGAGAGTTTAAGTGAGTTGTCCAGAATCACCCAGCTATTAAATATCTTAAAGCAGGGTTTGAACCCCGGTCTTTCTGACTTTTAGTCCAATACTCTATCCACTATGCTAAGCTGTCTCTCCTGGGCATAACTTTAGAGAAAACAGGGCCAGTCATGAGGACTTATCCATGAAAGTCATCTAGCAGATAACTATATTCTCTTCAACAAAAATAATGTTTTGAATTAATTTTATTTCCCATTTGTAAATGGCTCTGATACTTGTGTCCCTCATTATAAAGTTTAAAAAAAAAAGAGAAAAATGAAATGTTCTTGTCTATAAAAATGGTCATGGAAAATGCCTTGTATTTATGTCTTTATTGTTTGGCTTCACATGAGACAATCTTATAATGGCCCCATTTCAGGATTTCAGTGGTGTCAAGTGAGAAAACAATTCAACACACCCTGCTTTCCCCAAAGGCTGAGAGGCCAGTGAGTGGGAAACTAGGCCAGTGAGTAGGAAAAGGGTATTTTTTTTTCATTTTCATTTTTTTTTTAACTGTCTACCACTCCTTTTGAACAGCATGGGTGGTACCTAGGAGTCTCTGGCCCTGTTCCCAGAGCTCTTTGCCCTTACCAAGTTGAATCTACACCTTGAGAAATGTGGCTTGCCTGCCCAATGAGATGGCATTCACTTTTGTAAGTTGGCCTTCTGGGAAAGTTATAACACTTCCAGCCTGGTAATGGAGAAGACACAAGGAAGAAAAGGCATTTTGTCTGGTACTAGTAGGTAGCAGATAATCTGATTCCCATATCATTCCATCTGTTTAATCTCCCTTTCATTTTGAAGACTTACATTCCCTGGACCCAGAACTTAAAAAAAAAAAATCACAGTATGAAAACAATGAAGTTTGTCGGGTTTCTTTCCCCCATCCCCCTGTGCATAGTATTATAAAAAGGTTTGTCTTCCTAGCCAACAGCAGCAAATGTACAAAGCTTTCTTCGTTAGAGGGTTGCCTTTTTTTTTTTTTTGGCTATTTAAACCATCAGCAGCATTCAATGAGGACACCACACATATGCACGCCAGATGCTGGGAAGCAGTACCTCAGGAGGACCCGACTCAAGTTAGCAATAATCTGAGGACAGCGGGTGTGAACCTGAGCTGGGCCAACACCTCATCAGGCCGAATAGCTAATTGATTTCAAAATTAGACTTGGTATTTCTGAACAATAATCTTAAAAGGCAGCAATAAAATCCATCAGGATCCTTTGAGCTGGCCAAGCTTTCATCCAAAGGGCTTATTACAAAGAGCTGGCACACCTGAACTTTGGCACAGACAAATAAATCCAAAAACAGCAAATGGAAACCACATTTGGCACTGGGGGTTTGTCCAGAAGAGTTTGGCTTCATGAGGAAACAAGATTTTCAATTTCATTTTTTTTTTTGCTTCTAGTGGCAGGAAACAATTCATTTAGAGTGGTTTACTATGACATTTGTGATTTATACAACAAAATATGCATAACCACTATGTGAGGGATTTCAAGTGTCCTATAAGCCTTTAGGCCTCAGAAACTACCAGAGCACAGCAAGGGTTAGCTAAGCCCCTTTAGTGATAACTTAATCACGTGAGAAGGCTGCCCCCTTTGAACTCTGGAGAACAACTCTGGGCCATCAGAGTCCAGAGGGGTTTAAATTTGATTTTTCTGTAGTGACAATAAATTACATCCAACTATCTGAGAAATGTGGAGAATCTTATCTTGACTCCATAATGAGATAAATGAAGATTACTGCCACTGGGTTAAGAGATGGCATAAATTCTGAGCACAAACTTCACCTAGGGTTTACAGAAGGGCAAAGACATATGTCATTTTGTTTATCTGTCAAACTTATAGAAATAAACATCTATGTGTAAGATTATAAGGCAAAATTTTTAAAAAGGAAAAATAGACCCTTGTAGACTATGTCCACATATGTATTGTAAACTGAAGAGTTGAACCCCATACTTGAATAATTCATGTACCTCAGTGTGACTTCTACTTCTGCTTTCTGGATATTTCAGACAAGGGTGTTAAATTAAAGGTATTATCTTTGAGTGGGTGGTAGGGTGAGGTATTATTAATTTAGAAAAATCAGGCTATAGGCTCATAGATCCAGAACTGGAATTTGAACAGAGGTCCTGATTGTGTGTCCAGTGTGGTACAATGGAAAGGTCACCAGATTTGGAGTCAGGTTTAAGTCTTGACTTCTAATAGTGTGGCCTGGGAAAAGTCATCAGCCTCTCTGGGACTCAATTTCCTCATCTGTAATTTAAGGGGGTGGGAGTGGGGGTTGGTTAAATGGCCCCTAAGGTTCCTTTCAGTTCCATATCTGTAATCCTATAATCTTACATGCATAGCCCTTCGACACTTGGCCCCAGACTATGATTCCAGCCTAATTCTATGTTGCATCTTTCCTCACTCTTTACCATCCAGCCAAACTGGCCTTTTTGCAATTCCTTGCCTCCAACTCCTTGCCCAGGCTAGCTCCCATGCCTGAATGCCCTCCCTCTTTACCACCACTGCTCTGACTTTCTAGCTTCTTTCAAAGTTCTACTTAAACATCATTTCATTCATGAATTCCTAGTAACCAGTCCCCAGCCAACAACGCCCAGCTTCACCAGCTCCATTATATTTTTTTCACATATATTTTGTATTTTAAGGATATACGTAGATTTCATCTCCTCAATAGAACATTAATTCCCTGAGGGCAAAGACTGTTTCCTTTTTGTCTTTATATCTGTGTCACCCAGAAAACCTGTCAGATAGTGGGATCTTTAATAACTGCTTGTTAATTAATTGATTGATAGTGTATTTGTACTCTGACTCCTTATATAAGCTATATATAGCTAAAGAAAACACGCATGGCAAAGAACATTCATCCAGTTGATAAATTTGCCTTGCAATTGAAGAAAATGAATTTAATTGAAAAGGATATCTATAGAGAGATGTATATGTATATACATGTGCATATACCTGCACATATACATATATTATGTCATATATAAATTTATTAGTATATATTCTTTAATTAAAATATATAAATGCATGTATACATATGTGTAGATATAGATACACACATATCTCCAAAAATGTTAAATAATTCATTCTCTGAGGAACATATATATGAGAAATATATGATATATTAATATGTATGTATATATATTATATATATACATACACACATATCTTCATAATGTCGAAGTCATTTAAAATATTCTCAAACAATGTTAGCATCTGAGATATTTGGCATCATTTCTACTAATGCTCATAAAATAGAAATCTGATACATATAAAGAAAAACAGAACAGCTTAAAAAAGAATTGGCTTCTATTTGAGTATAAATTGTCTGGTTATCATATATAAAAGAGAAATAATCATTCAAATAAGAGAAATCAGTGGCTAAAGTAATCTTTCTAACGTACATATCTTGTCATATCCTGCCCCATTTTAGTGGCCACTGCCTACATGGTCAAAAACAAGCTTCTTAGCTTGGCATCCAGGGCTCTGTACAAACCCATCCTTCAGGCTTTATTGTAAATGATTTTCCTTCATGCACACTACCCTGTCATAGTAACTTGTCATTATTCCCTAATTTTATTCTCTCCTCTGTACATTTGTTCAAGCTGTCCACCAAGCCTAGGATAGACTCTTCCGTATCTCTACCATTTGAATCTTTCCCTTCCTTTAAGGCATAAATTAAGTGCTACTAACTCTATGAAGTCTTCCCTAGCTAGGGTAGTCTTCCATAGCTAGGTGGTGGAGTAGATAGAGCTCCAGGCCATGGTCAGGAAGATTTGAGTTCAAGTTCAGTTTAGACGCTTACTAGCTGTGTGACCCTGGGCAAGTCAATTAACCTCTGTCTGCCTGTTTCCTCAACTGTAAAATGGGCATAATAATAGCATCTCACTGGGAGACACACACACACATACACACATATATATACACACACACACACATATATATATATATACACACACATATATGTACATATATGTGTGTATATTTATATCTATCTATATACTTTTATAATATATATATATTGCTTAATGAATGTTTTCTGAATCAATCAAAGATGAAAAATTCTGTCTCCTTGCTTATATCTATTCCACCAAGTAGGAGATTGTGGTAAAAATTCTCCAGAGTATAATTAGTTTCTGAGGTTTTATCCCCATGGCCACATTCTGCATTCATAAATACTAATAATTTCCTGAATGCTTTTTGAAGGGTCCAGGGTTCAGTATCAAGTATCATGGAGTTTCCAATCCAAATACATTCTTATGAATCAATAGGCTATTATCATGTGTGTGCCTAAATCTAGGTTAATACAAACACACACACACACACACACACACACACACACACACACACACACACGTATGTATGAAGGTGTTTTCCCAACACTGAAGGATGCTTTTCATCTCAATTAACTTCTTTCCCCATGCTTCTAAGGAGCATACAGCATTGTACTTTATATAATTAAAATATATATAGCTTATTTAAATGTTTCCAATATTTTAAAAAATTATAATTAGGATAAACTGAGGCTTTTGTCATTCCAAAATCAGATAAAATACAACCTTTCCCCAATAATTAATGAAAATAGATTTATTTCTTTTCAGGAGTGGGGGGGGTGTCATTTTTTTTTGAGCAAGGATTTGGTTAGCACAATAAATACTCTTACATCAATACTTTGCCCTTGAGTGTCTATCTTTCTCTTCTCCTATGGATGCAATCAGCCTGGCCTTAAGAACTAATCTTTTTTTTTAGGTGCATCTAGATGGTACAGTGGATAGAGCACTGACCCTTGAGTCAGGAGGGCCTGAGTTCAAATTCAGCCTCTGACATATGCTACTTACTACCTGCATGACCCTAGGCAAGTCACTTAACCCCAATTGCCTCACCCCCCCCCCGTAAAAAAAAGAACTAATCTTTTTAATTCAAGTCCTATTAGGTAACTGTCTCAAGATTTCAGAGGCAGCTTAAGATCATAGTGACTTCTAACTTTTACCTTGCCATAGAAGTTCTTCTCATCTTCAATATATTTTCCATTGCTTCAGTGATTTCAAAGCCACAAATAACAAGTTCAACCTAAATATCCTCACATATAGGTGCTAACTTCTCACAATACTTAATTTCTTAAACTTGTGTGTCAGTGACTGTGTGTGTGTGTGTTTTGAGATGGGTCCCATCAGAAGTCTAGTGAATCCTACAGACCCCTTCTCAAAATAATGGGTTTTTTTGTTTTGCATATGCTTTTTAAAAATTTATCTATTTTTAGTTTTCAACATTCACTTCCACAAGATTTTGAGTTCCAAATTTTCTCAAAATAATGTTTTTAAATGCATAAAATAAAATACCTAGGGTGATATAGTTGTCAAAATATTATTTAAAAGAAATTCACGGTCTCTACCTTAAGAACTCCTGTATCTAATGTGAGTCTTTAAGAAATATCAAAATGATTCTTTTCTCTCAAATTAATTGTCATCTTTGAGTCTCAATTTAGCCCATCCTAGGGTAATCAGATTTTCCCTGGGTGTTTTATAGTTCACATCTTATGTACGTCTCAGCAGCGGCAGTGAATAGTCCTAATCTAAATTCAGCTCCAATCTCTCTTATTCTTTATTAGGATTCCCTTTCAGTTTCCTTCCAGTGTTTCACAGGTCTTCTCTGTGCACACAGCATGCAGAGATGCACCAAATTTAACTCTGCTGGTCCCCAGAGTGCACTGCATCTCTCTAGAGAATTGTGTTCCAGCTGGTACTCTGACATGTTTTCTATTAGAGGCCAGGGTTTCCTCAGAAGAGACCACCACAGAAGTGTGAAGGCTCCAGGACACTCTGAATGCTACCCTTCAGTGGGTAACAGCAACACCTGCAACAAGTTAATTTATTCTCATCCATTATGAAAACACACAGGGTTTCATACCCTTCCTTATCTGCCATGGGGTGGTCCTCGGACTGAACTGCTGTGTAGAACTTTCAAAAACACAGTGACCAAGGTCTAGAAAGGGATCTTTTAGGGGCATTATTTAAAATTTGTCTCCTTCCTTATTCTTGTATTCCAAGGCATTTTGACTTTTCCAGGAACTTTACCACCACTAGGTTATTAGTACAGACTATATTGTGTTAACACAGACATCACTGTTACTTTATTATAAAGAAAATGGAAAAGGGTCAAGAGATTTACTCCAGGTGGAGCCAAGATGGTTAAGGCAGGGACTCACCTGAGCTCTCCCCCAAACTCCTCCAAATACCTTTAAAAAATGACCCTTCACAAATTCTAGAGCAGCAGAATCCACAAAAAGATGGAGTGAAACAAATTATTTCCAGCCCAAGATAACTTTGAAGGTCGGCAGGAAAGAGAGGATTTGGCCTCAGCAAAGCCAAAGCCGGTCTCTGGGCAACTGAATGACTCATAGCAGTGGAGGTTTCTAGACCTTTCAGCCCACAGACTCCAAAGACAACTTAGAGGGTCATTAGGTAAGATCTGTCGTACCTGGGTGAGAATGAAGCACAGTCCAATGCAAACTGTGCCAGCACAGCCCCACCCCAGCAAACAAGAGCAGGCCTTGGGAGTGACTGAATCAGCAGTGGCTGCCTCTGGAGTTCTCAGCCCACAGACGTTAAGGGGGTCAAACAACTTGTCGGAAGGAGATTACAGGGGTCTTTTTGCTAGCAGTGGGGCAAGACTCTGTTGCTTTGCCCATACTCGGATCTGGGTCCTGGGTGGCAGTCCCAGGGTGAGGAGGAGCATTAGCATGGCAGAGCTTGCAACTACAGCAGAGGGGGGACTCTCCTCACAGTTCCTGGGCAGAAAAGAGTGCTAGTGGTACTCACAGACCAGAGAACAATCCAGGAGAGTAGTAAACACCTCTCCTTAAATCATACCACCTTGGAAGAACTGAAAACTTACAGGTCCCTGGAAGTATCTCTGAAAACAGCTACACAAACCCCCTGAAACTTGGGACAGTGTGCCCTCCACCCTGGAAGCAGAACCTTACTTTAACAAAGACTTAAAGACAACTAATAAGCTGGGGAAATGAGCAAACAATGTAAAAAAAAAAACCTCTGACTATTGAAAGTTACTATGGTGACAAGAAATATCAAAACACATACTCAGAAGAAGACAATAAAGTCAAAGCTCCTACATCTGAAGCCTCCAAGAAAAATATGAATCAGTCCCAGGTCATGGAAGAGCTCAAAAAGGATTTTGAAAATGAAGAGAGATAGAGGAAACGTTGGGAAGAGAAATGAGAGTGCTGCAAGAAAATCATGAAAAAAAGAGTCAACAGTTTAGTAAAGGAGACACACACACACACACACACACACACACACACACACGCACACACACACATGCGCACATTAAAAACTGAAGAAAATAACCCCTTAAAAAACAGACTAGGCCAAATGGTAAAAAGGGGTTCAAAAAGCCAATGAGGAGAAGAATGCCTTAAAATGCAGAACTGGCCAAATGGGAAATGAAACCCAAAAGTTCACTAAAGAAAATAATTCCTTAAAAATGAGAATGGAGTGAATGGAAGCTAATGACTTTATGAGAAATCAAGAAACTATCAAACAAAACCAAAAGAATGAAAAAATAGAAGACAATGTAAAATATCTCATTGGAAAAACAACTGACCTGGGAAATAGATCCAGGAGAGATAATTTAAAACTTATTGGACTACCTAAAAGCCATGATCAAAAAAGAGCCTACCCTTCATCTTTCAAGAAATTATCAAGGAAAATTGCCTTGATAATCTAGAACCAGAGGGTAAAATAAAAATTGAAAGACTCCACAGATCACCTCCTAAAAGAGATCCCAAAATGAAAACTGCCAAGAATATTATAGCCAAATTCCAGTCTCCAGATCAAGGAGAAAATATTGCAAGCAGCCAGAAAGAAACAATTCAAGTATCATGGAGCCACAGTCAAGATAACACGAGGAGGGATTGGAATATAATATTCTGGAGGGCAAAGTAAATAGAATTACAACCAAGAATCACCTGTGAAGCAAAACTGAGTATAATCCTTCAGGGATAAAAATCTATATTCAGTGAGATAGAGGACTTTCAAGCATTCCTGATGAAAAGACCAGAGCTGAATAGAAAAATTGACTTTCAAATACAAGTCAAGAGAAGCATAAAAAGGTAAACAGGAAAAGGAACTCATAAGAGCCTTAATAAGTTTAAACTATTTAGAAAAAATAATAGGATTCATTTGGAAGAACAAAAGGTCCAGAATATCAAGGGAACTAATGAAAAGAAATGAAGGAGAAGGTGGCCTAGCCATTCCAGATCTTAAATTGTATTATAAAGCAGCAATCGTCAAAATTGCTTGTTACTGACTAAGAAATAGAGTGGATCAGTGGAATAGGGTAAATATGCAAGACAGTGGTCAATGACTAAAGTAATCTATTATTTGATAAACACAAAGACCCTAGCTTCTGGGATAAGAACCCATTCTTTGAAAAAACTGCTGGGAAAACTGGAAAAGAGTATGGCAGAAACTAGGCATAGACCCAAATCTCACACCATATACCAAAATAAAATCAAAATGGGTTCATGATTTAGATATAAAGGTTGATATTATAAGCAAACTGGGAGAGCAAGGAATAGTTTACCTATCAGATCTATGGAGAACAGAAGAATCCATGACAAAACAGGGGATAGAGAACATTACAAAAAGCAAAATGAATAACTTTGATTGCATTAAATTGAAAAGTTTTTGCACAAACAAAGCCAATGCAACTAAGATTAGAAGGAAGGTAGAAAATTGGAAAAGAATTTTTACAACCAGTCTCTCTGATAAAGGCCTCATTTCTAAAATATGTAAAGAATTAAGTCCAATTTATAAGAATAGAAGTCATTCCCTGATTGATAAATGGTCAAAGGATATGAACAGGTAGTTCTCAGATGAAGAAATTAAAGCCATCTATAGTCATGTGAAAAAATGCTCTAAATCACTATTGATTAGAGAAATGCAAATCAAAACAACTCTGAGGTACCACTTCATACCTATCATATTAGCCAACGTGACAAAACAGGAAGGTGATAAAATGTTGGAGAAGATGTGGGAAAATTGAAACACAATGCATTGTTAGTAGAGTTGCGAAATGATCATTTTGGAGAGCAATTTGTAACTATGCCCAAAGGGCTATAAAAATGTGCATACCTTTTGACCCAGCAATAGGACTTCTAGGGCTGTATCCCAAAGAAATCATACAAATGGGAAAAGGACCCACATGCACAAAAATATTCATAGCAGCTCTTTTTGTGGGGGGCAAAGAATTGGAAATTGAGAGGATGCCCATCAATTGGGGAATGGCTGAGGAAGTTGTGGTATATGAATGTAATGGAATACTATTGTGCTATAAGAAATGATGAACAGGCTGACTTCAGAAAAACCTGGAAAGACTTATATGGTCTGATGCTGAGTCAAGTGAGTAGAAGAACCAAGAGAACATTGTATACACAACAACAGCCACATTTTGCGATGACTAATATTGATAAACTTAACCCTTCCCAGCAATATAAGGATCTAAGACATCTCCAAAGGCCTCATGATTGAAAATGCTATCCACATCCAAAGAAAGAACTATAGAATTTGAATGCAGATTGAAGCATACTATTTGCTATTTTTTTCTCTTCTGTTGAGTTTTGTTTCTTCTTTCTGGTGGCTCCTTCTATTGGTTCTAATTTTTATTTACACATCACTAATCTGAAAATATGTTTAATAAGAATGTATGTATATATATTATATATATATGTGTGTGTGTGTGTGTGTGTGTGTGTGTGTATAGTCTATATCAGATTGTGCACCATCTTGGGGAGGGTAGTGGGGAGGAAGGAGGAGAAAAATTTTAAACTCAAAAAACACATGGAAATGATTGTTGATAAATCAAAATAGGGGACAAAAAAGAAAAAAAAAGAAATGATGAGCAAACGGACTTCAGAAAAACCTGGAGAAGACTTGTATGGACTGATGCTGAGTGAAGTGAGCAGAATCTGGAGAACGTTGTACACAGTAACAGCCATGCTGTATGAGGACTAACTTTGATAGAATTAGTTCGCCTCAGTAATGCAAGGGTCTAAGACATCTCCAAAGGTCTCATGATGGAAAATGCTATCCACATCCAGAGAAAGGAGTATGGAGTTTGAATGCAGATCAAAGCATACTATTTGCTCTTTTTTTTCTTCTCTTTTGGTTTGTTTCTTCTTTCTGGTAGTTCCTCCTATTGATTCTAATTCTTCTTTACGACATGATTAATGTGAAAATATGTTTAATAGGAATGTATATGTAGAGCCTAAGTCATATTGCACACTGTCTTGGGGAGGGAGGGGGAGAAGATTTAAAAATCAAAAGCTTATGGAGTGACTGTTGAAAAGTAAAAATAAATTAATTTTTAAAAAAAGAAAAAAATAAGTTTAAACTGTTTACATTGCTACATGAAAAGATGATATTTGTAACTTATAAGACCTTTCTCATTGTTAGGGTAGTTAAAAGGAGCATATATAGACAGAGGGCACAGGTGTGAGTTGAATATGAAAGGATGATATCTAAAAAATAAAATTAATAGGTGAGAAAAGAATGTACTGGGAGAAAGAGAAAGGGAGGTGGAATGGAGTAATTTATCTCTCATAAAAGAAGCAAGAAAAAACTTTTGTAGTAGAGAGGAAGAGGAGGGAGGTGAGGGAGAGTGAGTGAACCTTACCCTCATCAGAATTGGTTCAAAGAGGGAATAACATACACACCCAACTGGGTATAGAAATCTTGCTTACACTACATGAAAGCAGGAGGGGAGGTGATAGAAGGGAGGGCAGACTGGGGAGGGGGTAGTCAGAAGCAAAATACTTTTGAAGAGGGACAGAGTGAAAGGAGAGAGAATAGAATAAGTGGGTGGGGGGAATAAGATGGAGGGAAATACAGTTAGCAAAAATAAAAAATTTTGTAAAAAAATGTAAAAAAAATTTTTGAAGCTAGGTTCTCTGATAGAGGCCTCATTTCTCAAATGTATTTCTCAAAAACTGAGTCAAATTTATAAAAATAAGAGCCATTCCCCAATTAATCAATGATCAAAAGATATGAACAGTTTTCACATGAAGTAATCAAAGCTATCTATAGCCATATAAAAAAATCTCACTATTAATTAGAGAAATGCAAATTAAAACAATTCTGATGTATTACCTCATACCTATTAGATTGGCTAATAGGACAGAAAAGATGAATACCAAATGTTGGAGGGAACCTGAGAAAAATGAGACTTTAATGCATTGTTGGTGGAGTTGTGAATTGATTCAGCCATTCTGTAGAGCAATTTGGAATCATGCCCAAAGGGCTATAAAACCATGCATACCCTTTGACCTAGCAATACCACTATTATATCTGCACCCCAAAAGAAGATAAAAACAAAAAGGAAAATGACCTATATATACACATAAATATTTATAGCAGCTCTTTTCTAGGGGTAAAGAATTAGAAGTTGAGGGGATGCCCATCAGTTGGGGAATGGCTGAACAAGTTGTGGTATGTGATTATGATAGAATACTATTGTACTATAAGAAATGATGAGCAGGATGCTCTCAGAAAAACCTGGAAAGACTTACATGAGCTGATGCGAAGTGAAAGGTACTGTGTATAAAGTAACAGCAATATTTTAAATTTCTTAGCTATTCTCAGCAATACAATGATCCAAGACAACTCTGAAGGACTTATGATGAAAAATGTTATCCATCCCCAGAGAAAGAACTATTGGTATCCGAATAAATTGAAGCATACTTTTAAAAAAAAGTTTACCCAAGGATACACAGTGAATGAGGAATGAGGAATTGAGTGACAATTAGAATTGGGAGCTTCTGGCTCGTAGCTCTTTCCTCTGACCTGCAAGGGCACAGAATTTATTCTGGTTGTCACTCCTTCCTCACCTTCTCGTTAAACTTCTAGGAATTGTTTCACTGTTTGTTTTTGTATCCCCAATACCTAACAAAGTGTCTGGGACATAGTAGGCCCTAATAAATGTTGATTCATTAATTCTTCCTAACATCCTGATGTGGATTCTTATTAAATGCTTCTTTTTGGCTATAGAGAAATACCTTTCTTCAAAGTACTAGGCCAGTATGAATTGATTAACAATGGAAATATAAAAGTGACATAGCTAGTAAGGAAGAACCATTTTCTTACTTCGTGTCCTCTGATTTTTCCTTTAAACCAAGGTTGCCTAGCTGTGTGACCCTGGGCAAGTCACTTAACCCCATTGCCTAGCAACACAAAAACAAAAACAAAAACCAAAGAAAACCACTATTGCCTATCCTGACAACCTATCTCTTGATTCTCCTCTCTTTTGAACCCTCTTTGTGGAAATCCTTTACTAGTTTCTCTTCCCTGGTTACCTCCTGTTATCTCTTTCCTGTACTAGTCTTTTTATTTCAGGACCAGTTCTGTCGATCCTATAATCTTAGCTACCATCCATATATAGCAGACTTGACTTCTACATCTGACCCTATTCACTCAAGTTGTTGAGAATCACTTGTGGTGCACAGATTCCCAACTGTTCCAAGCACAGTGTTCAGTCCCATTAAATCATAGGCCATAACACCATTTAAATTTCACGATCATCAAACCCAGATGTCATTATAGTGCTCTTTATTGCCAGATTCCCTGCTGTTGTCAATAGCGTTACCATCTTGCCTGTTAATCCTTTTTGGTGTTATCTTTTTCATTATTCTTTTATTTTTATTTTCAGTTCCAAATGCTCTCTCTCCCTTCATCCATGTCCCATTCTCACATCTACCCATTGAGTATGCAGGCAATACCCCTTTTACATTGTGAAGTCATACAAAATATTTCCACATTTGCCATCTTGCAAAAAAAATCAAGAAAAATACATTTTTTTTTAAAAAATGTGCTTCAATTTACACTTAGAATTTGTCATTTCTCTCTCTAGAAGTGGATAGCATTTTTTCATCATGGGTCCTTTGGAATTGCCATGATCGTTTTATTGATCAGAGTAGCTAAACCTTTCATAGTTGATTGTCACTACAATATTACTATTACTGTATACAATGTTTTCCTGGTTCCACTCATTTTACTCTGTATCAGTTCATATAAGTCTTACCGGGTTTTTCTGAAACCATCCTCTCTGTCATTTCTTACAGAAAATAGTATTCTGTCATAATTATATACCACAACTTACTTAGCCATTCCCTCACTAATGGGTGTCCCCTCAGCTTCCACCTCCTCAATGGCCACTACAGAAAGTTGCTATACATATTTTTGTACATGTGGGTCCTTTTCCTTTTCCCTTCATCTCTGTAGGATACAGACCTAGTAGTAACATTGCTGAGTCAAAGGGTATGTAAAATTTGATAGCTTTTTTAGCATAGTCCCAAATTGCTCTCAAGAATTGTTGGAACAGTTCACAGTTCCACCAAAAGTGCATTAGTGTTTCAGTTTTTCCACATCCCCTTCACCATTTGTCATTTTCTTTTTCTGTCATGTTAGTCAAATTGATAGATATGAGGTGTTACCTCAGGTTGTTTTAATGTACATTTCTCTAATTGTTAGTGATTTAGAGCATTTTTCATATAATTATTGATAGCTTTGATTTCTACTCTTGAAAACTGTCTATTCATTGACTGTCCTTTGACTTGCCATCACATTCTTTGACTTTTTATCAATTGGAGAATGGCTCCTATTTTTTTTTTTATTAATTTGACTTGGACCTTTATCAGAGAAACACTGTAAATTCCCCCCACACACACCCCCAGTGTCCAGCTTTCCTTCTAATTTTGGCTGCATTGGCTTTGTTTGTGTGAAAATCTTTTTAATTTGATATAATCAAAATTCTCAATTTTACTTCCCATGATCCTCTTTATCTCTTATTTAATCATAAACTCTTCCTTTACCTATAGATCTGGCAAGTATTTTTTTCATGTTCCCTTAATTTGCTTATAATACAATCCTTTATGTCTAAACCATGTATCCATTTTGACCTTATCTTGGCATACAGTGTGATATGTTGGTCTATACCTAGTTTCTCCCAACCTGATTTACTGGCATTATATTTCAATTAAATCAATTACAAAACATTTATTAAGTGTGTCTACTGTGTGCTGGGCACTGTGTTAGTTGCTGGGGCTACAAAGACAGGAAGGAAGGAAGGAAAGAAGGAATCAATCTCTAAATCTTACCTTCCAAGAGCTTATATTCTATTGGAAAAGGAAACATGCACATATTTAAATATATTAGTATACTAGTATATACTACATATACTACTAGTACATACTACATATGTATTAAAACATATATGTAGTATATACTAGTATATTATATGCTGTATATTACTAGTATATTAGATACCATATATTACCGTTATTTTACAGATGAGGAATAATTGTAGACAGAATAAATACAAAATAAAAACAACATAGTGAAACACAAACTGGTTAGGGAAGGAGTATGCTAGTAGTTGGATGAATCACAGAAGGCTTCTGATGGAAAAAAAAAAAGTTCTGTGAGGTAGAAGTCAGAAGAGAGTATATTCCTGTATGGGATGACGAAGCTATGACAAAGGTGCAGAGATGGGAGATAGCGTGCTGTCTGTGAAGAGAGGACAGTTTGGGTGAACTGACGAATATGGAGCAGGGAGTAATGAGGCTAGAAAGATAAACAGGATCCAGGTTGTAAAAAGCTTTAAAAGCCAAATAGAGGAGGCTATATTTTATTTTAGAGGCAATAGGCAGTCATTGAAGATAGTAGAGTAGGGGAGTGAGCGATCGTATCTGCACTTAAGTAAAATCAGTTTGACAGATATGTGGAGGACACACTAGAACATGGAGAGACTTGAAGGAGGAATACAATTGTGTCATAGAAACCAAGCTATACAGAAAGATCCCTGTGGGCTGCACACTGACTTAGTTTTAAAATGTAATGTTATCTTTGTTTTATTGTATTTTTTTTAATTTTGCTAAATGTTTCCCAATTATATTGTAATCTAGTTTAGGCTACACTTGGGAGTGCTGCAGACTGGATGTGTTTAACATCTCTGAATTAGGAAGCTTTTGCAATAGTCTAGGTAAGAGGTGACAGGAGCCTGAACCAATGTGGTGACTGGGAATAGAGAAAAAGGTTTCTAACTCTGGAAACATGGTGGAGGTGAGAATGACAAAGTGTTACCTTTAAAACCACATATTTTTTATGTTCTACAAGATAGCACATGTATAATCTATATCAAATTGCCTACCATTTTTGGAAGAGGGGAAGGGAGGGAGAAAAATTTGAAATTCAAAATCTTGTAAAAATGAGTGCTGAAAATTGTCTTGACATGTAATTGGGAAAAAATAAAATATTATTTTTTTAAAACCCCTATTTTTGATGACCTTATACTTCAATTTTTCAATGAATCCATGATCTCGCTAAGCTTCACATAATCGTACTGTTAGGGGGTCTACCATAACTACCACATAGCAAATGCTTACTCATCTTATACAATTCTTGCCCATGTCTTTGAGTAATTCCTCCATAAAAGCATCTACCCAATGTCCAGGAGGCCTTTCCCTCAAATCTTCAATATTCTCTTTTTGCATGTTTTTGTATGTTGTGTCTCCCATTTGACTATGAACTATCTTTCGCCTTTCTTTGTGCTTCATACAGTTCCTGGCATATGATGGGTACTTAATAAATGCTGGATGACTGACTGTCTTGGTACCAAGATATAGTGTTACCAAGATAGCACACAGGCTGTCTGTTATCTCTCACTCTTATTCCATTACTGGCCTGCCTCCTTTTTCAGGTTACATTTCTGGTTCCATTTCCTGAGTGGTATTCCATTCTTTAAATGCAAACTGTCATTAGTAATATGCAGCACCCTATTTGAGTCCACCGTAGGTCTCCCTGTTGACCTTTGGATCACCTACAATTTGAACTACTTGTGGTCTATAACTCCATGATTCATAGCCACGTAGCATCACTGCAAGAAGATTGGCA
This sequence comes from Phascolarctos cinereus, assembly GCF_003287225.1. Lineage (NCBI taxonomy): Eukaryota > Metazoa > Chordata > Mammalia > Diprotodontia > Phascolarctidae > Phascolarctos > Phascolarctos cinereus. The sequence continues at coordinate 79,498,926 of NW_027556402.1, read as the reverse complement.
TTAAAACACATTTTTGTGTTCCTTTTTTTTTTTTCAGATGAAAAGGAGTAACTTGGGATCACTGAAAGAACTTCACATTTTCCCAAATACAAAATAGCAATAGTTAGCATTTACATAGTGCTTTAAGGTTTACAAAATGCTTTACAAATATTATATCATTTATTCTCAGGAAAACCCTGGTAGTTATTAGGTACTATTATTATCCCCCTTTTACAGATGAAGAAACTGAAGCAAATAGAGGAGTTTTTTAAAGTGACTTGCTCTGGGTCACACAGCCAATAAGCATCAGAAGCTGGATTTGAACTTTCTAGGTCCAATTCGCTAAGCACTGTCCCCTAGATGATTATAATTCCTGGAAATGATCTTTTTAAAGTCCCTTCACTCAGTCTTCATCGTCCATCTCAGGAGTCATAATATGCATATTCTCAGTCACATTGTCTTATGATATCAGTGACCCTATATACCTTGGTGCACTCTTTTCCCAAAACAGACTGAGAAAGCTCAGGAAACTTCAGATAAGTGGAATGAGACCACATCTTATCAACAACCTTCTCGTCGCAGCTCTTCCGTAATGATACGTACACTGCTGTGGTCTCAACTCGGAGTTAGGGCTGACTGGCTCTATATCGGCATGGCATTCAGTCTCTCTTTAGACCAGACCACTCCTTGGAGGTTTTTCTTTAAACCCATTCTTTCAAAGCTCTCTCAATCAGGGCCCCACTGTACACATCAGGTCATTCACATTCCTGCTCTCTCGCTCCGTGCTCTGATTCAGTCACTCTGACTGTGAAACAACAGGCCACGTTCCTTCTTCCTTTCACCAGAGGCAGGTCTGTTTCTGACAAGCAACATCATCTAAAGGCAACTTCCTGACACTCCTAAACAGGTCTGGGGAAAGGTCCAGGGAATAACTGGCATCTGTGTGTCCACCAAAGCTGCTGGTGCTTAGCCATCCTCCTTTCCCGCCATCTGAAAACATTGACTTCAGCTTGACAGCCTCTGAGTATACTGCAGTTTCTTCTCTGCACTTACTCGTTATTACTTACTACCAATAATAAAAAAATAGCTTATATTCTCTTGGTGTTTTAGGATGTATAAAGCGTTTTTCTCATTTGATCCTGACAACCCTATGAGGCAAATAGCACACCCATTATTTTCCCCCAGGATATAATAGCCTCTCTCATCACATTCCATATGCTTTGACATTTTTCTCTTTTAATCTTAACTCACCCCATATCCATAAAGGGGCCTTTCCTTATTAAAATCCCCCTCCCAGTATCTCTTCCATCTACCACCTGTTTATCTCTGCTGAACACAGATACATATTTTTATATACATTCTTTCCACAATTGATCAGCTGTCTAGGGTCATGTTTTGTACATAATCTATGTTCCTAGTCTGATGACATACAGACAGAACTTCCAACTTTTCAGCAACTTTCTTAAAAAAAAGTATTCAAAAAAGAGTATTGGGGTATCTTAATACTTTTAGGTTATTAATAACTAGTTTTAATCTATTTTATCTGTGCAATATATTAGAGTATAAAAAAACAGCCCACTAATTTAGTAATAATATGCAATATACACCATATGTGATGAGCTAGGTTCTATCCCTTGTCTGTCACTTCCTGACAAAAAGTTAAGTCCTTGCAAAGCATTCTAACTTTGGCAGGAGATTGGGTTTGGGGTTAGAGAGAAGGAGAGGCAGGAGAGGCAGGGATTAAGGTATGATTTAGTACCTGCCACTGGGAAATCTTATCCTTTAAGCCATTCAAAAAATTTTTAGAATAATTTTCATTGCTCTAAAATTTCCTATATATATAATCTATATCTTCAGTACTGAATGAATGTAGATGGGTATTGTATTTCATCTCAGCCTTCAGAGATTGTTTTTTTTAAATGTCTTGGTAATATTAATTAATCATACTTTATTACACATATTAATCAGCCATACATAATGTATTTGTGTGTGTGTGTGTGTGTGTGTGTGTGTGTGTGTGTGTGTGTACTGGCACACATCCTAACTTGAATTTTTTAGCCTTTTGAGATCAGAGCAGTCTACCTGCCTGATGTTAAATTGACTTACTCCAAATAATCACAAATTCCATCTCCTATCAGTATTCATCTGGTAAAGCTATGGATCAATGAGTTATAGGGCTGCTGTTGTTTGTCCTTTAATTTTGAAGAGTACCATAACATCAGGAAGGTGATGCCATGACTTGCAAATTAATTGGATTTAAGTGAAGGAAGGCTGTGCAAAGTCACTAGCCTCACATTCTCCTCCAAAGCCATCTGGGTCCAGTGGCAAGATATAGATCAGGATGACTGGAGATGGCCCCAGATGCAGTGGGAGACCTTGGCCTTTTTAAAGCTTCAGTCTTTCCCAGGTCTCAGTTTGACTGAGGCAACACCCATTCAGTGATTAATGCTAGGTAAGAAATGAGGCAAAGAATGTCCTCTTTTACCTAGTTTAAAAAAAAAATCAGTCTGGGAGGGTTTCTGGCCAGAACAGAAACAATTGCTATTTGAGCAATCAGGGCCCAAACAATGACCAAGGATGGGGGAAGCGGGGGGGGGGGGGGGGGGGGTTTGGACCTATTGTTGGCCAATCAAGAGAAGGGAAGGGTAGGCACCACAGTCTCCAAAGAATTAGTTATAGGTCACCCAAAGGGTGATGGAGAGAAGTATGATTGACAGATTAGCTCTGGTTTACGTAGTCCTGGATATGGAGCAAGAAATCTCTGGTTTAAATCCTGCCTCTGATACTTATTAGCAGTACGTCCCTGGGAAAGTCATCTTACCTTTCTAAGCCTCAGTTTCCTCATCTGGAAAATGGGGGAGTTGGACTTCATGGCTTCTAAGGTCCTTTCTAGTTTTAATCTATGATCGTATTTGATGAGTTGAGCAGAAGAAACATCATAAAGATTATCATCAGAAGAGAGGATTTGAAGTCAAGAAGATCTGAGTTCAAATTTATTTGATGCTTACTAGCTATGTGAACCTGGACACATCAATGAAACCCTCAGCTTGAGTTTCCTCATATAATTTGTAAAATAATAGCATCTACCTTACAGCACTTGTTATGAAGACTGAATGAGATAATATATGTGAAGTTCTTTGTCTATCTTAAAGCTACTGAGATGATGGTAATGAAGATAATGACAATGACAGCAAAGGAAGTGGACTTGTTAGGTAGTGAGAGTGAGCAATAGTTAATGCACAACCTGAATACACAGGCAATGGCAAGACATTGGTGGACTCCTTCTGAGGACTTATGGTAAATAGACAAGAATTAAATAGGATGAGAAGGCACAATTAAAGAGAGATCTGTACAGTTGGAAAGAGCAGTCACTCATTCATGAGCTTGCAGACCCTCCAAAGTATCAAATTGTCCATGTTAGTGGGGCCCATACCCCACACTGTATTATAAATTACAAATAAAATTAACTTTATGATATGTATCTGGTATGGGCAGCTACGTTACCAAGTGGGTAGAATGCTGGCCCTGGATTCAGAAGGACCTGAGTTGAAATCCAGTCTTAGGCACTTACTAGCTGTGTAACCCTGGATAAGTCCCTTAACCTGTTTGCCTCAATTCCTCATCTGGAAAATGAGCTGGAATAGGAAATGGCAAACCACTCCAGGATCTTTGCCACAAAAACCCCAAATGGGGCCACGGAGAGTGGGACATGACTGAGATGACTAAATAACAGCAACAGTAAATCTGGTAGACTTGGCTTTTATTCATGCCAGAGGTTTTTAAAACAAATACAAGCACATGAAAAATGATCCTTAGAGTGTCCAAAATGCCTATAAAGAAAAGGTTTTGCCATCTCCTAGCGAGAATTGTAATAAATGTTACATGTGGCTTAATTAATAAATCAATCCACAAGCATTTGTTAAATGCTTGCCCTGAACCAGGAATTGTGCACTGGAAGTGAAAAGACAAAAATGGCACTGTTGCTGCTTTCAAGGAGAGAATAACATGTTCATAAATAAGTAACTACAGGGTCTAAGTATGTGAGCACACATAGTGATAGTGGGAGTGAGGGGCGAGACACTTGCTATGCGGAGAATAAAGATTCTGGCCCTTTGGGACTCAGCCGAGATGCATCAGGGTACACTGAGAGGCCTACAGCCAGTGTCTCTGATAAGGGTCTTGTTTCCAAGATATATAGAGAACTGAGTCAAATTTTATGAGAATACAAGTCATTCCCCAATTGATAATTTTGTTTTGATATGAACACCAGTTTTCAGAGGAAGAAATTAAAACTATCTCTAGTCATATGAAAAAATGCTCTGAATCACTATTGATTAGAGAAATGCAAATCAAAACCACATCATGATTTTGATGGCTAACATGATGAAATAGGAAAATGATAAATGTTGGAGAAGATGTGGGAAAATTGAAACACTAATGCATTGTTGGTAGAGTTGTGAAATGATCCAAACATTCTGGAGAGCAATTTGGAATGATGCCCAAAGGGCTATAAAAATATGCATACCCTTTGATCCAGCAAGATCACTTCTAGGTCTATATCCCAAAGAGCTCATAAAAACAGGAAAAGGACCCACATGTACAAAAATATTTATAGCAGCTCTTTCTGTGGTGGCAAATAATTGGAAATTGAGGGAATGCCCATCAAATGGGAAATGGCAGAACAAGTTGTGGTAAATGAATGTAATGGAATACTATTATGCTATAGGAAATGATGAGCAGGTGGACTTCAGAAAAAACCTGGAAAGACTTATGTGAACTGATGCTGAATGAAACGAACAGAAGCAGGAGAACATTGTATGCAGTAACAGCCACATTGTACAATGACTGAATTTGATAGACTTAGCTCTTCTCAGCAATGCAGAAATCTACAACTCCAAAACATTTGCAATGGAAAATGCTATCCACATCCACATCCAGAGAAAGAACTATGGAGTCTGAATACAGATGGAATCATACTGTTTGGTCTCCTTTTCTTTTATTGTTTTGTTTTGTTTCTTCTTTCTCGTGGTTCCTCCCGTTAGTTCTAATTCTTCTTTACATCATGACTAATGTGAAAATATGCTTAATCTGAATGTATAAGTAGAACCTATAATCTGCCTTTGTCAGATTGCACACCCTCTTGGGAGAGGGAGGGGAGAAAATTTAAAACTCAAAATCTTATGGAAGTGAATGTTGAAAACTAAAAATAAATAAATTAATAATAATAAAAAAGAGAGGCCAAGGCAGAAACAGACAGTAGCTTACCAAGCCAACAGCTCAGGCCATTTATTAATGATATGCTTCTTATGAGGCCTACCTAAAATAAACAAATAAAAATGAGTCCAGGAAATTCCATTATGCTATCAAATTTTAATCAACAATTATTCTATGAAGGGATGCTTTGACACTTTTGTTTAAAATACACATGATATCTCATGATCACTCCTAGTTCTATCAAGAAAAATTATCTTTTGAGGCCTATGTGAATTTGGGGGGCATTTTCCAAATGGCCTCCACTTTGACTTAGGAAGGGCCAAGTTTTATAATTGCTGAATTTCAGAAGCAAAAAAGTTAAAATCAGGGAGACTAATTTTGATTCTTTTAAACTGATTCATTCCACAACCAAAGAGGACTTATTTTTTTCCTTGAAGAATAGGAAAAGTTATTTGAGTTGTGGCTTAGCCTGTTTTTTTCTTGCTCTAGAAACTTCTCTCTTCTCCTATGAAGGAAGAGGCTGTTCAGATTGATAAAGGAAGAGCTTTATCCCCAAGCCCCAAGCCATTCCACCTGCAGTAACCTCAGTTAAATGGTGCTTCCTAGGGAACCAAAGCAGCCTCAACACAGAGCTTTTAAAGAGATTGGAGCTGTACAGGTGTGCTAAAAATTATACTAATGAGTAGCATATGCTTTTAGTTATATTCTAATTTAAAGAATTATCAGAGTCCAAGAAACTCAGAAGTACATACATATAGTGCAGTTGAGTTGGAAAAAAGTTGGTGGGGTGGGCTCTTTTAAAAGCAATGATTCTGGGAACTATGACTAAAACTTCTTTGGATTATTGTAGTAAAATCCATTTATAGCAAACTCTTCTGCAGTGAAAAATCCATTGGCAAAGAATGTTTTAAATTCTGTTGGAAAGTTTCTAAAACTCAATGTATAGTCTATATTAACAAAGCCACTGGTGCCCTGTTTTGTCAGTCTGGGCCTACCTAAAGCAAAGGCGGTTTCTAGATCCAAAATAGACTTTGCCAGACATATTGCTTCATTTATACATGTCCCATTAAGCACTGACCTCATAGGCTTTTCATCAGTACTTACAACAAAGAGCCAAAATTGTTAAAATAATCTCAATTCTTGACTTTCCTTGGCCTGAGGAGGTCTGTCCATCATCTACTAAATACCCAGATCATACATTCCATTTTCATCTCAGCTACTAGTCTTTGTTCATCTCATACTTCCAATTGAATCTTACCTGTCTTTTCAAGGTACATCTTCCATCTCACCTCCCCCATGAAGCCTTCATTAACTATTCCAGTCCACCTCGATTTCTCTCCTTTCTAGTTTTCTTAAGCACTTATGTAAAGTCAGCCTTAAATCTGCTCCCTGTATTCTCCATGATAGTCAAGGCAACCATAAAGAGGAATTCCTATAGGGGAAGCTGAGGGGGATTTAATTTAGCAAAATTTTACTTTCCTAGACTCACAGAGTCTTAGATATTATTTAGTCTAGTATGAACCTGAGCAGGAATCTTCTTGATAACATCTCTAACATAATAACCTAGCTTCTGCCTAAAGACATCTAGTAGTAGGGAACTCATTTCCTCCCTGCAGGCCACTAATTTCATGTTAGAACTCTTATGCTAGGAAGTTTTGTGTTATATTGAGCTGAAATCTACTTCCATTAAAATGGATCAAATTGACCTTTAACTTTATGTGAATATACAATTGAATGTACACACACACACACACACACACACACACACACACACATATATATATATATATATATATATGAATGAATGAATGAGTGAATGAATGAATGGAAAAACATTTACTGTGTGCCAAGCACCATGCCACTACAGGTACCAAATGCCACATACCTAGAGACAAATACAAATACCAAAAAGCAAGACAGACAGAAGGAGACAGAAGCAGAGAGAGACAAAGGCAGAGAAAAATACACAGAGAGTTAGAGTTGGCCCCGAAAGAGATTATTTTCTAATGGAAGAGACAACATACAGAGAGGAATTGTGGCCTAGGAAGTGTGTTCCAGTCTGGGGAGTTGCAGTGATGATGAGTAGAATAGGGAAATAAAAAAGACACACCCTTATAATAGAGTTAGTTTGATTATGGTTTTCATAGGAAGAAGTGAAGTAGCGGCAAGAGGAATAGGACTGCTACTATGGCAGGTCAGTGGCCAGGGTAAAAGAAGGAACTTGATTGGGTCTAGACCAACATGACATAGCAAGGTCTCACCAATTGGGGCAGCCTAGTCCCAGGACTGGAATCCAAGGTTCCTTCAGAGCCTAGCCTAGAAATCTAGTATATAAACATGCGTCATTTTGCACACATGTGTACACACAGCCATTTACATTGACGAACAATTTTAATATGCAGATTTAGGTTTAGGGCTCACATGCAAGTGTACAAATATGTCTTGTCTGATCTAAGACATCTCCAAAGGCCTTGGGATAGAAAATGCTATCCACATCCAAAGAAAGAACGATGGAGTTTGAACTCAGATTGAAGCATATTATTTACTATTTTTTTTTCTTCTGTTGAGTTTTGTTTCCTCTTTCTGGTGGTTCCTCCTGTTGGTTCTAATTCTTCCTTACAACATCATTAATGTGAATATATGTCTTCATAGGAATGTATGTATAAAGCCTATATCAGATTGTGTGCCATCTTGGGGAGGGTGGTGGGGAGGAAGGGGGAGAAAAATTTTAAACTCAAAAGCATATGGAAGTGATCGTTGATAAATCAAAATGAATTAATTTTAAAAAAAAAAACCAAATATGCCTTGTCAGGTAGCAAAATTGAAACTTTCCTAATTGTTTTATTCTGTGTGGGGAAAGAGAGAGAGTAAAGGGCAAGGAAAGCTCTAAATTACCAGACTTTTTGTTGGTGTTATTGTTCAGTCATTTCAGACGCCGGGTTACCCCATTTGGGGTTTTCTTGGCAAAGATACTGTAATTATTTGCTATTTCCTTCCCCAACTCATTTTACAGATAAGGAAATTGAGGCAAACAGGGCTAAGTGACTTGCCCAGGGTCACACAGCAAGTAAGTGTCTGAGGCCAGATTTGAAACTCAGGAAAATGAGTGAGTCTTCCTGACTTTAGGCCTGGTGCCATCTAGATGCCCTAAAAATGGCAGTGAAACAATTGAAAGTTTACCTAGTGGAACAGTTTGGCAAGCCCAGATGGAAAGAAGGAATGCAGAAGATGTTCTCTCGGTCCTCTTTTCCCTTCCTTCCTTTTTGATTCTGTGGCATGTTTCACGGAGCCAGCATACCCAGAGACCTCTGGCAAGTCTTTGTGTCTATTACAGACAGGCACTGAGATTCATTATGTACACATGCATGCAATAAATAACAGAGTTGTATAAACCATGTGGTTCTCTGCCAAGACCAGAGAACAGTTCTTGTCCCCTCTCTTTGCTCCTCCCTTTGGAAACTGGTGACCCCCATCATCTTCTTACACCGGGGGAATCCATAATCAGAAATCCATCTGTGGAGGTCACATGAATTTAATGATATAATTAGTGGCATTCAGCTTCAGTTTCAATTACTCATTGATCCAAACCTGTTAACATGACACCTGGAGGCAGTCAATTGCAAAATAGTAGGAGCAGGTGGTTAGGCCCTACAGGCATGCTAGGTCATAAGTACTAGCTAATTAGGTTTTTTAAAAATTCTGAAAATCTCTGGGGCAAGTAGGCAGTGTGCTGGCCTGCTGGGTCCAACAGAAACTACATCCATCCAACCAAATTCCCTATTTCTGTCAATGGCACTATCATTCTCTCATGCTTCAAACCTCAGTTATAGATTGATTCTTTGTTATACCTGATGTTTGATCTGTAACCAAGTTCTGTCAAAGTTTTCCTTTATAATATCCCTCAAATTTGTCCCTTCCTCTCCATTTCTACTATTATCATAAAATCCAAAATCTCATCATCTCAGAATTGTATTCATCACATCTCTCAAAAGTAGATTTGTCTATACTCTAATGGGAAGTACAAAAGAAAACATGAAAAAGAAACCTAAAATTTTGACTCTTGCTGTATCTGTCTCTTGCTATCTCTCTTCCCATTTTCCAATCAACTACTCAATAAGTACTTATGAAACACCTATTATGTGCCAGGCACTGTGCTAGGTGCCAGCCATATAAGTATAAAAAATTAAACATTTCTCATCCCCAACGAATTTACACTGTAATGAGGAAGATAAAAATCACCTATTCTTCTCATTGTTAAATAAAAAACAAATCAATACCTCTACTTATAGCTCCATGATTTTGCTTCCAAAAAAGATAGGGCCATTCTCCTGATCTCACTATTACCCATAACTTTTCACTTTCATGAATGAGTGAATGAAAAGCATTTATCAGATGCTTACTATGTGCTAAGCACTCAGGATAAAACCGCAAAAGTGAAACAGCCTCTGCCCTCAAGGAGCTTGCATTTCAATGGGGAAGACACCATATATAGGGGAGTGATGGCCAGGGAAGGGAGCTACAGACTGGGAAGTGACAAAGTGAATAGAATAATAGGAAGTCAAGTGACACACACATTCTAGAAGCAATGGTAGGGTTGATTTTATTCCTTTTATTTAGCATTTTATTTTTATGGTATTCATTTTTTTTTAAATTTTGAGTTCCAAATTCTTTCCCTCCTTCCCTTCCCCACCTCATTGAGAAGGCAAGCAATTTGATATAGGTTATATAGATGCAGTTATGAAAAACATATTTCCACATTGGTCACATGAGGGAAAAACACACACAGAGACCAAAAAAGAAAGAAATTTTTTAAAAGCATGCTTCAGTCGACATTCAGATTCCATCAGTTATTTCTCTGGAAATAGGTAGCATTTTTTATCATAAGTCCTTTGGAATTGTCTTGGGTCATTGTATGGCTGAGAATAGCTAAGCCATTCACATCATACAATATTGCTGTTACTGTGTACAATGTTCTCCTGGTTCTGCTCATTTCAATTTGCATCAGTTCATATAAGTCTTTCTAGGTTTTTCTGAGAGCATCCTGCTCATCATTTCTTATAGCACAATAGCACATAGTAGTCATGCCACAATTTGTTCAGCCATTCCTAGGATTGATTTTATTACAGTTTTCAGAGCAAGAGGTGGAAAGTGCGCATGGCAGGAGGGTAGGTGGTATACTGTGGCAATAGAGTAGAAAATGAATCAGAGGAAGATGTGGCTGCATGGTCCCATGGAATGCAGAGCCCAGTGGCTTTGCCTCTCACAAGAATGGCCTCTGGTAATCCAAACTGGAGAATGGAGTAGCAGCAGCAGCAGAGGCAAGTTGAAAAGTGACTAGGGTGAGAATAAGGACTGTAGTCCCTGGAGATTATAGAGGCCAGTGATTTAGTTCTTCCAGGTAGGGATTCTATTAGTCTAGTTCAGAGAGTGGAGCAGCAGCTGCAGTAGCAGCAAATTCACAAAGAAGAAACTAGTCTGAGACAATTGAGCCATTTCTCTCTGTTCACAATCTCCTTTTCTTCTATCTCTCCTTCTACCTTATTCTTCCTACACCTAGCCTGATTCTTTATTATGTCCTCTAGTCCCTTTCTACTCCTCCATTTCATCAGGCCTATCCCAGCTTCACTTTCTTCCTTTTTCTTTTTTATTCTTTTTTACAATGACAGGGAAGATCAAGACACAAACTCAGAGGAAGACAATAACATAAAAACAACTATGAGCAAAATCTCAAAGAAAAATACTAATTGGACACAAGCTCAACAAGAATTCCTGGAATAGCTAAAGAAAGATAAGAGTAGGAGAGGAAAATTTGGGGAAAGAAATGAGAGTGACACAAGAAAATTATTAAAAGAGAATTAACAACTTGATAAAGGAGAGAGCAGACCCTATACAGACCCTGTAATTTTTCTGACCAGTTGCCCAACTCTCTTACCATCTCTGGGCTGAGAGTTCCCCAAGCTGCTGCTGTGGCTACTATTGTTACCTGCTGCATTGTGGGCTCCAGACAGGCCTCCACTCCAGTGTCACAAACTTCTCCTTCTGACCTCCTAAGTTTTCTTAGGCCAGAAAAAATGTCTCACCCTGACTTTTTGTTGGCTCTGACTCTCCAAAACTTGATTTTGAGGCATTAACTTAAAGTTGTTTGGAGGGGAATGTCGAGAGAGTTCAGCGGGATTGCTACTAGCACTTGTGGCTGTAGAGGAACAGGGGCCCTTCCTGGGTAAAGACCATAGCTTACTCTCTGGTTCTAGAATATCAGGGCACTTTTCCTTGATAATTTTTTAAATATAATGTTTAGGCTCTTTCTCGATCATGGCTGAATCATCGGCATCTTTATATGTTACCAACAAAGTCAAGCAGAAAGAGAGAGAAAGAGAAATTCTATTTAAAATAACTGCAGACAACGTGAAATACTTGGGAGTCTACCTGCCAAGACAAACCCAGAAACTATATGAACACAATTACAAAACATTTTTGACACAAATAAAGACAGAGTTAAACAACTGGAGAAATATTAATTGCTCATGAGTAAGCCAAGCCAGTATAATAAAAACAATGATTCTACTGAAATTAATTTACTTGAGTGCATGCCAATCTATCAAATAATTTTATACAAATAGAAAAAATAATAACAAAATTCACCTGGAAGAACAAAAGGCCAAGAATGTCAAGGGAATCAATTAAAAATATAAAGGAAAGCAGCCTAGCAGTATCACATTTCAAAGTATATTATAGAACAGTAATCATCAAAACAATCTGGTACTGGCTAAGAAACAGAGTAGTAGATTATTGGAATAGATTAGGTATACAATGCACAGTAGTAAATGACCATAGTAAACTATTGTTTAATAAACCCAAAGATCTAAGCTTTTGGATCAAGAACTCACCTTTTGACACAAATTGCTGGGAAAATTAGAAAAAAATTAATAGAAACTAGGGAGACCAATATCTCACGCCATGTACTAAGATAAGATCAAAATGGGTACATGATTTAGACATAAAGGTGATAACATGAACAAATTAGGGGATCATGGAAAACTTTGCCTCTCAGATACATGAATAAGGGAAGAATTTGTGACTAAACAAGAGATATAGGATCATAGGAAATAAAATGGATAATTTTGATTACATGAAATTAAAAGGCTTTTGCACAAAGAAAACTAAGGTGAAATTTCTACAGCAAGTTTCTCTGATAAAGGCCCATTTTTTTCAGATATATAGGGAACTGGATCAAATTTATACAAATAAGAACCATTCCCCAGCGGATAAATGGTGATCGGGTAATTTTCAGAAGAAGAAATTCAGTTTATGTATAGTCATATGAAAAAATGTTCTAAATATCTATTGATTTGAGAAATGCAAATTAGAACAACTCTTGGGTACCACATCACACCTATCAGATTCGTTAACATGATAGAAAAGGAAAATGACAAATGCTGGAAAGCATGTGGAAAAATTGGTACGCTAATGCACTATTGGCGGAATTGTAAACTGCTCCAACCGTTCTGGAAAACAATTTGGACCTTTGTCCAAGGGACTATCAAACTGTGCATCCCCTTTGACCCAGCAATACCACTACTAGTCTGTAACCCAAAGAGATCAAAGAAAAAGGAAAAAGACACACACACACACACACACACACACACACACACACACATATATACATATATATATATATATCTACAAAAAAATTTATAGTAGCTCTTTTTGTGGTGGCAAAGAATTAGAAATTGAGAGGATGTTCATCTATTGGAAATAGCTGAACAATCTGTGGTATATGATTGTGATGGAATGCTGTTGTGCTATAAGAAATGATAAGCAGAATGGTTTCAGTAAAACCTGGGAAGACTTAAATTAAGTGATGCAAAGTGATTCAAAGTGAAGTGAGCAGAAACAGAACATTCTACACAATAACAGCAATAGCGTAATGATGATCAAATGTGAAAGACTTCTTAGCTGCTCTGTTCAATATAATGATCTAAGATGATTCTGAAGAACTCATGTTGAAAAGTGCTATCTATCTCCAGAGAGAAAAATGATGGAGCCTGAATCAAAATATAATTGTTTTACTTTATTTTTCTTGCTTTTTTTGCAACATGACTAATAATGGAAATATGCTTTGCATGACTGTGTATAATCGATATCATTTTGCTTGCCTTTTTAATGGGTAGGGGAGGAAGATGAGAGAGGGAAGGGTTCAAAACAATTTTTTTTAAAAAAAGAATGTTAAAAATAAATAATTTTTTTTAAAAAAGAAAGCTATCCGTCCATATTCTTTGAGCATTTATATATTGGGGAACTGGCTTTTAGTCTTAGCATATTAAATCAGTCCTTTATATATTTTGAAAATGAGACCTTTCTCAGGGAAATTTACAGCAAAAATTATTTCCTACTTACTACTGCTTCTTTTATAATTTAGACTTGTTTCTGCAAAAACTTTATTCACACACACACATATTTAAATTGTCCACTTTATCCTGTGTGAGCTGCTCTATCAGTTGATTATTTCTGAATTCTTTCCTTACATGAGGATCCAAAAATTAATTTCTTCCTTGCTCCTCTGATTTGTTTATGATGTGACTTTATATATCTATAAATTCCTGTATCCATTAGAAGTTTATCTTGGTATATGGTGTGAAGTGTTTGTCTATACCTAATTTATTCCAGACTGCTACATATGAACATTTTTTTAAAGTAATTGAAGATGTTTGGTTTAGAAAGGAGAATGCTACAGAGTGAAGGATATAATAGTTGTCTTCAATTACTTAAAAGACTATTTTGTAGACAAGAGACTAGCTTTGTTCTATTTAGCCCCAGAGGGAAAAACTTGGGGCAATAAGTGGAACTTTTGAAGAGCCATATCTAACTTTGATGGCAGAAAAATTCTTAATGATGAAAGTTATCCAAATGTGGAATGGGCTTCCTTGGGAGGCAGTGGGTTCCCCCTCACTGGAAGTCTTTAAGCAATGGCCATATTGTGTGACTTTGTGAAGATACTGCGGAAGGATCTCCTGTTCAGCAATTGACTGGACTAAGTTATCTATGAGATCCCTTCTGATTGTGGAATTTTTCAGATTTGTGTTTTTGCAGACCAGCCCCTAGGCAATGAATTAATCAGCCATGACAACTCATTACTGTGTCTGCAATGGAAGAGGCAGTAGGAAGGGGAGCAAACAGTGCTAAGAATCACAGTTTGGGTTATCTAGGTGGTACAGAAGATGGAGTGCCACGCCTAGAATCGAGAAGACTTATCTTCCTGAGTTCAAATCTGACCTCAGATACTTATTAGCTTTGTGACCCTGAGCAAGTCACTTAACCCTGTTTACCTCAGTTTCTTCATCTGTAAAATGAATTGGAGAAAGAAATGGCAAACCACTTTAGTATCTTTTCCAAGAAAAACCCCAAATGTGGTCACAAAAAGTCAGACATAACTAAATAACAAAAACAAACCATCACTTTAACTGTTGATACTCTGAATGTGAGGTCCTTGTCCAATGACAAGTCAAGAAAGTGCTGAAGGAATGGAAACATATCAATATTGATATTGTCCTTATAAACTAAAGAAAAGGTATAAGGAAGGAAAACTTCCAAAATGGAGGAAAAATCCAATTTTGGGCTGAGGATACTGATATGGTATGCACAGGGAATTCACAAATCAACTGAGATTTTTTTCTTTTTCTTTTTTGGCTAGGCAATGGGATTAAATGACTTGCCCTGGATCAACACCAATAGTAAGTGTTATGTGTCCAAGGCCAGATTTGAACTCAGGTCCTCCTGAATCTAGGGCCAGCGCTCAACTGAGATTTTTAAAAAGAAAATGTATAGAATATGGAAGCAAGGTCGTATAACAGAGGATGAGTATAAGACCATGATAAAGTCCTATAAAAATAGTATTGAAAATGCTACAGAGACCGATAAGTTGAGGCTTACAAGAGAAAATAAGCACAACGAGGAGGGTTATTTTTTTTTGTTTGTTTAACAATTGGAAGAAAAATTAGGTTCAAAGATGAGATAGGGTAATGCTTGGGCTAAATGGGACAGTGATCACTAACAACAGAGAGAAGCTGTTCAAATCTTATTTTGTTTCTTTCTTCTCTGCAAAGGAGAAGGACTTTTATAATAGAAGAGGATGAATCAAAATAACTAGATACCTAAGATGAGTAAGAAGATCATAAAACAGCACCAAGTTGCCCTCAAGTAACTTAGCCAAGATATGCCACATTACTGAAAGAAACTATAGGACAATGAGTTTGACTTTGATTTCCAGAAAATTTATTTAAAAATAAAAACATTCAGATACAGTTAACAAACACCTAGAAAAAGAAGCAGTGGTCATAAAGAGCCAGTATGGCTTCATTCAGAACAGATATGCCAGACTAACTTCATCTATATAGTAACCAAAATAGTTGTCTAAGAAGGATGGTGTGGATATAGTTTACCTAGATTTGATTTTTTTCTTTAAAATGTTTTATTGACGTGTTTATTTTTTTACATCATTGTCCCTTCCCAGTGATTTTCCTATCTGCTATGGAACTCATCCTTGTTACAAATAAATGTGGCAAAATAAATCAACCCATTGACTATGTCTGAAATATGTACCTCATACCACATCTATAGTTCATCACATCTCTGCCAAAAGAGGAAGCCATACTTTACCACAAATCCTTTGAAATCCTTTTGGATAGTGATTATAATATTTTTGGAGTTGTTCTAAGATTTCATTTTCAAGTTAAATTTTATTTTTCCACGTGAACTCACCAGGCATTTATTAAATGCTTATTATGGGCCAGACACAGTGATAAGCACTTGGCAATACTAATACAAGAGAAAAATCTGTCCTCAAGGAAGTGGGGGAAGATAATATGTGAAAAGGAGCTGGAAAAGCAAGGGAATGGGGGAGAGGTTAAGGTACCCAGTGTGGACATTATAGAGAATGTCCAAAGAAAAATTTGGAGAAGATTGGAGACAAATGGTAAAATGGCTAGCTTGTACCTCTTCCTTAAAATTAAGAATCTTGAAGAAACAGCCAATTACAGGGAAAGGATTTCCAATCAATGATAGTCGGTCTTCTCTCTCTCCCATTTTTGCATGCCCCACCCCCATCATAAGAAATAAAAGAAAATAAAAATAAATTATTCCCCTTCCCTCGGTTAGATTGCATTCTCTCAACAAGGTTCAATCCAGAAATCCACATGGGGAAAGAAAAAGATGGATAAAGAATGCCTATTGTGGGCCAGCACGGTACAATGAGAAAAGTACACCCACTCAACTTAAAGTGCTGAACTTAAAGGCATGGGACTTGAGTTCAAGTCTCAGCTCTACCACCTACTACTTACGCGGCATTAGGTCGATTACTTAAACTCTCCTGGATTTGGTTTTCTCATATGTAAAATTAGTGGGTTGGATTAGATGACCTCTGAGGCCCCTTTTAGATCTATGGTCCTATAAGTTATAATATACAGTTGCATGGATAGTTCACTGGGTTGTTGCATCAGTAACAATCTCCAGAAAATCAAGACTATGAATCACTCAAAAAAGCAATGGAAAGAGTTATGGTGGTTTTAATTAAGCTGTTATATTTTAACCAAAGATGAATTATACACAGGAAATCACATAAAGATTTTCATCAAAGATATGTGTGAATGGAAAAGGAATAGATGAATCTTATAATAAAGGTAAAGAGTAACAACAAATGGACAGACCTTGTTTTTATCTACAGGACCTGGTACAGAGATGAGCATACAGCATGTGCTTAATAAATGTTTACTGAACTGAACTGAAGCCACAAAGCACATTAAATAGAGCACCTGGAAAGTTAGCTTGGGATTTGAGGATGTTTGAGTACTTTGTGCACACACATTAGTTGGAAGACATTGGGAATGAGATATTCTATAATGTCTGACTTTTGGGTCAGCAGCAATGCTGGAAATAGTTTGCTCTTTTCTCTCCTGGCCTTTCTGCCACAGTTTCTGGGAGGCCTAATTGGCTAGCATTCCACCTTTTTCAGTGAAATGTTGGACATTGTCTACATATTTGAGCAAATATTGTTAACTCCAAACTCTTGCCTTTCCAGGTGGAGCAAATTTTGAAAAAGGGATCCCAAAACTCCTTTGTGCCTTAAAGGAGGTTACACAAAGGTCTCAACTCACATCCTGGTGTAGCCTTTAATCTTTTTCTCCCTTGACACTGACTCTGGGGCATTGAAGTAGGATCCCTAAGAAACAGAACCACAAAGTAAGCTTGAGTTTAAAGTAAGAAATATCCTTCCTGCCCAAGGACATGTATACTTAGCACTTTTAGGCACAGGAGATAGTTTTGTGATTGAACGGATGTTACTGACAACCAGCAATGCACTGGACCTTGACAGAAGAGAGGTAAAGTTAGGCTTTGTACCTATGAAGAAAAAAGTCTTATGATCTAATCAGAAAAAACTCAGGCAAGGATGGAAAATATACTCAGGTGAAGAATTAACAAAATCTATCACAATGTTAAGAATAAAAAAAACCAAAAAAATGATTTAGAGCATTTGGAGGGGGCAGCTAGGTAGCGCAGTGAATAGAGTCAGGAGGCCTGAGTTCAAATCCAGCGTCAGACACTTAACACTTACTAGCTGTGTGACCCTGGGAAAGTCACTTAACCACTATCACCTCACCAAAAAAGAAAAAAAAAAAAGTTAAGATACCAGTGTACAGAGGACTCTAAGGATTCTGCCATATTAAATCCTTCCCTTTCTATCTGCAGGAAGTGGAGAAAGCACCAAAAGGCATAATATTTGGGGAAGAATTAATAGGA
This sequence comes from Phascolarctos cinereus, assembly GCF_003287225.1. Taxonomy (NCBI): domain Eukaryota; kingdom Metazoa; phylum Chordata; class Mammalia; order Diprotodontia; family Phascolarctidae; genus Phascolarctos; species Phascolarctos cinereus. Next base: position 79,480,941 of record NW_027556402.1, on the reverse strand, counting down.
AACACAATTGGCTTTGGGGTATGTCACAGTGGAAGAGATAGGAGCCATAAATATGTTTTTATGCTGGTTTGTATGGTTCTGGTCACCTACAATGTGATTCAGGTAGGGAACTCCCATTCTGAGAATTTTCTCCACTCACACAGATTGTCAATAACTCTGCAACTTAAGAGGTATTATCTTAAGAGGTATATATCTTTAAGAGGTATCTAGGGCAGAGAAGGGTAAAATGGTCACTCAGCCAGCAGTGTGATCATTGATAAATCATAGATTCAGGGGGAGAAGGGACCTTAAAGACCATCTGGCAAGGTCTCCCACTTAACAGGTGAGCAGAATGAGGCCCAGGAAGGTTACACAGGAAGTGAGAGAGGTAAAATAGAACGGAGCCTTCTATCCACTACCTGTCAAAGAGTATATTGTTGTTTGATCTTTTCAGTTGTGTTTTGCCCTTCATAACTCTATTTGGGGTTTTCTTGGCAGAGACAGTAGAGTGGTTTGCCATTTCCTTCTCCAGCTCATTTTACAGATGAAGAAACTGAGGCAAATAGGGTTAAGTGACTTGCCTAGGGTCACACATCTAGGGAGTGTCTAAGGCCGGATTTGAACTCAAGTCTTTCAGAGAGACTCTATCCATTAATCCACCAGCTGCCTATTCAAATATACATTGCAGAATAAAGACATATTTGGTAAATGAAAATAAATTAGAATAGAAATGTCACCTTTATCCATTTAGCATTAAAGTATACATTGAATAAAAATACAGTAGATTATTTTAAACTATAATCATCCAAACATAATGGTAGAAAATATCAGGTTAGACACCCCTCTCCCCCACCCATCCAGCATGTAGGCAGCAATAATAGGATTAAATGATGTGCTGACTAATCTCACTTATCCTAAACATATTATTTTCAGATTTGACCTAAATGGTCAAGTTACTACTTTATCTCTTGCCATCCAAATCAATTGACTCCCTGCCTTTCCTTATAGCCTCTCATTTCTACTTTGTTCACTATTATCAAGCCAAGTCCCAAACCCAATTAAGCAGCCCTGATTCCAAAATCTCTGCTCCTGGAGAAATGCGTCATGCAGCCCATCAAGGTAAATGAATTAAAAAAGCATCTGAGCAGGTATCTGGTGAATGTCACAGTTCATCCTTCCCTAATAAACTATGTTCTCTTGCTCATTCATTTGTCAGTCACAATAACTAAGGATTATTATTTGCTGCCTGTACGTGACACCAGCAATTTGCAAAGTCTGTTGGCCAGAAAATCAAGTTAGAATGACAGAGTGAGAAATTAAGCAGAAGTCTGATGTAATTAGCTACAACAATCAGTGCTCTAATTTCTGATTTATTGTTTCCTGTTTTCCTGCTGTGCTCCACTCCATGCATACTGTATGGGCTTCATATAGGTCAAACAATTGCCTTATCAGTCCTGGCCTAGCAAGAGGTCAGAGTTAACAATATTTATTTAAACATCCAGGATGCTTCCCACTGCAATTAGGAAATAACTATTACTAATAGGTTCTTGGCACTATTTCCTCATTTATACAATTTTGTGGAAACAAAAGGAGAAGAAATGGGATGGAACTCAGTTAGATTGGGGATTTTCTTCATGCATAGACATGGATATTGCTTTGCTTTTCCCCCTCAGAGGATTTTTCTTGTCAAAAGAACTGTAATTCTGTAATGAGCTGGACAAAGCATCATTGCTAGGACTGCTATCAACTCAGAAATATGGGATACATATGCTTCCTGGTGGGTGGTGAGATTTTATTTTCAAAGCTCTGGCTCTCTTTAATTGGTAGACACACTAGCAATGGGAAGTCCCTCTTGGGCCCATTTAGATTTTACTTGTTTGTTATCTTGGGCACCCAACCCATTAAAAGTGAAACAGACTTTTTTTTTAATTTCTGATTCTGAAGTCCCATTCCTAAGAAATTCTTAAAAGTTATAATTTCAAAGGAAAATTCTAAGTTTTCTACATTCATACCGCTAAAGACATGGAATTTAAGTATAGGAGCACCCTTTTCCATCTTTTTGGGAGGGGTATAGTCAGGACCTCTTATTTCATTGGTATATAGGAAATAACTGGAATGGAAATTTATGTTACTGTTGTGGTTCTGGCACTTGTAACAAGTCTTCAAAAACTGTTTGGGGCATTAAGGTTAAGTGGTTTGCCGGTGATACACAGCAAATGTCAGAGGCAGGATTTGAACCCAGCTTTCTTGATCTTTTAAGGCTGACCATCCATCTATTCCACCATGATGCAGCCTATTTTATTTTGCAGTCTATATGATGAAAATACAGGTGTAGTACACATTATGTAATACATGGAACGTGGAAATGGATTTGGGGCAGCCCAAATTATATCTTAAATGTAATATGGGTGCTGGCTACCCAAGGGAAGAGTAGTTGATATTAACATAGAACTTTAGGGTTTACAGTGATTTACAGGATACCACATGACTCTCACAACAGTTTAGAGTTGGTAAGAAATTATGTATGTGTGACATCACATGACTCTGATAACAGTCCTATAAAGCAGAAGCTAGAGGTATTATGACTCTTATTTTATAGAGGAGGAAACTGAGGTTGAAAGAGTCAAAACTGTGTCATAATGACACATCTGAAAATGAGAGGAAGGATTTAAATCTGTTTCTTTGTTGTCTCCAAATCCAGGGCTCTTTCTACTTTTCCCTTTTAGCTTTCATAAAGATAGCTACAATATGTCTTTTGGATAAATCCTAGGATACATCTGTAATGCAAATATTAATACCTTCTTTTTTTTCTAAGTTTAGATTTTTGAAAAAATATTGGTCTTTATTTGGGCAAACTACACATAGTGTGGCATATTGCCAGATATGCAGTTAGGAGAGACTTGGGCTTGAATTCTGCCTCTAAGATTCATTAACTGCTTGACTGTAGGCAAGTCCCTTCACTTTCTGAGCCTAAATTTGCTCCTTTATAAGATAGATATAATAATAATACTTCTAATACCTCCCTCGTAGAGCTGCTCTGAAGATGCAATGAAGTCATGTAGGAAAGTCATTTGCAAACCTTAAAGCACAATAAAAATGTCAGCTTTTATAATTAAATCTCTGCTACTCCACTTTTAGCTGCTTTGTAGTTCAAGTAATGCCACATGCCAAACATGCTTTACCCATACAGTAGTATACATGTGTGTGAATATACACACACACACACACACACACACACACACACACACGTTTGGAGGGGGAGAGAGAGAGAGAGAGAGAGAGAGAGAGAGAGAGAGAGAGAGAGAGAGAGAGAGAGAGAGAGTCTTGTATCCAAACTTCAAAAAAAGCCCTGGAGGCCAAATTGTAGAAACCCTAAAAGACAGCCCGAAGAGTGTAAACTTAATGTGGTAGAAAATAGGGAGTCACTGAAGGTTTGGTATAATTAGAAGAATTATTCAATCAAAGCAGATTAGGAAGAAAACAAATGTAGCAGAAGTATCTACAGTGGAATGGAATAGGGTGAGACTAGATGTGTAGGAAAGTCTGCTGGAAAATGAGTAGTCTTAGAATATTTTTTTTCTAAAATGGACATCTTTGAAAGGCTTGCCTTTGATTGAAGCAATGACCAGCTGCTCTATCAGAGGACCAGGGATGAAGTATGTTGCCCACCTCCTGACAGAGAGGTAAGAGACAGAATGAGACACATTTTTGAACATGGTTAGTGTGGGGATTTGTTTTGCTTGACTATACATGTTTGATTTGTTTTGTTTTGTTTTTCTTTTTTCAGGGATAGGGGAAGGTGTTAGGGAGAAGAAAATAAGTGCTTGTTAATTGGAAAGAACAAAATTTAATTAAAAAAAAATGAAAGTGTAGTCCATGGATAAACGGATACAGAATGAAATGAGCAGGATCAGGAGAATGATTTACATAATTACCACAGAAATGTAGAGAAAAACAGCATTGAAAGGCCAGTGCAGCTAATGGTATGGGGGCAGAGCATTGGACCTGATGTCAAGAAGACCTGAGTTCAAATCCAGACACTTACTATCTGTGTGACATAGGGAAATCATTAACTTCTGTTTACCTCTGTTTTCTCATCTGTAAAATGTGGGTAAGGACAGTATCTACCTCCCAGGGTTGTCTTGCGGACCAAATGAGGTAATGTTTGTATAGCACTAAGCACAGTGCCTGGCACATAGTAGGGGCTGTGTAAATGCCTAATTCCTTCCCTCCTCAATACAATCACCAGTCATGACTTTAGAAAATTGGAGATGAAGTATATCACCCAGCTCTTCACAGAGAATTGATAGACTAGAGGTACAGAAGGAGATACACACCTTCATACATTTGACATGTTGATATTTGTTGTTGATTAAGTTCATAATATCTCTTTTTTTTTTTGCTTTTTGATGAGGCGATATCTGAGTTAAGTGACGTGCCCAAGGTCACACAGCTAGTAAGTGTTAAGTGTCTGAGGTTGGATTTGAACTCAGGTCCTCCTGACTCCAAGGCCAGAGCTCTATTCACTGTGCCACCTAACTGCCCCTATAATATCTTTTTAAAGTAAGAAAAAGAATAAAACATGAGCAGTGCAGTTTGGCAGATGCAACAACTTCATCTAAAGGAGTATTAGAAATAAAATTAGAACCACATGTACAGGCCTTTAATGAAAATCTAAGTATTTAGTGTATACTTTAATAGATGATGAGGAGCCCTTTAAGGTTCTTGAGATATAGAGATATAGAGCTGTATTTTAGAATAATTCCTGAAGCTGGTGTGTATATTGGATTGGAGGAGGGAGGTAAGCCTGGAAATAGAGAGAGAACTCTGTGAAGAACAGAGAGAATTAATGAAGGTCCAAATAATGGGAATGGAAGTGGCATTGGGAAAGAAAGGATAAATGAAAAAGACATGGTAGAAAGAGATTCTAGAAGACTTGAGAACAAACTAGATGTGGGGGGAAGCAAAAGAAAAGAACAAGTCAAAGATGACTCAGAGGTTTCTAATCTGGATACCTTGGGAAAGTCCTGGTGTCACCGACAGAAATAGGGAAATCAGGAGTCGTCAATTTGAGAGCAGGAGGTAAGAAGTCTGGTTTTGTACATGCTGAGAATATGCCCTGTTTCTACAATTGGATGAGGTAGGCAGACATTCTTTGCATACCTAAAATGATAGTAATAATGATTATTTTGGCAGATTCTGAACCTGTAAGAATCTTTTATGGGAAAAAAATTCCAGAATCATTTAGTGAAGATACCTTCCCAATACGCTACAGAAATCTACAAATTGATACTAAGAAAATGGGCATACTTCCAGGACATCAACGATAGCAAACTGTGAACCTTCACGGGACAATTATATTCACTCTCATTTCCTCACTCATTGCTGTCAATTTCCTATTCTTTTCTCACCTTGGAGCTATTTTATTTTACTTGAAATGTTTCTTCCAGTCACCCCTTAATTTTCAATCCTCCTTGCCATCTCTCTAATCAATCAGCCAGTTAATCAACAAACATTTATTGATTTATTGAGTGCTTTTTATGTCTCAGGCACTATGCTAAGCCCTGAGGATACAAAGAAAGACAAAAATGTTGTCCTTACTTTCAAGCAGCTCACATTATAGCAGGGGACACAAATGGAAATAACTATGTACATTTTATATAATATGTATATGTTTATATGTGTACAGTATTATGCATATGTATCTTCCATGTACATTATGTTATATATATAATATTATATATGTATATACATACATTATATATAAAATGCACATATATATAAATTGTGTATATATACACACAATATTGTGTGTGTACATATATGGCGGGGACACTTGCAGTGGGTGGTTGGGGAGGTGGGAGGGAGTACTGGAAAAGCCCCCGTATTCTAGTTCAAGGGCTTATTACTGCAGGCCCATTTTTAAAAATACTACTCTCTAATATCCCCCCACCTTGATCCAATATGCTTTGTTCTAATCTTCTTAAAACACAACTTTGATCTTGCAACCCTCTTCTCAAAAATCCTGGCATTCAAAGACCTCTACAATATGGCCACAGACTTCCTTTCCAACCATATATCTAAGTACTAACCTTTCTAAAACTTTTATTCCAGTCAAATTATCTGTCTTATAAATATGTCTTATGTTTCCTTTCCCTCACTATTCTTTTGTTCATGCATTTTCCTTTCCCAATAAGGCTTTCCATTTCTTTTCTGCCCAACAAAATTTTGTGTCAATTCAATTCAACAAATACTTGTTATAGGGCGTATTATGTGCATACTAGTGAGAGAGTAATGGTGTCAAACTCAATGAGAAATAGGGGCCACTCAACTGTGCATAAGGATCCCTGTAAGGCCACACATTGACTTAGAAAACCATACATTAACATTATTGTTTTTGTGTGTATAAAATCATTTATCATATTTTTAACTTATTTTGTTAAATATTTCCAAGTTACCTTTTAATCTGCTTTGGGCAACACTTAGACACTGTGTAAACTCCTCAAGAAAAGGTTGTTACTGATTGTTAGGCTTTGTGAAGGAGAAAGGATATAAGTTAGCTTTTAAAAGATGGGTAGGAATGCTGTAGTTTGATGGAGGTTGGAGAATGTTCCAATGGAGCAATGGAAAAATGGTTTTGGTATTGGAGAGAGTAACCCAGTTTAGGCAGATCATAGAGTGAATGGAGTGGAATAATGTGAATGAAGGCTAGAAATATTAGTTGTTATTTAGGTTGAATGAAGTGAATGAAGGCTGGAAATATTAGGTAGTGCCAGAAGGTGGAGGGACTTGAATGCTAAGCTAAGGAGTTAGAACTTTATTCAGTGGGCTGAATAAATAAGTAACATAAATATAAATAACATAAATAAAATAAATAAGAAATAATAAGGAGCTAAAGAATTATTGTAGTAGGAGAGGACAAAATCAAATTTTTTCCCTAAAGGAAGATTATTCTGGGAGCAGTAATAAAGGATGGATTGGAGGGGAAATGGTAGAGGCAGAGACCTATTAGGAGACTGTTTCTCAAATTATTTTTTCTGTATTAATGCCTACTTTGCCCAACTAAATTGTAAGGTTTCCTAGGCAGAGACCACGTCTCAAAGTTCTCTGTACCTCCGACAGTCCATAGTACATAATAGGCATTCATTAAATATTCATTGATTTGAAATAACCCTTCATTTCATTAAGATGGCAAAACATAAAGTGACTGAACTAGATAACCTCTTTAAGTTCTTGCCAGATCACTACTTCTAGGATTCTATAATCAGTCTCCTAGATGTCTGAGACTAAGCACATAAGTGCCTCAGTTCAAAGGAACCCATTATTTGGCAGAGATGTATAATCTAAAGTTTCTGGGAAGAATCTTACAACATGGTTTTGCCTGGCTTGGTTTCTGAATATTTCAAATGTCATGTTTAAGTACCTGTCCTGGTAAATCGAACAAGTCACACACTCTTACATACATTTCTGTGGGTGACTATTTTGATATAAAGGCAAAGAAGAAATCATATTGGTGAGTTAATAGATTAATTCAATATAGCAGATCTTATGTGTTATAATTCTGTAAATACTTGAATGATCTGTTACATTTTAATTTAAAATGAAAGATGATGGATAAGGATGAATCCAAGAAAAGCTTTTACAGAGACCAGACTATCTGAATGCCTGGTTTTTAAGAATGAGCCTAGTTAATACTAACAAAGTTACAGTGAATAAAAAAGCTTGGCTGCATCTAGACTGTATAGCAAATAACAAGGTTACTTCCATGCTTATCATTTGTTTGGTGCTTTTAAGGTTCGCAAAATGTTTTTCATACATTATCTCATTTGAACCCCACTACAATTCAGTATGATAGTGGAAAGAGCACTTGCTTGAGAGCCAGAGCATCTGAATTCAAACCCTACCTCTGATGCCTGTTACCTAAAGTCAAGTCACTTTGCTTTCCTAGGCCTCAATTTTCTCATCTGTAAAATGAGTAGGTTAGAATGGATAGCATCTGAAGTCCCTTACAACTCCAGAGCTACAATTCATTTTTCAGAAAAGGAAACTGAGGCTCCAATGGGCCTAAGTAACTAACCTATGGTCACACATCCAGGCAAGTGTTAGAGGTTAGATTTGAACCCAGTTATTTTTTATTTAATACTTTTTTCCAATTACATGTAAAAACAATTTTTAACATTCTTTTTTTTTTAAATTTTGAGCTCCAAAGACTCTTCCTCTCTCCTTCTTACGCTCCCTCCCTAAGATGGCAGGCAACATGATATAGATTATTCATACACAGTCATGCAAAATAGTTTCATATTCGTTATGTTGTGCAAGAAAACACAGACCAAAAAAAAACCAAGAAAACTAAAGAAAGTTTTTTTAAAGAGTATGTTTTAGTCTGCATTCAGACTCATTAGTCTTAGGAGATGTATAACATTTTTCATCATAAGTGCTTTGGAATTGTCTTAGGTCATTATATTGCTGAGAACAGCTAACTCATTTATATTGATTGCTATTGTAATAGCGTTGTTACTGTGTACAATGTTCTCCTGGTTCTGTTCACTTTATTTTGCATCAATTCATGTAAGTTTTTCCAGGCTTTTCTGAAAATATCCTCTCATCATTTCTTATAGAACAAAAGTGCTCCATCACAATCATATATGTATATATATGTATGTGTATATATATATATTTGTGTCTATATATATATATATTTGTGTGTATATGTGTATATGTGTATATATGTATATGTGTATATATATATTTGTGTACATATACATATGTGTATATAAATATATATGTGTGTGTGTATATATATATGTACGTATGTATATACTATAACTTGTTCAGTCATTCCCCACTTGATGGGTATCCCCTCAATTTCCAATTCTTTTTCACCACAGAAAGAGTTGCTATAAATATTTTTGTACATGTGGATCCTTTTCCTTTTTTTAATATAATATATCTTTGGGATGCAGACCTAATAGTAATAGCGCTGGGTCAAAGAGTATGCACAGTTTTTTAGCCCTTTGGGCATAGTTCCAAATTTCTCTCCAGAATGTTGAACCCAGTTCTTGATGTCATGTCTAGTGCTTTCCCCACTATACCACCCTGGCTCGCTCTCATTAATGTCTTAAGCATAGTTCAGTTAATGTCAAGCTCTAACTTCTGTCATAAAACACTCTTTTTTTTCCCCCACATACCACTCCCCACTCCCACCACCAGAGTCGAAGTAGGAGTCCCCAGTTTTTGCTTTCTGGATCATCCCAAGCATTAAAGATAAAATGGGCTCATGCTAAAATTTCCAGCAGTGGCTAAAGCTTGCAGGGTCCCTGTGAAGTGTTATAACTTATCATCTGCCAGTGCAAAAATAAAATAAATAAAACACCAGAATTTCAACCTGGCTTTTGATTTTATAATTTAATACCAATATTACTGCCCTTATTAGTTTTACTGGCAAATCAGGAGCTCATGGCCAGAGTCCAGCTGTGACCCCAGGGCAAGAACTTTTTGCCTCCTGTCACCTTCTGACAGTTTAGGCCATTAATTACCTCAATCAGCTCGAACACAAGCCCCTCTCTGTCTGCCAGCTGGCAGTCCCCAGCTTCAGCAACTGGCAGCTAGCAAAGATTTAAAACCAGTAAAAAGGGCTGCTATGTAAACAGTTTATTGTATCAGATGCAATGGCCACGGTAGACACACATCAGTAATCAAAGGTAGGCTGCACTCTCGAGGGCCTTGATAAGTTAGCTGAGATGGAAGCCAACGTCATTTTTGTGTTGTTTATCTATACTTTATCCGGGCAAATGAAACCAGCCCACAGCCAGCCTTGGATCTCCCTTCTAGAGGTCTTATGTCGGTTCAGAGGGGGAACAGCAACAGCTCAGTCTTAAAGAAAAGCAACTTGTATCCAGCCCAAAGGAAAGAGCCTTTGGCCATGATGTTTATGTTTCAGAAATCACAAAATAGAAGGGGAGGCTTACAGCTCATTAGTACTCATGGATGCCTCATGGGCATTCCCTGTGCCACTGAGTTGGGACTGATTCCTGAAAGGGAAGCAACTCTCTTGCCAGGCTCATTTGTAAAACACTTGAAGTGCTGCAGGCTGGGAAACATTAAGCTTGTCCTCTAGTTCCAGCTGAAATATTGTCTTAACCTCTCCGTGGCTCTTTTGAAAAGTATTTGCCAATATGGCCCCCAAACTTCCAAGATGATCCCTGATACTCTAGCCATTGCCTAACCATCATTTCTGAATACCTAAGAGCTTATTTAATAATTTGATCATATGGATAGTCAAAAGATAAGACAAAATCAACTCAGTCTGCCATATGGCGACCATTCATAGAGTTCAGACCTGAGGGTATCTGGCAGTTAATAGGAGTGAAGCAGAAGGGGAATTTTATTTGGATTCAGAGGGTACAGGTTTGAATTCTGGTGCTGTTACTTAACTGGTTCTATGGCCTTGGGCAAATGACCTCACCTCTCTCAGTTTCTTTGTGTCTAAAGAAAGAATAAGGTAAAGGCAAGTTATATGACTTCTAAGGACTCTTCAAGATCTAAATCTATGATCTGATGATGTTTAATGACTTAAGAAGTGAGTTCAAATTCTGGTGGAGGCCTAAAAGAACCAAAAGCAAGTCTAATAATGCCTCAGGCCAATGTCCAAACTCTTCTTATTCAGAACAAGGAGACTAAATGACAGGCTGGACATTTTTACTCATAAAACCAATTATTGCCTTCATGCTTTTTTTTTCTTAGGTTCTCTCCTGGCATATCATCGTTGCTCAATACTTCATCATTCATTCATTCAACATGTAAACAGATCAATATAAGCTGAAGAGGGAAAAGAATTAAAAACTAGGAGAATCGGGAAAGGCTTCAAGTAAGAGATGATGCCTGAGCTGACCCTTAATGGAAGCTAACGGTTCAAAGGGACAGAGGTTATGAGGGAAGGCATGCCTGGGGTGCGTGAGAGCCTTTACAAAACCATGGAAGCAAAAGATTAAATGCCAAATTCAGTGAACAACAAACGAACTACTTCGTCTAGAAAATGCAGAGGTGTGAAGTGGAATATGAAATGTCTGGAGAGGAAGAAAAGGATGAAATCTTTCTGGAAAGGATGGTTAAGCAGATTTTTTTGCCCAGAGATAACATAAAAATATTCATTACTCCATTCCTGGACAATAAAAAATTCATGGAGATTTGGTACATTTGGCCCATCTTGTGGAGAAGGAAAAATATTGTTTCACTGAACCTAGAACAGGTTGTGTTATATATGTAGAAGTGAAGTCCAGTATCTATGTTGCTCTCTAATCAGTCACCGAAACCTATCAGTTCTTCTTGTGTATCTCCTTTGAATGTAGCCTTTTGACTCAGTGCTCTCAACCTTGGCATTTGATTTTTTTTTAGGCCCTCAAAGTTAAGTGACTTGCCTAGGGTCACACAGCTAGTAAGTATCTGAGGTCAGATTGGAACTTAGGTCCTCTCGACTCCAGATCCCTATCCATTGTGCCACTTAGCTGCCCTCATTATTTGATTCTTAACAAAGGTCATGTGTTTTTGTTCCTCTGGTTTAGGCCAAGGGGGATGGTGGCTTTCATTCTATTCAACAAATATTAAGTATCTACTAAATGCAGAACATTGTTATTAAGTATCTTGGGAGATGTAAAGATAATTTAAGATATAGTCCTTATGTTCTCTGGTTTTACAATTAGCATCTAGAGCTAATCCCAAGAACCCAATACCTCAGGGCTTTTTTTCCTCCTGTCTTTCTTTTGCTGAATTACCATGCTTTTAGCATGGAGAAATAATGGAATTAGATACTGTTTCTAGCTGGAATCAAATGTACTACCTCTTAAGGGTAGTGAACCCCCTCTCGACCCATTAATTCAAGCACAGGCTAGATGAGCACTTGTTGGAGGGGAAGAGAGAATTCATGTTTCTGGTAGTTTTTGGATTAGATTCCTTGGAGAATCCTTCAAATTCTAATATTCTATGGATATATTCCTTCCTTTACAGCATCACTACCTTAATTGAGACTCATATTACTTTACCTTTGGCTCTTTTCAATAACATCTATGATTTTAATTTATCACCAATCTATTCTAGACACTGATGCCAAACCAGTATACTTTTTAAAATAGCATATTAATCATTATTCCTCTGCTCAAATCTTCCAGTGTCCTCTTTCATCCCCTGGACAAAACCTTTTAATGGCTTCTAAGTACCTACATAATAAAGTCCATACTCATGCTTGTATAGTATTCAAGATCACCTTCTGGCTGTTCTTAAGTTGTCTTTCCAATCTTTTCTTAATATACTATCCTATGGAAAGCCCTCTACTCCATTCAGATTTTTCTGCATGATTTGCATGTTCTTACTTTCATGCCTTTAACCATGCTAGTATCCCTATCTGGAATGCCTTTTCCTCTGAACCCTACTCATCCTCTAAGCTCCAGTCCTCCATTTTCCAGGAAAGCCGTTGCAGCTCATGGTCTTCTTTCCTTCTGAAGAATTCCTATGAAAGTGATTATCTATCCTATTCTTTTGGCACTTATCATTCATACATTGCCTTATAGCATAAGTCTTTTTAAATGTATTTATATTGTAATGCCAAGTGGAATAGATTACTGCAAGACAGGTAATGTGTCTTGTATGTCATCATATTCCTTTAATAAAATACCCAACACATAGTATAACAAATAAATAAATGATAAATGATTGTGAATACAAATATATGAAAGAAAAATACGAAAGAAAGATGGGAAGATGGAAAGAAAAATATGAAAGAAAAATTAAAATTATGTGAATAGAGAGCTGAAGATGATTACTTTGGTAATCAATGCAAGGACATATGAACCCCTCCAGTAGATCCTTTTCCCAGTTGGTACAGATTACAACCCCTTAAAATGTAATAGACAAAGGGCAGCTAGTGGATAGAGCACCAGCCCTGAAGTCAGGAGGACTTGAGTTCAAATCCAGCCTCAGACCAAACACTTGTCACTTACTAGCTGTGTGACCCTGGGCAAGTCACCTGACCCTAATTGCCTAAAAAAATGTAATAGACAAATAGATGAAACAATTATTACATGCTTACTATGTGCCAGGCACTTGGCTAAGCTCTGGGAATATGAATACAAACAAAAAAGTTCCTACCCTCAAGGGGCTTATATTTTAATGGAGAAAAGACAAAAAACAACATATAAAAGAGCAGTAGAAAGAAGTTGGGAAGGAGGCTGAAGAGAAAGAAAGTGTATTGAGGCGTGAGTGAAATAATCTTCAAGAATTGCTATGGCCAAAAAATTCTTCACTTTGCAGGCAATTCAATAATGAGCCTCACTAAGCTTATCTAGGCTAATCATTAGATAATAATGTAATACAAATGAATAAGTAAATAAATAATTACTGCAAGCAATTATATTGTGCTTCAGGATTTCAATGCATTTTACATGTGTTATCTCATTTGATAACAATAACCTCACAATAACCATGTGAGGTAGATACTTCCATCATCTCCATTTTCCAAATGAGTTCACAGAGGCTGAGAAAGGTTAAGTGACTTGCTCAAGGCCATACAACAAGGAATCATCCGAGGCAGGATTTGAACTCCAGTGTTCTTCTCAAACACTCTAACCACTGGACCATCTAGCTCAATTCTCAGAGTATATATTCATTGTATGCTCAGCCTTCCCACCTTAGTAATAACTTCTAGCCTTAGACTCCATTGGTATAGCTTTCAAGAACTCAGGTTCACTTCTCTTCTGTGAGGATGCATCAGAGAAGTACTTTACTGGCGTAAGACTAACATAGCGAATCATATTTTTCCTACAGAGGTGAACTATTTATATGTCCTCTATGCCTATCAATAAAAAGTAAGTCTGGACCCCCAAAAAAGAAAAATCTGGCTAGGAACAACAAAAAAAGATCTTATGAGAACAAACCCCATACATTCCAGTTCTTACTGTAGAAAAACTGATCCACTGGTAGTTAGTTTTGCTTCCACAAATCAAATTGAATCCTCTTTGTTGTACTGCTTCTAAACAGACAAGTTCAAAGAGTGTTATTAAAAGTGAAAGACTTGATTTTGAATCTCCACTCTCCTGTGTGACCCTGGATTAAATCTTCTTGGCACAGCCACTTAACCCATTCAGTGAGGACAGTCATGTCTACCCCTCTCATAACGGGTCATTGAAATTAGAGGCATCATTTCATTGGTGTGAGCACTTCTTCCACCAAGGTATGTTGCAATGCATCTTATACCCTTTTGTCTTGTCTATTTCTTTTCTATATCTTCCCATAAGCTTTTCATAAAAGATCTTCCAAAAATATTTTAGGGTTTCCTCTAGCTTAGAATCTTAGAGTTGGAAGAGACCTCTGAGGCTATCACTTAGACCTGTACCTGAATGAGAAATATTCTCTATAGCATCTCCATTAAATAAATGCCCAGTCTTTGCTTAGAAATCTTCAGTGAAGAGGATGAGCCCAGTACCTAGCTCCTTCAAATGATCCTCACACGGTATAAACTTGAGGCCCTTTACCATTCTGGTTGTTCTCCAACTCATCAATGGCCTTCCTAAAATGTGGCTCCCAAAACTGTACACAGTGCTTCAAGTTTGGCTTGACCAGGAAAGAGTGTAGAGGGACTGTTAACCTCACTAATCCTGGACACAATTCTTCTAAGTGTAAAACTTTATCCATATTGAATTTTATCTTATCCTATTTGACCCAATGTTCAAATCTGTGGAGATATTATTTTTTCTTATAAATTTAGTTATTTTCAGTTTTCAACATTCACTTCCATAAGATTTTGAGTTCCAAATTTTCTTCCAATCTCTCCCCTTCCCCCATTCCAAGATGGCGTGTAATATGATATAGGCTCTACATATGCATTCATATTAAACCTATTTTCATATTAGTAATAATGTAAAGAAGAATTAGAACCAATGGGAGAAGCCATGAGAAAGAAGAAAAAAAAGAGAGAGAGCAAATAATGTGCTTTGATCTGCATTCAGACAGCATTTTCTATCATGAATCTTTTGGAGTTGTCTTACATGCTCGCATTGCTAAGAAAAGATAAGCCTACCAAAGTTAGTCATCACACAGTGTGGCTGTTACCATGTACAGTGTTCTCCTGGTTCTTCTCACTTCACTCAGCATCAGTTCATACAAGTTTTTCCAGGTTTTTCTGAAGTCTGCCTACTCATCATTTCTTATAGCACAATAGTATTCCATTACAGTCATATACCACAACTTGTTCAGCCATTCCCCAATTGATGGGTATCCCCTCAATTTCCATTTCTTGGCTACCACAAAAAGAGCTGCTGTAAATATTTTTGTATACCTGGGTCCATTTCCCATTTGTATAATCTCTTTGGGATACAGCCCTAAAGTGATATTGCTGAGTCAAAGGGCACACACATTTTTATAGCCCTTTGGGCATAGTTACAAATGGCTCTCCAGAATGGTTGGATTAGTTCACAACTCCACCAACAATGGATTACTGTTCCAATTTTTCCACATCTTCTCCAGCATTTTATCACCTTCCTGTTTTGTCATGTTAGCCAATCTGATAGGTATGATGTATCTGAGAGTTGTTTTGATTTGCATTTCTCTAATCAATAATGATTTAACTCATTTTTTCATATAATTATAGATAGCTTTAATTTCTCCATTTCAAAACTGCCTGTTCATATCTTAACCATTTATCAATTGAGGAATGACTTGTATTCTTATAAATTCAACTCAGTTCTCTACATATTTGAGAAATGAGGCCTTTATCAGAGACACTGGTTGTAAAATTTCTTTCCCAGTTTTCTGCTTCCCTCCTAATCTTGGTAGCATTGACTTTGTGTAAAATCTTTTCAATTTAATATAATCATTTTATATTTACATTTACAAAATATATTCATTTTTCATTTTATAATGTTCTCTATCTCTTGTTTGGGCATAAATTCTTCCCTTCTCCATAAATCTGACAGGTAAACTATTCCTTGCTTTCCTAGTTTGCTTATAGTATCGGACTTTATATCTAAATCCTATACCCATTTTGACTTTATTTTGGTATACAGTGTAAGATATAGGTCTATGCCTAGTTTCTGCTATACTCTTTTCCAATTTTCCCAGCAGTTTTTGTCAAATAGTGAGTTCTTATCCCAGAAGCTAGAGTATTTGGATTTATCAAACAGTAGATTACTATAGTCATTGATTACTGTGTCTTGTGTACCTAACCTATTCCACTGATTCACCACTTTATTTCTTAGCCAGTACCAAGTAGTTTTGATGATTGCTGCTTTATAATATAATTTAAGATATGGTGCAGGTAGGCCACCTTTCCCTGCATTTCTTTTTATTAATTCCCTTGATATTCTGGACCTTTTGTTCTTCCAGATAAATTTTGTTATTATTTTTTCTAGCTCTATAAAATACTTTTTTGGTAGTTTGATTGGTAGGGCATGTGGAGACTTTCTTGAATAGAGAGGAGGTTTTCTAATGTACTGCCTATCCCTCTTAGCTTTGGGTCACCTGAAAATCTGATAAATATGCCAACACTCAGCTGTTTACCCATTAGGTCATCAATATTTTCTTCATAAAGATTCATGAAACAGATTAAAAATACAAAATGCCCTTTTTCTACTTCTAGAGAAATATTAGCTGAGTGGAAGAGAAGGGGGCTAGGTTCTAAGAATCACACAGTTTTTAGGCCATATGCAAAAAACATTTGTTTAATTGCTAATAATATAAATAGGATACCTGTGCCCAGTGACCAAAAAGCTGATAACTATGAGTAGAACTGAATCACATTTACGTTGACATTCTTTTGCTAAATGGAGGGAAAAAAATAATGAAGTTGTAGCTAGCTCATAGATTTCTCTGAGTGAGAAAAATGAAGGGATTGACAGAGTTGATTTCATCATGTGTCCATAAACAAGGAAGGAGCCACCATGAAAACAATTTGGGCTTATATACCAACATACATATTACAGCAAATGGAGTAGAGAAATTCTACAAAGAACTTGCCAAAGATTGAGGAGAAGATAAGCTCCCTAAGGACACAGACTATGTTTTTCATTTTTAGTCTTAAGTGCCTTGCATAGTTTTCTTTTTAAACTATATCTGTTAATTTCATGGTTTTGGGAAGCTCTCAAAAGGAAAATTCCCTCTGCCAATACAAATCATCACCTCCTCTGAAACTTAAAGCCTTGAAGTATTTATTTCCTGGGGCATTGGGAGGTTCTTTGTGACTTGCCCCAACTGATGTAGCCAGTCTATTTTAGGGGCAGGACCTGAACTTTGGCCTCTCAGGCCTTTCTATCTCTTATATAAGCCATGCTCCCTCTCTTTGAATGCAGTAGGTGCTTGATAAATATTTGTGGAACTTAACTGAACTCTCTAAGCCATAAAATCATAGGATTGGAGAGGGCCTTAGACAGCACCTCACTAAACCCTTTCATCTTATAGATAATTAAACAAAGAAACCAAAGGAGGTAAATGACTTTCCCAAGGTCACATAGCAAGTTAGTGAAATATACCTGAACTGAATAGTCACTATATGTAAAGAAGAGAATGGAGGAGGGCAGTGAAAAATGTGTAAGAGAATTGTTTGGGACTAAAAAAATGAAGGAGGCAAATGACTTATATATTACTCAGATATCTTACAGCCCTTTTTGAAAAATAATATATAATAAGAAAGTTAGAAGAGGCTGGCCATTGTTAGCGCTACGTAACATTTTTTAAATGAAATTGAAATTTCAGATTTTAAAATGAAAATGAAATCGAAACTTAACACACAGGAGGCATGTCAAATCAACTGTGTGTCTTTGGAACAATGAGTGTTTAAAGTTCAAAATCATTACTAAATTTAAAAAAAGATAAAGGAGAAAAGAAATTATATACAAAATATAGCAATTCTAATTTGGCCTACTAATAAGAGAAAAGCTTTTGCCTCTGGGGCAGCTAGGTGGCACAGTGGTTAAAGTTCTTAGACTTAAATTTAGAAAACCTCAGTGCAAATCCTGCCTCAGAAACTTATTTTCTGTGTGACCCTGGGCAGGTCACTTAACCTCTCTCTGGCTTAGTTCCCTCATCTGTCAAATGGAGATAATAAAAACACTTACCTCACAGGGTTATTGTGAGGATCAAATGATATAATTTATGTAAAGCACTTCCAAAAACTTAAAGCAGTATAAAAATGCTAGCTATTTTTAATTATTTTATTACTTTTTATTTTTTATTCACTCTAAAATAATCACCAAAATAAAAGGGCCAAAAGGTCTCAGAAATTTTCTCAGCCAGGAATCATTTGGTCTCATTGCAAAATGGGAGAGACATAGGAGTCAACGGCAATACCAGTTTAGTATATGAGCTCATTTGAAAACGTATGAGAAATAGTTAACTAAAAAATGGTTCTATTTTAATAATATCCACCAGCAGCTTGGTATAGTAGAGAGATCACTGAATTTGAAATCAGAGGACCAAAGTTCAAAACCCAAACTTACTTCTTACTACCTGTTTGAACTGGGCCAAAACTCTTAACTCCTCTGAACCCTCATTTCTTCATTAAATTAAAGAAGGGGATGGGTGATCTCTTAGGTCCCATCCAATTGTAAGTCTTTGAAACTGCTACGAATGTTAAGTAGGCAACTGTTATGAAGATGGCTTTAATGTGTGGTACAAGAAATATGAGAACTTGTTAGAATAATATGGATAACCTTAGAGTGTTGGTTTAGCCTCCATATATGCCCTCTGCCCTAGATATGGCTTTCAATCCACGGAGAATGCTTGGTTGGATCACCTGACCATCATGGGACCTACCACCGTTCTAAAGAAGTCACAAAGGGCTAGTTTCATACACAGGGAAATAAAGGCCAAGCTGATGTCTTTATGCAAAAGGTCTTTTAGCTAGCATCTTTCTAGAAAGATCTGTAAAGAAACAAGTTATATGACTTCTAAAAGATGAAGAATCTGGCTTCTTTTATCTTACTGTCAAACTCCTGAAATGTGTTATACAAAATGGTCTCTGGAATAGACTCATTTCTATTCCAATTCATACCTTCAAACCTGCCAAGCCCTAGACAATGTAATTTCTTGATAAGAAAAGAAAAAAATACTTTATGGAGGAATGATTCAAGGTGCAATAAAACATGTTTTCCTAAACCAAAATATTAATATTGTTTTATAACTTGTACTACTATAAAAGAAAAACACATTTCAAATGCAGTGCTTCTCTCCTGTTAATAAGAAATATCTCCTAGGAGTACAATCATGTCTTGAAGTTTACGATGGCAACTCTCTTTTATCTCTCTAGTTCTATTTAGCCTATTTAACCTATTGTAGCCTCCTAGAAGTCTCATCCTGGAAGTATATCCTTTAATGATAACAATATTTACTATTTAATTTCCTAATTACTTTCCTTTTAAGACCAACAGAAAGATTAAGAATTGGCAGTTTTATTCTTCCTGAGACATTAATCAGGCTAATGCCCATTTTGTAGAAAAGGCCCAAACCAGTTACCTAACATACATACTTCAATCCATAAATTGAGTCAAGTCAACAAGCATTGATTAAGCACCTACTGTGTTCTTGGCACTGTGCTGTCACCAGTGAAAGAATTTGGAAGCATAAAAAACAAAACAAGATGAAAAGTATTCATTAATAGAGTTCCATTGTCCAATAACTAAGTGTATTTTATCATATCCCAAAGAAAAGGCTAAATAAAAGTCTCTATAAATGGCCACACAGAGTAGCCTATTTGCAAGAATTCTCAGGATAGTGTTCATATGCATACATACCCACCCACACCCATATATGACTTCATGGAAATGATGAAAAAACACCTTATACCCAGTTGCAATGGAAATTCTCTCATTGCCATCTGGACAAAAGATCATTGAAACTGGAAGGAGCCAAAATCTCTTTTAACCAGACAGGCACCTCTTGCCAGCCATCCTGGATGGTGCCATAGCTCCCAATTATTTCCTAAAGAGCTTAAAGTTGTAGTACTCATGAATCCTGAGCAAATTAGAAACATTATCAAATATATTTAATAAAATGAAAAATGTTGAATATAAAATGACTTGATTCTAACATAATCTCCATAATGGGTTGTCTTTTTAAAATAGAAGTCACTGAACAAACTAAGGAAAAACAAGCATTTATTACTGTGTGTAAAGGAGTGCTGACATTGGAGTCAGAGAACCTGTGTTCAAATTCTATTGACTATGTGAACTTTGGAAAGTCTCAGTTTTCCTATCTGTAAATTGAAGGGGTCGAATTAGATGTCTTCTAAGGTCCCTTCTAGCTATAAATCCATAATCCCATGAACAACTGAACAATAAGCATTTTCCACCCATTTGTTTTTCTTTTGCAAATTGTTAATCCATTCTCTTTTGAATGCCGTTCTGGGTACAATGTCATCTGCAACTGTAATTGGTAAATGGCTAAAGGACATGAACTAGTAATTTTTCAAAAGAAGCAATTCTTTTGAAATAGCCATGTGAAGCAATAGCCATGTGAAAAACTCTCTAAATCACTAATAATTTAGAAAAATGCAAATTAAAACCACTCTGAGGTTCTACATCATACCCATCAGTTTGGTAAAGATGAGAAAAAAAGGAAAATGACAAATGTTGGAGGGCCTGTGGAAACAGGCATACTAATGCACCATTGGCAGAAAAGAAAATTGCTCTAATTCTGGAAAGCAATTTGAAACTATGCCCTAAAAGTTACTAAAATTTGCATACACTTTGGACCAGCATTACCACTACAAAGACTAGACCCAAAGAGATTTGTTTTGTTTTGTTTTGTATTAGGAGTAAAAAGACCTATACATACAAAAAAAATTGTAACATCTCTCTTTGTAGTGGCAAAGAACTGGAAATAAAGGGGATGCCCATCAAGTGGGGAATGGCTGAAAAAATGATTGTCTATAAATGTAACAGAATGCTATTGGCTTATAAGAAATGACAAGAGGGATGGTTGCAGAGAAATCTGAGAAGACTTATCTGAACTGTACGTGTATGAAGAATGATTTATACAATAACAACAACATTGTAAGGACAATCAACTTTGAAAGACTTAAAAACTCTGATCAGCACAATCACAAGCTATTATTTCAGAGGACAAATGATTAAAGATAGAGAGGTGAGGGACTTGGAATGCAGAAGACAAATATTTTTTGGATGGGGCCAATGCAGAAATTTGTTTTGCTTTAATATTCTTATTTGTTTCAGAGTCTTTGTTTTTCTTTTTTTGTGTTCCACAGTGGGTATTGCTTAGGTGGGAGAAGAAAAAATAGAGTTTTTGTTACATGAAAATTTTTAAATGTCATCTGCAAACAGAAACATCTAAATAACTTATATGTGAGGACACCCTCTTCTTTCATACTGTTTTTTGGCTAGGCAATGGGGTTAAGTGACTTGCCCAAGGTCACACAGCTAGTAAGTGTCGAGTGTTTTGTCTGAGGTCGGATTTGAACTCAGGTCCTCCTGAATGCCACCTAGCTGCCCCCTTCATTCAGACTTTTCACAGGACATCCTCTATAATGGGTAGTA
The DNA here is from genome assembly GCF_003287225.1 of Phascolarctos cinereus. Classification (NCBI taxonomy): domain Eukaryota; kingdom Metazoa; phylum Chordata; class Mammalia; order Diprotodontia; family Phascolarctidae; genus Phascolarctos; species Phascolarctos cinereus. Next base: position 79,459,429 of record NW_027556402.1, on the reverse strand, counting down.
CATTGAGTTACTCCTTTATCACGTATATCTTTGACAGGCATTGTATATGAGTAACAAACTGGACCAAGAATCAAAGGAGAAATGAGTAGATTAGATTGCGTGGAGAAAAATGCAAAGAACGTTTAATGATTCCAAGCTGACTCCTGACTTTAAAAAATCTTTTTAAGCACAAATTTCATATTGGTGACACAGTATGTATGCAAAATGTAGAATAATCCAATCTCATAAGAATCATTTTTGTAGGTGAATCACAAAGCAATGGAGGAAGATACATAGTAGGAAAAAATAGATTGCATGCAGCATGTTATGAATGTAACTTGTATACAAGAAATGGCATGAGGGATATTGTCTTGGAGATATATGGTCAGAAAAAGAGATGGACTGGTCATGTAACTAACTGTGGCAAGGGGGTAACAGGAGACAGCTTAAGTGATACACCAGTGCCTACAGATATTAAAGTCCCAGAGGAAGACCTCCACATATTGGTGAGAATTTAAAGTTGTGGACAAGTACAAAAAATATGAGATGACAATGTATTATTTGTAGTGGTGAAGGAAGGGTATGACCACATTGATGGGATCATGGATCCCTTGATCTCATGTGGACAGAGCACGACGCTAATCACTGCGGGGAGGCAAAGTTAGATAGAATAAGCATAAGACCAAGTCATAAGCCTGAGGTTATGCTTGGTTTCAATGATAGCACGGTGGTCTTAGAGTAGGAAGACCTGAGTTCCAGTCCCATCTCAAACATTGACTAGCAGTTTGACCCTGGACAAGTCACTTAACCTTTTGTTCAGCTTCAGTCTCTTCATCTGTACAATGAGGATAGCAGTAGCACCTGCCCCACAGAGCTGTTGTGAGGATCAAAAAATGCAATATATGCAAAGCACTTTGTAAGCCTTGTAACACTATATAAATGCTAACTAATACTGCTATTATTTTTATTGGTTTCTAGTCTAAGCTCTGGTACTTATTAACTGTGTGACCTCAGGCAAATTATTTAAACTCTATTACAGTTGCTTCCACTGAAGCATGAAGTTGTGAGGGGATGAGGACTAGGCAACATATTATATCCCTGTTTGGAAGTCTCCTCCAGTACTTAGCACAGAGCCTGGCACATAGCACATCCTTAGTAAGTACTTACTGGCTTGACTTAACTATATGCCTTTCTTATAGCTCTCCATCATCTCTAGTAGAATTTTTCTTGTCCTTGCTTCTTGGGGCAACAGTTGGAGAGAAGAAAAGGAGAAAAGAAAAATGATTGAGTAAAATGAGACTGAGACGCAAAAATACCCCCCCCCAACAATTTGTTTCTCTTCATGTAAGGCCTATAGCCACTAACAGTGAGCAACAAAAATTTTCTGAGGCCGTAGACCTTGGAGTATGACCTATTTTGAAATACTCCATATGTTTGGAAATTGAATGATCATGTCCAGAAAAAAAAAATTTCCAAGTTGTCCATTAATCTCCAGAAAGCTTTTTTTAAATACCACATATTGTCACCAGCTTTATTACAGATTCTACCAGTAGTTTTTGTCAGGCTTGCATTCCTCTTACTAAACTAGATGAGTACTTTAACAGCAATGGCAAAGGTAAGCAAAATCACAGTAAAGACAGAGAATCCCTTTTGTCTCGTGAATAAATCAAAGGATTGAAATAAACCAACCACATGACTGCTGTTCAAAATCCACCAGGGGCTCCAGCTCTTCCCATTTTATTGTTGTTCTGTAAATCTACAGGCTGGGCCAGGTATAATGATGGGATTTACCAAGAGGGAATGAGAGAGTTTGGCTGGGTGAAGTTTCACTTCATCTTTGAATATAAAACTTAGTAAATAAGAGCTCAGTTTGGCAAATACTCTGGAAAGTCAAAATCAACTTGCTAAAGTAATAAACATCTCACAACAACTGGCAATGCTGACTTCCTTTGAAATATAATGTGTGTCTATGCATACCACACAAAAGACCAGTAGGAGGGTTTACATTTTTACCGACTTAAAAGGATTTTCTGCATTTTTTCCCCCTTTGTAGCACAACAGATGACAGAGATCAGGGAGGGGGAGGAGGCAGGAATGACACTCATCAGCCTGTTCTCCTTTAAATTTTTCTCAACAAAATTTATCAGTAGTCTAAAATACTCCATTATATAAGCAACCCATGGTTTTACTCAAGCCGCTAAAATGTAAAGCACCAGATTTGGAATGTCAGCATTTGCTTGGACTCCATAACTTATTTATGTGATCTTGAACCCCCTAAAAGATTATAAAAATCTGTTTTGACTCAGTTTCTCCATATGTAAAATAACAATTCCCTTTGCCTCCCCAGAGTACAGTAGAGCTAGTCTATTGTTGTTCAGTCATTTTTCACTCATGTCCAATTCTTCATGACCCTATTTGGGGCTTTGCTGGCACAGATACTGGAGTGGTTTGCCATTTCCTTCTCCAGCTCATTTTACAGATGAGAAAACTGAGGTGATGAGGGTTAAGTGACTTGCCCAGGATCATACAGCTAGTAAGTATCTGAGACCAGATTTGAAGTCAGGAAGATGATAGATAGATAGATAGATAGATAGATAGATAGATAGATAGATAGATAGTTAGATAGATAGATAGATATAGATATAGATATAGATATAGATATAGATATAGATATAGATATAGATATAGATATAGATATAGATATAGATATAGATATAGATATAGATATAGATATAGATAGATATAGATAGATATAGATATAGATAGATATAGATATAGATATAGATACAGATATAGATATAGATATAGATATATGCTATAAGTTCATAAATCTAGATGTGGACGGGATCCCAAAGGCCATCTAGCCACAACTCTCATTTTACAGATGAGAAAACTGAGGCCCAGAGAAGTTAAATGACTTGTCCAAAATCATATAGGCAGTAGGTATCAGAAGTGGAATTTGAACTAAGGTCAGATTGGAGACCTTTCCACTATACCATGCTGCCTCCTAGGAGAAAGAAAAGTATACAAATCCTGGTGGTACTCCCAGGTGCCAACCCAGGCTGCCTCTGTTCAAAAGCAAAGTAACCAGACAATGTATTCTTAGACATCAATAATTCTCTATAGAGGGCTATAGAACAAATCACTCTTGCCGTTAATGAGCTCCATTAATATAGATGCCTGAAATATTATGTTACTTTGTCACACAAGGTACTGTGTAGGTACCATGCCTGGCACCTGAATACAGAAAACATGGAGCAGGAAACAGAGAAGAGAAAGTGCTACCTGACTTCTCCCTCTCCAGTTTGAGACATTGAAGGCTGACCTTTCTCTTTACTCCATGGACTTTTGATATCGAGGTAGAAGTCATGTCCAGATGTTAATTTTGACTCCATACCTAGCCTGGGACCGGACGCCACCATACTCTTTCAGTCTTTGGACTGGCCTCACTCCATCCTCAAAGAAAGCAGCAGCTGCCATATCTTGATCTTTCAGCAGTGCATGAGATGAACACCAATGGAGACCCAGAAACAAAGATTCAGCATCTGCTGAGGTCATCTGCAAAAACAAATGGTTATTCCAACATTCCCAGCTTTCGTAAAGTGTACCATGGTGCGAGGGCTATTGGTGGCATGACCATGCTGGATGCATAAGCTCCTATCTCTGAAGGGGTGGGAGGAGTTGAGGTGATTTGCCCTCATATATAGTACATACTTGATTGGAGTGTTTAACATTAATATGTATTCCTTGATATCACAATGCTTTCTAGTTTTGATTGTTCTTATTCTGACTATAATATGAGGTCATGTGATGAATCTTAACTAAACTGTAAGTGGAAAATTGAATGAGTAGTTCATGAAGTTCATGAGTACTGTCATGAATAGTTTTTAACCCCAGAGTAGCCATTTGGGGCACAGTTATATCTCTATGACTTCATAATCTCATTGATGGGGATACTCCCTACATTCAATCTAAAATCTCATCTACACTTTCTTATCTTATGTGACTCTTAAAGCTAACCTATAACATCATAGATGTACAGTTGGAATCAACCTTAGGAGTCATCTAGTTTAGCCCCCTTAATTTATGGATGAGGAAACTGAGGCCCAAGGAGGTTGAATAATTTGTCCAAAGTCACACAGGCATTATGTGTCAGAAGTGGAATTTGAACTCAGGTCCCCAGACTTCTGAGCTAGTGTTTGTCCATGTCTCCCCACAGGTCTTCCACCCAATCTAAAAGCTTTTCTTACAGATATTTTGCATGTATTGTCAGTACTGGTTGTCCAAATGTGTTGTCATCCAAATACAAAATAATTGTGTCCAAATGCAATGTGAAAAAGGCCCTGAGATAGCTTTCCATCTGACTACCATTGCACCTAAAATTCCACCATTAAAGCTACCCCTTTAAGCTGGGACACTAGGATGAACTCACAGTTATATGACTTGAAAATTTTACTTATAACCTCTATTAGAGAAAAATCCCACATTAAGATTCTGTCCCATTGTTTACTATATAATAGTCTAAAACATAAGAAGAGAAATTGTAGGTTGGTCATAAAAGAGCTATGTGTATCTAAAGAGTCTTTATTTGAATAGCATTGGGTCAAGGTATTTTGTCACCAAAAATCCCAATTAAAAAAATCTTTATACATATATGTGTGTGTGTATGTGTGTGTGTGTGTGTGTGTGTGTGTGTGTGTGTGCATGTGTGCATAAAAGCAATTTAAAATTATGGCCTAGAAATAAATAAACTATCCATGCCCTTTGATCCGAAAAGATTCCATTAGTAGGCATATATCCCTGACAGCTAAAAGACAGAACAACTCATATGTACAAAAATACTCATAAAAGCCCTTTTAGTTATAGTAAAAAACAACCAAACACACTGAAAACTAAGGGTTCCATCAGTTTGGGAATGGCTGAACAGATTATGGTAGATACATGTAAGTATTATTACAGCATAAGAAAAGATGAAAAGATAAATTTTTTAAAAACCTTACAGGACTTTATGTATTAATGCAGACTGAAATAGGCAGAACAGTCTGTATAATTACTACAACACTGTAAAGAAAAACAAATTTGAAGAGGTTAAGATTCTGGTTCAGTGCAGTGACCAACCGTGACTCCTGGGGACTGATGAATGATGGGAAGAGTGATGTACTAAAGGGGGAAAATATATTTTCAGACATGAACAATATGTGGATTTATTTGGTTCAAATATGCTTATTGATCACAAGGGAAGGACTTTCTGGGGATGACTTGAATTAATGATAATCATATAAAATGATTAAATCAAATAAACATTTTTAACTATAAAGAATAGGAGATTGTTACAGAGGAAAACACAAGTTTTGCAATTAATGTGTTTGATGTATTATAACTTCAAAAAACAAAAAAACTGAGATGTATTTAATATAATTCCATAATGAAAACATAGTATCATGTACAATCCTCTTCAGCTGCAGCTAAAAGGTGACAAGAAAAAGAAGACAGCTTGCCATTCATTTGGGGCATTTTGGCATGGGAGTGTATTAGTGTGGTCACCATAGGTCTAGGGCCTGATTCTTAGCTTGACAGGTTCAGGAGCTGTATTTTATCTAAGGATCATCAAGCTATGAGAAACCAATCCACACAAACCAAACTCATATGGAACTGATTGACAAACCAAAATGTAAATTTATTAATATACAAGAAGAAAGAAAACTGCCAAGGGAAACAAGATACTCATATCTGCCAATCAGTAGTATGGTTTCCAGTAAGAAAATTTACATTTTTATATGTGTATATGTAGGACTGTGATTTCTTCAGCTTAACGAACTTAACGAGTGGAAATGCCGTCTGTTGCAGCAGATGGATAGTTCCTCTTGCAATTTATAGTCTTAGGGAATTACCTAGGGCATGACATGGTTAAATGACTTCCCCAAGGTTATATACCTAGTATATTTCAGAGGCAATGCTTGAACCCAGATCTTCCTGGCTACAAAACTGGCTCTCTTGCCATAATGTCATGCTGCTTCTCTGTGTAGAAAATCAAATTAACAATAAAAGGCTTGTGGGGTTTTTTTAAACAGAGATTCAGAGTAAAAAAGGAGGAAGGAAGGAAGGAGGGAAGGAAGGAAGGAAGGAAGGAGGGAAGGAAAGAAGGAAGGAAGGAAGGAAGGAAGGAAGGAAGGAAGGAAGGAAGGAAGGAAGGAAGGAAGGAAGGAAGGAAGGAAGGAAGGAAGGAAGGAAGGAAAGGAGACTGAGGAGTGGTCACATAGGTGGAAGGGAAGCCAAGGGAGTGGCAAGTGTACAGGAGGGAAGGAATGTTCGATAGGATCCAAAGAAGAAGAAAAATCAAGGTCATCAACACTCCAGATGAGGAATCTTAGGCAAAGAAGAATGATTTGACTCACCAGAGATTCACCTAAGCAGTTAATGAAAAAGCCAGCATTAGACCCCATGTCGCCGGAGTGCTTTTCTGCTAAACCAAACAGTGACAAACCATCTGTCTTCAGATGTTTATTTCAGCAGGTGGATAATCTCATCATTTTATATTTCTTCACTTTTTATTTCAGAAATGTTTCTGACCTTACATCCAAATTCTGAAAGTACACCTTTTAAGGAACTTCTTTATCTCCATACATTGACTTAAGTATCATCTGCGGAAGATGAAAAACAACCAATACTGATTTTTTTTTAAAAAAAGGAAAATATCCCACCTTTGAAAATGACTTTTGTCATTACTGTGAATACCTGAGCCCCTGGGGGCCTCACCAGACATTTGCATCAGAATCTAAAAATATAGTTCCATTGACTATGCAAATGGATTTTTCCAACAAAAAGAAAATAAATCACAAAGGATAAATTTGACTTTTTTTCAAGAAAACTTCCATTTTAATCTGAAATGCACTATAAAGTCGTCTTTGTTTTCTAGAACTGGTGACTAACCTTTTTAGTCATAAACCAGTTATCCAAAACCACCCATTTCCTTTAGCCACGTACTACCTTCCCTCCCTCATTCAACAAAATCAATTCATTACTATATGTGAGTCCCTTCCTATCCTCATTCCTACGTCTCCTCCCATCCCTTCTCTATGCTATCATGATTCAGAAATCTCTGGCTATAGCCATGGCCCAGTTCTAAATGCTGGCTCCTCAGGGGCTGAATCTTTTCAACTACGTTGTCAAAAGGCAAGCTACCGCTTTGGACACTACCTAGAATGACATAGCAGAAAAAAATACACTGAATTTGGAGTCAGAAAATCTCAGTTCAAAGTCTGGGTCTGTTAGTAACTAGGTTTTCCTCAAGAAAAAGTAAAGGGGTAGGACTAAATATTACTATGGCCCCTTTCAGGTTGAACTATTCCACTATCCTAGAATGAAGGCATCAGCTCTTGCTGGCGGTATACAGAAGAAGGGAGAATAGAATTTTTTTTCCTTTGTCTAAGTGGGAAACGAGAAAAGCAACAATTGTGATTTGTACCCAGATTGAAAGGCAAAGAACTAGTACAGACATAGAGGTCATCCATCACCTAACTGACGTTCAACTCCCTAGTATGTTAGACATATCCATAGCAGGCAAAGAAAGAACGGACTTTTATGAAGACTGGACTGTATTAGTGCAGAGCTATTCTGCACAAAATTCTACTTTAGAATGACAGTGCAACCTTCAACTATAGTAACACATACTATACCATACCAAACTATATTATTTTGTTATGGTGGTTCAGTCTTTTCAGTCATGTCCGACTCTTCATGACCCCATCGGAGGTTTTCTTGACAAAGATACTGGTTTGCCATTTCCTTCTCCAGCTCATTTTACAGATGAGGAAACTGAGGCATATAGTTAAATGACTTGCCCAAGGTCACACAGCTAGTAAGTACCTGAGGCCAGATTTGAACTCAGGAAGATGAGTCTTCCTGACTCCAGGCCTGGCGCCATCTAGCTGCCCTATATACTATACTATGCTATGCAATGCAATGCTATGCTATACTGTACTGTACCATACTATAATATTCTATACTATGCCGTACCACAAAACACCAAGGAATTTAGAGGAAAGAGTAGCACTATGACAAGTGCCCCCCAGCTCACATCCATGAAAATACCACAAATGGAAGGTGAGGACACCATACCTGTATAATTATTCTCTATGCCTGGGTAAAGAAGAAGGGCTCTGAAGTATATGTAAAGTCGTCCTTTTAAAATGTCGAATACTTCTGACATGAAGCAATCAAATCATTATAAACCAGGTCGCTGGCATGAATTTTTTACTTTGCAGTTTTATTTTTCTTCCCACTGGCACCCCTGGGGAAGTATAAAATCCTATAATTCAGCCCTTTTCATTGTATTTTTTCCAGGATCCTAATTCTCTTATGAGGCAGCTATAGCTTTCATTCAAAATGGTGGGGAGGAATAAAAGCCTTGCTTATTTATTCCCCAACATTGGGCTTAAAAAATATATTGTGTAGATAGGTAAAAACTCAGAATTTTTAAAATGGGTGTCATTTGCACAGCTCAGTGTTTGATATCAGGATATATTTGTAACAGCTCAAAAGAGTCTGCCCTGATTTTTTTGGACACATTTTATGGTACCTAGCTTCAGTTAACAGAAGTTGTAAATTATGTCTAAGTGGAATTTATAAACAAAAAGTTAAAGTTGTGCCTGCAAGAGAATGCTGAGAAGCTCACATAATGCTGTCAACATGTACTGTGCCAATGTTCATCCTTTCCTTTATTATTAACTGGGTTTTTTTTTCTCCCTACATAGATATATGTCCAGCTAAGTATGTGTGTACAGATTTATGTTTTCAAATGAAACAAAGCTGTGCAGTTATTATTCCAGAGGTCAGCAAGTCTCTGAAAGCATGTCCTTCCTTGGTCCTATTAAAGTACAGTACCTCCATTCCTTCGTTGTCATTTTGTAAGTGTAATCCAGACTGAGCTTTTGTTTCTGGGGGCAGTGCCTGGAGAATAGCAATTTAATTTAGAACCAGTGCAAGTCAAGTGTTTCCTAGGTTCTGACAGCGTTGCATCAGGCGATCAGATATAGTTTTTAAAAAATACATCCCTGCAAAGAAAAGGAATTGCTGGGAATTTCACTGAAAAGGTTAAATTAAATATATTATTCCTGCAAGCGAATTGCCTTTAAGCATCATTTAAATTTATACCATGTGTCAGATTTCTGTGTTTTATTACATTACAGGATTCAGATGCTAGTTTCCTGCTTTCAAACTATTTTAGTCAGGGGCATTGGCTCTTTGTCGAATTGTAAGTGTTGCTGGTTGATTGCACCCTGTTGGGCTAACTTCCAAACAGTGTTTGTGCAGTAAAGGTAAAATTTGCTAGTGTTATTCATGCTCCTTTGAATATTTACAAAGTCCGATAAGAAATATGCTTTTGAAGTTAGTTCTGCAAATACTGTACTCCTTATCCCCTCTCCAAAAAAAAAAAATTACTTTCTTATATGTTTTGCATTCACCTGTCTGCGTATATGTTGCCTGCTCTGATAGAATGTAAGCTTAAGGACAGAAACTGATCTCTGCCTCACCAGCACATTGCCTAGAACATAATAGGTGTTCAGTGAATGCTCGTTGACTGATTAATGTGAACAGTATTTTTGCATTTTTAAAAGGTATGCCTCTTTCATAAAATCAGACAAAAATAAAGTAATTTTAATATTATCTCTCTGATGTTGTGAGAGGGAATAAGAAATTCATTTTTCATTCTTTCCACCCTCTAGCTCTCAGTTTTCTGAACTTAGCTGAAGCAGACAAGATAGTATTATCTTTGAAAAGTCCTGATGACTAGCAGAGAAGATCATACCAGAGCTAGGTGAAAAATTGACTGGAAGCATAAGGACCCAACTTATTTCTAGGGAAAGGGAAACTTTTTATTTTATTTACTATTCCAAAAATGAAAGCATTGAATAGCGAAGGAGTTAAGTTGGTGTTCCTTTCTGCCAGTACCTTTCTGGGGAGAGGGAAAAAGAAAAAAAGGTGCCTTGATTCAAAGGTTAGGACTGTTTCTAGACTTATCAACTTGCATCCCTTCCTGCCCTTTAAAAAATTATTATTGAATCCATACTTTGTATTTCAGTGGCCCATTAAATTCTTTCTGCTTATTAGAGTTTCTTTTTAAGTATCTGAGGCAAACTGTAGGAGCATGACTGAATCTGAAAAACCCTGCAATTCTCTTGCATTCCCTAAACAACAGCACTGATTTCTTTGTTTTTTGTTTTGTTTAGGTTTGGTTTTAAGTGGGGGGGGGGGAGTGGGGTAGGTAGAACATTAGCCCATGACAGCAGTGAGATTCCACAGATCGATTTTTGAGCTCTTTTATCTAGTAAACATCCTAATGATCAACTTCAAAGGATGAAGAAAGAAGCTGTTCTGTTCTCTGTGCCAGAATGAGGGAGACTAGGCTTTTTTTTTTTTTTACATCTCATATGGGAGATATGAGGAGCCTTTGAATGGGTCATTGCCTTTTATGAGTAGTAATGAGGTGAGAAGTATTCTAGTGTGTGGCACAGGCCTTCATTAAAAAGCGTGAAACAGAATGGCTTACGGTTAAAAGGGGTAATTTGTTCTAACATACTTGCTAAATTGTGTGGTAACCAGGCCAGGGAGCTGGACGACATTTTCCATAGGATTCCCAAATGCATTTGTGTGCAATTATTCCGCCTGTACAAAGTTCAGGGATTTTTCCAAGAGCTTGTGCTAACTAGTTGACAACACTTATTCCTCCCATGGAAAGTACACTAAGCCCCACATTCAAAGAGGTGTGGAAGCATCCAGAGATGTTCTCATTCTGCTTTGGGAGCCAAAGTGTTCTCATAAAAATAAAAAATTCATGGAACCAAAATTGAGTGAATATCATTAGGTGAACAGGTAATTTCAGAAATAATTGGAAGTTTCTCCATGGATGAAAAATCACACAGAAGTAAAGTAGCCAGTGCACCAAGGGCAGTGACATGATCAGTCCTACCAGTACCATAAATCAAGTCTTGTGGGTTTATGCCCTCTATTAAAAAAAAGAAGAAGAAGAAGAAGGAAAGTGTGTAGTGAGCAGCGAGCGACAACTTTGCTATCTCTGGGGAGAGAGAGAGAGAGAGAGAGAGAGAGAGAGAGAGAGAGAGAGAGAGAGAGAACTGGAGCTTTCCCTGTTTTGATAGGAATACATGGGTTAACAAAATGGTAAGAGGCAGCATGGCGAAGTGGATAGAGAGCCACCCTCAAAGGCAAGAAAACCTGATTTCAAGTTGTAGCTCTGATACATGTGGGGTGTAAGTCACTTAACATTAGACTGTAAGCTTCCTTGAGAGTAAGAACTGCCTTTTGCCTGTCTTTGTATTACCTTAGTATGAAGCCTGACCCATAGTAGGCACTTCATAAATGCTGGTTGACTGGTTGACTGACAGTGTAATAAAAGTTGCAGAGATGGTGCTGAATTGTGATGGTAGAGATGGTCTCCTCATCTGAGAATTCTCTGTAGCAAAGAATTGACTGATCTAAACTCTGTTCCTACTAGACTGGTAGATCAAGGGAATGCTGAAGACATAGGCAATTTGGAGTTCAGAAAAACACTTGATAAATCATCTCAAGCTCTCTTTGTAGACAAGATGGAGACAAGTAGGAGAGACAACAGTACAATTAGGTGGTTTTGGAGCTGGGTAAATAACTGCCCCCCCCAAAAAAAAGTACTCATTACTAGATCAGTATCACCTGAAAGGGAGATCTCCCAAGAGAGCCCCTAGAGATCTAGTCTTGATCCTTCACTCCTCAGCACCTGCTAACTGTGTGGCCCTGGGCAAGTACTTGACCTCTGTCTCAGTTTCTCTCAATTATAAAAGGGCGATAAATAATAGCATCTACTTCACAGGATTGTTTCATGGATCATCAAATAAGACGTTTATGAAGCACTTAGCACAATGCTTGGCATATAGCAGGTGCTTAATAAATGTCTATTTCTTCCCCTTTATAAATTATTTGGATGCAGTCATAGATGACATGCTTGTGAATGAATGAATGAATGAATGAATGAATGAATGAATGAATGATTTCTTACTCATCTGCTATAAGCAAAGCTCTATGCCAAGTGCTGGGGTTAAAAACAGAAAAGTTTAAGAGTCCCTGCCCACAAGGAGCTCCTATTCTAATGGAGATGGCAACACTTAGGAAAATACCTGCCTTGTTGGATTTGAATCTAGATCTGCCCCACCCACCCAAAAAAGGCTAAAATGATTATCTAAATCTCGTAAGAAGAAATTCCAAAGGGATAAATGTAAAGTCCTACATCTTAGTTTAAAAAAAAAACCTATGCAAATACAGGATCAGAGAGGCATAGCTAGACAATAATTCGTGTGAATAAGATTTAGGGGATTTGATGAACTACAAGCTCAAAATTACTTAGGTATGGCATGAGGAGCAAAATGTCATTCCTCAGTATTAAGAAAAAGTGTTTCTATATCTCTAGTCCATCCCCTCTGTGATGGGGGGGGGCAATAATTCATTAGTTATGGAGTTGTGGTTGGTCTTTGCATTGATCAATATTCCTAAGTCTTTCAAACTTGCTTTCCTTTACAATGCTATAGTTCTTGTATAAATTATTCTCCTGTTTTAGCTCACATTATTCTATATCAGTTCATACAAATCTTCCCAGGTTTCTTTAAATCTGTACACCATAGATTTTTGTGTTGTCCTTTGGGCTGTCTGTAATTTTGATTTTCCCAAGATCATGATGTCTCATAATCTGTATCCTTTTTCCATCAATTAGCAATTTACCAAATGCAATTCAATCTTAAAACCTTTTCCTTCTTAATTCTAGGACCAGTTCATTGTTTATCTGAAGTCCCTTTCTAGATAGGCTGATGGATAAAAAGGTAGATAAATGAGAGAGAGAGAGAGAGAGAGAGAGAGGAGAGAGAGAGAGAGAGATTTGATAGATGGCTGTGTAGCCAGACAAAGAAAGTAACTCAGAAGTGCCATTCCTGTATATCATACATATTATCTTCAAGCAGAAAGTAAGAAGGCATTGGAGACAACAGGTACTAAGTAACATCATTAAAACATTAAAACAGAATTGACTGTATCTTAGATAAGAAATGACTGGCTATGGATGTAATAGGCATTTCAGAAACCTCTGTATAAGATCAGATTATGGGAAAATTAAAGCAAAGTAAAAGTGAATACAAAATTCTAAGAAAGGATAAAGATGAGAAGGTGCTGTATGTGCTAATAATAGCTCCAATTTGACCTTTATAAACAATATATTGACTCCAAATAGGGGGAAAGAGACAAGAAAATAAATATATTCACTAAACTTTAACAATTTTTTAAAAAATTTAACTAATACAAAACCATCATCAAAACAAAAAGATCAAAAGAGCCTACAAACTACTTCATGCAACATTTAATCTTCCAGCCAAGTAGACAGAGATGGTACTCAAAGCCAGCAATTATTTAGATTATGAAGGCAACAGCAGTGGAGCCTTGTTTCTTCCTACCCTTGATGTGAATTACTCTGTTAATTGAGGAGGCTTGCCCACTCCCCTACTCTGAGGTTTTATCCGTTGCCTCAGTTTCTTGCTATGATTTACTTAATGTGTTATCATCATCAGTGAACTCACAGGGACAAATAAGGTGGTAAAAGTTTGTAAACCCATGTATGAGAACAACGTATTATACCTTTATCTCTTCCAGTATGATCAAAGTGGAGAATCCTTCCTGCTCACCATCTTCCTGTCCAGAATGAGATGATTTCAGCATGGACACTCATTCAGGGTGGTCTTACCCATCTTCTGACATGATTCCAGTTGAGTGAGAGACCTAGGATGTTTATTGATGGCTTTGCTGGCCCTAGTGTTAGTGAAAAAGATGAAGGAAGGGGCAAGTGGAACAAATGAAAAGGGCAATCCAACCATATCCTTCAATTAAAAAGATTTGGTTGTAACTTTTTCCTAGTGTAGTTGTAACAGTAGCATGGGACATGCTCATATTCACTCTTCTTGTTGGGTTATACCGAGCATGAGCAGATATTCTTTGCCCACTTCTAGTCCACTACAAGGAAATTTTACCTTTGGCTGTTAGTAGGGAGAGGGTGTGTGACATTGAAGAGCTCCCTATTTGGCTGCTGGGACAGAAGAATTATTGACACAAGTAAACTATTGCTCTCTTTGGAACCCTATGCTGTTCTTTCTGGTTGTGAAATATGTGATTTTTTTTGAGATGGCTCCAAGAGTCAGATGAGGGAGGGGATAGCTGTTCTGTCTCCCACTGTGCTTCTGTGCAGTCCATAAGCACAGACCCCCTCTGTCACTTTATGTTTATTCTTTATTGAACGTAGGGGGTAATATGTCCCATGTGTCCAAGACCAGAAGCCACCTTGTAAGATCTGGATTCAAAAATCGTACTACCATCTGCTTCAATGACAATGTTTGACAGGAGGGGGAGGTTCTAAGAGAACAGAGACACACCAAGGACAGATGGATGTAGAAAAACATTTACCTGAAGAAGGGAGAAACTTCAGGCAATATGAGGGGAGAAGAAGAAGAAGAAACAACAACAACCACCACCAAGAACAGGAAGAGGAAGAGGAGGAGGAGGGAGGGGAAGGGAGGAGCTAAAAGAAAGAAGAGTCAGTTTGGGTATTTGATCAGACAGTGCTCATTGTCAAAGTGAAATGTTAAATGTATAATTATTAGTACTGCACCATTGCTTTATATGCTAATGAGGCTTAGCGCGTTAGTCTCCAAACTTACTGTAACCCTGTTTATCAGCAGCTGAATGACATTCTGTTAATATGTGTTCTTATTCTTTTATGCTTGGAATTTTGTGAGTAGGAATAAGTATCTGCCTTGTACCATTGGATTTCTTTTATTTTCCTTCTTTGGGAGTCTCAAACATCAGTTGCAACTCAAGCTGTAATTAACATTGTTCCTAGGATGCCAAGTTAGGGAGTTGTAAACAGGCTAATGGCTATGAGACTGAGGAGCCTAATCCTACTACTTAGAGATCAAGTCTCTAGGACAGAACCCAACACAACCTGCAGTGTCAGGGTATAAGACACAGGTAGATGTAGACTGTCACAGCTTCTGTGGGCCAAGCTAAGCAGTACATCTCTTTTATATAGTCATGATCTGTACCCTGAAAATGATGGCAGGAAATCTGAGAAAGAAGACAGGCCTGTTTTAAACCATGGCAACGGTCAAGTCCATGATCACAACAACCATGCATGATCAGAAGAAAAATAGGACATGATCCAAGACATGAGGAATCATGGCACAACTGAACACTCTTTGGATACTAAAGAGGTCAAAGATAAAGCCATCTTCATAAGGGCCTGAGTGAGCAGGCTGAGGAGCAGACCTTCCCCGGGATCCCAAGACATATTACTTGGCTCCTTGCTACTATCCTATGATCAAATATGATGACATTTGAGAGGAACATCTTTAACTTCCCTAATCCAGCCACAATAATGAACGTGCTTCCCTCTCCCACCCCCCAATTCCCTTCACCTCCACAAATGGGCAAATCTTTAAGGAGCAGGAGACAGTGTCTCAAGGATACTCAGATGCTGACAATTACAAACTGACTGAGACTCTTATACGAGGCTGCCTGCCATCTGCCTGAAATGCTGTTTAAGCTCAGTATGAAAGAGGACAACAATCAAAAGGCATCAGTGGACAGCAAGGCCATATATGGCTATAATATAAAAGACACTAAATGAAATTAGATTATATAGATTCAGAGAATTCCTACATAGTATTAGGTTCTGATAGCATCTATTGCAAACTTCCCATTTTAAAAAGGCAAAACTCATGCCCACAGGCATGGAACACTGAGCCTGGAGTGAGAAAAACCTGGGTTCAAATCTAGCCTCAGTCACTTACTAGCTGTGTGATACCGAGGAAGTCACTTCACTTCTCTCTACCTCAATTTCCTCTGTAAACAGGGATAATAATTTATAGACAGGGATAATAATAGCCCCCATCTCCCAAGACTGTTGCGAAGAGAAAATGAGATAATATTTGTAAAATGTTTTGTACACCTTAAAGCAATATATTAGTACTAGCTATCATAGATACATATTTATATCTATACATATATACATGTATCTACATGTACATGTAGATAGATAGATAGATAGATAGATAGATAGATAGATAGACAGATAGATAAGCTATTTTTGTCTTGCCTGAGACCAAACTCAAATGCAGAAGGGGAAAACATGTACAGAAGTAATCCTGCTGTAGTATGTCTGTAGGGAAAGTATTAGATCTAGAGTCAGGAAGGGGCAGCTAAGTGGCACAGTGGATAGAGAGCCAGGCCTAAAATCTGGAAGTCTCACCTCTAAAATGAGAGGGTCAGATTCAATCTAATTTATGATTCTTTGATTCAGTCAACACATACACACACACACACACACACACACACACACACACACACACACACTTTATTTAATGAATACAGAGGAACAGAGTGGGAGAAAAAGATTTAAAACACATAGAACCAGGGGTTGTAGTACATGTAGATTCTGTCCTACTCCGTTTTCCACTAGATCTAAGTATATGGCAGGACAATAGTGTATTTTGCATAATGAAAGGAAAAATCAAAGTGCACCCTTTACTGACTGATATGTGAAAAAAAAGCATGTCAATATGAGGTTCTCTTAAAATAAATCCTTTTGAAATTTTTGTTTTTAATGTGAGGCAACATGGCAAAGCAGATGGAGTCAGAAAGATTTGGGTTCAAGTCTTACCTCTGATATATAATGGTCATATGACCCTGGGCAAGTCACTTGACTTCTCAGTGACCTAGGCAACACCATAAGACTCCCAAGTCTGGAAGAGTGGCTGATTTGCATTGACAAATGGAATTTCCTCATCAGGAGTAATGACTTGTTGGATTCATAAGCCATGTTATCTCAAAGTATGCTTAGGATTGAAGCCTACGCTCTGACTGGACACATAGAGTTTTACTGTCGTAGCAGTTGGAATGGGCAGAGAACTTGAAGAGCATCTAATCCATTCCCCTTGTTTTACAAGTGAGGAAACTGAGACCCAGAGAGGTGAAGTAACTTGTCCTGGATCACACAGCGAGAAAATGGCAGAACCATGAATTTATCTAGGTTGTCTGACTTCAATTCCAGAATGTTTTCCCCTAGACCATCTTGGACCTTTCTTGTGATCGTGCCTTTTATTCAGGGAGCTTCAAGAACCAAGTAAATTACCTCATTCACCTTTCTTTTTCTTAACCACCAAACTGAAAGCAAAAAGGGATTTCCCCCCCTCCAAAGCAGCTGGATTTCAGAACACAAAATAACTCTCAAAGTGAATCGCAAAGATTGTGTAGGTGCCCTGAGCAGGAGCAGCTACGCCACACAGTTGGCTGCATGCCCCAGATGGAGGCGTTAGGTGGAAAAGGCTATCTCATCTTATAAACTGGTGAAATAGGCAAGGTTGAAATTCATATTCATTATAATGGGGAGAGGTCTTTTGCTTTATTCAAGCCAGACCAGATCAGTACATGTTTCATGGAATTGTTGGTGCTCAAACTAGCCAAATGTGGAATCACTTTAAGTGTTTGTCCATAGACTTTCATTTTTCAATGCAAAGTGGTTTTCAGAATTATAATGAAAGATGATGGCTTCTCTTAAAATTTTTTGTTTATGACAAGCAACATATATATTGTGACAAGGTACAGAATTTCCCCTTAAATCACTAGAACTGAAATAACTTGTTTTTGTCCAATTCTGATCCTAAAGATTATTCCCTAATTAGTGTCACTGCACAGCTTAACACAGAGATTTTAATCTTTCATTTACCAATTTTATTTCAATGCTATTACTCGGCATATGCTGGCTACATTAAACCATTACAGTAAAATTAAAATGAAAGTCATATGATTTATCCCCCTTTAAAAGTGTTCAATAGGACCAATAAAAGTGGAGTGCCAAATACCAGATGTCTGATTTAAAAGACATTCTAAGCAAAGGGAGGAAAAAACCAAAAACCTCCCATTATTTTTACATGTTGTGTAGTTGAAATGAATGTCAAGAAAAAAGAAAAACAATCTTTTTTTCTTTAGAGAAGAGTGGTGATATATTTATTTCAAGTAAGTTTAAAAGAACCAAAAAGGAAAGAAAAAGTAGACACTACCAGAAAGCTAGTTAATTGTTGGAAACCCAACCCTAAAATAATAAATATGTACAGAATTTACAGTCAGTTGCTGAGCCAGCTTCAGACTTTAAAGACAATAAGGAAACTTGTTCCAGCTTGAAAATAAAAAAAAAAAAGATGAAGTCCAATAGAATGGTTATAACTGAGATTGATAAATAGAATCAAGTCTCCTTTTGCCCCTTTCCCTCAAATCTTGGTGTCTCCTCCATGTAACTGTCAGAATTGTCTCTGATCAAAGCCACCTGCCTTAGATAATAAATTGACTTTAGTGCGGCCAAAATAGGCTTATCTATTTTTAACCACTTCTAAGGAGAGGTAATCTTATGAGAACCAACAGTAATATCAGAGAATCAGCTAATTTGGATTTGTTAGAGTGCCCACCACTTGCTCAATTCGACTTGGAGATTATCTGTTAAGTGCTTATTATTTACCAAGAATTGAGCTGCCATGCTGAGGTTGCAAAACCAAAATCAAAATAGGCCTTCAAAGAGCTTACATTCTACTGATATTTGAAAGTAAGGCATAACAAATGAAAGGATCTAGAAAGACCTTCTTTAGGAGGCAGACCTAAGCGGTGTCTTGGAGGAAACTAGCATTAGGAGGAAATCCAAGTATCTCTCTGTCTCTCTGTCTCTCTCTGTCACACACACACACACACACACACACACACACACACACTCTCTCTCTCTCTCTCTTCTCTCTCTCTTTCTCTCTCTCTCTCTCTCTCTCTCTCTCTCTCTCTCTCTCTCTCTCAAAAGTAAAGCAGCTAATAACTTCTTGACTTGCCTTAGTCATAATTTCATCCTTCAAAGAGAGGATGTACCAAGAAGGGGAAATGCTATTCTGGATCTGATTCTCACTAACAGGGAAGAAGCTGACATGAAAATGATGAAAATCTCAGTGATGTATCTATTCTATCTTATAATTTGTGATAAAGGAAAGTAAATCTGGGCATTGATCCTAGATTTTGAGAAGCAGATTTCTGTAGGTTCAGAGGGAAGATAAATCAGATCCTATGGACTAAAATGTTTCAGCAGATGTCAAACCATGAAAGATGAGAGATCCTCAAGAAGGCACAAAGAGAAACAGTTTCAAAGAAAAGGAAAATAATATTTGTCTGAAGGGAACTCGGCATCCAGCTTTTAAAAAGAAATGTACAGAAGATGGAATGTATGAATGAAATTGTCTACTATCCCTCTGACAACAAACTCCAAAGGCTGGCTTGTATCTAAATTGTCAGAAAGAAGTGCCATTTCAGAAGGATTGGGGTTTTTTTTTCCATTTTTGACAATGGAAATAGAAGATGAATATAGGATTTTGGCAAGGTCCTGTAAAGATAGTGCCAAGTCTACTAACACTCAGAATGAGCTGAGGATAGCAAGGAAAGCTAAGGACAACAAAAAGGGTTTGTAGGATTTGTTTCACTTTTTTTTAATTGAGGAGAAAAGGAAAATCAAAGAAGGGATTGAATCTTTGCTTGGGACAGATGGGACAATGATAAGTGACAATTAAAAAAAAAGGCAAAACTACTGAAACCCACAAAGGGGAATGACCTTTTGTACTGGAAGTGAAAGAACAAAAATGCCTAATAGGAAGTTGATACACAAGAAAAATAAAAGATAGTGTGAGAGTACCTAATTGCTCTGAATGCATTCAAGGTCACCTGGCCAAGATGAACTACATTTTTGGATCCAGAATGAAATAGCAGATGTGATTGTTGATCCTCTGCCATTAATATTTTAAAGATCATAACGTAAAGGAGAAGAATCACAGGATTAGAGAAGACCAAATGTTACCTTGATTTAAAAAAAAACTGGAAAAAGAATATTGTCTGCAAACTATAGTCTAATGAGCTTGACTGTACTTCATGGGGAAATTCTAGAAAGAGATGGTTAGCAACTATCTAGAAAAGGAAGCAGTGATGACAAAGAGTCGGCATGGCTTTGTCAAAAATAGATTATGCCAGAGTAATATAATTTCCATTTTTGTATGATTAGTACTAGTAGATATAATTCACCTAGATTTTAGCGTCATTTCCTCCATATCTCTCCATCTCCTCCATGACAGAGATAAGAAATATTTTGTCACAAGCTTTGCTAAAATCCAGGTGAGTTTCTAGATATTTGCTAAACATCTCTTTCATTTCAAAGGAATTACATTTGGAATGTATAAGAAATAGTGAGTAAATTAGTGTAGTTTGGTTGGCACACAGATTAGTTGGGAGGAGTTAGGAATGAGGCTAGAAATAGAATTTGAGGTCGTATTGTGGAATGACTTGAATGCCTGTTTAAGAAATTAGGACTTCATTCAGTAAGCAATGACAGCCAATGATGATTTTTGAGTAGGGCAATCACATGACCAGAACTGGGCATTAGGGAGGTTATTCTGGCTGCCATGTACTTGGTCTACTGGAGAAGAAGAAAGTGGAGAAAATGAGCCCAGTTAGGAAAAAATTATATATAATGCTAGGGTGTACAGGGTGTTCAAGGAGGACTAAGATCTTTGGTGTGAGGGCTTGCTATTCATCCACCTTTGGTGCCTACCTGGCATTCAACTCTCACCTGTGGCTGTAAGAAGCTATAGCATGCAAAGTGGCCAACCCCTGGTAAATCATCTCAGAAGACCAAGTTGATGGTAATGGACAAGCCTCAAATCCCTCTGTGAGTTGAAAGGTGTCTATCTCAAGTATGTGAAGACCCCCTCCTTGCTGGGATGGGCAGATGAGAACAATTTGTTCCAATGGCCATAAAGGCAGGTGAAGCAGGTGCTGTGAAGTGCTTAGAGCTTGGTCAGACATCAGAGATGCCAAGGTCATCCATTGCATCCTGGGCCATTGTTAGTCATCCTGACTTTTGTCTTGCCACTGGACTTCAATGACTCTGGAAGAGAGAATGAGGCTGATGACTGTGTGCAGCTCTGCCTCACTTAAATCCAATTCACTCATGTGTTAAGATATTACCCTGGGATGTGATTGGTTCTCTTCAAAATTGAAGGACAAAACAACAAAAATAACAACAATATACAGTACTCCAAGCAAGAGGTAATGAGAAACTAACCTAACATTTTGGCCTTTGGAATTGAATCATTCAATCAGCAAACATTTATTAAGTACCTTTTGTATGCCCAGCATGGTGCTACACACTGAGGATAAAAAGTCATAAATGAAACAGCATTTTACTCGTAATGGACAGGTGCAGAAGGTATTGTGAAAATAGAATGGAGAGGACTTAATAAGTGATTAAGATGCAGGGGCAAAGGAGAAAACAATTTAGTATGACTTAGCTTTGGTGACCTAGAAAGTGGTGGTGCTTATAGGAAAACTAGGGAAGAAAAGAGGAAGAGCTGGTTTGGCGAAAGAAATACATTGAGGCTGATGATGAGCAAGATATGTTTGAGATTTGGGTGGCTGTTCATTCTATCTAACACCTTTCTACAAGTAATCCCGAGGCACTACACAGGGAACTCTTAAGCTAGACTGGTAACAGTATGAAGTAGAAAATGAGGAAAGTGGAAAGAGGGAAAGAAGAATAGGAAGGAAAAAAGGAATGTACTTAGAGCTGTCACTGGGAATTCAGGAAAGAGGTGAAAGAAGGAGCCACCAAGGTATTGCAAAGCTGATGCATGCTGTCATTGCTTCTGATCTGATGAAAAACAGTATAGTATAGTAGAGTGCTGGACTTGAAATCAAGAAAACCTGGGTTTAAATGCCACCTCAGAGTGTTACTTAACCTTACTAAGACATAACATCTTTATGCCTCGGTTTTCTTGTCTGTAAAAGGTTGGGGCTGGGCTTGATGGCCAGCTCTAATTCTCTGATCCTATGATTTTGAGCATACCACATATCCATCCCATGGTCTTCAGACCAGTTAGCACACAGGCAAGCCTGATGTATAATTGTGACAGCCTACGGTATTGTAATACCTTTTCAATGGGTCTCCCGGCCTCAAGTCTGTCCCCAATCCAATCTATCTCCACACAGCTGCCAAAGTGATTTTCCTAAAGCTCAGGTCTCACTATGTCATGTCATCTCCCCTCCCCCAATAAACTCCAATGGCTCCCTATTATCTCTAGAATCAAATGTAAAATGCTGTTTTGCATTTAAAGCCCTTCACAACCTGGCCCTTTGCTACTTTTCCACTCTTCTTATACTTCATTCCCTTCTAAACACTTGATGATCTCACCATAATGGCTTACACTCTGTTCATCATACGGTATGCTCCGTCTCTACATTTATGCAGCCTGTCCCTAGCATATGGGATGATCCCCCTGAAAGTTTCTACCCCCTAACTTCCCTTGCTTCAAGCTCACCTTCTGAAGCAGGCCTTCCCACCCCACCCCTCCCACCCAACTACTACTGCATTCTTTCTGAAAATATCTTCCATTTACATTATATATGGCTTATATGTGGGGCAGCTAGGTGGCACAGTGGATAGAACACTGGGCCTGGAGTCAGGAAAATCTGAGTTCAAATCTGGCCTCAGACCCTTACTAGCTGGGTGACCCTGGGCAACTCACTTTAACTTTGTGACTCAATTTCCTCATCTGTAAAATGAGCTGGAGAAGGAAATGGCCAACCACTCCAGTATCTTTGCCAAGAAAGTCTCAAATGGGGTCACAAACTGAAAACAACTGAACAACAAAATGGTTTATATGTATAGAGTTTATTTGCATTTTGTCTTCTTTGTTAGAATGTGAGTTCCTTGAGAGCAGGAACTGTTTTTGTCTTTCTTTATATCCCCAGAGTTTAGCACGGTGCCTGACACAGTGCTTTATAAATTCTTGTTGACTGACTGAGTGAATGATTGGTTTGGGAAGGGTGGCAGACTATAAGTAGGTGAAGGAGGCGGATACCAACATCTTAGAGGCTGTACTTCCTCCCCACAATGATTCTCCCTGCATCATGATCCTCCATCATCCTCATGGCTGAGGAAGAAACACATACTGTACCCCACCTCCCACCATATTGGCACCTTGGGAACAAAGATTCAGTGGTGTTTACTAGGTATCTACTGCCCCATGCTAGGTATAGCACAGTAGAAGCAGGCAACTGTAAACTCGAAAGGGATTGGAATGTCCAAGCCTGTTCCTACATTTCCATAACTTCACTACAGATTCCACCACTGGTACCTCAGACTTATTTTTCACAAGGCCTTGTTTCGTTTTATTTTATTTTATGGTATTTTTCAATTAACAAGCATTTTTTTCTTCTTCTCACCTTTACTTCTTTTAAATTAACAAGCATTTATTTCCTGTCATTCCAACTTCATCTCTCCTTCCCCCATTAAAAAAGAGTTAAAAAAATGACAACTTTCTTTTGGACTTTATTTGGTTTTTCATGGAAGTCTGGTTCCCCAAGCAAAACCATGAAATCAGGAACTGTTCTGACATCTACTCCCCAATATTTGGACATTTCTCCCCATGAGAATCTCTTCCTGGTCTTCCCTCTCCCTCTTCCAACCCCAATCTAATGTTCTTTCCAGAAGCCAGAAGGATCAAATTCATTTCCAGATAAGAAATGCCATAGAAAGCAAAAAGAACTAAAGCAGAAGATACTGATTCTTATATGGAGCCTGAGAGACCTGGTCAGCTATTTAGTGAATGAGCCACAACCAAGGACTGAAGTTGAATCTTTAAAAAAAAAACTCTCAGAAATAGAAAAGGAAACTAATTTCTATCCCTCACCTAATAAAAGTATACCCTCCCCCCATGCTAGTAAAAGGTACAATGCAAAAAGTTAAGTAATATGCTACTTGATGGTAAATATTGCTTAAAACGATGCCCTCCAGCAAACTTGGGACATATACCCACCAAGAATACATTCAGTAAAATTCTTTAGCAGAAGAAAAAGACTAGAAGAAAAAACAAAAACATATATTATGACACCTAGTGGCAATAAAAAAAAAAGAAAAGCCATCTTGTCTAGCACATATTATCCTTTTCTTTCTTTCATTTATTTTTTTTGAAGGGAGCAATCAAATCAGCTCATTCATACATGGCAGTAAAATCTCAATTGACACTACTTACAATTAATGAAATACATGTATATATAATATAGATAGCTATATCTGTGTGTATATTATTGTACAAATATGCATATATATTAATTAAAAAAGAAGTAAATATAGTATATATGTGGGTAAAAATATGTTTGCACATATATGTTTAGATGTACTGATTGAATTTTTTACCAGCACATCTTTTCAGAAGAATAGTAGAATAGAAAGAGTGAGGTTGGTGAAATTCTATTCCTGCCTCCTACTAACTCAGTGACTTTGGGACATTGAATCTTCCTAGGGCTCAGGCTCCTCATCTGTAAAAGAGGATTAGACTAGATGATAATGTAGCTCTGCAATTCTAGCACAAAGCAATCTCTCAGATCTTCCCCAGCCTCAAAATTCTGCGATTCTGAGTCACCCAAAGTGGAGAGTTACAGCCAAGAATTTGCTGTTATCTATTCCTATCCTTTTTGCAAAGCTCAGACAACTCCCTATTGGCCAAATTCTTGATTAGATAATGATCCCATTGCAGAAAGCTGGCAATACTCTCCAGTGTAGCCCAAAACAGATTAAAAAGTAATTGGGAAATAATCCACCAAATTAAATAAAACTGCAATAGAACATGGATAAAGTTAATATATGGTTTTCTAAGTCATTATCCAACTGCAGGGCACCTTATGTACAGTTTAGTAGCCCCTTGAGTTTGATGCTACAAGCCTAGAGGGTTTCAATCCTACTTTGTCTAAATAGGAACAACTTCACTCTATTATTACATGAGCATTAACATTATTGTTGTTTAGACTTATATACCAAGGATATTTTTAAATGATTTGTCCTGGTTTTTAACTGTTTAAATCTGGTTGTTATGAATTGCATCCAGTAGTCTAATGTGTCACACATTTTACTCAATGCTCTGAGGTTATCAGTACCAAGTCACCTGGTTAATCTAAATTCCAAAGGTCTCTGATAGTCAGTAGCTAAAATGAAGGATTAAAAGTTGAAAGTCTTAATGTAGTGGAGGACAGAGCACTGAAAATAGGAGTCAGGAAGACCTTGAATCCAGATACTAGCTGGATTACCATGGCAAGTTACTTAACTTCTCTGTCTTCAGTTTCCTCATCTGCGCAATGAAGGGGTCAATCTAGATAATTTCTAAGATCTCTCCCAATTTTAATCTACAATCCTATTAAAGGCTATTTAACATGGAGGAAAGAAGGGAACAAGCACTTATTAAGCACCTACTAGTGCCAGACTCTGTGTTAAGCACTTTACAAATATTATCACATTTGACCTTCACAGCGTCCCTGAAAGGTAGGTGCTATTATTATCCCCATTTTACAGTTGAGCAAACTGAGGCAGACAAAGGTTAAATGATTTACCCACGTTCAAACACCTAGTCAACTGGATTTGAACTGAGGTCTTCTTGACTCCAGATTAAGCACTCTATCTACTGAGCCACCTAGCTGTCTGGGAGTGAAGCACATTCTACCAAGGGTCACAGCTACAATTTTTCAGTCTTATTTCCATTCCTGTGGGGAAAAAAAGAATAAGACAAATTTCTCCTGTTCCTATATCCATTCACTCAACAGCAGATGACTTTGTGCAGCTCTGCCTCATTTAAATCCAGTTCACCCTTGTGATGTCATTTGTCCTCTTTGAGAGCGAAGGATGAAAAAACAATGGCTAATTAAATGTACACATACATAAATATGCAACATAACAAGTACAATACTGAAGGTTTAAAGTGCCATGTGAGATCAGAGGGTGGAAGGATCATTTCCTGCCCTGAAGAATCAGGACAGGTGACATTGCTAAGGCAGGTGACATTCCATCTGAACTTTTAGGCAGCAAGCAGAAATATAAAGGAATGTCACACCCCAATCTGGTGCCAAAAAATGCCAGGAAGAAACAAAAGAATTACACTTTAGATGCATAATGAAATTAAATTTTGCATCAAGAATATGTCTCATCCATGCCACTGCTGGGATAAGAGTTCATTGGCTACACAAGGAAAACAAAATCAGAACAGTAAATAATATAATTATAAATCATTTGTAGAACAAGGTATAAATCCTACCTTCATAATTTTATCACTCGCCTTCAGAAACTTAGAAGTGCTACTATTAAGAGCATAGTACACAAGAGATTAAGTGAGAAAAGGGCATAATCTTGTATCTCTTCTTTAAAATTGTCCTTTTGACATTGAGATATTCTATGATGGCCACTTACTCCTCCCTGCCCTCCTCTTACTCTTATTTTCTGATCAAAAGAGAATAGTATGCTAGGATCAGATATGGACAGCCAATCCCAGAAGCATACATTCTAGACCTAGGATATGGCCTAGAAAGATTTTAGAAATAATCCATTCCAATGTCCTCATTGTATAGAGGAGAAAGCTGAGTAGTAGTAAAGCACATGGGATCTATTTAGGGAGTGGAAAAATTGGGAAAGTATGCAAATCAAAATCCAGAGTAATTGAAAGTTAAATTAATGATGAGTATGATTATCTTCCAATTAAGCCTAAAGTGTAAAATCAAAAATACAAATGAGCAGAGAAGCAACTTTCAGGCTGTGTATTTATCTTCAAGCCTACTTACTGAGAACTGCTCTCTCAATAAAGAGGATTGTGCTAGTATAAACATGGAATGCCTTTAATTCAGGGAGTGGATTAAACTGTTCCTCCCTCCATATGGTTTCTGTGGCAATGGGAAATTATGAAAGCATCATGCCAAGGTGGGGAGTGGCTTTGTGTTGGACAAGTCTGTAAAGCACCAGCTCCCTTGTATTCTCATTGAAAGGCTATAACAAAGTTATGCCTTGAGAATCTAGTGTATTGAGGGGCCTACCTTGAATTCTCTTGACACTATGAGGCAACCAAAGGGACATTTGGGCTAGCTCTTCCTTCTTTCACCACGTACCCATGTTATCTTCTTGTTAATCATATATTCCTTTGATCTTCTGCTGTTATTTAAAGGATTGGTAGCTAGGGTGCAACTGGTAAGAACCCTTGAACACCACCGAAGGGATAAAGGAAGGATCCTCTTTCCTGTCAAGGCTAAGTACCATGTGGTTGAAAGTAAGTGACTAATAACTTCCTGCCATAAAGAGTAGGGTAGAGGAAATTAATATAAGATCGTTGAGAATTAAATGACAGAGAGGGAAAACAGAACATGGAAAAAGAGAACATATAGGAACAAATACCAAGATAGGAATTGGGTCAACATGAGTGAAGCAGCCAAGATAAAAACAAACAATAGTGTAAGAAGCAGGCCAGAAGTAACTGGTAAGGGAACAAATAGTTAAAGAAGATTACACAAAGCTTGGACAATCTTGAAAAAGATAGTTTGCTGTACTGATGTGCCTCTTCATGGCTTCCTTGCCTCAGAATTGGTTCTGTGACAGTCACTTGCCTTTCCCTACCAATCCTTCACCCCAGCCATACAGCCAAAAAGGAGCAATCCACTGAAGTCTGGGTATGAACCTCCAATCTCAAATAGGATAGGATGGGAACTACTGGGGTTTCATTGGTTTAATGAACTGCCAACTGAGAAAAGACCTTTGCAATTTGTATGCATAGAGCAGTGGTATCAAACTCAAATATAAATGGAGACTACTAATTCATACATAAGGATACCTGTGGGGGCATATATTTACTTACTTTTTAAGTGCATTATTATTTAAATTTTATTGTATTTTTATTTACTTTGTTAATATTTCTTACTTGCATTTTAGTCTGGTACTGGATTTACTGGCAAGTGTTCTTCAGGCCCCAGGGCAATGGTAGGTCAAGTAACTTACTCAGGATTATACAGTCATCATGGGTCAGCAGCAGGACTTAAACTCAAATCTGGAAGCCAATTCTCTGTCTGCTATGCTATGTTTTCCATACAATCCTCTAAACAGAGGATTTGAAGCTGGAAGGAATCTGTGAAATCATCTAATCTAAACCCTCCCTGAATAGATGAGACCCAAAAAACTAAAATGATCTTTCCAAAATCCCACAGCTTGTCAATGGTAGACAGAGCTCAAACCTAGGTCTTCTGACTGAGGTCCAATTCTCTTTTTACTACAAAATGCTGACTGTTCAGCACTTTTCTCTGTAAAAAAAAATAATAATAATCTTTGATTATGTGCTCCCATATACCTTAGATCTTCCCAACTAGGCTATGAACACCTTCTAGACAAGAGTTTTATTTTGTTTTGTTTTTTACCTTTTCTTCTCTCTCCTCCCAGTCTCTCACGCAATTCTCTGCATGCACTAGATATTAATTCGTCTATGGGAATCTTGTTTGTAGAGAAACCTTGAGTTTGTTTGCAGCATTGCTTTCCTCAGCCTGGGAAAAAAAAATAGAAACAGTTAAAATAAATGTATACAGTGAGGAAGGAAAGGCTATGTATGGTTATAATGAATAATTCTCAGATGAATAACATTTTTTGTGGGCTTGATGAATTTCAAGGTTGTATTTAGTATTTTGGATTTGGGTATTGGTGTCATAAAGCTGTTCACAGCCTGGCCCCTTCCTACCTTTCCAGTCTTCTAATATTCTTCTCCCTTCTTCGTATTCCATGATCCAGCCATACAGGCCTAATTGCTATTCTTTGTAAACGGCACTCCTATCTCTGTGTGTTTGCACTGCTTATTCTCCATATCTGAAATGTTCTCCAACCTTCACTTATGAGTTGGGGAATCCTTGGCTTCTTTTGTGGTACGAGTTGTTTGTCCCTCATTCTCAAAAAAGGAACAATAACATCAGAGGGTGATGTCTTGACTTGCAAGTGAATCGGATTTAAGTGAGGCAGGACTGTAGGATCATCTGAGTCCAGTGGTGAGATGTAGGTCAGGACAACTGGAGATGACTCCAGATACAGTGGGAGACCTTGGCCTTTTTAAGCTAAGGTCTTTCCTGGGTCTCATTTTGTTCAGTGATTTAAAGCTAGGTAAAAAATGAGGCAAAAAATGACCTAGTTCGCCTACTCAAAAAAAAAATAATAGAACTAGGAGGGGAAGACTCTGAGTGTTTCTGGCCAGAGCAGAAACAATTGCTATTTACACTCATTCAGAGCCATCAAAACCCAAACAATGACCAAGTGAGGCTTGGCCTGGGACCTATTATTGGCCAATCAGTGAGAGCCAGAGTGATTTGGATTTAAGGCAAAGTCCATTTGAATCCCAGTGGGCTTTATCAAAGCCTGGTTTTCTAGAGCTCTATTTCAAGCTTGCTTTAAGGTTTAGCTCTTCTTAGAGGCCTTTCTTAGTACTCCTAGCCACTAATGCCTTCCCTCTAAAGCTCTGATTTTTAGATGTTGGCTCCCATATTATTATGTAAGCTCCTTGAGTTAAGGGATTATTTTTGGTTTTGCTTTTTCTTTATCTCCTAGCACTTAACATAATGCCTGGCACATAGTAAGTGCTTAATGCTGTAGTGATCATAGAAATTGAATTTTCATATTAATTATGATAACTATGTTAATAATAATGCAAATAATTAAAGATCAAAGAAAACATTTTACCAGATTTCTTTTAACCATTTAACCAAGACTTTTGCATCTGGGATCCTTCCTTTTGGGTAAATTAGAATGTCTTCAAAGGTATGAACATATACTAAAGGCCTTATGAAAGGGTTTTTAGATTCTTCTTACAAAAATAAGTGAATGAAGCATGCAATGGGCCTTGGAATAAGACTGTGCACATATATTGAATGGGAGAAAGGCAAAAATGTGTCATTTTGACCTTTAAGTTATACTCTAGGACTCCAATAGCATTTCCTGAAATGATGCAAATCATTACTTGTCCTTACTTGGCCTTATAATGGTCTATTCCTATGTTGGCCCATCCATAGGTTTACTGCAGGAAACCCACTCAACATGATTGCAGCCTACCTTAGGTTCTTTTGACATTGAGACCTTACCCATGGTGCTGTCCATCCCTTCTCCACATGATCACATCATCTTTTTTCAATCACATACTTCTTTGATGACATTTTTATGCTACTTTCTTGGCGCACTTTCTTTTTTGTAAGGTAGCTTGCTCATGCCCATCATATGCTTGTCCTTTGCCATTTCGATAATTCTCAACTTCAGTTGGTCAGAGACTGCCATGTCCTATGAATCATGGACATACATCACCAGAAGAATATTGGCATTAATAAGATTGTCATTTATTTCTCAGGGGAACCTGGAGTCATTAAAAGAACTTTACCAATAAAATAGTAAAGACAAATAACTTTGAAAGGCTTAAGACCTTCAATCAATTTAATTCTGCAATTCCAGAAGCTTCATGATGAAACATGCTACCCACCCACCTCCTGACAGAAAGTTGGTTAACTCAGGGTGCACACTGAGACATATACGTATATGTGTGTACATAGTTTTTAATACAGACAATGCACCCATGTTTGTTTTACTTGAATGCACATATCATAAAGGTATTTTTTTCTTTTTTAACGTAGAGAAAGATGAAAGAGAAAAATAATATTGTTAATTTTTTAAAACTAATTTAATATAAAAACTTTGCAATCTTCCAAAAGCTATCCAACCTAAAATTTATATTTTAATTAATCTCTACCACTGGAAATCTTTAAAAATACAATGGGAAAACTTCTATATTTAGCGGTTTGATCTAGAGATAGAGAGCTTGTTTTTTCTCAAAGTTGTTTAATCCACTAAAGGAAAATTAATTCTGATATCCATTCCATAACCTTCTTTGTCAAAATATGCTAAGAATCATAGAATCATAAGGCTTAAAAGGTCTCCAGAGATCAGTTCTTCCCATTCAAATTGTAGTAATCATTATATATATTGTTTTCTTGGCTTTCAATCTGCATCAGATCAAGTAAATCTTTCTGTACTGCTCTGTATTCATCATATTGGTCATTTGTAAATAACCTATGTGATCTTGTGAACCATTGCCTGCTTCAGCTTCTTCATCTGTAAAAAGAAAATAATAATTCTGTCTCCCTCATAGGATTGTTGTGAGGATTAAATGAGATAACATTTGTAAAGCACTTTGCAAATCTTAAAGCATTATGTGAATGTTAGCAATTATCAAATATGGTAATGATCCACAGACCTTTGTTTCCTCAAATATAGTTTCTTTTTTGAGCTGAAGACATGAATGCTATAGCACATAATAAATATTTTATAGATAAGTACTTCCTAAATGAGCTTAATAGCCATAAAACAAAAAAAATGTTAAGTGTTTTCTATTTCCTATATTCCTTCCTGAGTTAGACACCTTTGTTAATAGGCATCAACTTTCTTAAGGTCTCTGGAAATAATATAGAAACAGCATATTGTTAAAATAAGTATGCAGTGGGGAGGGGTGGTGGTAGAAAATTACATTTTCATTTCTCGATTCATAAGTGGGATAATTCCACCTCAAACAAGTTCAGAATATGATCTTTGCAACCCAAATGCCAACTGTAATGAAAATAGTATGCTACCAAAGAGTCTTCAGGAACAGAACTGAGAGACCTTAACTTTGGAACTCAAATCAGCAATGTAGTATAGGATAGAGAGAGATGAATTTGGAGTCAAGACCTGGTTTTGACTTCTAGCTCTTTCACCAAATCATTCTATAACCCTAGGCAAATCCTTAAACACTCTGAGCCTCACTTTCGACATCTTCATTCCACATTCCACATAGAGCACTTAGCACAGTGCCTGGCATATAGTAGGGGCTATATGAATGTTTATTCCCTTTCCCAATCTATAAAACTGGGGTAATATTCCTGGCACAATTTGTTTCATGGAATCATTGTGAAGAAAGCTCTTTGTAAACCTCAAAGCACTAAATAGATGGGAAATAGTATTTTCATAGGGAGCTGACAACCTCATGATCTCAAGTTAACAGCTGATCTGAAGAACAACTTATTTACGGCCTCCCTGTCTCCACTCCCAGCACTTTGCTTTAATAGAACTCTGGGACACCAGAGCAGGAAGAGAAAAGGTAGAATAATGCATTCGACTGGCTTGTAGAGAAGAGCTGCATTCAGATTGTACCTCTGATGCTTACTATCTATGAACTCTGTGCAAGTCATGGCACCACTATGAGCCTCCACTTTGTCATATGTGAAACAAGGCAGGTAGAGTCAATGGACTCCAAAAGCTCCTTCCAGCTCTAAATGGATAATCTTATGATTAGGATTGGGCCTACACATATGATTTCACTGAAGCAGAGAACTCCCAGAAGAGGAAAGGAACTTTCACCTTAGAGAAAGGCTCTTTTTGCAGCCCACTATACTGAAACATACCTTTTCTTTCAAACAAGAAATGCAGATTTTTCTATGCATTTTGTATTAGTTTATCTACATACATGTTTCCCCAGTAAAATGTAAACCACTTGAGGACAGGGTCTATTATATTTTTCACTTTCTATCCTCTACCAGTGGAATAGTTCCTGGTTCATAATAGACGCTTAAAAATTGTTGTCAGATTTAATTGAATTGCTTTAGATACTAACTTCTACTCTGTGGAAGAGTTCCAGCCTTTTTCTATTCTTATTTTTCTTTTTTTGGGTCTAGACAACATTAAGATAGTGGGCAATCTTGGAAGAGTCCTTCTTTTAGTTATTAAGAATCTAGAGGACTTTTATTGGTAGTTAAAAGCAAACTATTCATTGTATTTAGCTATGTTTTGGGCTTTGTGAATATAGCACTGATTCTTGAGAGATGTCATGGTATTTTTTTTTTTAGGTTTTAAGATATTTTATTTGCCATTTTGATCCTAGAACTTACTTATTTGTGAATGGGGTTCACTGGTATGGATTTTAGTATTGGGTTTGGGTTATAGGTTGCTTCTAAGTTTATCTACATACATGAACTTTGGAAAACTATAGAAACCCTAGTCCTAGACTTCATGCTGTGGATTTATAAGGACTAGATTTAGCCCTGGAAGCAAACCCAAATCACTTTCTCCTTAGGCCATATTGCCCCCATTCAGAGTAGTCTTTGGGAAATCTCAGAATATAGCTTTTATCCAGGTGTCCATATATATGGCAGTTGCATATCTAAGAATATACCCCATTTGTAATGTCAGACTAGGGGCCCCAGTGATAGATAGAAAAATAGATAGATAGATAGATAGATAGATAGATAGATAGATAGATAGATAGATAGATAGATAGATGGAATGTTTTATGTGATTACTATATAGTACGCACTGTCCTAAGTTCTGGGAATATAAATACAAGTAAAGAAGAAGAAGAAGAAGGAGAAGGAGAAGGAGAAGAAGAAGAAGAAGAAGAAGAAGAAGAAGAAGAAGAAGAAGAAGAAGAAGAAGAAGAAGAAGGAGAAGGAAGGAGAAGGAGAAGGAGAAGGAGAAGGAGAAGGAGAGAGGAGAAGGAGAAGGAGAAGAAGAAGAAGAAGAAGAAGAAGAAGAAGAAGAAGAAGAGAAGAGAAGAAGAAGGAGAAGGAGAAGGAGAAGGAGAAGAGAAGAAGAAGAAGAAGAAGAAGAAGAAGAAGAAGAAGGAAAAGAAGAAGAAGAAGGAAAAGAAGAAGAAGAAGAAGAAGAAGAAGAAGAAGGAAGAGGAGGGGGAGGAAGAGGAGGAGGAGGAGGAGGCAGAGGTGGGGGAGGGGGAGGGGGAGAAGGAGCAGGAGTCCCTACTCTCAAGGAGCTTACATTCTAATGAGGGAAAACAACATATAAATGGTAGCTAGAAAATAGGTAAAGTGAGAAAAGGGTAGTATATTTGCAGAGGCAAAATGAAAATGTCCAGAGAGTCAGGAGCTGAGCTGGGAGAGAAGTAAGCATGGGTCATCTGAGCATTTTTTAAAAAGTGGGTCTGGGCATCTCCAAGATAAGTAGGCCAACAAGACAGAGGAAACAGAATCAGAAACTAAGCCAGGAGAGAAAGGAATAGTTTAGGCATCTTCCATGTTATGAAAATGGTTTTCACTCTCATTAGATAGATCAGGAAGTATTCTTAACTGTAGAAGCACCTGTCCCTAGACTGGCCCAGGTTCCTCTCAGCTTGTTCTAGGGTTTAAAATGTAAAATAATTAACATATAAAATTTCATTTTTCCCTGCCTAGGACTCTAGGAAAATCTCCAAATATAGCCCATGTCTCATTAGGATTCTTATCTTCTTCCCAAATTCATGTATCCCAAAAGAAAATTTTACATCATAGTTCAAGATACATTTATTACACAAAATTGGATTTTAAAAGATACTTTGGAATGTAAAAGATAATCTAACTATAATTTAATTTGAGTTTTAAAACATAATTTTGAATTCAAAGAGGCTATACTCTTCACAGAAAAATGGGCTGACATGTCTTCTCCCAGGGGCCTCAGTCACCATCATTTAGAGCTGAGTTCACAATTTTACTTTTCCCAAAGAAACCAACCCTCTTCTCTTAGTGTGATTTGAAATACAGTCCTCCCTTCCCTGCTCCCAGTTTTAAACATCTGCAATCAGGCAAGCCTAAATGCTTTTGCTTGGAAAGTTCCCCATATGCCCCACAAAGTCTCAGGAAGAAAGGAAAGGAATTATCTCATGAATATAAATTCCCACAGTCCAGGGTCCCAGGAATATACACTATAAACATGACGTACCTGCCATATCTCAGGCCTTTTCCCATACAAGCAGATATGGCATTGCCCTTGCTTGAAGTTTCCATCCTTCCTGCTCTAACCAGGGATCCCAAGAAAAGAAGAAGAGAGAGGGTTGGGGGAGAGAGAAAGGGGGGAGGAGGAGAAAGAGAGGGGGAGGAGAGAGAGAGTGAGAAAGGGAGAATGCAAAAGGATGACAGGCCTTCATGTTCTTAACTGTTCTGCTCAGCCGGACAATTTTGCAATAACCCAATCATTTTACAATTCTGGGGGGGGTTTTGTTGTTGTTCCTGCCAAACCCCCATTTCCTGTTCTCAGAATGCACAGGAGTGGGTGAAAACAAGGGAATACAAAAGAAAAATTCTGCCCGAAAGGGTTATATTCCTCCCCTTAATTAATGTTTTTTCAGTCCCTGGAAAATGACATGAGATCTACTTGAATATCTGCATACCTACATCATGAAAAGCATCAAAATTAAATGAATTTAATGTAAAAATTCTAATGTCACATGGAGTCATCCCATGGTACTATTTACATAACATACCCATTGTCGTTACATGCAATGAACTTAGCACAATACAAAACCTCACTTGATAGTACAGCTTCAATGACTAAATGTCTAAATTACATACACAATATGTCACATGCACATAGAACAGCAGTATATCCATACTCTCAGCATAAAGAGTAAACATAAAGGAGCAAAAAAAAATGTATAGCTAATAGGTAAACCATCAATACATGTGTACTATAAATGCTTAAGAAAACGACATAAATAAGAAGAAAAATTGTAACACAGAAAACATGTAATAGTAGTTGACACATGAAATAATATATGCCAACATAGACAAAGCCTAGATTCCATGTACAAGCATTAGCATTATTGTCTAGCAACATGTATAATGTGTGTAAGAAGTGTTTCCTACTTCATCTGCAACATATAAGTTAGTTGGTTACAGGTTGGACGCTTCTAGCTCTCCTGTAACAGACTGACCTTTCTACACTTATACCTGATCTGGTTAACAGTCTAGTTGACTGTCAGCCAACTACTGGCCTAAATTTCCTAAATCTGAGATTCTAGCGGGACTAGGCTGGATATTAGCCTCCTCAAAGTATTATTTCTATACCTTAGGAGTCTTCACAGTTGAAACACTAGACAGAAAAGGGGCTACCTCTGGCTTCAGTCCTTCCACCCATCTGATCCAAAGTCTTTTCCTAATCTGAGGCAGAAGTGGTAAGTAATAATACACAGTATCATCTTTATTCAAATCAGTACTTTCTGATTTATTGTCAAGCTCACTCTACAATTTGTAATTGGTGTCTTCTCTGCAGAGTTCATTTAGTTGACTATCAATTATTTCCTCTTGATCACTAGTGAGAATAACTAACTCCCCTATGAATAATTGGGAGATGTAATTAATTATCTTTGTGGGGTCCCCACTGCTTTCTGAGGTTATTTTGTAAATAAAAAGACTGCCCAGTCTCTTCATTATTTGATATAGAGCATCATTCCATGGATTGGCTCTCCTGTGTATTACCCAAACATGCGTGGTTTCACAGCAAGAATCTGGGGCTCTTGACAATGGATCTGAGCATCATTCTCTCACTTTTTTCTATCAGACCTCTTCTAAACTAAAGTCAAGGCTAAAAGAGTAAAAATTTTCCCAGCCAATCTTCCATTCGAGAGTTTTTAATTTTTATGTCCTATCTTCTGAGATGCCAAAGTACAAATGACTAGGCATGTGTACCTTTCACTCAAACATTAGCAAGTGAGTTGTAAAGTCTGTGGCATTGTTCCTGGTAGCACTTTACACACATATTAGAATGGTTACATGTGAAGTCCACTGAAATTTCTGCTTGGGTCATCAAGTTTCTAGCATATTCAGTAACATTCAATTAAAATGTTTAGGCTGTGCATCCAAGATTCTGTACAGTCACTCATATATCAGGCAAAAGACAGACTTAACTCTACCCCACAGAGTGTGTGGAAAACATAAAAGCTTTACAGCGCCCCAGCACCCTCGCACAATGCCGGGCACATAGTTGGTGCTTAATAAATGTGTGTCAAATTGAAATAAATTTAAATCATCCATTAAAAAAAATCAGCATCATTGCATTCCCTCTCTGGTGGTGCCATCTTTCTATAACAAAGTTCTCTAGACCTATAGCACCACCCTGTGGTTCAGACTCCCTTTAGAATGAAAATTAATTTGGGGTTGCTAGGGAGGCAATACCCCAACATTCCAATACACCCCACTTGTCCCCTGCATAAGCATTTAGCACTATAGTATCACCCTGTGGTCTGTACTATCCCAAAAGGAAACAACCTTTGTGTTGCTAGGAAGGCAGTCCCACATTCATCTCCAGAACCCATATATGGCACTACTCTAATGAGCTTGAAATCCATATGGAAGAAAATAAACTTGGGATTGCTAAAGAGGAAATCTCATTTCCGGTCAGTTCTAAGATCTCCAAATAACTCATGGAAACAGTGGAAGACAAAGTCCAGGTCTTTTGCTCACCTGTATCATGGCTTTTAGTCCCCTGCTACTCTTATAGCTCTGAGGCCAGTCTTCTTTTTCTAAAAAGCTATTGCTGCCCAGGAACAAACACTGTTCTTCTCTCTATAAGCCTAAATTCTGGAATTCTCAAACTTAGGGTTGTTAGCAAGGTGACCCAAAGACTAATGCCAACCAAGAAGTCCCCCTTTTGTCACTATAATGCTAGATTCCATGCTCCCATTGCCAGGCTCACACCCCTACCACCACCTCCTCTATGCAGGACTTTGGGCTCCAGAACTCTCAACAATTGTCTAGAAACAGAGGATTTAGTTATTCAACTCCTACAATTTAGAGCACAGGGCTTTCAGGGGAGAGATTTTGGCCACTATCTCTCCAGTGCTGGAGCCACAAACTTTCTCTTTCCAAATTGCTCCCATCTACTTCTTCCCCAAGGTCACCGTTCACTCCTCCAAGAGGTAGTTGGAGGCATTTCTCTACCCTAGAACCCACGTCAGATCTTCGCTCTACAGTGTTCCTTTCTGTCCTTTGAAGAGAGGAAAAAGAGAAAAAGCTAAGTCTGAAATTGAAAGCTCCCCTTTATGGACAAGGGATGGCTTCTATTCACAAATCCCTAGCCAATCAAATCATCCTCATTCAATGAGAGAATAGCCCAGGACATGTCCTTCGCCTAAATAGCCAATAGATTTCTCCCAGTTTTCTAAATGAGATGGTCAATGAGCCTGCCTACAGCCTCTATAGGAAAATACAATCAGTCCCAAACTAAGAATCACCACCCTGTGAGCTCATCTAGTTAATCAGGGAACTCAGAATTCCCTGATCAATGTCCTAGGAAAGGAAAATATGACAAATGAGAGAGAGGAATCCCTTCCCACACTGGACTTGGAAACTGGGGAGATCAGCTTTGTAGTTGCCACAAAGAATAGGGAAATTGGATTTGGATGACGTAATTGCCAGAAGGAAATTCTTCCACACAGTTGCCAAAATAGTCTTCCTAAAGTATAGCTCAGACCATGTCACTCCCTTAATCAGGAAGCTTCAATGAGTCCCTATTTCCCCTTAGATAAAATATAAATTCCTCATTTTAGCTTTTAAAGTCCTGTGCAATCTGGGGCCAGCCTACCTTTTCTTGATATATTTCATAATACTCCCCTTCACACTACATATTCCAGCTTACTCACTTTTCCCAGCACCTTCCATCTCCTTTGTGCCTTTGAATTTCTTGTTCTAGGAATGTATTCCCTTTTAAATTCCAACTCATAGAATCCCTAGTTTCCTTAAAGGCTAAACTCGAATACCACCTCTTAAATCAAGCTTTTCCTAATCTCCTAATTAATTAATATTCTCTCTCTCCTCAGATTATCTTTTATTTACTTATCTCTTTATATGTTATATCTTCTTATAAAATGTAAGTTTCTTGAAGCCAAGTTCTATCTTTAATTTCTGTGTCTCTTGTGCAGAGAAGTGTTATCTAATGAATAGAAGGTCACCTAAAAGACAGAAATACCTAGGTTCAATTACTTTCTCTGACACATATTTGCTGTGTGACCATGGTTACGTCACTCATCAACTCAGTGTCTCAAGTAACTTCCTAAGACTGTAAATCACAATAAGTTTTCTATAGCAGTGGTGGGAGTAGTTAGTTAATCATTCAAAAAGCATTTATTAGGCACCTCCTGAATGCCAGGCTCTCTTCTAAGTAAGCTCTGAGCATATAAATGAGGTAAGACAATCTCTGACCTCAAGGAGCTTACAATCTATTGGGGGAGACAAACAAATATGTACAAATAGCATATACAGGATAAAGAGGAAATAATTTAAAGAGGGAAGGCACCATAATTAAGAGGTTTGGAAAAGTTTCTTGAAGATGTGATTTTAGTTGGGACCTAAAGAAAGTCAGGGAAGTCAGAAGGCAGGATGAGGAAGGAAAATATTCCAGGCATGGGGGACACAGCCAGTGAACATGCCTGGAACTAAGAGTCTTGTTGGTGGAACCCTAGCATCACTGGATCAAACGAAGAGTGGGCAGCACGGAATAAGGTGTAGGAAGACTGGAAATTTGGGAGGCGAGAGGAGCCTTGGTTTATGAAATGCTTTGAATGCCAAAGAGAGGATATTGAATTGGATCCTGAATCTGATAGGAAATCAATGGTTTATTGAGTTGGGGAGTGACATAGTCGGACCTGCACTCTAGGAAAATCATTATTATGGCTGAATGGAGGAGGAGCAAAGAGAAAATTGAGGCAGGCAGACCCACCAGCAGTCTTTTGCAATAGTTCAAGCTTGCAATGATGAAAGTCTGCACCAGAGGAAAAAGAGTGTCAGAGTAGAGAAGTGGATGTATCCAAGAGATGTTGCAAAAGTGAAATGAATAAGTCTTTGCAACAGATTGGATATGGGGAGTGAGAGACAGTGAGGAGCTCAGGATGACTCCTAGATTTGAAGCTTGAGAGACTGAGAGGATGGTGCTGCCCTGTACAATTACAGGGGTAGTAGAGGGGGCAGGGTTTGGGGAAAAGATAATGAGTTCACTTTGGGGTTTCCACACCATCAATTTCCCAAATCAGTTAAACCTCAGATCCAGAGCAACAAAAACAAAATAAATCACCAAAGCCTGCCATGGTTCCTTGCAGACAGTGGGTGCTTAATAAAAGCTCATGAATTGAATTGAACCAAACTGAATTGAACTGAATTGGGATTATGATCATGTGCATCAACTGCTTTTCGAATTGCTTGTGTACGATTCAATGGAATACCAAAATAGAAGGAAAGGTATTTCAAGGTCCTCTAAGAATTTGATTCTACATTGTTTAAATGTTTTTCCCCCAAATCGGAAATTTTAAGATTTTAGTTTATGTAATAAAACATACCTTATAATATCTGTTCCTCTTTAAAAAAAAAAAAATAATACGACCACACACTTAGAGCTGGAAGGTGCCTTAGAGATTGCTCTTATTTTACAGATGAGAAAACTGGGTCTCATAGAGGAAAAGTGACTTGTCTGATTCCCCACAAGTTATAAGCAGCAGGCGGGGATTTTGTTGATAATTTAAAATTATTTTAAAAAACAGCAATTTACTTATTCTCCACTGGGGAAGAGAACATGATTTACCTGTATCCCTTCCTATACCTAGGACAACAATCTGTACCCCATAGGTACCTAATCGTTCTTTGCTGTTGTTGTTAAAATAACCCCAAATCATTTACTGAAAGTAGGTTCTAGCTCTACTACTAACAAATAATCAGTCAGCTCAGTCAAACATCAAGTCAACAAGCATTTATTATGTACCTGCTGTGTGCCAGGTATTGTGCTGAGCCTCAGGATACAAAGAAAGGCAAAAATCAGTTAGTCCCTGCCCTCAGGGAGCTCACAGTCTAATAAGGGAGACAGCATGCAAATAACTATGTACAAACAACCTGCATAAAGGACAAATTGGAGATAACAAATAGAGAGAAGGCAGTAGCCTGATTAAAAGAAAAAATAAGTCAAACCTCAGGTAGAAGAACCAATTAGACACAACAGACTTTTTTTTTCACTTTGCCACAGGTTCTATATTGAATGCCCTAAAACTTAACCCTAATCCAAAATAAAATATTAAACTAATGTTTCTACTAGCCATGTTTTAATAACTCAAAATGATATTTATTTTAGACTTTCCTTATTAATAAACCTTTCTACTTAAGACTTTTAATAAGTGAATTGTTAGGATTTTTCATCATTGTTAGCTACCAGCAAAAAAATCTAGATTTTATAATATTGAATACTTTTGAGCTGTATTTCCATTATAGAGTTAATTACAAAAGAAAATCCAAGCTACTGAAACAACTCCCAAAAGCTCTTTGTGTAGCTAAATGATATAAAAACACAGAATTTAAAGTAACCAGATGTGTTCAGAAAAGCAAAGGTGCATAGAGATGCTTCGATTCTGTCTTCAAAGTTTTTAAAGTGCTGAAAACCAGGCACAAGACAGGGTAAACTAAGGTTTACAGATTATAAGTACAGAAGTATTGCACATGGGCAGATTTTTTTTGGATATATTGATTAGTTTGGCTGAACTGTTCTTCCCTCATTCAAAATTATTTATTAAAAGAGACGGCTCTCTGGGAGGGGGAGAAGGAAGCATACATAAAGGAATGTAAGTAATATAAAAAATCAAAATATACACGTAACTACTTTTTTTAAATTTCACATTGAGTTTATTTGGGACTTTTCTGAGCCTCCAAAATAACACTTAATTTGATGTTTTTTCTTCATTTACCTTAATTACTTTCAAGACTGTAAACTTCACACACATTTTTTAAATAGTATTTCATTTTTTCCAACTACATGTAAGGATAGTTTTCAATGTTCATTTTTTATAAGATTTTGAGTTCCAAATTTGTCTCCCTCCCTTCCTCCCCTTCTTCCTCCCCAAGATGGCAAGCAATCTGATACAGGTTATATTATACATGCACAATCATGTTAAACATATTTCTACATTAGTCATGTTGTGAAAAAACAATCAGAACAAAAGGGAAAAAAACACAAGAAAGGCAGGGAAAAGTAAAAATAGTATGCTTCAATCTGCATTCAGACTCCATAGTTCTTTCTCTGGATGTGGATGGCATTTTCCGTCATGAATCTTTTGGAATTGTCTTGTATGTCTGAGAAGAGCTAAGTCTCTCATAGTTGATCATCACACAATGTTGCTATTTCTACACACACGATCTTTTCAAAGTGTTCTCCAAGGAGATTTTCCTGTACTTTCAGCTACAGAGAGGGAGAAGAAAAAAAATGAGGAGGATAGGATACTAGAGACTTACCTCTCTGGGTAATAGATTATGTAATATATTCAATCGACATCAAGTGCTATAGATGAAATGTTAAAAATAGTACATTATTTCCAATTCTCTTGAGTGTATGTTTAAAAAAAACTATTCACAGATCTCATTATGACTGTTATTTTAGAATTTAAAAGTTAAAGTTGGGGGAAAGAAGCAGCCTGTATCTTTAAAGCTTTGGAATGGTGTAAATTATTACAGTGGTTTCACATTTTCATGGGATCAAGGCAACAACAGTAAGCTCATAAAACAGATACCACTAATTATGCAGAGGAGAAGTCATAAAGTCACTGGTAGGAGCATGTTTTATATTCATGAACACATCATTAAAATTTTAAGACATGCTATCAAATTCTACATTTTAATACTATACCCAACAGCATTAAACCTAACCAACAAGAAAATCAGATTGTTTAATGATCCTCTTTGTCATACTGGTTTTATATGTCTGCAGTTGAAGCACATGTGGACTTTTCTCTTGCTGAACAGTTTTTTATCACTGGGCAGTTAAAAATCATTTTCATCCTAAATATTTCACAAAGTTTAAAAAAGTCTGAAATAGCCAAATTATATTTATATTCCAAATGATGTCCATTCATCAAGTCACACAAAACATGAATAATTCCCTGGGCCATGTGTGTATATGCATGTGTGTGTATATGTATATTCATGTATATGTATGTGCACTTTAGTAACAATCTGTGTTTTGTTTGTATTTCTGCATTGAAAAAATATGATGAGTCATCAGCACTGAAAAACAGCCAAATCAAAATTCAATTTCTTCAAAGCCCAATTGAAACTGGGAAATTAACGTGGAATCAAATTTTCAGAGAGGCCAATTGAGCGTTAAATGACTTTATTTAAAGGGAATTGACAAATAAAAATAGAACACAAGCATATTCATTCATTAAAGGGTGATAAATTTTAAATAAATAAATAAATAAATGAAAATATTCATTCACATCTAAAGAATGATGGGCTTTTGGCATTATCAAAGCCATCAAATTTTGCTGAGATTTGCACATCTTAAAGTCTATAATGAGGTGTGGGGCAAGGGAATATATCCTAAACTACTTTTGGGGGAGGTTTTTTTTTTTCTTGAGCATCTTTGTGTATAATTCTAAAAAGTTTCATCCTAGTCATCTGCATTCCACATTTTAAAGCACATATTGCAGCTTGAGAAAACATACAGCCTTCGGTATTTTATAGGAATTTTACATGCTGATTATCTACAGACTTGCTCCTTTATTCTGTAAGGGAGAATGCAGTGGTAACAAAGTTAAAGATGAGAGCAAAAAAGGGAGATTAACCAAAGAGGATAAGCTGAAAAGCAGTAAATTATTATGCCTGAAAAATAAGCTGGTGGGATAGAAGGGAAACATAAAAATTGAAGATGCTTAAATGATATAAACCAGGTCTATACCTATAAAATGACCAGTTCACAAGACAAGCTTAACTATTCCTATCATTTCAGCTGAAATTAAAACAATGGCTGATATTTATACAGCATGCTGCAATAACATGCTGCTTGACATTCATAATTTCATTTGACTACTGCAACAACCCTGATATGTGATGTGAGACCCGTTTTACAAATGAGTATATATATCCTATCCCTCAATTCCTCTAAATTGAGGCTTGGACAGACTTGCCCAGATCACAGAGCCAGTAGGGGCAAGGATGAAGCTCCAACCTAGGCTCTCTGACTCTGATCAATTGCTCTGTCTACGTATTCACTGCATATTATAATGCCTTAACTTCATTATCCTCTCTACCAGAGTCTTTGGTTGACATTACCCTCTGGTACTCTAGTACTTTGATGGATCTGAGATTTCAGGGGTATATGCATACTCTCTATTACACACATCTGACCCTTCTTTAAAACTTGTCATTAAGTGCTTCTCATTAATTCTTTAACATTA
This sequence comes from Phascolarctos cinereus, assembly GCF_003287225.1. NCBI lineage: Eukaryota > Metazoa > Chordata > Mammalia > Diprotodontia > Phascolarctidae > Phascolarctos > Phascolarctos cinereus. The sequence continues at coordinate 79,415,480 of NW_027556402.1, read as the reverse complement.
TGGTGGCTCTTACACCAAAGAAATGGTACAAATGGAATACTGAACATTACTGATTTTGAATTTTAAATTCACCAAAGCAGGATGGCTATTGCTAGGCTGCTTCAGAAATTGCAAAAAATACTGAAAATGGTCTAAGATGTTCTGAACATTTTCTGCACAATTATAAGCTCCAAGCACGATGTAGAAATGAACCCTGAGTTGTCCTGAAGAAGGGAAGAGAAAATAGACTTACCTCTCTCATTTGTAGAAATGGGAGACTAGGGATTCTAACATTATACAGTCAGAGCTGCAAAACTTGGGGGTCACCTGGTCCAACCCCATCATTTTACATGTTTGGCAACTAAGGTCCAGAGAATGGAAGTGATTTGCCCAAGGTCATTCAAGCATCAAGTGGCAGGAGTGGGAAATGTGAACGCCTTCTGCCTGCAGAACCAGTGCTTTTTCCCCTAGTTCCCCAAGTTTGAGAATTCCAGAATAGAGAGAGAGACAACACATCCCTGAGCAGGCTAAGTCTGCGTGCTCCTTTTCATTTAATGTACTTTCAGACTCAGTTGACATGTTGGTTAGTTTTGCTAAACTGCCTTTTTTTCTTCTTTATTTTTTTTTCTTCTGTGTTATAAAAGCTAGCTCTTTGGGGAGGGAGGAGGAGAGAAATATGTTGGAAACAAAGATGGTGTGAAAATAAAAGATGCATGTGAAATTTTGACAAGTAATTTTTTTAAAGAAGGAAATGATAAGTTAATTCTATGTAGTTGTATTAAAGAACAAACTGGCAAATGGAAACTTCCTGAAGTCTGGGGTAATTTCGGCCTATCTCAGAAAGAAACATTTACTTTTGTAACTCACTTAATGCAAATACCAATTTATGGAATATTGCAGTTGTCTACATCATCATGTAATTTTTTAAAGCCCCCTAAGTTGTATATTCTCTAAACCTTTGTGTTACCTCCTTGAGTGTGCAGCCTCCAGGGAAGAGAAAGAAAACAACTCAGTTTTACTGGAGACTTTGGGGCATCATAAACATCTTCCTCTGCTTTCCTCTTTTGTTTCTTTCTCCATTATCAAAGAACTGTCCTCCTAGATGTAGCCAAAAAAGAAAGACAGATTGCTATTTTGAGGTTAACTAATACACAAAATTTTCCTTTCCAGTTACACTCGGTAAATGGACACTCAGTAAATGAAGTGTTGTTTTCCTGGGTTCTCCAAAGACAACCTCACAAAACTACACTTTTTTAAGCTCCCCAGTAGGTCCTAGCCAAAACCTGACCAGTGAAGCAAATACATTAGATGGGAAGAAAATATGACTCTTCATTTGCATCCTTTAATTTAATGATCCACATAAGTGTTTGGTTAACCAGAGGCAAAGCCAAATGCTTTTTCTCTGCTTAGAGCAGCTGCTGGGAGAAAGAAGGCTGATTTGATTTTCCTGCAGGGTACATGCTCCATTGCTGCCCTCATGATGAATAAATAATGCCATGATGCAGGAGAGCGGTGGACCTTGCCCCTTCTTGTGAAAAGGGCTGCATCTGCTTCTTCTCAGACACACAGGATCCTAAAAGAATAAGACATCAGAGGCCTGTGAAGGAGAAGGCCTTTTCAGACATACAAAGCATTTGCTCCTGAATCCACCTTAACCAGCTTGGAGAAAAGAGCTTTTGGCACCAAGTCATCCTTCAGGGAAAGACTGATAATGATCACTAACGACATACTAGGGGCTCCTGCCTCACTCACTTCAAAGGCTTTCTCTCTTAATCAACATTAAATCATCATTTTGCCTGGGCTATAGAGACAGCTGTACACAATCTATTTGTTTTAAAACAGATTAAGGCTGGGTTTCTCTGCCAGCACACAAACTTCATAATGTTGCGTGTGCCTGAACATTTTTAACTTTTTTTTTTTTAAATTTGGCTTCCCCATCCAGTGTTCCATTTTTGGTCAGAGACTACATCTACATATGCCAAGTGAAGTGTACAATTTAGGCAATTTTCCAACAAGCAGCAACAACCACATATATACAAACACACTTCACTTTTGCTTCAGTTATCTAGCTATACCATGTCTCAAACAAAGTAGTCACTTAATAAATGTTTGTTGAGTTTATTTGAATTAAATTGTGCCTTTCAGACTTTCAAAAAATAGGGTATCAGTTCTCTTAGTGTAGATACAACTTCATAAAGCCTTACAGTTCCTTTACACAAACAATATGATGTTGTCTCAAGACAACAAGAGGATTAACTTTTTCCCCATTCCTAAGATCAATTGTGACATGTATCCTAAGACTTTGAGGTTTGTTTTGATTTGTAACATTGGTGACCCAAATCCTATTTATCAACTGGTGGTCCTGGTCAGCCTAGGAGGACTACAAAGACATTTTATTACCCAATTAAAGTAAAAGTTGATAAAGAGATAACTGCTGAATAATTAGTCCAGGGCTCTAAATTTCAAGATGGGCTCTATCCTCGTAATTCGCACAAGAGAATACAAATGAATGAATGAATGAATGATAAATGAAAAAGCATTTATTAACCAAATAGTACATGCAAAGTATTGAGCTAAGTACTGGGGATGCAAAGGGAAAAATAATATAGCCAGTACTCTCAAGGAACTCACTATCCAATGAGGGAGAAAACATCCATTATAAAATAATTTCAAATTACTTTACCCATTGATCATTGCTTCAAAATTTCATCTAAATGTAAAGAATACCTGTTATATTTAGTTATGATGACCTAACCACAAATTCTTTTCCTCTAGTTGAATTTGGGTAGTTAACAGTAATTCATTCATTGTGCATTAGAAAAGGTGATGTAGACTGAGTACTTACATTAGATAGTGTGCTGTAATGGATAGAAAACTGGTCTTAAAATCAGGAAAATCTCCTTACATATCCTGATCATGGTACCCTGGGCAAGTCACAACCTCTCAGTGCTCTAGACAAGTCTCTAAGACTGTAAATGGTAGAGAAGTTTCCAACCTGTGTAAGTGGAGGGTTTTCCTAGACCTTATAGTTCCCCATGCTGATGAGATCCCAGATGTAGGCCCTATCCCTTCCAATATCAAGTTTAATTGATTTTGAATTTTATGTAATTATCAACAGCTTATTATGAATTAATACCTATAATGTGCTGGTTATTGAATAGAGTATGATATAGAAATTCACAGCCTAGAAATTTTTAAGAATGAATTAGACAACTACCTAATTGAAATTCCTGCCAGGAAGCAAAGGGATGTCCTTTATGGTTTGGTGAAGCTAGAATCTCTATCAAAATTCTTTATTATTTTTCCTTAATGATAGAAATTTAGAAGACTTTAAAGGGATATAATAAGGAGCTGGGTTAGGTAATCTCCAAGGTTTTTTCCACCTCTAACATTCTTTGATTTTATGAATATGGTTAGAATAGTACTCTGCATACAACAGGCACTAAATAACTTCTTAAATTGAATTTAACTGAATTGAATCTTCTTAGGAACATTTCATAGATAAGTCTTCTTGACATACCTGAAAAAATATATTTATGAAATTAGAATGGGCATTTAAAAATATTTTATTAAAATTAAGTTATGTGATTTTTATTAAAATAAAATTAATTGTACTAAATATTGGCAAGAATTATCATATGCTTATTATATAGAGATATTAAATGTATTTGTAGATATAAGATGAAAGTGAGGGAAAGAAAGTATAAATTAGAGGAGAAAATGAAGCCCTCATAGTTGGTGGATATTTTATCTGCCTTCTAGAAAGGGTCCCATTTTGCCATAAATGGACTACAACACTGAACCATATGTGTCTCAGTTGGGATGCCCAGCAGCTGGAAAAATTCCATGTTCAAAAAAGTGAAGAACTGTCCCGTAAGAGAATGACTGGAGTCTCCTGACAGAACCTTATCACCATCTGTGCTATAAGGAAAGTTAAAAGGAAATTCTTGCTCCTGTCCATACTACTGCCCATGAAACCTGGTTTCATAGGGGACTAGAAAACTTCTTTCTTTCTAAGTGTAATAAATCTCAACCATGCAGCCCAGAGGATATAGGAAAAAAAAATAGGATTCCCCTGTAACCCCTTCCCATCTTCTCTCTCACACCAGCCTATACTTCTCCCATCTGTCCCCTGGGCCTTCCATAGTCATAATGATTTCACATTAAAGTAATTCAGTGGCAGAACATACAGTCTATATATGTGTGTCACTAACATGGGAAGGATCCCCTCAATGTGGCAGGCAGCTCTTACCATGAGCTGCTCAGGTACAATCCTCCTGTCTAACCTGAAGAACCCAGAATGTTAGTAGCAATTATCAGAAGAGGGTGGGAGTTTACTTTGTAGGTTGACTGATAGAATGGCTGTATGTGTCTGTTTTCAAAATGCCTGGAAATTCACCAAAGTCCCAAATAATGCAAAGGGAAGCATGTGATTGTTCTAATCCACCAACCATCATCAGTGTTTGTTGAATTTAAAGCCCAGCTAGTTAATCATTCTGAGAGGTTTTAGAGCTAATAGTTTATCCTCAAGTTCAAGGCTTCATATCACTAGAGGGATTTTCTTTTCCACCAGATTGGAATATCTGGGGTTCAAGACCCAGAGAAAAAGGCATCTAAGCAATTTATGATGCCTTCTTAGAAATGAAAGAAGAATTTTCTTTCATATCATTGTTATTCAAATACCGGCTCTTTTCCATCTTTTTTCTTCTAGATATTAGAAATATCACTTTTGTAAACATGGAGTTTATTCCTTATTTATGGTCTGCCTTCTTGTCTTTCCTCACACTTTCAATCATCTTTTCTGTGATTGTAATCTTCATTTTATAGGAACAAAGTTTATATATGTTTAAAAGTTTGTTCTTGGAAGATTTGCAACTGAAGTGTCAAATTGCCTAGATAATTGGATCAAAAATAGTTTCCAAGGCTTTGATTACCTTTGTGCCCTCAACTATGGAATATACACTCTGTTCAATACCCCTTAGCTGTCCAATGCCACATTGATCCTTAACCTGTCTGGGTCTATTTCACAATTTGATACCCTTTCTTGACCCTCTTTCCCTCTATCAAAATTTATCTACTGTAACTCTTATTCTTTTGAGAGTTATGCTCATCTTATTTGGGAATGATCTTATCAACTTCATATTAACAGATAATTTCAATGGCCAAGTATTCTAGGAGATATTTATATTTTAACACAGACAATTCCTTAATCAGTGATTATTCCAAGTGAATCACTAGTGGTACTATTTTAAGCAGGAGCAGGTCATTGGGTTAAAGAGTAATAAAGAGGGAGATGCCTGAAAGAATCCCATTGAGACCTCCTAAGAGCCCACCAAATAGTCCATCAGCTATTCTATTTACATCTAAGACTAGCTCACCTGTATGTTGAAAATTGATTTGTCTAATTAATGTAGTGCCTCTATTTTGTTCCTTACATATCTTTCCATGTGTTTTAATTTAATATACTGAATTTGCCGAAAATCACAGAGGTAAATCTTGCCACGATACCCACTCAAGAAATCTGAAGCATGAGCTAACAGTGGAATAGGCTGCCTTGCCATATAAGGATTTTCCTTCTTTTAGGAAGCTATTGAGTCAGTAAACATTTATTAAGCACCTACTGTGTGCCAGGTATTGTGCTAAGCAGTAGAGATAGAAATATGAAAAAGAAAGGCAGTTTGTGCCTTCAAGGCACTTAAAATCTAGTAAGAAAAGACAAAAAAAAAAAAGCTGAAAGAGGAAGAGGAATGTACCCAGCATAGAGGCATGATGGATAAATCGAAGAAGTCCGCAAGGAGTACAGTCAGGTGGGAAATGAGATGACTGTCTTTGGGCCCCTCCTTAAATAGAAATTTAAGTGTTCTTGGCTCCATCATCCAATCAAAGAGGCAGAGGATAATGACTCTGAGGGCATACAAAACTAGGGTCTGATTTAACACTTAGTAAGTGGTTTACATCCCATTACAATGAAACTCCTTGAAGGTGAGAATGGTTCATAGGAGCATGGATTTAGGACTGAAAGGATCTTGGAGGCCATTGAGCACAACTGCTTCATTTTTTTTCTTTCTTTTTAGTTTGGGTACTTTTTAATTAATTTATTTTAAACTTAAATACATGGTAAGAAAAGAAAAAGTAACTAAAACTTAAGTACACAATAAGAAAAGAAAAAGAAACGTATTATAAACTTAAATATTGAAACAAATACAAAATAAGAAAAGAAAAAAGAAAGCATTGCCATATGCACAGAAGAACATAAGAAAGGATTCAAAATACACAGTCATAGATTTCCATTACAAGAAAGCCTATTTAATAAATACAACTGCTTCATTTTCACAATGAGGAAACTGAGGCCCAAAGAAATTAAATGACTTGCCTAGATTAACAGCTAGAAAGTATCTGGAGGATTCGAACTCAAGTCTTCCTAATTCTAAGTAAAGCATTCTACTATGCTACCTAGTTGCCTAAATGTTTCACTTTGTCTTTGTATCCCTAGCATCTATCTTGGCACCTTGCACAAAGTAAGTACTTTATAAATCTAGATTGTAATAGGTTGAATTAGACTGTATTAAATGATTGGAGATAGAATTCGTGTTTGAAGCAATGAGTGGAGTAGATGACTTCTGAGATCCTTTCCAAGTCTTCAGCTTCATAGTACAGTTTTCTTTTGGGGGCAGCTGGTGCTGAGTGCTGAGAGTGCTGAGCCTAGTGAGGAGAACCTGAGTTCAAATGCAACCTCAGATATTTACTAGCTATATGAACCTGGGCAAGCTACTTCACATCTGTCTCCTTCATTTTCCTCAACTGTAAAATGGGGATCAAAATAGCACTAATTGACATGAATTGTTGTGAAGAAATAATATCTGTAGAGTGCTTAGCACAGTGCCAGCACATAGTAGGTCCTTAATAAATGCTTGTTTCCGTCCTTCTTTTCAACATACAAATCCTCCCTCAGTGTGTTGAGATCACGAAGAAGAGATGATTTAAAGGCCATAGTGAGCCATACATGTTTATTTCCTGCTCCATTCTAAAGATCAAATTTTTCCAACTTTTCAAATGAAGCATAAAATAGGTAAAGAAGAGGGAGAGATCAGAAGAATTTATGACCAAACAAGAGGTAGAGAACATTATGAAATGCAAAATGAATAATTCTGATTGCATTAAATTGAAAAGTTTTTGCACAAACAAAGCCAATGCAACCAAGAATAGAAGGAAAGCAGAAAATTGGGAAAGAATTTTTACAACCAGTGTCTCTGCCTCATTTCTAAAATATATAGAGAACTGAGCCAAATTTTCAAAAATACCAGTCATTCCCCAATCAATAAATGGTCAAAGGATATGAACAGGCAGTTTTCAGATGAAAGCTATCTATAGTCATATGAAAAAATGCTGTAAATCACCACTGATTAGATAAATGCAAATCAAAATGACTCTGAGGTACCACATCACACCTATCAGATTGGCTAACATGACAAAACAGGAAAATGATAAATGCTGGAGAAGATGTGGAAAAATTGGAACACTAGTGCATTGTTGGTGGAGTTATTAACTGATCCAACTATTCTGAAAAGCAATTTGGAACTATGCCCAAAGGGCTATAAAACTGTGCCTACCCAGCAATACCACTTCTAGGTCTGTGTCCCAAAGATATCATAAAAATTGGAAAAGGACCCACATGCAAAAATATTTATAGCAGCTCTTTTTGTGGTGACCAAGAATTGGAAATTGAGGGAATGGCTGAACAAGTTATGGTATATGAATATAATGGAATACTATTGTGCTGTAGGAAATGATAAGCAGGCAGACTTCAGAAAAACCTGGAAAGACGTATATGAACTGATGCTGAGTGAAGTAAGAAGAACCAGGAGAACAGCCACATTGTGCAATGGCTAATTTTGATCCGCTTATCTCTTCTTAGCAATGCAAGGATCTAAGACAACTCCAAAAGACTCACGATGGAATATGCTATCCACATCCAGAAAAGAACTATGGAGTCTGAATGCAGATCAAAGCATATTATTTGCTCTTTTTTTGTTGTTGTTTCTTTTTTCTCATAGTTTCTCCCATTGGTTCTAATTCTTCTTTACAACATGACTAATGTGAAAATAGGTTTAATATGAATGTATATGTAGAGCCTATATCAAATTACGTACCATCTTGGAGTGGGGGAGGGGAGATATGGGGAGAAAATTTGGAACTCAAAATATTATGCGAGTAAATGTTGAAAACTAAACATAAATAAATAAATTTTAAAAAAAGAAAAGGAAGAGATTTATGTGATTCTAAGATACTATTTTAAAAATGGAGAGCATAGAATTTTAGTACCAGAAAGTAACTTAGAGATCATGTGATCCTATGACCTCATACTAGCAGAGAAAGAAACTGAGGACTAAGGAGCTTAGGTGAATTTTCCAAGATCATATACCTCGTTAGTGGGATATTGGGGACTACAATCGCTAATTCTTTCAATCCAGTGCTTGTTCCACAAATTTTCATTACTTCATATTTCTTGATTAAATGAAAGAAGTTTAATTTGGGGGTGACTTTTTTAAAAACCAAGACTATCTAGGCTTTTAAAAAATGAATAAATAAGTAGTATTGCATCTTTATTCCACATCTGGAAACTGCAAACAAAATGTCATTAGATTGTTTTTTAAAGTAACACAGACTGCCTAAATATGCAAAGTGAAATGGAGCATTAAAGTTGTTATCTGGATACTTCAAGGACCAGAAAATTCCCTTCACATTCCCCTGAATTCTCTAGGAAGTAACAAATAGTGTTTTATCCTGAATTATATGAATAATTGGCTTGATTTTCCAATTCATTGTGCATGTGTAGATGTAGTCTGAGTGAGAAAAGATATCTATTATAAAGAGACCTCAAAAGGCTGAATGATCAGGGTCAAGAAATGAAGAACAAAGCCAAATGTTTACTCAAAATCAAACCCAGAAGTTCTTTTGATATTCACGAAAAGAATGATCATTTTGAATGTCTTTTCACCTTCTGGTTTGAGATAGAACTGTAACTAGAAATGCTGCAATGCTTTAGGGAAAGCAGTAAAACAAAAACAAGCTTTCTTGTAAGACTTCCAGATGAAAGGGTTTGGGATAAGCATTTAATCATGGGGATGCTGGTTCAGGCCAAACTGAACCTCAAAGGTTTACCTATCTTTTGATATTTAGAGTTCCCAGTGAAATGTGAATTTCAGTGCAACTATGGCAGTGCAACTAGGGAATGGAATAGGAAATAATTTGTATGATGAAAATAAATCTCCATGCTAAACATTTGACAATGACCTTTCCCCACAGTGATGGTATAGTTGGTAGTGCTCAAAAATTCAACACCAATGTTTCTTGGATGTGGGCTTATTCTGTTTTTGTAGGCTGCTGTTCTTATTCCTTTGAGATCTATCCAATTTTCTTTCAAATCTTGAACTTGTGGGGATGTTAATTTTCTTGACTGCCTTAAAAATCATCCTACTGTTATTTCATAGGATAAAAATGGAAAGAATGGCTGTTTTTGGAACATAGCAAAATGTAGTGGGGGTGAGGAAGAGATTGGAGTAAGTGGTATGGATACAGGGTTGATAGGTCCCTGCAATGTTATGAAGTGCCCCATGACAGCACCGCCTCTGTGAAAATACCATAAAGGAACCAAAAAAAAAGCTACCTATACACTATCTGCCCACCAGAGAAATGAAACTTTTCCATATAGTGTTAACCCTGGCTGAGACTTTGTAACTCCTCTAATTTAATGCCCTTCATTTTATGGATTAAGAAACTGAAACCCAGAAAGGTAAAGGAATTACATAAGCTCAGAACATCAAGAGAGAACCAAAATTTGAACCCAGATCTTTAGATTGCTAGTCCAATGTTTTGTTAGATGCATAAGGTCATAAATTTAGAGCCAGATGGGATCTTACAGGCCCTTGAGTCTTATCCCTCCATTTTACATCTTGGGGAAACTGAGTTCTTAAATGCTTTCCTTCGGGTACATTTGATCTTATTAAAGCAAGTCAAGGCAGGCAGCCAAACAAGGTAATGTCAACTTGAAATTGGCATTTTGAATTGAAGGAGAAAACAAGATGTCCCAAAGGTCTTGAATATGCAATGGAATATGACAGATTTATATTCAGAAAACTAGATGGGGTTCAAACCTCACCCTAGACACTTAGTTGGTCCTGGGCAAGTCAGTCAATCAGTTAACTAGCATTTGTTAAGCATCTGTAATGTGCTAGGCACTGTACTAAGCACTGGGGAAATAAAGAAAGGCCAAAATCATTAATTAACTAGTTAATTAAGTTCTAAATCACAACCTCCTTGTCAAGTCTGTTTCCTTATTTGTAAAATAAAGGGACTGGTGTCAGTTTCCTCTAAGGTCTCTCCCAGCTCTAAACTTATGATTCTACATTGATGGGCAAGTTACTTGGGACAAGCAATAATTGTGATATTGTTTCATTTGTGATAGCAATAGTCATGCATCTGTGCTTCTAGACCGCCTGACAATGGCCAGTTTCAACCAGCTGAATCTAGATGGAGCTGTTTTCCCCATTTTTAGTTAGTTTTATCAGTGGGGTGTGGGATTTTGTGCTGTAAATGTTGTTGTTGTTGTTGTGTTTTCTCATTCTATGTTTTTTAAGACTGGGAGCTCCAAGAAAACATACAAAAGTTGTACTTCTTAAAGAGCCCATTTTAATGACTCAAAGACCTTGTTGGGGCTGTTGATACAGGGAAGTCAAGTGTTACAAATTCAAACCTACAATGAATCAGGCTAGGTCACAAGAAAGCACAAAGGAAAGCAGGTCAAAAATGAAAAACACCACCAAGAAGCGACAAATAATGGCTGTAAAATAGCCTGATTAATCCTCAGGGAACAAGTGAAGACCTCAGTTACTGGCTGGGGGAGGGGGCAGTTTTTATTGATTCCTCTTTAGTGTGGCTTAGCCTTCTTGAAATTGAAAGAACATGGAGAAAACCACTAAAATAAAGGCTGCTATTCCTATGAAAGTGTGCTCTAGGAAGTTACATAGGAATAGGATATGAGCTGTACTATCTCCTGGCTGTCAGGAATATAACACCACTGGACAGCTGTTAACTAGGAACAGAGGGAGGCACAGAAGACCACAAACAGCATGGCTACAAAACTGAAACTGTTATACCCAAAGACTGCTATGTCTGGAGGCCAGAATTGTCAGAAATATCCTGATTTTGGAGCAGAGAGAGGAACTAGGAGACATGAAGAGAGAAAATCCTGAATTGTTACAGAGTTAAATTAAAACAAAAAGCTTTTATTAAGTGCTTATTTGTACCAGGCACTGCTAAGCACTAGGGATACAAAAAGAAAGAAAGAAAGAAAGAAAGAAAGAAAGAAAGAAAGAAAGAAAGAAAGAAAGAAAGAAAGAAAGAAAGAAAGAAAGAAAGAAAGAAAGAAAGAAAGAAGCAAAAACAGTACCTGCCTTCAGGCAGCTCATAGTCTAACAGGGAACACAATATGCAAAAGTATGTACAGATAAAATGTTGTTGTTGTTCAGTTGTTTCCAATTGTGTCCAACTCTTCATGACCCCATTTATGGTTTTCTTGGAAAAGGCCCTGGAGTGGTTTGCCATTTCCTTTTCTAGCTCATTTTACAGATGAGGAAACTGAGGCAAACAGGGTTAAGTGACTTGCCCAGGGTCACACAGCTAGGAAGTGTCTGAGGCTAGATTTGAATTCAGGAAGATGAGTCTTCCTGACTCCAGGCCCAGCATTCTATCCACTGTGCCACCTAGCTGTCCTTAAAGATATATAAAGGATAAACTGAAGGCAATCTGAGATGAAAAGCACTCGGGGACTAGAAAAAGCTTCTTGCAGAAATTGGGAATTTAACTGAGATATGAAGGAAGCTAGGGAAGCCAGGGTACAAAGATGAGATAGGTAATCAATATACAATCGTGGTAGGACAGCCAGTGAAAATGCACAGAATAAGGAGTATCTTTGTAAGAAAAATGGAAAGGTAGGAAGTGGTCAGATTATAAAGGGCTTTAAAGGCCAAACAGAGGGTTTAATAGTTGATCCTAGAGGCATAGAGAGCCAGTGAAGTTTATTGAATGGGGGATGACTTAAATTATGCTTTAGATAAGTCAGTTTGACAGGTAAATGGAGGATGGACTGGAGTGTATCAGACTAATGGCAGGAAGACCAACCAGCAGGCTATTGTAATAGTCCTGGGGTAGGTAATAAGGACTGGGATAAAGGGTGGTAGCAGTATCAGAGGAGAGAAAGGGGTGTATATGAGAGATGTTAAGAAGATAGGATGAACAGGACTTGGCGACAGATTGAATATGGGGAGTGAGAAAGAGTAAAGAGTCAAGCATGTTACCTAGGTTGCAAGCCTAGGTGACAGAGAGAATAGGGGCCTCAATGGTATTAGAGAAGTTAGGGAGAGAGAAGGATTTTGGGGAAAAGATAATGAGTTCAGTTTTGGTCATGCTGAGCTTAAGATTTGTATGAAGCATCTAGTTTGAGAGGTCCAATAGATAGTTTAAGAAGTGAGGCTGAAGGTCAGGAAAAATGGTAAGACAAGATAAACAGATCTGAGAATCATCTTCATAGAGAAGATAATGGAATACATGAGAGCTAAAGAGACACCAGGTGAAAGTAGTTTAGAAGGAGAAGAGAAGAGGACCTCGGACAGAGCCTCAGGTTCACTGATAGCAGATACAAACAAATGAGACTGATGAGTGATCAGATGGATGAAAGGAGAATGAGGAGAGAGAGGAGTGTCACAAAATCCTGGAGAGAAAAGCATATCAAAGAGAAAAAGGTGATTGACGGTGTCAAAGGCTACAGAGAAGTCAAAAACAATAAGGATTGGGGAAAAGCCATGAAATGTGGCAATTAGATCATTGGCAAATTTGGAGAGAGCAGTTTCAACTGACTGATGAGATTCCTTGCTGCTGTGAATCCCATTGGGTTGGTGAGCTATGGGGACATTGATTTCCCTCATCATCTTCCCTACTTTCCTTTGTTTCTTGTCTGTAATCTTGAAATGAGTTAAAGACACCACCTTCTCTTTCTTTGCCATAAGCCACTGATGTATATGGTCCCTTTCAGCCACATTTGAAGAACTGAGACAAACAGGAGGATATCTAGGATCTAATTGGAGGTGGGTACCTCTTAATGTATTTTTCCATCATATGCTATACAAAATAAAGTACGGGATCACAATATTCCAAGTTTCTGAATCTTTGAACAAAATGAGTCATAAATTGAGAGGGACAAAAAAAAAGAGTATAGATGGATTGGGAACTTAGGACCTAAGTACAGATAAAATATTTGAATATTATTCTGTTTCAAGACCAGGTTGATTTCAGACTTTGTCAGTGTCAGGTAATCCAAATTTCTTAGTGCTACTGCAAAACATTGGATACTCCAGTCTTTTAGGAAAGCTATCCCATGTATGTGGTAGAATCACAGGAGTGATCATAAACATACTTCCATTGACACTGGACTTACTGAGAATGTCTGACTTTAACCACATGAATTTGGATTGAGCTTGTTTCCCCACCTTTAGTTAGTTCTCTGTCAGTTGTATGTTGAATTTCATGCCATACTCACATTTCATTGCACTTTTTTGCTGTGTTTTTTTATCATATTTTCTTTTAAATAATAGATAAAAGAAAACACAAAAGTTTTTGTATCTCTTTTTTTTAGGCAAGGCAATTGGGATTAAGTGACTTACCCATAGTCACACAGCTAGTAAGTGTTATGTGTCTGAGGCCAGATTTGAACTCAGGTCCTCCTGACTCCAGGACTGGTGCTCTATTCACTGCACCATCTAGCTGCCCCTTTTTTGTATCTCTTAAAGAGACATCTTAATGACTGCAAAAAATACAGAAGAAGATGTTGGTGTGAGGAAGTCAAGAATTTAAAGGTTCGTTCCAGCTTGGTGGACAACCAATATTGTACTGTCTTGCTGAATAATTGATATGATGACATGCTATCTTCCTGTAGAAGAACACAAAAAATAACTTTCAAGTCATATGATCCAAGGACTCAGGCAAAGAGCCAAAGGGTTTACAAATGTCACTTTAAAATGAGTATTATGATACTCATATTTATTGCCTCCCTGGTTTATTGTGAACAAGGAAGTACTTGGCAAACCTCAAAGTGCTATCTGAACAGAAATTATTAACTGCCAATGCCTCATGGTGGTAAGAAGATGACCCTGAGGTCTCTAAGATTATAACAGTGATGCTATACTCTGGAAACATGTTCCAGAGGTTATTGACCCAAGAACAATGGAACGTATATATAGTTTACATTGTAATGTACAAGCAAATACAAATCGTTACATTGTCCAGAATCAGAGGGCCAAAAAAAGAGCTCAATAAGGCTGGAGTGACTGCCTAGATAGTAATAATAGCTAGCATTTATATAGTAATTGAAGATTTGCAATGCATTTCATAAATATTATCTCATTTAATCCTTACAACTCTGGTAGGTAGGTACTATTATTATCCCCACTTTACAAATTAGGAAATTAAGACAGAAAGGTTAAGTGACATGCCCAGGGTCACAAAGCTAATAAATGTCTGGGATTGGATTTGAATTCATTCTTCCTAACTCCGAATTTAACATTATATCCATTGTGTCACCTAGGCTAATATCATGTTAGATGTAGGCTGATGAACATATCTTGAAGACTATGAGAGAAATTATTATATGAATAACTGATGATCTGAGGAGATCCAGAGTTCCCCCCTTTTTCTAAAGTCCTCATTTCAAAAGTTCAGTCTCTGGAGGACATTGCAGATAATGAGACTGGATTAATTTAGCTGTCTTGTTCAGACCCTACCCAGGTAGGGAAGCCATTGTGTTCTACTCAGGTTTGCCTGGGAGGAGGGGGAAGGGTTGTAACTTAGAAGTAAATGACATAATCAAGTTTCATTAGAACAAGTCCAGCCCCTCATTGTAATATTCATTCTCTCATTACTTGTTAACCAATCAGAGTTGATTATTACCCTCTGGGACACCTACCTTTCCAAAGGCATATGCGCCATGAGCCTGCTACCATGATTGTCTTTGGCATTTGAGAGTGTCACTGATCTTTTATTAAAAGGCTAGCATTAAAATAAAATGACTACCCAGAAATTATTTCTCTTAAACTTTTTAAATGTCACAACCACCTGCCAAGTCACATAGGACTGGAATCTGCATAGATGGAGGAAATAATCCCAAGGAACTCATAGATCTTTTATATATTAAAGAAATAATATACAACCATTTCTTTATCTTAATTATCCATATTAAGCAGATAGTTACCAAGTTCCTTTTCCTCTTGTGCTTTGTAACAATAATGGCTCACACTTATATAGTACTTTAAGGTTTGCAAAGTATTTTGTATACATCATCACATTTGATCCTCGTGACTGAAGCTGAGGGAGATTAAGAAATTTGCTCAGAGACACACAGCTAGTGTGTGTCTGAGGACAGATCCAAACTTAAGTAGATTCTTCCTAACTCAAGTCCGGCTCTCTATCCACTATGCAACATGTTTTCCAATGGTCAAAGGCAGGATAGAACCAGTGAAAAACTTCAAGGCTGTATCTACTATGCGGCAAAAGGGATTTTACCTCTGGGGCATGTTAGGGAGTAGGGAGTACCTGCTCCCCAGGAGGGCAGATGTTCATGCGTTCTCCCTATCTTGCTTCATGGTCCTCTGGGGTCAAGGGCATCAGAGACTCGGGGCAACAAATGACTTTTCTCCAGGTGCAACACCTGCAGTGGAACTATTCTTTAAAACCGCATGGTCTTCCTTCCCACTAAGTTGTCTCTTTGTACCCTAGACTTCCTTGTCCCCTCCCTCCTACCTACCACCACCACATAGGAATTTGAACTTTCCCAAGGACGCTGGCCTCTGATAAGAAAGCTTTTACCTTTTTTGACCACAATTAAGCCACCACCTCCTGGCCATTTCCACATCGTGCCAACACATACATACTCTCATCTTACCCATCTTTCACAATCTAACTCTCTTTCATGTGCTGTCTTCCCCTGTTCTAAGATAACCTCCAGGAGGGCAGGAGCACAGTACCTGAAACACAGAAAGTGCTCAATAGTTGCTTTTTTCTTCATTTATTCAGGTGCAATTTTAAAGGGTTATAGTTCTGAAGGTCTTTACCCAACCTTAAGTCAAACAATAGGATCTCCTTTGTACAGCTACCCAATTTGAGAAGCCCTGGAGCTTGCAAAATGGAATGCACCAGTACTACCCAGTGTTACCCTGGTATATCCTGGCATCTTTCCAGAACTGACTCTGTGCCTTCTTCCTTTTAGGAGGTGACAGAACCTATTCCCTGAGACAGGATATCCAAGCCCACTGTATATACACTCTGAAAAAAAAATCATGCTTACAACTGTCACATGAAAGAATTTGCAAAGTTACATTTCCACACTGTTTGGGCTTCCTCCATGTCCTGACAATAACCAGACTATATGCTTCACTTGTTCTGAAGCCATATATAAATAATAGAAAGATATAAGGAATAAAACAAACAGCCGTCCAAAAAGAAGGATCGTAAATCACTTCCCAAGGCAGGTTTTTCTTCAAGAACTTCTGAACTGTTCTTGGGTAATAGTAATATCTACCACAGAAGGGTCAACTAAAAGCACTATACTAGGGTACTAAGACATGGAGGGAGGGCAGACCAAAAAAAATAGGAGACCCAGATGCCTGGCTTCAAGAAGCTAATAATCTAATAGTAGTTGGCAGTAGGGAGGGGGAGAAGAATGAAAAATCTCGAACACCAAAAGAGGCAGTATTTACAGAGTAATGTACAAACTAGTGCAAATTAATATATGTCATGAGAACAAAGAAACCAAGAATGATTTCCAATAATATGGAATCACTACTTAGAATCTACTTTTCCAATGTGACTTTAAATTTTTATTTTTGTATCAGTTAGTGGCTTTCATGTAAACTACATATAAATGTAGAGCTCAAAGGGTACTCACTAAACCCAGCTTCTTTATTTTCCGTGTAAGCTACCTAAGGCCCAGAGAAACTGACAGCATCATTTAATTTTGCTCTAAGTAATGACAAAGTCAAACCTCCTTTCTGTCCTTGAACATGAATTAAGAAGCAGCTAGGTGGTACAGTAGAAAGTATTGGACCTGAAGTTGGAAATCCTGCCTCCAACATTGAGCCATATAACCTGGACAAGTCACTTAACCTCTGTCAGCCTCAGTTTCCTCATCTGTAAAAATAGGGAGAATATGAATACCTATCTCACAGGGTTGTTGTGAGAGTCTAATGAGATATAGGTAACTATGCTTTGTAAACATTTAAGTGCTAGCTATTATTATTGTTATTATTATCATTTAGATAATTACATTATGAATGTGAATGAGAAGAAATCCTGATGCTGAAGGAGAAGGAAGAGATTTGAAATTTATGGTTTTATCTCTTCTCACATGTATTTGGAACAATAGAGGAGAGAGAGAGGGACAGAGAGAAAGTGATGATTTTTAGTAAAATTGAAACAAATCCATGTGGGTCTTGTGCAAGTCCTTGTTGGTAATAACAAATCTCCACATTTTCTGAAAATTTTCTAGTGGGTAATTATTATAATCAACATACTGGAACTCTCTGAATAACATTAAAACTGTAAACCAACTTTAGTAGTATTGTCATTTTTATTATATTGAAACTCTCTAAATAATAATTAGAAACCTAAAGCTCTAGTGCCCCATTTTATCTACATAATTCACGTCAAGGAAACATACTTTTTGAATAGAATTATCTTGTTCATCCTGTCTTCTTGGTTGCTTCAATTTTTTTTTTAATATATGGCTAAGTTAGACCATTAATTTAAAAAAAAAAACATATGGCTAAGGAAGACCAAGGCTAAGGCAGAAAGAACTAGGTTCAAATCCTGCCTCTGAAACATACTGGCTATATGACTCCTAGACAAGTCACAACCTCTCAGGCAACTCTCTAACTATAAAATTGCTGAGATGATGCCAATCTGCATTGGTAGAGGGATTTTCCTCACTTGGGAGTTCTCTATACCATTGAAAGCACAGGTCCAGTTCCTATCTCTGTCCCTATCCCTTTAATACAATATATTCAACTGTGATCAATGCAGTAACCAATCACAACTTCAGAAAACTGATTATCAAACATGTTTCCCACCTATTTCCAGAAAGGCAAGGGACCACAGGTATAGAATGAAATCCATTTTCATTCAGGACCAAGACAACACAAATTTGTTTTGCTGGATTTTTGAGATTTTGTTGTTGTAAGAAAGGGTTCGCATTTGTGGGGGAAGAATGGCATAGTAGTGATAGTTATCCAAAAAAAAAAAAAGAAGAAGAGAAAAAGATATCTATGATTCATTTGTAAAATACACAAAAGAGAGAGGAAGGAAATTTGGAAGGGAACATAGATATGCAATATAGTATTGGTCCTATCACATTAGATTAAATATATACTTTTAAAAAACAACTACATGTAATAGAGTCATAGTTTTATATAAAATACCCTTTTTTTACTTTTACATGGAAACTTATGTTTGTTGATGATTGTCTAGTTCATAATAAATATATATGCATGAGATAGCAGATACTTAAACACAGGCACACACACAAAAAAAAACATCATTCAGCTTAGATGATGTTTAAATTGAGAAAGAGAGAAAAGGCAGAAGAGAAATCTGTCATGCCAGATGAGTAGAGAGCAGTTGACAGACTAAATATATTGTGGTCTGTTGAGAGATTACCTAATTATAGAACTTTTATTATGCACATTACAGCAATCATCATGCTCTCTGTCTCCTTAGAGTCTTCAAATAACTAGTCCCACAGCTCACAGCCATGAGAGCTCAAAATTGCTTCATTTGTTATTATTCTCATTCTTCTTTTATAGATTTATAGATTGAGTGATAGAAGGACACTTTGCCCAATGCAAGACAAAAAGAATGTGTAGTCCCCATCCTAGACAGCAGTCATCTAAAATCAAATGCTCAAATTGGAGCTTGAGAAGGCACTTCCATGAGTAGAAATGATGTTCCAGAGAGACTATATAAGTACATAATTTAACATTCCAAGGATGTAGCATCTTCCCCTTTTCTTCATATTCCTTTTTGGTTTTTTCCCCTCTTATTCTACAAAAATTGGTGAATTAATCAAAAGTCAGTAAAGTTGAGACCTGGTGGTCTTGGACTAGGAGACCCTAGGGTCCAACTGAGTGACCTTGGGCAATTCTTTTGTCATCTTTAAAATTCTAAAAATCATCTTGAAAGTCTCTTCCAGCTCTAAGATTCAGTGACTTTATAGCACCTAAGCCAATAATATAGAAGGAAAGAAATAATGTACCTAAAATGCTTTGGGCAGCTTAAAGAGTCATATATGTCAGATATTGTTAAAGTTCTTATCATCATCATTGTTATCATTGTCATCATCACTGTTATCACTGTCATCATCATCATCATCATCATATCCAGGGAAGGAAGCTCAAGATAGTGTCCCATCCTCCCACAGAAGGGACTGAGAAATATGCCCTCAATATATATAGACACAATGCAAGTGTTATGTGTGCACATGTGTATATATACATGCATATGCATACATAGATATATATATTTAGATATTTATATATAGCTATATGTATATATATACTCCATTCCCAGAAGAAAACTACCCTCCCAAAGAAAACTGCCTAATTTAATTAGATCTATAACTGTCAGAAATCTGAACTGATAATATTTGTCATTTTTTATCTGTAAAAAAAAAATTGAACTATTTATTGTTTGGCTTTACATCTCCAAAGATGATACAATCAGCTGGAAAACATTTTAAAAGCAAAACCCTAAAAATAGCCTTTGAAAATACAGTGCAAGCTGATGTTTCAGAGTCAAATGAAAATTCTTCTTGGCAAGGACCTTACTCCCATGATGTGTTAGTTATGTTTAACTTTGGTATTTTTCTAACAAATGGCTAGTTGTAAAAAATAAAATAAAAAAAATAAAAAATGGCTAGTCATGCACCCTGTGTTTCTTGGGCCAAGACATCATCCTTTTATGACATGTTTCTACACAAACATACTCCCACTGAGGTCATCACTCACCTTCTTAAACCCCAAGGGAGTGCAAGCCAGCATTTTAATTTACAGAGAGAACTAATACACAGGACTAGAGGAGACCAGTCTTCAGTTGAGGGCTGCCACTAAAATGTAGAAACATATGGAGTGGCTCAAGGCAGTAGGAACATTCTTTTATATTTTGCCCATGCATTTACACTTGCATTCTTACTCCCTCTTAACCTCTTTTCTGCCTGTAAAGGGTGTAACTGTGCTGCAGTTCTGTTTTAAAATGCACTCAAGGTCAGAGTTAAAAAAAAAATAGAGTACTTGCATATTGAATTTCCAAGAGCCCTCAAATCTAAGCAGATGAAATAAAACTAAGAAAATGCACATCCCCAGTGTGATCAAATGAATTTTTGCAAGGCCACATCCAACTGTGTGACTTAATGTCCTTTGTAGAATATTAGTTGCAAAAAGTGCCATGTCCTAAAAACATTATTAGAAATGAGTTTCTACTAGGAAGGAATAAGTTTGCATCTTTCATGTTCATTTGATTCAATTTTATACATTTTTTAAACATTCATTATACATAAGCACTAGGGTTACACGTACAGAAACAAAACAGTCCTTGAGAAGTTTACACTCTACTAGAGGGTAGTAGAGAACAGAGAAGTACAATATAAAGTAATTTGAGAAGTGAGGAAGCACTACCACCTACAGATGACTGATATCTCCTGGATGCCAGTTGCCACTTCTTCGGGTCCCAGTCCTTCCCTTCCAACATATATGATTAGAGATGTGCTGGTAAATATTTAACAATAGTCTCTCAAAAAAATGCTTGCTGTGGCACACTTTTAGATTTGACCTGTATTGTTAACATACTATCCATCATTTTCTTAAGTCTAGACAATCTACAAAACAATAAGTAAAGACCTGATCTGTAGTATTTGCCAATTTCCGAGATGTAGATAATCACTCTGAAAATTTAACCATTGGCTGGCTCAAGCATTCCCTTAATTCAGGAAGAAAAGGGAGGCTGATGTAAGAAAGAAGCCAGAAAATATTATGAAGAGAAACAGAATAGGAGGCAGAGAGAAGAAGACTAGGAAGGATCGAGAAAAGAGGAATGTATTATGGAAAAGTGAATCAGAAGCTAAAGACTAGCTTTCTTTTTCCTTTCTCATTTGTATTTTACTTCTCTTGGTGATCAGAGAAGAGTGAGTATATTTATGATGGAATGATGCCGAAGTCATCTCAAAATCTATCCACAAGCCACATTCTATGACTGCTTTTCTTAAATGACAATATCAAATTAAAACTACAGTATTCAGAAATGTGCACTTTTATATAGTAAAATATTACTGAAGATGGAGAATCAACTGTGAAAAGATGGGAGTGATAGCCAATGCCCGGGATGACAGACTCAGGATCCAATTCAATCTTAACAACCTGGAAAATGGAAAGAAGCTATAAGATAAAATTTAATACTGATCCACATAAAATCCTTTGGGGAGACATCAAATAACTTGGTGTTTTTAGTAGGTGAGTGTATTCAGATTGAGTCAGCAGTGTGACCTGACAATTAAAAGGACTAATTCAGTCTTAAGCTATATCAGTAGAAGTGTAGCATCAAATACAAGAAATGTTAGGGAGCCTGGTGTACTTTTCCTCAGTTGGACTAGATGACTCTTTTCTCCTCTGGGCAACTTGTTTTAGGAAGGGCATTGCCAAGTGAGATGAGGATGAGCAGGATGATGAGAAACCTAGACATCATGCCATGCAAAAGTTCAGTTAAGGGAACTTTGGGTGTTTGGATTGAAGATAATTTTAGAACAAACAGAAAAATGTTTTAAAGTAGTTGAGGGACTCACCTGGAAGATTCAAGTTGCCCTGCTTGACACCCTTCTGCTGTATCCCCTGAAAAGTAGCACCCTGTATAAGAAGTCAGTGAAAATGTTCAGAGAGTCTAACTATGAAAAATGGTTAAAAATTTCAGAGAAGCAGATTTTGGCTTTTAAAATGAGCAAGAAAATCTTTTAGTGTAAAAAAAAGCAGAATAGGCTCTATTGGAAAGGGATCGTCCATGATTGTGGCTCTTTAATTAGTGGCTTTTCAGATATGATATGTAGAAGAACCTGGTCATGTATAGATTATATTGGATGACTCTGAACTCTGGGATTATGTGTTTCTGTAAATTAGTATGTGGGTTTTCTCTCCAGCCCCATAGAAGTAACTTGGAAACACTCCCTGAAGAAAATATTGCAAGCAATCAGAAAGAAACAATTAAAATATCTTGGAGCTACAGTCAGGATAACACAAGATTTAGCAGCTTCTACTTTAAAGGACTGGAGGACTTGGAATATGATATGATACAACTAAGAATCATTTACCCAGTGAAACTGAGTATAATCCTTCATGGGAAAAAATAGACATTCAATTAAATAGAGGACTTTCAAGCATTCTTGATGAAAAGACCAGAGATGCATAGACAGTTTGCCTTTTAAATATAAGACTCAAGAGAAGAATAAAAAAGTAAACAGGAAAGGGAAATCATAAGAGACTTAATAAGGTTAAACTGTTTACATTCCTATATAGGAAGACAATGCGTATACCTCATAAGAATGTTCTCATTATTAGGGCAGTTAGAAGGAATATGTGTAGAGAGAGGGCACAGCTGTGAGTTGACTATGAAGGGATGATATCTAAAAAAATAAAATTAAAGGGTGAGAGAGGAATGCACTAGGAGAAAGGGAAAAGAAAAGGTAGAATGGGGTAAATTATCTCACATAAAAGAGGTAAGAAAAAGCTTTTACAGTAAAGGAGAAGAGAGGAAGGTGAGGAGGAGTGAGTGAACTTTACTCTCATCAGAACTGGCTCAAAGAGAGAATAACATATACCTTCAATTGGGTATAGAACTCTATCTTACCCTACATGAAAGGAAGAGAAAGAGATAAGAGGAGGGGGTTGATAGAAGGGAGAGCAGTTTGGAGGAGGCAGTAGTCAGAAGCAAATCACTTTTGAGGAGGGACAGGATAAAAGGAGAGAGCAAATAGAATAAACAGAGGGGGAAATATGATGGGAGGGAATACAGTTAGCAATTGGCCGTGGAAATATTGAAGCAAGTTTCTCTGAATAAAGACCTCATTGCTCAAACATATAGAGAATTAAGTCATATTTGAAAAATAAGAGCCATTCTCCATTGATAAATGATCAAAAGATATGAATAGTTTTCAGATGAAGTAATCAAAGCTATCTATAGCCATATGAAAAAATATTCTCTCTCATTATTGATTGAAGAAGTGCAATTTAAAACAATTCTGAGGTACTACCTCATACCTATTAGACTGGCTAATAGGACAGAAAAAGAAAATGACAAATGTTGGAGAGCATGTGGGGGAAATGAGACATTAATGCACTGTTGGTGGAGTTGTGACCTGATTCAACCATTCTGTAGAGCAATTTGGAACTGTGCCCAAAAGGCTATAAAACCATACATACCCTTTGACCTAGCAATACCACTATTATGTCTGTATCCAAAAAGAGAGAGAAAATGAAAAAGAAAAGGACCTATGTGTACAGAAATATTTATAGCAGTTCTTTCCTGGTGGCAAAGAATTAGAAATTGAGGGGATGCCCATTAACTGGGAAATGACTGAACAACTTGTGGTATGTGAATATGATGGAATATTATTGTGCTATAAGAAATGATGAGCAGGATGTTCTCAGAAAAATCTGCAAAGATTTACAGAAACTGATGCAAAGTGACATGTACTGTGTACAAAGTAACAGTAATACTCTAAAATGATCAGCAGTGAATGACTTAGCTATTCTCAGACAATGTTGAAGGACTTATGATGAAAAATGCTATCCATCCCCGGAGAAAGAACTGGTGGTGTCTGAATACAGACTGAAACATGCTTTTTTTTTTTACTTTATCTTTCTTCAGTTTTTTTGTCTGTTTTCTTTTCAACATGACTAATATGGAAATATGTTTTGCATGACTACACATGTATAACCTATATCAAATTGCTTGCTTTCTCAATGTGAGGTGGGGTGGGGAGGGGGGCAGGAGAGAAGCTGGAACTCAAAATTTTAAAAACAAATGTTAAAAATTGCTTTTACATGTAATTGGGAGGAAATAAAATATTAAATGAAGTAAAAAAAAAAAGAATTATAAAAATCTTAAAAAAGAAAAAAAGAAACACTCCCTGAGTATTTACAGACCCAATTCTAGTGACATATATATGTGTATGTATGTATACATGTATCTATACAATACACACAAGCATAAATGCATACATGTGTTTATTCATGCAGATGTATATTCCAATGACTGTTGTGTATTTACATGTATATATACATACCTATACATGTAGAGCTATAGATACAAATGTATGTATATACATATATACATGTATATGTGCACACACAGATTTGTATATATGTATACATAAACACATGTATTTATACACATTTGTATATGTGTGTATGTGTGTGTGCATTGTGTATACATACATATGCACACATAACACTAGCATTGGATTTATAAATTTTTCCTTTGTATTCTTATTTGGGATTTGGAAATAATTTTTAAATTATGTTAATGTATTTGAGAGAGAAGTGCTTTTCATTCTTTTCCTTTGTCATCTCTATTATTGGCTTTACTTTGTAAGTTTTGTTAGATGTTTTCCTACCATCACTCCATGGAGTTCTGCTGGAAATTGTGTATTCCCTCCTTTCCTTCCCCTATACAATGCAGACCAGTTATATTCATATTCATCACTTGACAGAAGATGAAGAACATTGGATTCTAATATTCTTGCACAAATAAATCTATTTTTGGACAGAAATAAAATTTGTATTTCCAGGTTGAAAGACAGCCCTGATTTGGGAGATTAATCTGGAGTTGGTTAGGATGTAGCATACACAGACAATGTGATATTTCAAGTTCTGTTTATGGATATCTAAAAATAAAAGAGAAATATTAATGATATATGAGAAAGCTTATTGAAACCATTACTTGGACCTGAAATCCTTATTTCAAGTTTTGTAAACATTATGTTTAAGCACACGTATAGCATTTTGTATTAGGGTGTATTTCTATAAAATAAGGGGATTTGCACTAGATGACCTCTATGGTCCCTCCAAGCTTGAAATTTCTTCTTCTTACCAGTAATCATAGCTGTAAGTAGCACGAGAGGAATTTTTAAAAAGTGAACATTTATTGAATATCTAATCATAAAGGACATCATTTTTAGTTATCACATTAAAAAACTAAAACTTACCTAAGCTGATTTCTGAATGAACAATTAAGACTTATTTTTAAATTATGTACTTTAAAAATGAAAAAACATTATACTAAATGTTTGGAGTCACTGAACTATGCCCTGGCAAATCCTATGTGCACACCGATGCCAATAATATAGTATGCTATTTATGTTTCTAGAGCCTCCAGGTTAAATATCTTTCAGAAAAGGAAAATGAACATCATCATTTTCTTTATTAGTTGAGGCATAGATGCACCAGATGACTTGTTGGTACAGTGGATAGGGTGCTGGTTTTGGAGTTAGGAGGACCTCAGTTGAAATCCTGCCTCAGGCACTTACTAGCTCTGTGTTCCTGAAAAAGTCATTTCACTTCTGTGCCTCAATATTTCCATCATTAAAGTAGAGTTATAATAGTGCCTCTCTGATGGGGTTGTTATGAAGATGAAGATATATAATGTATAAAACGCTGTTATAAATGCTAGCTAGTATTACAGGGGCAGCTAGGTGACACAGTAGATAGCACTGGACTGAAAGTTAGGAAGACCGGAGTTCAAATTCAACTTCAGACACTTCTAGCTATGTGACCCTAAGTCATTTAACTGCTATCTGCCTCAGTTTCCCCATCTATAAAATGGGGTAATAATAGCACCCACCTACCAGAGTTGTCATGAGGATAAAATAAGATGAAATAAAATAAAATAAGAATTGTAATGTGCTTTGTAAACCTTCAAATGCTGTATAAATGCTAGCTATATTTATTACCTATTATTCTGTCACCAGAGAGCTGTTAAGTCCATAGTAAAATGCCTGATGAACTCCTGCATCTCAGGTTAATTTATTTTATTTTGCTTCCTGAAAATTAGTAAATTGGAAAGATGAACTTAGAGTGATGCTCCAGAGTTTAATTCTAAGCAAGAAATAAAAATGCTAGCTGTACCTCCATGCCCATAAAACCTGATAATTCATGGATCGCAATGAGTGCCTGGAACAGTGTAACATCAAGATCATTGGCAGCTAGAGCACCAGCCTTGGAGTCAAGAGTATTTGAGTTCAAATCCAGCCTCAGACCAAACACTTGATACTTACTAGCTGTGTGACCCTAGGCAAGTCACTTAACTCTAATTGCCTAAAAAAAATTTTTTTTAAAAAGATCATCACATTAAATCTGAAGATTTTCAAGTTATCTGCGTTACCCTCTGAAATTGAATTTTCCTTTGTGGGCCATTGTTGCTATACCTGCTAAATGGGAATTAGTTTTCTTTAGCATTTTCGGGCATCAGTCAATAAATCAACAAGTATTTATGAAGTGCTTGCTATTTAGTACTGTTTACATTTTGAATGAATGAATGAAAAGCCATTCATTAACACCTACCAAGTCCCATGCAACAAGTTAGGCCTGAAGACATAAAGACAGAAGTAAAACAATCCCTGACCTCAAGGAGCTGGGTTTGATAAAAAATTTCACTCATTAAAAGGTGGCAATTCATGCCTTATTTAGTCTTAAGCAATAACCATCAGCTTACCTGAGATAAAAACACACCTGGAATAACCTGTCCTTTCTGGGCACAGACCTTTCTTTTTAAAATTTCACTTGTCACAAGACTTAAATCAAAGTAAGTCTGTGAAAATTCTATAAAGAACAACAATTTATGTTCCACCCTCTGCCTTTTGGTTTTCTTTATTACTATGCAAATCTTCTATTATAGTTTTGTTGTTTTTTTGCTTTCAATTAATTCCCTTGATGCTTCATCAGACAGTGAAATTTAAGATCTTAGAAGTGGAAAAAGTCTACAAGAGTAAGTCAGTCTGTGGCTCATGTACCAGTGCAGGCAGAAAGCACGTGATGCAATCCTTTCCATGCCCACAGAACAAATACTTGAATTCACATTGTGGTTACTTTTCAAACAAACCTCTCCAGGACCACATTATGAAAATAAGCCTTGTAAGACTCATAGGCTGACTATTCCCCTACTGGATTATACTTCGAGAATAGGAATGGGACATCACAGACTCATGTCACATTGTTTCTGTTTTTCTTTAAGACTTACAAATTAGACATTTTCAATTAGGTCCAGAAACACAATCTCTGGTAAGGTTTTTTTTTTTCTGTTTTTTATTTTTTAAAGGCTGGTCATTTTACCTTACCATAAAGGTCATAGAGTTTTTTTCTTCTGGGCCAGTGTTGGTCTCTAGTGGTATCATGGTATCATTAAAAAAAAAAATGTATCAGAAAAACTGAATTTGAATCTCAAGGGTAACATTTCTTGACTATTTGATCTTGGAGAATCACTTCATCTCTAAGATTTTTAATGTCATCTGTAAAATGGGTTTAATAGTAATCACACTATCTACATAACAAGATTTTGAGGGAAATGCTTCATAAAACTTGAGGGAGGGAAAGAAGGAAGGAAGGGAAGGAAGAAGGAAGGAAGGAGAAAGAAAGAAAGAAAGAAAGAAAGAAAGAAAGAAAGAAAGAAAGAAAGAAAGAAAGAAAGAAAGAAAGAAAGAAAGAAAGAAAGAAAGAAAGAAAGAAAGAAAGAAAGAAAGAAGAGTGCCTCTTTCATAAGGTTGTTGTGAGGAGAGGGAGAGAGTGAAATGGATGAATGGGTTTGGTTGGTTCATTAGTTGTTATCCTTCATTCTTGAAGAGGGCCAAAATGACATCATTATGTTGGAGTCAAGGTGCAATGTGTGTGACTGTGGCTGATCAGACCAATATGAGCTTGGAATACTCTACCACAGGTTGGGCACAAATAGGCCATATGAACATTTGGAATGGAGATGTCTCTAAATTTGTGCATTTCATGTTTCTTTTGAGCTACTACAATTCTGCTTCATTCATAGAGCACAGCACCTTATTTGATGTGGGCATGACATGCTGGGCAGTACTTTGCCAGTATCTCCTATGTCACACAATTTATTCCAAAGTTCTTTGGAGAGACTTTTAGAGTGTCCTTGTGTCTCTTCTTCTCACCATCATGTAAGCGCCTTCCTTGTAGGAGTTTTCCATAAAATAATCTTTTAGGTAAACGTATGTTTGGTGTTCGAACAACATGGCCAGTCCATTGAAGTTGCTCTCTCTGCAGTAGAATTTGAATGCTTGAATGGGTGGATAAACTGGTAATAATAGAATCTTCCACCAATTCTAGTAGCCCAACTCAGAAGATTCACTTTTCTGATTAAAATAATTTAATTAATGATTTCAATTCATTGCAAGATAATTGGAAGGAAAGATAGACCAGAAACAGAGATTAATTTTATAGTGAGCAGAAGATCATCTTAAAATGATAGAAATGGATAAGACCTTAGACACAGTATAATCTAACTCAAGAGAAGCTGCATGTACAAAGCTGATAGATAGTGGCAATGCCAAGATCTGAACTGAGGTGACCTGGTTCGAAGTTCAGACCTTTATCATGCAGTAGCTAAAAAGCATGCGGATCTGTGTTCAACAAGGATCTATTTTAGCTCTAATCCTCCCATATTTTGATGGCTCTATGCAATCTCATTAATGTGTATACTTTCTCCAACCATGTATTTTAACATCCTTTGAACAATTCCCCTTTTTGCTCAAAATTATAGGCTGGAACTTTTATGGTAAACATTCCCAGTGTAGAAACAACAAAAAGTTCCTAGTGGAATATATATATACATATACATATACATATACATATACATATACATATACATATACATATACATATACATATACATATACATATACATATACATATACATATACATACACATACACATACACATACACATACACATACACATACACATACACATGCATGTACATATACATATACATATATGTGTGTATATACATATATACACATATATACATACATATATATACATATACACATGTGTGTAT
The DNA here is from genome assembly GCF_003287225.1 of Phascolarctos cinereus. Classification (NCBI taxonomy): domain Eukaryota; kingdom Metazoa; phylum Chordata; class Mammalia; order Diprotodontia; family Phascolarctidae; genus Phascolarctos; species Phascolarctos cinereus. The sequence continues at coordinate 79,386,295 of NW_027556402.1, read as the reverse complement.
ATGTGTGTGTATATATGTGTGTGTGTGTGTATATGCCAAAAAATCCTAAAGATTTTGTTCCCCTACTAAGAATATATATGTGTATATAGATATATAACATACATGTATATATATATGTATATATATACGTATATATACACACACACACGTACACCTAGATATTTTCCAAAAGTGAGAAAACCATAAAATGGCATATAAAGTTGAACCATTTTCTGTTCTTCTAACCTCTGCCACAATTTCCTCCATCACCACACCCATCCTACTTTTATTGTCTTTTAAGTGGAGGCTTTTTTTTTCAACTTGGCTCTTTTTTTGATCTGGACCTGTCATGCTGGCAAAAGCCCAACTACTATTTTCAACAGAAATTCCATTAAAAAGGGTTTTAGGTTTTTGCTTTTCTTTTGAATTCTGAATTTGTCATTCAAGGCACTCAGGGGAGTAGCTTTAATAGAAAAGAGAAACTGGGAGGGGAGGAGAAGGGAAGACAAAGAGGGTTTTCATAATTGAATGTTAGTTTATTTTTTTGGTGGATTTACTGAAAATACTAACTTCCCTAATAAAAATACAAGGCAAAATTTGAAGATTGATCACTGAAAGGGAATAACAAGAACTCAAGATCAGAGAATAATTTCAGATTGATATAGTTTGTTTTCTTTTTAGTGTGAACTAGTAGTTTGCAAAATTGTTATAAGGATTTTGTTTTTATTTTTTTTCAGTGTGGGGAGAGGTGGAGGAGAGAAAATAAACATTTGTTTATTGAAATAAATGAAATTTATTATTTTTTAAAGTGAACCAGATAGCTTGGGGGGGGGCCACTATGGGATGGGGGTGGAAGGAGAGAAGGTTAAATCCCAATGTTTCCAGAGACAGCCATGGCCCAATGGAAACAGGCCTAGATTTGGAATCAGAGGATCTGGTTGCACATCCTGGCTTTGCCTTGTACTACCCATGACCTTGGGCAGGTTACTTAAATTCTGTAAACTTTGATTTTGTTATAAATGTGTTGTACCCTATCTTGGTTAGCTCTAATATATTATGCTTAGGGTCATGAGCGCCCTAAGTGTCTGGAGTGGGTTGATGCTAAAAGTGAAAGTGAGGGTAATGTAGGCAAACTTTACAATCATACCTACAGCTGACCCTGGCTCTTCTCATCTGTAAGACCTGAAAATACTCACATTCTTTCCCAGAATTCTTTCCCTCTCAGTTCTGCTTAATCTCAAATATATAATTTTTCTCTAGATCTACCCTACCATGTCCATTATAGGTCTAGCAGAAAGCTGATTTACTTCTTCTGAAGTTTCCAATTTTTTTTTTGTTACTTTTGGAGGAACTGGGAGACATCGTCTATGCCTATGACTCAATCAGCTTGGGGAATCCTGGCCACCAAAGCAAACTGCCTGCTCCTCTCCAAACTCTAATCCTAGATAGTTGCCTGTGATCCTAGGAAATTAAATGATCACATGCAGAAGTCTATGATATGGATGGATAGATAGATAGATAGATAGATAGATAGATAGATAGATAGATATGAAGATGAAGGGGTCATATCTGGAAAATAAAATTAAGGGGTGAGAGAGGATTATACTGGGAGAAGGAGAAAGGGAGAAGTAGAATGGGGTAAATTATGTCACATGAAACAGACAAGAAAAGGCTTTTACAGTGGAGGGGATATGGGGGAAGGTGAGAGGAAATGAGTGAATCTTATTCTCATACGATTTGGCTTAAGGAGGGAATAACATACACAATGGGGTATGGAAATCTATTTTAACCTACAGGAAAATAAGGGGGGAAGGGGACAAGAGAGCAGGGGGTTGATAGAGGGGAAGGCAGATTGGGGGAGGGGATAATCAGAAGCAAACACTTCTGAGGAGGGCCAGGGAGGGACAAAAGAGAGAATAGAATAAATGGGGGGTAGGATAGGATGAAGGGAAATATACTTAGTTTTTCACAACACGACTACTATGGAAATGCTTTGCATGACTACACATCTATGACCTGTAGATGCTTGTCTTTTCAATGAGGGTGGGTGTGGAGGGAGGAAGGGAGAAAAATTGTAAACCAAAGTTTTAAGAGCACATGTTAAAATAAAATTAATTTAATTTAAAAAAAGAGAGAGAGAATGTAATCCTAAGAAGAAGGATTTGAACCTAGCTCTTCCTGCTGCCAAGGCCAGCCTGTTCTCCACCATAGCCACCTCTTCCTCATTCACCTTCCGCAGTCTTTCTTTTTCTTTCACATTATTATTACTTTTCAAGTCAGCTCTGAAGATATAGAATATTTGTCTCGGGGCTTGTATTGATCCTGTCACCCCTGTCAGACAACTTACATTCAAATCCTGCTTCTGATCTTATCATCTACCGAAACAATACAGATGATAAATCAATTGTGCAGTGATTCACAAAGATCTACACAAAGCACAGAGGAAAGTAGACCACTGGTTTTCTTACTTGGGGAATTTACAAACTTGTGACAGCCAGTCTGCCAAACTGTCCATTTTCCACTCATTTCTCTAGGTTTGTGATTATTTTATTTAGGTCTACAAGATAAAAGGATGAGAGAGCCAGAAGGAAGTTCAGCATAGTTTACTGCCTTTGTTTTACAGATGAGGAAACTAAGACACAGGGAAGAAAATCAATTTTCATATAAGGTCATGCAAGGAGAAAGTAGGTAAGCCAGGAAAAAAAAAGGAGAAAAAGAGGGTCAATGCATAGGAAAAAAAAAAAGAGAGAGAGAGAGAGAGAGAGAAAATGTTTGAAAGAAGTACAGACAAGCAAGACAGCTTTGAAAGTTACATGTTGAATTTATAATATATATTTAAAGCAACCTACACAGAAGAGAGATTTGCACATTTGTGTAATCCTTTTTTTTTCTGCCCTAAATACGTATATGGAAATGCCTGTTCTGTTTGATGTTTAAGTTTAGAATTTTTTTTAAATGTATATTTTTAAAGGGGCTGAGTTGGGATTTGAACTTAAAAACAGACAATAATAAAACAGAGAACACAACAGAATGGGGATCTGTCTATTGTCTTCATCAAAGTATACTATCCTCTACACCTTATTTTTTTTCCATATCTGTGATTTTGTTGGTATAGGCAATACACAATAAGGAACCTCTCCTTACCAATATAGATCTGTGTCTTCTCTGTAGCTTACAGGCTCAGAAGGGAGATGCCTAGGGCACAGAGAGGTTTAAAAAGGTGGCCAGGGTCACACAGACAATATGTATCAGAAGTGGGACTCAAACCCAGGTCTTCCTTCTGTCTACAACACACTGCCTCTTGCATGCTCTATCTTAGACACTCCCAAAAAGTACATCAAAGAAAACTAGAAGCTGGCCTACTTTCTTTCCTTCTAATATTCATACTGTAAAATTTCACCATAAACCACTATTAGATATAACTTTGTTATGTCTCAATCAGAATAAGAGGATGCTCAACCTACCTTCATGTCTCTTTCTTAGAGGCAAATTCTCATAATTCCTCGTGGTGGTTACATTGAGTTGTTTCCTCACTTAAAGAGATCCACTTACCTCCCTGAAGTGGGAATGAACCCTTAGAGTAAAGTTGAAAGGAATTCCCAGGGGACAGTTAGATGGTGCAGTAGATATAGCACCGGCCCTGGAGTCAGGAGGACCTGAGTTCAAATCTGGCCTCAGACACTTGACACTTACTAGCTGTGTGACCCTGGGCAAGTCACTTAATCCCATTGCCTAGCAAAAAAAAAAAAAAAGGAATTCCCAAAGCCAACTATCTCATTTTACTCATGAGGACATTGAGACCCATGGAAGTACGATGATTTTCCTGTGGGTCACACAGGAAGTGAGGGTCTGATGCAGACCCTCACCTCAGGCCCTCTGACATCCGAGGCAAAGATCTTTGGATTGTACTGTGCTATGTGAAGATAGCAGGTTCTCTTAGAGAGAATGGTAGCAACAGATGCACAGCATGCAAATAATTAATAATAATAATAATAATAATAGCCAGCATTTATATAGCACCTACTATGTGGCAGATGTGCTGAGAGCTTCATAATTATTATATTTCCTGTGATCCTCACAACAACTCTGCAAGGTAGGTGATATGATGATCCCCATTTTACAGCTGAAGAAAGTGAAGCAAACAGATCAAGTGACTTGCCCAGGACCACACAGTTAGTAAGGGTCTGAGACTTATTTTGACCTAGGACTCAGACTCTATCTACAATGCCACCTCGATGGAAGGGCTCAGATAAAGTGAGAAGAGGAAAAGGCAATGTTTCACAAATCTCAGCCTCAAAGTTACTCCAAAGGTCATCTAGCCCAACCCCTTCATTTTACAGTGAGGATAGTGAAACCTTGGAATGATTTAAATGACTTGCCTGCCCCACTCCAATTCAGTCTCTACCCCCAGCCCCTAATCAATAAACTCTATTTGCTTCCTATCACTTCCAGGATCAAATACAAAATCCTCTGTTTGCCATTCAAAACTCTTCCTAATCTAGCCCCCCCCCCATTGTAATCTGCTCTCCCTGACTCCCCATCACATACTCTTCAACACAGTGACTCTGGCACTTCCTAGAACAAGACACTCCATCTCTCAACTCTAGGCATTTTCTCTGGGTACCCCTCTTGCCTGCAATGCTTTCCCTCTTCATCTCTGCCTCCAGGCTTCCTTCAAATCCCAACTAAAATCCCATCTTCTACAGGTAGCCTTGTTCAACCCCTCTTAATTGTAGTGCCTTTCCTCTTAATTATTTCCTATATATCTTGTATATAGCTTGTGTGTACACATTTGTTTTCTTGTCATCTCCCCTATTAGATTGTGAGCTCCTTGAAGGACGGGACCGCCCTTTGCCTCTTTATGTATCCCCTGCACAGTGCCTAGCACATAGTAGATGTTTAATAAATGCTTATTGATTGAAAAAGAAAAAATAGTTAACAGAGGGAAGACACTAGAATTAAGAGGGATTGGGAAAGGGTAACTGTAGGCCTTAAAGGAAGCTAGGGAAGCCAGGAGGTAGCAGCGAGGAGAGAGAGCATTTGGGGTTGGAAGAAACAATCCTTACTGGAAGATGATTTTCCTTGTAGTATTTGATTTGTCTTACAATCTGTAGGTAAAACTATAACCTCCTTTCAGCTATATCTCCTTGCCAATCCAAATTGCTAACTATATAGTAAACTTTAGCCTCAGAGGCTTTATGATTTTCTACACCACCCCCTCTCCTTTTTCCTTCATTCCCCTTCTGCATTCTAAAGCTCTGTGTAAAAGGGTAAGCACTTTGATGTAAGATTTAGTTTGGCGTTTTAAAATTTTTTGTTATTTTTCATTGAGTTGAATTTATGCCAACTCTTACATCTGATTTAAGGCATGGGCTTTGAGTTGCTTAGAATTTGATCCTAAAACTTGGCTGTCCTTTATAGTTTATGGCTTATGTTCTATGTAAGGGGATACTCTGTGTATGAATTTTAGTTCGTGGAAACATGGCTATTTGCAGATAGACCCATTTATCTGTAAATAGTTGAGCAGGTACTATGCCTGAGTTCAGAGAAACATTTAGAGCTATTGAATACTATATAAAGTAGCAACAACTTTGAAAGAAAACCTAACATTAATGAAATTGTCATTTCTGATTCATGATAAGCAGAATCAACAAAACAATGAAAATCATTGTTTTATTGAAGAAGATTTAACTAAACTAGGTCACAACGGGGGTTGGAGAGAGGAGGGTGGACTGTCATTAGTCATATAAAGATAAATAGACTATTGGCTAATGGCCAGATTTCCACATAAAGACCACACCATATATCTATGTGGATATTGAGGTCAATGTAGAGAATGGTTATTTACATATATAGACAGAGATTATAGATGTAAATATATCTTCTAAAGTCTGGCTCCAATGCTTCATTGCTTTCTCAAAAGCTATTCCAATGGAGTATCAATAGATTAGTTAATAAGTCTTACTATTCTATTTTTATCCCCAGCACAGTGCTTTGCCCAAAATAAACCTTTAATAAATACTTTATTCATTCATATACACACACATATACTGGCAATTTTCAGAATATAATCTCTTATTCCAACAAAGGATGTATAAAAATACCTATATTTTTGTTAATATGTTAAAAGCCTGAAAAATGGAATTTTGGTGACTATAAGACCCAATTTTTTTTCTTATATACATTTCACATTTTTAAGAGTCGAAAGCTTCTTTAAATGGATAAGGATAGACATTCTGTAACTGCATGAACTCCTTCCTTCTGGTCCTTTTTCCTTGTGATTTGTCCTCTAATCAGTCTCAGATAGCTGAGACAGTTAAATGACTCCCACAAACTGATCATTTATTGTCTGTTAAGAGGCAGAACCAAGATGACAGAGTAAAAGCAGGGACTTGCCTGATTTCTCCCCCAAACCCCTCTAAATACCTTTAAAAAATGGCTCTAAACAAATTCTAGAATGGCAGAACCTACAAAAAGGCAAAGTGAAAAAAATTTCCAGCCCAATACAACTTGGAAGGTCAGCAGGAAAGGTCTGTTGCACCAGGATGAGAGAGAAACACAGTCCTGCACAGGCCACGACAGCATGGCCCCAGCCCCAGAAAACCAGGAGCAGACCTTGGGAATGGTTGCTTGCAGAGCTCTCAGCCCACAGATGGTAAGGGGGTTGAACGACTTATCAGAAGGATATTACAGGGCTCTTTTGCTAGCACTGAAGCAGGGCTCTGCTGCTTTGCTCATACTTGGATCCAAGTCTCAGTCCTGGATAGCAGTCCCAGGGCAAGGAAGAGCACTAGCATAGCAGAGCTTATGGCCACAGTGAAAGAGGAATCCTCTTCACAGTTTCATGGCAGAAAAGCATGTTTGTGGTCACTCACAGACCAGCGAACAGGCCAGGAGAGAAATAAACACCTCTCCTTAGATCATACCACCTTGGAAGAACTGAAAACGTACAGGTCCTTAGAAGTATCTCTGAAAACAGCTGCACAAAACCCTGAACCTAGGGACAGTGTGCTTCCACCTGGGAACCAGAGACGTACTTTAACTAAGACTTAAGTCAATAGGCTGGGAATGTGAGCAAATAATGGGGAGGAAAGACTCTGACCATAGAAAGTTACTGTGGTGACAAGGAAGATTAAAACACACACTTAGAAGAAGACAACAAAGTCAAAACTCCTACATCCAAAGCCTCCAAGAAAGATATGAATTGATCTCAGGCCATGGAAGAGCTCCAAAAGGATTTTGAAAAGCAAGTAAGAGGGATAGAGGAAAAAATTGGGAAGAGAAATGAGAGTGATGCAAGAAAATAATGAAAAACAAGTCAACAGCTTGGTAAAGGAGACACACACACACACACACACACACACACACACACACACACACACAAATACTGAAGAAAATAACATCTTAAAAAGCAGACTAGACCAAATGGTAAAAGAGTTGCAAAAAGCCAATAAGGAGAAGAATGCCTTAAAAAGAAGAACTGGCCAAATGAAAAAGGAGGTCCAAAAGCTCACTGAAGAAAATAATGCCTTAAAAATTAGAAAGGAACAAATGGAAGCTAATGACTTTATGAGAAATCAAGAAACAACCAAACAAAACCAAAAGAATGAGAAGATAGAAGATAATATCTAATTGGAAAAACAACTGACCTGGAAAATAATTACAGGAGAGATAATTTAAAAAATTATTGGACTACCTGAAAGCCATGATCAAAAAAAGAGCCTAGATATCATCTTTCAAGAAATTATCAAGGAAAAATGCCCTGATATTCTAGGACCAGAGGGTAAAATCGAATTTGAAAGAATCCACCAATCACCTCCTGAAAGAAATCCCAAAATGAAAACTGCCAAGAATATTCCAGAGTTTCCAGGTCAAGGAGAAAATATTGCAAGCAGCCTGAAAGAAACAATTCAAGTATTGTGGAACCACAGTCAAGATAGCACAAGATTGAGCAGCTTCTACATTAAAAGATAAAAGGACTCAGAATATGATATTCCAGAGGGCAAAGGAGCTAGGATTACAACCAAAAATCACCTGCTCAGCAAAACTGAGTATAATCCTTCAGAGGAAAAAAATTGATATTCAATGAGATAGAGGACTTTCAGGCATTCTTGATGAAAAGATCAGAGCCAAATAGAAAAGTTGACTTTCAAATACAAGATTCAAGAGAAGCATAAAAAGGTAAACAGAAAGGGAAATCATCAGGGACTTAATATAAGGTTAAACTGTTGGCATTCCTATGTAGGAAGATGATATTTGTAATTATAAGACCTTTCTCATTATTGGAGAACTTAGAAGAAGTATGTATAGACAGAGGTACAGGTGTGAGTTGAATATGAAGGGATAATATCTAAAAAATAAAATTAAGGGGTGAGAGAGAGGAATATACTGGGTGAAAGAGAGAGGGAGAGGTAGAATGGGATAAATTATCTCACATAAAAAAGGCCAAAAAAGGGGCAGCTACGTGGCACAGTGGATAAAGCGTCAGCCCTGGATTCACAAGGACCTGAGTTCAAATCCAGCCTCAGACACATAACACTTACCAGCTGTGTGACCCTGGGCAAGTCACTTAACCCCATTGCATAGCCAAAAAAAAAAGGCCTCAAAAAAAGCTTTTGCAGTAGAGAGGGAGAGGGGGGTGGTAATGGGGAGTAAGTGAACCTTACTCTCATCAGAATTGACTCAAAAAGGGAATAATACACCCACTCAATTGGGTATAGAAATATATCTTACTCTACAGGAAAGTAGGAAGGGAAGGGGATAAGAAAAAGGGGTGGGTGGCTGATAGAAGGGAGGGTAGATTGAGGGAGAGGTAGTCGAAAGCAAAACACTTTTGAGGAGGGACAGGGTGAAAGGAGAGAGAGAATAGAATAAATGGGGGTGAATAGGATGGAGGGAAATACAGCTACCAATAGTAACTGTGAAAAAAAATTAAAGCAAGTTTCTTTGATAAAGGCCTCATTTCTCAAACATATAGAGAACTGAATCAAATTTATAAAAATAAGAGCTGTTCCCCAATTGATAAATGATCAAAAGATGTGAGTTTTCAGATGAAGTAATGAAAGTTATCTATAGCCATATGAAAAAATACTCTAAGTTACTATTGATTGGAGAAATGCAAATTAAAACAGTTCTGAGGTACTAACTCATCCCTATTACACTGGCTAATAGGACAAAAAAGGAAAATGACAGATGTTGGAGGGGATGTGGGAAAAATAAGATACTAATGTTGGTAGAATTGTGAATTGATTCAATCATTCTATAGAGCAATTTGGAACTATGCCCAAAGGATTATAAAACCATGTATACCCTTTGACCTGGCAATACCACTGCCAGGTCTGTATCCCAAAAGAGATAAAAAACAAAAAGGAAAAGGACCTATATGTACAAAAATACTTATAGCAGCTCTTTTCTGGAGGCAAAGAATTAGAAACTGAGGGAATGCCCATCAATTGGGGAATGGCTGAACAAGTTGAGGTATGTGACCTTGATGGAATACTATTGTACTATAAGAAATGATGAGCAGGATGCTATCAGAAAAACCTGAAAAGCCTTGCATGCACTGATGCAAAGTGATATGTACTGCATACAAAGTAACAGCAATACTATAAGATGATCAACTGTCAATGACTTAGCTATTCTCAGCAATACAACAATCCAAGACAACTTGGAAAGACTTAGGATGGGGGCAGCTAGGTGGTGCAGTGGATAAAGCACTGGCCCTGAAGTCAGGAGGACCTAAATTCAAATCTGGTCTCAGACCAGACACTTGGCATTTACTAGCTGCGTGACCCTGGGCAAGTCTCTTAACCCCAATTGCCTAAAAAGAAAAAGGAAAAAAAAAGATTTTTTTAAAAAAGGATGAAAAATGCTATCCATCCCCAGAGAAAGAACTAGTGGTATCTGAATACAGATTGAACCATTAAGAAAAAAGATCATCAATTTCACTTTTTGCTAAAATGTTGGCACTCGTAGTGTTATGGGTCCTCCTGATTCTTGTCTTGAATAAAGTATTCATGTTATGTAGGGTATGAATCTTCTGAATAATCTATAAGTTTGTGGCCTCTTTCATGTCTGAGTTCCATATATTCCACCATATTTTTCAGCATCTTTCTCTGTGCCCATCTTTACAATGAAGACACAATGCCAAGGTGTATTTTGATTGTAATTGGAGGATCTTGACAAGTTCTTATTGATTTTCCCATTTCTTTATTTTCTACAGATGTTGGTGCATGAGCTATAATTTTTCTCTTGGGAATCCTTTTGCTAAAGCTCTTTATAACCTGTACAAGATGAAATGATCATGGATAGAATTTTTTTCAGAGAGCCTATGATCCTCATTATTAAAGAAGACATAGAATGGTCAAATATATTTGCCAAAGGTGATCACCAATATCATGGTGGGTGTGCTATACAAAATGCAAATACAATAGAGATTTCCTATAAATAATTAGGTCCTTCAGATGTTTCTGTTTGTAAATAGAATTGTCCTGATTATATTGAGCCCATAGTCCTTCAAAGAAGATAAGATTAGCAAGGTATACAGGAAATAAAAGCATTGTACCCAGATCATGACATGGAGTCATGAATTGTTCCAACAGTACTTGTATCTCATACAGACACTAAAGGTGAACAACGATGGACCCAAAATTGAAACAGAGGAAAATTTACTGGATTACGTTTTAGAAATTGTTCAGGACCATTGATGGCCTCAAATTTTTCTCTGCTGCCAAAACCCATCCTTTTTAACAGTAATATTCTCCTGCATCCCAGAAGAATCAAAATTACAGGTGCCCCTACAGCAATGGAAAGATGCATGAAGAATGTAAGGCACTGCAGAGTATTACCAATGATTAACTATATTATGAAATGACATAAAACACGTCATCAAGGAAGTATGTGGCCAGAAAAGAAGATGGGTCCATCAGATGAGGTCAAGGAATAACTGGTGAATAGCCTTCAAGATACATTGGCATCCATGAAATATTAAAAGATGTCTTTAGTACATTGGGTACATTTTCTATAAAAGTTTATGTATGTCTGTGGATGAGAATTGCACTGGATGGCAGGACATGGCTGGGTGATGACCAATGTATCTCAAAGCATGTACAGTCCAATATGATCGTATGTGGGTATGAATTTTATTTCAAATTCCAATTCAGTCAGGTTTTAGTTGCCTCTTCAGTATAGTTTTAAGTAAAAATGGAACATGAATTTACTAATTTTCATTCTAATCTACTTCTAGTTAAGTTGGCCTGAAAGTAATTTTTAATTTTCAATTTGAACATGTTTTCTGATTCTGAATTCTTTTTCTTTCAAATAATTTATGCTCATAGTCTTTAAACCATGTTCCTGTTCTACTAGAATAATTTTTTTAATGTTTTCTCTAAAGGCTATATAGTCTAGTGGTCTAAGGCCCTGCTTTAAACTAAGAATTCTTTTGTAAAACTATTGTTTCAATTTCCAACATGTTTTGTCCTTCAGATTTGGATAATTTATACAGGATGGAAATCTGAAAAATAAAATGTGAAGCACTCATTCTCTGCCCTTTTTGTCTCTAGAAGGGTGTGTGTGTGTGTGTGTGTGTGTGTGTGTGTGTGTGTGTGTGTCCCAATCACAGACTATTCAAGCTGAAATGTACCTTAAATGTAAGTCCACTTAGTTTCTAACACCTTTACTTAATAACTGAGTGAATTCTTAACCAAACACTACCCTTCAGCAAAAATTATTTTGTTCCAGTTGAGAACCAAGTGTTCAGCTTGTAACTAAAACATGTAACTTGGATATAGCTGCACTAGTTTTACCAGCTCTAAAAGACTATAGAATCCAAGGAATCTCACGAATGTGCTCTTTACAGCATCCTGGTAAATTCGCTCCTCTTCTAAGGGAAATGCTAGATTTTTCTGAGCAAGCATTTATTATCTATTAGTCAGTTATCTACAGATAATTGCAGGCTTTCTTTTTTTCTTTCTTTTCTTTCTTCCTTTTTTTTGCTAACAATGCTGGTAAATTAAGAACAGATATTTATATAATTACTTCATTAATATATTAATTTATACTAATTAGGATATTGTGATACCAATCTAAACAGTTTTCTAGCACCCACATCCTAGACAAAATATATACTTTGGTGGGAAAACTCTCAGTATTCTTCTAAATATACACAAGCTCTGGCTTAAGAATGGTCACAGCAGCCTGTGTCAGCTACCATAAGAGAATAGAAGGAGAGAAATTAACTTGAAAGTAACCAGGGACCTAAAGCAAACCGGCTTTCTACAACAGGGTCAGCACCTTGAATTATACCCAAAAATGTGTTGGTAGCCAGCCCAGTTAGCATAGTACAAGATGAATGTGCCTCTATAGATACCAGATAGTTATCCCACGGCAATGAAGTGGTCTATTATCTGTATTCATTTTTTTGGGTCGATATTATTCAAACACTGCTCCCTGCCCTCCCACTCAAATCTTAACTGTAATTTCTAAGCACTGTAATTATTTGATGAACACACTCCTGTATGGGATTTATGTTCATTCACCAAACATATTTTTTTTCCTTCCCTTGACTTATTTTAAGAAAAAAACACTGTTTTCTTAAGGAGAGGTAGTAGTTTTCCTTGGCAGTCTTTATGTTTATCATTCTCCTTAGGGAAAATCTTTGAATTATTGGAAATGCCACACTATGAATGTTTGCAAAAGTTTGATATTGAGATCTCTGATAAACTGAATTATATGTGTGTCACCCATGCACACATACAAACACACAGATACACATACATCCCTTGGTATGCTTAAACAATATGCGGAGGGCTATTTGTTTTGTTTTGCTAGTTTACTGACTGTGCTTTTTCACAGTTAAATAAGTGTAAGGCAAAGGGAGGAAATAAATTTACTGAAGTACTTAAGTATTTTGCCATGTGTATGTGTAATGTGCCTGGGAAAGAAAGAAAGAAAGAAAGAAAGAAAGAAAGAAAGAAAGAAAGAAAGAAAGAAAGAAAGAAAGAAAGAAAGAAAGAAAGAAAGAAAGAAAGAAAAAAGAAAGAAAGAAAGAAAAAGGGAGGGAAGGAGGGAAAGAGGAAGAGAGGGAAGGAGGAAGGGAGAAAAAGAGAGGAAGGAAGGAAGGAAGGAAGGAAGGAAGGAAGGAAGGAAGGAAGGAAGGGAGAAAAGAAAAACTCTGTCCCTGATTATCAAAGATACACAGTTAAAGAGCTGCTTCTCCTTTTTTCTTAATTTCATATTAAACCATAGAAGCCTTTCTGAGTCATAGACAGTAGATTCATACATCCGGGAAATAAATGTGTGTTTCCCCACTATTGATGTTGCCATTTGGGGGGTTCTTATTGCCACCTAGTGGCTACCTTTATAAGGCACTTTCAAAGTTTTAGATTCCTAACATTTGATTCCTACTCATTTAAACTTACTTTAGTCGATCATTTAAACTTGCTTTAAAAAAAATAGAACTATAAAATATGCAAATATCAGAAAGATTATTTTATCAGGTCAATCTTTGTCCTTATTCTGTAAACTCATCTGTTACCACAATAGCAAAGCAATTTTATATGTACTATTAAAACAGTCATACTTGACTATCTAAATGGGTCAACAGACTCCCTGATTGGTTATCTATTCCTTCTTGTCCTGTTCAATTCTAGTTCACTTCTTATTGTCTTTGAATAAATCCTTCATAGATGTTCCATTAAGTTTGATGGAAATGTTATGACTCTTTCAGTATTTCAGGAATACCAGAGCAGCACTGGGGCTATACATCTGTTATCCTTCACTCTCAAAATGTGACTGACCTACTTCCTTTTCTAGTCATATGTGGCCTCAGTGATATCTTTTTTTTCTACTTCCTGAGGCCAATCATCAATAGCAATACACCGCAGTGTACTTATATCCATTAAATGTCTTTCCATTGCCCTTTGGGCCACCTACAGTTCTTACAGGTGAAACATATAATTTACCATTTTACAGAACACAAACTTAATAGAATTTTTTAAATATTGTTTTGCTCAGTATTAAAAATGTACAAATCCTAATCCTCATTCCAATTCAACCAAAGGAATATTAATAGTTTTTTTAAAAGATTTCTTCACTCATTTATTTGTTTTATTGATTTCCAATTATTTTAATTCACAATAAGCAAAATAATGAATTTACGCTAGTTACAGCAGTTTGTGTCCAATATTTACCCAGTTTGTAATTAAGTTCTAAATTTAGAAAAATTCATGTTTTTATATCACTATATAAAACTACTCTTTCCATTTTCTTTTATTCAAAACACAGTTTTACTGAACATGAAAATAGTGGCCAATATTTATATCAATACTCCAAAAATCTGTGTTTTATCAGGTGTGTCCTTTTTTCTCCAAAGACAAAAGTTGCAAATTGGTAGATGAATCAAGAGTTTCTGTGGCCAAAAAAACCCCTTCATCATTCAGTTCTTCCTTCATCCTTCATTACTGGTGGTGAGTTTCTGCACATTTAGCTGGATTTGTTCTTGGATTGTAGACAAAGTCCATCACTGGGCCTAGAGCCTCTCTAGTTGGGTAGAACCTGTCAGAAATTCTGTTCCATGGCATAATCTTAAAGAACACTAGATCGTCATAAGGAGACATCAGAGGGAGACTTTGGGGAAGAAAAAAGCTAAAATACTCAAAGAAATAATATAATGCTTCCCCATTGTTTATATGACAAAGTACAAACTTCAAGGCCCTTCAAAATGTATCTACAACCTACTTATCCAGCTTTATTTTAAATGCTCTTCATGCACTGGTGTCTGATATATTTCTCACCAACCTCACCTGTTCCTACTTTTTTAGTGAATTCCCTGAGTATGAAAGCAGAAGGTGATTCCTTTGGGAATCTAGGTCTTCATATCATTTCTCTTCATTCTCTACAATACATGTTGGTGCACAAACTGAAATGATTTTCATTGCGGTCTTTTTTTTACAAATACTTGTCATTAGTATTGCAAAAAAGATGATCAAATTTCTCACAAAATGATATCTACTGCTGCATTTCAATCCCGATATTTTACCAGTATTATTATATGGTTATAAACCATGCAAACTTGCAGTCTTTGAAGAATAAAAATGAATATTACACAGAGAGCAATGGCAAGGTATGTGGTGGGTGTGAACAGGCTGCAATTTATACCAAATAAGGAACTTCAAAGAAAAGCTAGAGTAAAGTATGTAGTCAGGGAAATGCATGAATGAAAAAGATCAACAATTAATCAATCAGCAAACATTTGTTAAGTAGATCCTTAGAGGCAGGTGCAGTCAGTCAATGGAGAAGTGAGCCCTGAGTGAGGAAGACCTGAGTTCAAATTCAGTCTCAGACCCAGGGCAAGTCACTTAACTTCTGTTTGCCTCAGCTTCCCCAGCTTTCAAATGGGGATAATAATAGCACCTACTTCCCACAGTTGTTGTAAGGATCCAATGAGATACTGTATCAAGTGTATATATAATATACTATAATATGTAATGACATTATTATATGGTATATAATAATATATTATATAATAACATATTGTATTGATACATGGCATATTATTATGTTATATATAATAACATGTTCTATATGATATAATGACATTATTTTATATAACATATGATACATAATAAAGTACATTATAAAGTGTGCTGTATAAATACTAGCTATTATTAGTAATATTAGCATGAGATATTATTTGTAAAGTACACCTAGCACAGTGCCTGGCATATGGTAGACCCTTAATATGTGCCTTCCTATGTACCAGGCACTGTACTAAGTGCTGGGGGTACAAACCAAAAAGGAAGCCATGGCTACTGGGCTGGCCAAGTGGCAAGAAGGGCTATCAGCCAGAACGGGTGCTTCGTTTGTATCCTCTTGATGTCAGGAGAAAAAGAGAGAAGCCCTAAGACTTCGAAGGAACTCCCTCTGGCAAACAAGGACATGGACAAGAGTCACCCAGGACAGGCAGGCATGGAGAGGTAGTTTTTGAGTTGGGAAGCGCCTTACATGAATTCTCATCCAACCCTTTCTTTTAAGCCATGCAGAAATTTTGGCCCAGATTGCCTTGCCCCAAGTCACATGGACAGTAAGTGGCAAAACTGGGATTTGAATCCAAGTACTCTGAAAGCACAGATGTATATGAATTTGTGCATTAAAGCATTCCAGCCAAACCAGAACTCTTCCAATTCAATTCAACAAATAAATGTTTGTCAAATGCCTCCTGCATCTCACTGCTCTAGGCACTGGGAACACCAGGACAGGGTCTTATCCTCAAATCTGCTGTTCTCAATCTCATCCTGCCCTCTTGGTTTACTTGTATGCACCATCCTTGAAGCCTAGAACAGAATTACCAACGTCTTCCAGCTGAAACTTTTACCTTCTATTAAGACGCAGCTCAGCTGTCTTTTCCCCCAAAATCCAAGCACTAGAACACAAGCTCCTTATAGAGAGACTTTACTTTCATTTTTTCCTTCCTACCCACCTTCCTTTCCTTGTACATAATAGACACTTATTGAATATAATTGAAAAGTATTGCCCTAGCACCGTGAAAACAGTAAAAAATCAATGCGGAGATGGCCCAAATGAATCTATTGTCTAATGATTCGATCCCAAACTAATTTGAATAAAGTCACCTATTTCTTAATCTTTTTATTTTATATTCATTCATGTAGATTACACTGTCTGAGGAGTGATTTAAATTGGAGTTTTATTAGTTTATTAGTTTCTCAAGTACAACTCCTTTCTTTTATCAACAGATAGCTGTCTTTGGCATAGAGATGCCACTTTCTGCAATAGTGGCCTGATAATGATCAGGTTTTAGTTTTTAAGATTTGTTTTAAACTGAAGTCAAATTTTTTAGCCATTAATTTTATCTGGTATGAGTCAAGAAGAAGTGGTATGTTGTGATGATAACCGCTCCTCCTTTTAAAATAAACTGCATCGTCTGGCTTTGGCACTCATTCAACAGTGAAAAGACTTATCTGCTTGTAAAGTTCTCCCTCACATACATTGTTACTCCATTTAAGATCCTTTTTTTTTTTTGGTGTGGAGAAAACTACGAAATGAAAAAAAAGATTTTTTTATAGCTATGTCTGCATAAAATTAACTTTCCCTTTCCAAATGAATAATCTTTATCTCCTAATGAAATATTTTTTTTAAAATGAAGCTTTGGTTTGATGTATCAAATTTGAGCTTTGAGGGGGTAACAAACCCTGGATGTGGCATAGTATAATAGAAAAAGCGCATTCAATTTGGATCTGGAAGAGTGGGGTTAAAATCCTCATTCTGCTAGTTATTAGTTATTCAGCTCTAATTCTATGATCCTGTATTAATTTTTATGTTGAGAATAAGTTGCAGTACTCTTCTTATTCATTTAAATTATCATACATACCATTCTATTTGGCCACAAATGTTCAATTCATAAGAATGAGGATGGAGAGAATGGGAAATATCAAGACCTGTGATTTCATTAGTATAGAAAATTTGCTCTGAAATTTAGAGTTAGAGAGTGGTCTAAGGCACTGAAAGGTTGAGTGACTTGACCAGGGTCATACAGCTAATAGGTGTCAGTGACAAGACTTGAACCCAAGTCATGTGGACTACACAGCCAAATCTCTCTTCCTGAGGTCGATAAAATAAACTAAGCGTCTGTAGGTGGCCTAGGTCAGCCAGACTAGTGTAATGGGGTAACTGATATGTGACAGCTCAATCAAAAGGATAATTCAAAAGAAAGAAGAAGCAAGTAATACCAACAAAAATATAATGTATAAGAGGAATCAACCCCTTCCAAGGCAGAGAAATAAGTGTACTCCGAAAAGATCCCTAGAGGCCAAGATTATTACTACAATTGGATTATCCCAGTTGTTGACTTGACTTAAAGCTAAATGAGGTACATAGACTTTTAGAGCTGTGTAACCCAAACAAACTCTGAGGATCCTTATCCCAACTCCCACTCTCACTAAAAAGTCAGGTCCCCCAAACAGGGCTGCATCTTCCCCTCAGGGTTCTAGATGTACCTCTGAGGGGTAAGCCTCCAGTGGTATGTTTCCCAAAGTGTCATTTGAAAATTTTTTCATTCATCCAGTCTTAAGTTACTTTTTAGCAAGGGGTATTTATAAATGTAGTACATACCGTAAGAGTGATTCATACAAAACATTTCCTGCCCAACACCCCCCCAAAAAAAAATCAGTGACATTCTCTAATCACAAGTACCTATAGAGTCCAGGGGGAAGTGGGCTCAAGCTTAGAGAGTACATGTGGTAAAGGGGAAAATCACATCTCCTGATTGTTGAAAGTCCTTTTTCCCATTTGTAGACTGTTCAAGAAATTTCCCTTAGACATGGTGTAGTTTCATTGCTGGACTCCTTGTGGAGCTATGAATCTACATGCCTTCTGTCTTGGCTCCCAATGCAGATACTGATATCAATTGATCCAAGAATATCACTAGATTACCACTAGGACACTAATGGGAAAATGGGAAGTTCAACACCCTTGGGAAAGTTCAGGAGACCCTCCTCCGGCCAAAATAGTGTGGGAGTGGAAGCAGATCTAAACAGAGGTCAAAGATAAAGCCTCTCCTTCCCCCTCAGGCAATTTCTATTCTGGGGAGTGCTGAAAAGCCAAGTTTGTTTCAACCTCTGGAATTCTCTGAATCCAACTATGTTTATACAGGATCCAGAGGATGAGACTAAATCCTTCAGCCAAGTGGAACAGACTTCAATCTGGCATCATTTCACCTCCTCAGATGGCTTTCAAAGACACACTTAGTCACACTTAGTCTAAGGTCCATGATTGATTGATTTAGTGTCTTATCACTTATTTTAAGTGGAGTGTCTGATTTGATTAAATATCAGTCAACCCCACCTTTACAGCTGGAAAGAATTTTAGAGATCATCTAGTCCTTCCTAGTTATTTCTCAAGACAGAATGGAATATTCCAAGAAATTTGTAAAAATTAGAGTTGTCCTTGGACATTTCCAATTATTTTTGCAGCAAGAAATTGATAGGTATTGGTACTCCCTCTACTGATGAGAGAGCTCTCCTCAGCTTCTCATTCTGTGTAATTCTTGTCTAATGATTTCCCATGAATAAATGAATAAGTATTTATTAAGGACTTACTTTGTTTAAGGCTGTGGAGAGACAAATAGAAAGGTGAGATGGGCCCTAATGGGGGATACAACACAATATACAGCAGTGGGAACCAAGAAGGAAATTTGGGTCTGAGGAGTCACAAGGATTATGGGAAGATCCAACAGGCAATTGATTCCCTTTCTAGTAGCAATGGTGTTAGAGAGACAAAACTTTCCTAAGATCACCCTACAAATTAATGACAAAGTCAAAAATA
This sequence comes from Phascolarctos cinereus, assembly GCF_003287225.1. Classification (NCBI taxonomy): domain Eukaryota; kingdom Metazoa; phylum Chordata; class Mammalia; order Diprotodontia; family Phascolarctidae; genus Phascolarctos; species Phascolarctos cinereus. The sequence goes on along the minus strand of NW_027556402.1, from coordinate 79,366,978 downwards.
GAACTTAGTTCTCTTAAGAAGCTCTAGCATGCTTCTAATGCAGTAGAAAAAGCAAGATCAGTTCTGCTATGAAGAGGCATATTCATTCCTAAAAATCACTTCATTATGCAAAATCATGCAGTTAAAGCCATAAGGCTTGTGGGAAAACTGTGGTGAGAAGCAAAGTGCTAAAAAAATTCAGCAGAGACACATTTAAAAAAAGAGATAAAAACCTAATAAAAATAGCCACACAATTTTTTGCACACTAAATGGTTAAGAAATATATCAATACTACAATAAATAGAGGCAGTGACTCCATCTCAGGCTGCTACTCAGCCTGTGCCCCATTCCCTTGGGGTCTATCCTGACAGTCTTATATAGGTTGGGCAAGGTGAAACTCTGGGCTCCAGGGGCCAGAGGCTATGGCAAAAGGTGTGTTGGGAGCACTGACCAGCCCTCCTCTATCCATAGCTCCTACTGCACCAGAAGATATGCAACAAACATGATATTTTACCCTGACAAAGACCTGAAGTTTACTTGTAGAAGTGGATGTCAGAAAGGCTGCAGTTTGTGAGTTATTATGAAGCAATGCTGTTTTCTGCAATCTCAATTAACAAAAAAATTGCTCACAACCAAAATCAAAATTTGAGTTATGTATCAATCACATTAGAAAAAATTCATGTTTTCAAAGTAAGTGTTATAGTAGAACTAACTTATTAAATTGTTCACTACTCCAAGAACAAGAGTGAATTCAGTTAGATACAAAGATTAGTTTCCATTCACTCAGCCACCAATTAGAGTAGCTCAATCCTAGGGCACAGTGCCAAAGCTGTGTAGATTAACTTTCCCAAGGAGTTAATATTATTCTGAGAGATATTATACTGATATTCCATAAGTATTAGTACAGTACTCATAGAACACATTCCAAAGTGGCTTACAATTGAATCAGAGAGGAAGACTTGCCTAAAGTCACCCTACAAATTAGTGACAAAGTCAGGGATAGAACTTATTTCTCTTAAAACAAAGAAAGACCCTAGAATACTTCTGATATAGTAGACAAAGCAATGAATACCCTTGCAATCAGAAAATATGATTACTATTTCCACTCTTTATTAGCTACATGACCTTAGGCATTTTACCATCTATGATTCAGTTTCTTCATCTGTAAAATGAGAATAACAAAAATGATCCTCTAGACCTCTGAACAACCTGTTTCTCAGGACTGTGATGAGGATCAAGTGAGATCATAAATGTAAAGCCTACTGAAAACTATAAAGTTTAGTAGAACCAGGAAAAGAGTGAATGAGTGTGTATGTGTGTGTGTGTATACATACATATATATGTATATGTATATGGACAGTAAGTCAAAACTTGATGCTATGAATGACCAGACTTGCTCCCAGAATAGAATTAGGAAAATGTATTGTTGTTCAGTCATTTCTGACTCACCATGACCCCATCTGGGGTTTTCTTGGCAAAGATACTAGAATGGTTCGCCATTTCCAGCTCAGTTTACAGATGAGGAAACTGAGGCAAACAGAGTTAAATGACTTACCCAGAGTCACACAGCTAGTGTCTGAGACTGGATTTTAACTGAGGTCTTCCTTTCTCTAGGCCTAACACTCTATCTACTGTGTCACCTAGCTGCCATAAGAGAATACATCTGCAACTACAGAGTTGAGAGAGGGACAATGTCGAATATGCTATTAAAACTGATTGATAGGTTGGCTGGTGTTGCTCCACTATTGTTTCTTTTTCTTTTTTAATCTTTGTCACAAAGGAATACTCATGAGGTGGATGAGGAGGGGAATATATTTGGAAATTAATGTGCTGAAAAAACAAAAAGTATAAATATCAATTCAATGAGGAATGTTTTGTTCTTAGTGTGACTAGATTTTGTTAGGAGAGAAATAAAATATATTACAAAGGAAAACACGTTTTAAAAATGAAAAACTTTTGGTAATTGAGTTGTCATCATTTTAATCTGCTTATCCTTTTTTTTTTTTTTGCTTAGCTGCTAGGCATTTATAAGATCATTTATAGGATTTAGAGGTAGAAGAGACTTCGGAGACAATCTAAATGAGAAAATGTGATTCAAGAAGTTGAATAATTTGTGATCACACAAGTGTCAGAAGAGTAAGTTCTTCTTGACTCCAAAGCCAGCACCATATCCATTGCACCACGATACCTTTCTTATTTTCACTGAGTCTCTGAACAGTTCTGAAGCTGGCCAGTTAATTTCTCCTTAGAAGAAATCCACGCTCACCCATTGGTCTTCTATTGAGCAATTAGCTCAAACTAGTTTTCAAGAGGAAATTATGTTAGTTCTTTCATCTTATCTTTCAGTGTAGGATCATAGATATAGTGTTTGAAGACACTTTGGAGGCCATCTGGTTCAACACTCTCATTTTTAAAATGAGTAGACCCAGGCCCATGGAGGTTAAATTACTTGCCCAACATTTCATGGGTAGTAAGAGGGGGAGGTGGGATTTGAACCCAGGGACTCTGACCCCAAATCTATTGCTCTTTCCATTACACCACTGTGCCTGAAGAGATTTTTATCCATTTAAAGAAAACAAGTTCCAAAATCAAACTGAACCTTTGTGCGAAGTCAAAAGCCTGAAAAAGAAGGGGTTCAAATTATTCAGTGAGCCCAGGTCTGAGACAATCTCTTGGGCTTGTTCCTTGGTTCTTCCCCATTATGTGGACCTAAACTCCAAGGGAATCAATTGTAGAAGGCACGAAGTCTGAAGTCTCCAAAGCCATACCAACTGCATTTGTGCCAAGTTGAGACCTGTGGTTTGTTTAGACCAGTCCAGTCGCAGTTAACAATTCTGTAGTGAAGGGACATTGGGAAATTGACTATCTCTCCAAGAGTGGCATTTTAATGCTTCAGCAACCCTGCAAGATCAGATCTACATAAGAAAGGTTCTTTACTAGAAGGGCCATCAGACCATGAAGTAATTTCAAGGCATAGCATTATACAGCTTAGATAAAAGCATTTAATGAAGTGAGAGGATGGAAACATGAAAGTGGGGAACAGACTTTCAGTTTCCATATGTTTGATGATTGCCTTATGTACTCTTGATACAGTGATGCTTGGTATATTCACTGATGGTTGGTCAACCCTCTCCCCCCAAAAAAGCACTTGCTGACTACTTAATATGTCCTATAAACAGTTCAGTTGTCAGCTTTTCAGGGGCTACGAGTTAGAGCATATTTCACATTCCTAAATAACTACAGCAAGTTCCAATTTCAGCACCAAATTCTTGTTTTTATTTAGTACAATTTGGATGCTGTGTCTTTCTCTTCTATTCCAAATCACTAAGGATTTATTTCACCAATGTGCATACCGATATCACTTTTTAATGTGGTAATTGGTTTAATGTGTTTATTCAATTTATAGGATGTCTTTTCTCTGCTCCCTGAAAATCATTCATCATTTTCAATTTTTAAATAAATAAAGTGACATTAAGACAGGCTGTGAGTTCGGCTATGCAAGACTTATTTCTTTAGGACCCAGGAATCTGTATTTCTGCCAGGTCTTTTTTTTTTTTACATGTTAATATCATCAGTCTTTTGGAGTCTGTGTTGTTTGCCACTCATCATAAATATTTTAAGGGAAGGAGGGTGCAGCTGGATAGAGCACTGGCACTGGTATCAGGAGGATCTGAGTTCAAATGAGGCCTCAGAACATTTGCTAGGTGTGTGACCCTGGCAAGTCACTTAGCCCCGATTACCTCAAAAAAAAAGTATATTAAGATGGCACAATTCTGCCTTTAGTATACTATAGTATATACAGTATACCTATATATCTAGATGGATATTCAACTTCTCATTACAAGAGGACTGACAAACACATGATTTTTTTTCAACCACAGCTACACATAAAATTCATGGTTTTCAGTTTGTGTAAAGATCAGAGGTGATAGCAAAGTGGTATAATAGATAAATGGTCTCATAGTCAGAAGACTTGGGTTCAAATCCTACCTCTGACACATTACAGTAGCTGTGTAACCACAGTAAATCACTTAGCTCTTCCATGCCCCCAGGTAATTCTCTAAGACCTCAAGTTAGAGAAACAGTTGCTGTTCCGCACTGGTAGAGTGAATTTTCTCAGCAGCAGCTCCCTATACCAAATCGAATCCCCAAATAATAAATCAACAGAGATAATATACCTGTGTGAAATCACAAATCATTTAAAATATCAAAGTATAAGTAACCAAGATATGGCTTTGGCTGGACTTTACCTTGGCTGAATAGCCATAAATTCTACCGTTTGATTATTTCATGCCACAAAGCACTTTTCATTCACTAATTCAGAACTGAGCAATCACAGATAATGTCTAGGTTAACATGGCAATACAAAGAGAGGGAATGAATGTATACTTAGGAAAATGAGGCCTGTTATTAAGTCGATAAAGGTATCCTGAATGAAAAATGAAATTGTTAAGCATAGCTGATAGGAATTTAAAGAGGGCAGAAGCAAATGGGAATGAAAAAGGCCTCTATCTGTGGCATGGCTGTTTTGCTCATTGGCGGCTGCTGTTGCAGATTCTGAAGTCAAAGGTGAATCCTGAATTCCAAGCAGACCCCTCAATTTCACATGTGGAACTCAAATGCAAAGAAGGAAGTTTTTGTCTTTTTTTTTTAATGCTGCTTTGTTAGATTTAAAGCGATATTAGCCAGTCATTCTAATCGTAGAAGAGAAAGTCTGTTTAAGAACTCTGTATCTGGCACACTCTTTAGGAATCTTCTTGGAGAGCAGCAGGGCACACCTCTGGGAGGAAGTACATGAGAAGTGCATCCTCTTCTCAGCAAGCCATGCTTCTCCCTTGATGTGTGCATTTCATTTCTTGACCCCTAGAAAAAGACACACAAATTAAAAAAAAACAAAAAACACCACAAGTTTTAAAATGTGAACTTGTAGTTCAAACTGAAATATGTGGAAACTGGTTGAAAATAATCTAATTTCAATTTATGCTTCTGGGGTCACGAGTTTCATATTTCTCATCACTGTATCCTCCAAATTCCAACTCAGGGGGGAGAAGTTGTATCATAATAGCCCCAACAAGAGAATGTACATTCATCAATTTACCCTGCTCCCCTTGAGGAGATAACCACTGCCTCCCCCATTATGTTATCTTTATTCCAAGGCAGGAAATTTATCATAATTTATTCTAGGATATTCTAAATTTACCATGTTGATTAGCACTATGTAAACAGTGTCTGGGGTTTGCTTTAGTCAGACGATTGAGGGTTGGAACTGGCGCTGATCTGGAGTCAAGATCCGCTGAAGAGTTTCAATTTGCTAAAGTGGTTGTAATATCAGTACAAACACCAGGGATAGCTTGGGAGGGGGTCAGTGGTTTGGAAAGGGATGGGGGTGGGGCAAGGAATGGGACTTTTTCTCCATGTAATGTTAATGGGCCACTTACTGAAATAGATCTGTTTGGAGAGGAGAGTCCAAATGGCACAAGGTTAAAGAACATTAGAAAGTGGTTTTGGTATGTACAGCAGCATGGGCTTTCTCATTTAAAAAAGCTGCCCTTCAGGCATTCATAAAGGTCATCATAAAAAGCTTTCTTAAGAAAAATCTGTTTTCAGTGATTATGTACAAAAATAAGTAATGGGTAAGTATACTCATAATTTTAGGAGCTATTCAAATCTGAAGAAGTGGAATTTTTTGAAAAATATGCAGAATTTGCATTTACTTGAAAAAATATTTAGGCATTCAATTGAGGTAGACTGATTACATTGAATATTTCTTGAAATGAACCACATCTGGCTCATTTTATTTCCCCTGACCTTGTTCACTTCTTCTACTCTTTTCTCCACTATTCTTGCTTTGGGTCCAAAAAAGCAAGAGCAACTCAGGATAATAGATGTAGGGCTGGAAGGGACCTTATCAATTGCCCAAATAGATTCCCTCCATTTTTCAGACAAGAAAACTGAGGTCCAGAGAGCTTAAGTAATTTCCCAAAGGTCACATAGCTAATAAATGTCTGATGCAAGATTCAAACCTGGATCTTCCTGAATCTTAGTTCAGCCCCTATTCACTACACCAGACTACCTTTCATGTTATTGGTTGAACCTAACTAACCACTGTATTCAAGAAGAGGTTGGGTTTTTCCATTCAACTTCACTTCCAAAGTTGACTTTTTTTATATAATGTCTTCTTCTCATATATCTAAAAAATCAGGATAACTGAGTCCTGTTTGAATCTCTCTATTCCTAGCACTCAAATCCTTTTCCTTTTTGCTTTTTTTTTTCCTTCAAAGTTCATTCCAAGTGTTGTTTGCATAGTCTGGTTTTGGAAGATGTTTCCAGTATCATGATTCTTTAAATATATAAAGATAGAAAACATGGATTAAAAAGGTCTCAATAGGTATGAAAGTTCATCTAATCTGTCTTCTGTCACTTTTTTTTTTGGTTTGGCTTATTTATTCTGGCTGTAGGAAAAAAAAAAACCTGATCTCATACCAAGATGTGCCTTCACATGCTACTGTACCATCTCTATCACCCCAGATTAGTTACTCTTTAAAGCTCTTTCATCTCTAACTGCTATGAAAATTTCATTCGACTGGTAGAATTGTCTCTAAGTTGGCTGAGCTTTTAACCTGTTCTGCACTCCCATCTACTCTAACCTATCCTACACCTTTCTGACTGCAAAATCTACCTGCAACTTGCTATGAGACCTTTAAGGAAATGACTAAGATGAAGATCAGTCAGGAGGACTGAGCACTGTTGGTGAAATTTATTTGAAATGTTATTTGAAATGCTTTTTTATCATGTAAAATACTGTTCAGACATTATCCCAATACCATCTTGTTAATGGACATGTAGGAATGCACTTTTGTTACTACATATATTTTGTGAATACGTATACCCCCTTAATATCTGGGAATATTGGCAAAATAGAACATTGGGAAATGGGGGCAATATAGAAAACAAAAAGGATTCCAGAAAAAAAAATTTAATACTAAAAATATTCCAACTGGCTTCACCAATTTGTGAATTTCCTTCAATGGTGCAGATTGCATTACATCCATGTTGGTACATCTTGTGTGACTCTTGTCCAGGTCCTCCCATAAATTCATTACAGAGGGTCCACCCAGTGGGCTAAACGGGCTTTTCTTATTTTTTCCTGACATTTCAAGGGTGTGTATATACCAGTAGAGCACTTGGGCTGTTCACCTGTCCTCCCTCAACCTCCCAATGTGACCAGACTATTTTCTCTTCCTATCATATATTTGCTTTACATCTCCTCCAATTAAAAAAAAAACTAATAAAAATAAAATATAATCTACCTTACTTTCCCCTCCACTATATTTGGTGTTCAGCTCAATAATTCAGTATATGTTTCTTAAGTGCCTACTATGTGCAGAACCCAGTATTCTATTTGCTTTCTTTTACTATATGTATAACTCTTATTTCATTGCTATTTTACTCTATCTCATCAGATAATACCCAAGATCTTCCGATTAAAAAAACAAAAAACTTCGGTTTCTCTGGGTCCCTGCATTCATTCATTCATTTGGCTAAATAAAGCATTATGGCCTCTGTTTTTAATTTTAAAAGGCCATTGAGTCAAACATTTTTAAAATCTTTTTTCTATTACAAAAGGTTCTTTGCTATGCGCTCATATGTGGCCCTTGATATTTGGGGGAAGGGGAAAGGAAAAGAAACATCAGCTATTCAACCAAAAAAAAAACCAGTTGTCTGCCCTTTCCTGAGGGGTTTAGTCCCCCAAATGCTTTTAAAATGTGGCTATGTCAGAGCTCTTTTGATCAATGTTCAAACACCAAAGTAACCAAAAGGGTTATCACTGCAAACATTCAACTCAAAAACCAAAGTCAGAGGGCTCAAAGAATATGTTTCCATCTACAGAACACATACCAAGATCTGGACTCATCTTTGTTGTATCACAAAAAGCAGATTTCATGATTACAGATATTCCCTTTCTCAGTAGAGAACACATCCCATCCGTGCCTCAGTAAGCAGTTCTTGCATTGGTTGGGGGTGGGGGAGAATGTATCACATGAAGGTCAAACTTTTGATTCATAGGATCTTATGTCTAAACTGGAAAGAAACTCAGAGATCATACAGTCCACTCCCTTGTTTTATTTCAAATTTTTATTATTTTCTTCTGAATTTAAATACAAAAAAAAAGATGCATATGCCCACATACACAGATCACAAAAGGGAAATTGTATACAAAACCATATTTCCATTTCATGAAACTATATATATGTACATACATACATACATACATATATGTAATAAATTCTGTACATTGCTTTCAAAACTATCTTACTTGTTGGTTCTTCCTCATGAACTTCCTTCTCTTCTTCTCTACTGTATATTGATCCATACCTCCCAGGATTCTCTGGAAGCATCTTTTTCATCATTTTGTATGGCACACTAGTATGTCATTCCATTCATCCTCCACTAATAGTTCAGTCATTCCCAAGCTGATAGGCTTCTCTGCTGAGCCCAGTTTTCTTTTTCTTTCTCATTTTAATCTGCCTCCGCAGAATCAGTAAGTTTATTTTTCTTTCAACCATTCCTTCCTTAGTCTTAGCATCCTTCTTAATGATCTCCAGCTCTGTCCTGTTGAGTGTGATGGATTTCTATGTCAAATTATTTTGTTTGTGTTTAACCCTCCTCTGGCCAATTCAGAAAAGAGTGAGTTTCATTTGATGCTCCCTCCCACTTCATCATGTTCCATGTTTGCATACTATTCTACTTATGCATCCCAATTATGAAAAAGAGCAAGTTCTACTCCTGTATCTTCCTTTCTACAACAGAATATTCCTCTTATTTTCCCTTGCCTTTCCTCTCTTCAAATCCTCAGAACAGAAATAATAAACCACTTGTCAATTTTTTTTCCTCATTTAGCTCCCTCAATATCCTTTGAAAACATTAAGGTTCTGAAGAAATACTTATTCTCTCCAAGAAATGCTCAAAAAATTATACATTTCTGAGTTTCTCTGGACTCATGTGCTTGTATTTCAAAGTTCCTACTCAGTTCTGCTCTTTTCTTTGGAAATGCTTGAAAATCCCATATTCCATCAAAGTTCAATTTTTTCCTTGTATTATGCTCATCTTTGCAGGAGAAGTTATTCTTGGCTGAAAGCCTGTATCTTTTGTAATTTGAAATATTGTATTCCAAGCTCTACTCTGATTTATAGTAGAAGATGCCAGGTCTTATATGCTCCTAACTGTGGTTCATTGAAACTTGAAGCTCCTTCTTTTTGGATGTTTGTAGCATTTTTTCTTCAACATGGAAGTTCTGTATTTAAGCTATGACATTCCTGGGATTTTTCTTTTTGAGGTTTCTTTCAAGAGGGGATTGGTGAATTCTTTCTATTTTTACCTGCTATCTGGTTTTAAAAGTTCTGGGCAGTTTTCATTTATGATTTCTTGAAATATACCACCTAGTATTTTTTATCATGGTTTTCAGGAGATCCAATGAATCTTAAATTACCTCTCTTTGGCTTATTATACGGGTTAGTTGTTTTTTATATCAGATATCCTATATTTTCTCATTTATTAATCTTTTGGTTTAAAAATTAAGAGATTTTCAATCTTTAAATTAATATTTCTTGCTAATAATCCTTCAGTTTCATTTGATCTGTTTTCATTTTTTAGGAGTCTATAAGGTAGATAAGGTTTACTACTTTCTAGTCTCTGTCTCTCTGTTGCTTTCTTTCTCTCTCTCTCTCTCTCTCTCTCTCTCTCTCTCTCTCTCTCTCTCTCTCTCTCTCTCTCTCTCACCTACATCTTCACCTTCCCTAACTCCTTGTCTTCTCTATGTATACTCTTGGTTTCTCAGTTTGTCTCATAGGATGATCACAGATATAGAACTAGATGGGATCTTAAAGACCCTCTAGTCCAACCCCTTCATTTTATTGATGAAGAAACTAAAACCATAGAAGTTAAAGTGACTTACCCAGTGTCACACAGTAGATGGCAGAGATAGGATTTAGCTCCTCTAATTCCCAAACCAGCTTTCTTCTATAAATATCTCATCTCGTCAGAGTCTTCCTTGGACCTTTGCCTGAACTTAGGTCTCCCATTGAGCAATTTGGCCTTTGCCCAATCTCACCCACCTCTGCCCAACACTTCCATGAACTCTGTTCTGATCATTTCTGATCTTCCTGATCTGTGTCTCACCCAATGGTTACATAAGCCTTCAGGACCCCTTGCTTCATTCTGGATTTCATTTCCTCCTGTCAGATTGGTTTTCTAAAATAGACTCTAAAACCTAACAAAAAGATTTCTCCTCAACAAACAGATTTCTCTCTATAAAGCATATTTAATGGGAAGTATTCTCCCAGCTAGGAGGGCTGAACAAGTGGCTGGGATGGAGAAGGCAACTATAGAGCCATCATTTTAGAATGTCAGTTCTCTGACAGTAGATGCTTTCATTTTCATCACTGTATCACCGACATGTAGTATAGTAGACATGGTAGGTACTTAATAAGTGTTTGTAGATTAATTTTATATGAGATTGCTTTCTAAATTTAGTATTGTATAGTGCATAGAACTGTGTCCAGTTATTTCATCCTATATTTTTAAGTTGTCTAATATTTTCCAGTCTATATTTTTATTTCCTCTTTACAAATAAATGCAGGAATAATTAAGGTGAAAATGGTGAAACCTAATTTCTTATTTTATCTCTGAAGGAACCAAACACCACATCTTTTGTATGTACTTTATTCAATATATATACGTATTGCAATATTTATGCATCTGTGTTCATACATGACTATGTTCCACTGAAATAAACTGTAGTATATAAAAATTTAAAATTACTTTAGCTTAGCAAATTTCCCATCTTTCCTATGTCTTTTTTTTTCTCCTTGAACCTTCTAAAGGGTCTATTTTTGAATCACAGAAACAGAATTGAAACAGCTTTTAGAGGTCTGGTAATCTATCCCCCTTTGCCTACAGAAAGACAGCTACTCAAATATAGCTGACAGCTGATTTTTTAAAAGTCTCCAGGGAAAGAATTCCACAATTGCTAATGTGTCAGGGTAAGATGGTTACTGCTAACAAGATGAAAATTTCATTGCTCTTATTTATGATAAATTATTTAATGTTTTCATTAAACTAAAATTTTTTTTTAAAAAAAGCTGAACAATGAATCAGCATTAAAACCTTTGGACAGAAAATAAAATCTACCTTCTGCTGTCTAATGAGGTTCAAAATGGGTGGAAATTCTGAAAGGAAAGATGGAGGGTGTCAGGAATAAAACCCTCAAACCCTTCTTCTGACTCTTTTTTCCATCTCTGTGTTGTCTCCTTGAGAACTCCAGGGTGAGATCACCCTTCACATAAGTTCTCACTTATTGGTTGGCTTTGGGTGGGTTTATCTGTTTCCAACTAATTAGCTGCAAATGCTTGTGGTGATATTGGGGGTTGTTAGGCCTGTCATTCAGAGTAGCCATGTGGGAGGTCTTTGGAGGGCCTTGTACAATGTGGCAGGGCTTTTGTTTGGGAGGGGATTTTTTTTTTAATCTTTTTTTAATTAGTCACCAGGGCTACAGCTTGACTTCAGAATTTCAGATGTTGTCTGGGAAGGTAGTACATGAGGTGAGGTTTATTCCTGTAAACCTTCTCATGCTATTCCCAAGGCCTTTATAATAAGTATCTCATCCATATAATGCATGCATTCTAGGCAGACTATTGCTGGGGGGGAAGTGGGGATTGAAAATGATTTTCCAAAAATCTGGTCGGCATTCATATTTATAGTTTTATTTCATTCCTGTCTTCAAACTGCATTCCCTTTCTTCTGGTGCATATAAGTGTAAAAAGTGCCTAACTTTTTCTCTGTTCCGAGGTGCTTGACCAACAGGCATCTCCATTTCGGCTCAATGTCCTCACTGTGCTAAGGACAGCTACTTTGTTGTCATCCATGGTAGAGTCCTCTGCACCTGACTAGAACTGAGAGTTTGAAAGAACAGGGCATTAATTGTGCATTGGGGAGAGGAAAAAAATATCAGATACCACATTTCTTCACCAGGTGAATATCTATTTTCTAAACCTCTTTCTTTTTGTATATTCCCCCCAAAAAATACCAGCCAGATCTAGTTTCTCACCTATTTTTTTGTCCTATAAAAAAGAAAAAGGAAATAGAGATAGGAGCCCAAGTGAACCTAACCATTGAAATTATTTCTATGGTATCAACATAGTTTTAAAAGAAAAGAGGCATCTCCTTGAGGAAGGTGACTTTCAAAAAGAATATCTGAAATAAGGACATTAGTATAATGCAGATGATATAGACAATAGTTCTGAAAAGGAAAGATAGGGAGAGAGAAGCAGATTGACATAGTAGAAAGAGCACTGGTTTTGGAGTCAAAGGAACTAGGTTCAAATTCTGCCACCATATGAATATATGAAGTCACTATATCCCCATGTAAATTACTTCACCTCCAAATTTCCTCATTTATAAATCCATGATCCTATAAGCTTAAAGACTGGAATATGAAAAAAAAAGGAAAAGCAAGATGGCAGATTAATATAGAAATAAAATATAAGAAAAGGATACAAGCAAAAGAATATTAATAAAAGTACAAGGTCTAATGCTACACAGTTATCCAGTTCTAAATTATTGTCTCTTCAATGCACACAATATACAAGCCTCTACATAGCAATCTCAGTTTCTGACTCTATATTATAAATGCTTATGTGCTACTGAAGTAAAGAAGCCCAAGACAGACCCTTGCCTTTTAGTGATTATTTAGTGTGATATTTTCTTCTTTTTCCCCCTTGAAATTAGAAATGTGAAAGTGTGTTAAGCATAATATATTCTTCCTAAGAAAGAAAGAAAAATGAGTACCCCAGCCTCCAAATCTAAAGCTGCCTGATAAAAATTTGAAAGATGCATTTACTTTTGGTAACTGCTGTTTTTAATAACTCTAAAGGTCTAAATTGAGTTTTCATGCTTTAATAGTAGCTACTGTTACATGATGTTTTAAGGTTTGTAAAGCACTTTTCACGTGTTAACTTCTTTGATTGTCACTACAACCCTCTAAATACTATTATTATCCCCATATTATAAACAAGGAAACTGAGGCAGACGGGGTAAGTGGCTTGCCCGCAGTCACACAACTAAGTGAGTGAAACAGGATTTAAACCTGTCTTCTTGATGCCGATTCCAACACCACCTAGTTGCATCCATATCCCCAGTGTTTAACACGGGACCTGGCATTTAGTAAGCAATTAATATATATTTGTTGATTGATTCATTCATTCAATCAGAAAAATGGAGAGAAGGATTAAGATAAGTGAAAAAAGCTACTTTTCCTGAACCATTAGACAAAAGTTTATTTTTATTTTATTTCAATCTAACCAAGACTATATCACCACTCTGCTGCATCTATAAATATATACCTGTATCTTCCATTTTTATCCATAATTTACCTTGGAAGGCCAGAGAATACATAAGAAATGAAGTTCTGCATTTTTTCCATAGAAATGAAATGCATCTTTATAATCTTTGATGCTGTTCTCTGCCGGTGGATTTAATTTTTGCTTCCCATAAAGCACAAAAGAAACGCAACTTTATGAACTTCACTTCCTATTTCCTGGTATGCTACTTTTAAAGAGAAATGGTTCCCAGGTGTGGCCTACATGTACAAAAAAGAAGCAAAAGGAAAGAAAGGGATGAGGCTGAGAGGTCAGGATCTACAGCTGTGTTTTCCTAAACAATGTGAAAAGGCATTTTCTGTTAAGGAAATAGCAGGAGAAGTGATTCAGAAGAGAGACTTCACCCAAGCGGGTTTTTTTTTATAACCACAGCCCCCCAAAACCCACCAAGGAAATGAGAGAAAAGTCATTCTCTCTCTCCCCAGACCAACAGCCCCTGCTGACCACACCGCAACAACCAAAACTATTTTTATATCCTTTCAGGAACTTGGATTGTTTTCAGTGTTGTCAAGATTGCAGGAAAAAGTTAGTAGATTTTCCACACACTAGACATTGTCTTCACGTGGTCATTATTGGGATTGGTAGCTGCTTTCTAGTTTATTTGTAGAAAAGCAAAAAATGTTTTTTATATCCATAAATAGCAAATAAATCAAATCTTATTCTGGTATCTCCCTCCTCTTGGCACTCCAACGTTAATAGAGACAGATTTAAGAAAAAGGCTGCCTTCATTTTCAAGAGGAAAATATATCTTTTTTTTTCCCCTATTTCCATTATCTTCTCTCAATCCCCTGAGAATATATTAACTCCATTTCTACTCTTTAGAAATGCATTTTCCACAAGTAAATAAGAAGGAAAAAGAAATAAGAAAAAGAAATAACATCTACATAAAATGATGCAGTCATTGAAGAAGAGCTAGAAAGTGAATTGAGTAATTACAAAGGCATGTCAACCACTCACATAGTTGAATAATTTAATGATACATAATAATTTTGGAAGGTCAAATTAAATCTATGTTGACAGTTTCATAATGCATCATAGCATCAAGGACAAGATAAGACCATATTACAGCTGACATACAAAGCATAATCAGTGCTTAACATAATTAAAACTCCAGAATTATGGAATTCAATCACTCACCAGAGTCTGACAAATTTCCTACTTGCTACATTTTCAACCACCATTATATAAATAAGAAATTAGAAATGGATGGGTCCTGTTACATTTTTAAATGGTTTTATCCATTAAAATGTATATATAGATTTTCAGGTTAAAAAACAATGCAGTCCATTCAGCTAGAAAGAAACACCTTATAGATACCACTAGTCATTTTCTTTGAGTGTGTATAAGATGTGTGGAGTCAGGAAAAATGTGTTTACATAACTCCTGATAAAAAATTCAGTATTTTTCCCAATCTTTGAAATGAAATGCATATTTTCTTAAATCAATTTGTGTTATTAGGGGACTCAATCTTAGAAGTATTCGACATGTCCATTTTTTTAAGGTTTTCTTAATTGGCAGTCCTAATATGGTAGGGCTCTGGCTACCTACAATGTACATGGGGGTGTGGAGACATAAGGGGATATTAAACAGTTTAGGACCAGTGACAAAAGAATAACTTGTTTGTTAAGAGAAACTGGATGAAGGAGAACAACGACAAAATAGCCAGGAACAATTTTCTGGATGATATTTCAGCTGACAAATTTTTTCTTGGGAGATTTTGTTCCTAAAATAAAGACATGCAGCTATTTGTTTCAGGTGCAAGAACAAAGGATAACAATAGCATTTTCCCTGAGGGGTAGCTAGATAAGGATGTTACCAGCAGGAAAAGCAAGTGTGGATCAGCCAGGAGAAGGAAGAGGCATGAGCTCTAAAAATCTTGTTTTGAAGGAAATGGAACCAATGAGCATTGGATGACTAAAGACCTCTGTCTTAGAGGGGTAGATGGTGGAGCAAAGACAGAGAATGAGAAAGAGAAAATGTAGCATCCCATTACAAGCCCAGCCTCAGGCCTTTCCAAGGAGCAGCAGATACCTGCTCCTTGGCCAGCTCCTATTCCTTTTTCATAAACTCATAGAATGTTAAAGAAAAAAGGAATCTTAGAAATCATTTAGTCTAATTCATTCATTTTATATGTTGTAGGAGACACTGTTCAATGAGGTCCTAGTCCTTGGAGCATGCCTATATTTGCCCTTCCTGGTGGGTTATACATAGATTGTGCAGCTCTAATTTAACTCAGAGAAGCTTGCTAAACCTTCTTTTCCCAATAGGTGACTGACAGGCTGGTGCTAGATGGCGATAAGTAGTCTTTGGGTTGTCTGAGGAGCCAGAACTGACTTCACATTCAAAAGATTATGAGCAGATAATCTCTCACTCTTCCCTAGTGGTTTTCCAGGATCTAAGAACTTTGTTCTGTGTGTGTGTGTGTGTGTGTGTGTGTGTGTGTGTGTGTGTGTATGTGTGTGTGTGTGTGTGTGTTGGGGGTCAGGGGGAGCGAGAAAGCTTGAAAATGAAAAGAATCATCATCGATGAAGGAACCTCCACCAAGCATAGAACCAAAATCAATAGAGCCATCTAAGGCACCTTCAGCCATTAGAGTTGGTAGCAGAGACTCCTGAAGCTGGTAGCAGCACAGAAGCTTCTTGGAAGTCCAATAAGAAGCCAGCATAATAGACCACCAACTTGTTTGACCCAACCCAATAATGGATTGAGCCATCAGTAGGAGTATGGCATCTTACAAGGATCCCTCCCAGCTGAGCAAGGAGAGCAAATAATCTATTACCAGCACTTTGCACCAAAGAAAATCTGGTAGAGAATCCAAGAAGAGATAAAAGAATGCCCCAACACACTCCCTACAAGTGTACCTCACTAATTTTGATTAATATTGAGAAAAGCATGTCCAATGGAGGCTTATGAACTGCAGACCTCAGGGCTATCCCTAGAACCCTCAGGAGAGAAGTAGTAGCTAGCCTCTGGGAACCCTACTTGCCAGTGAAAATGAAGGTTGGGAAAGTGATCTCAGAAGGGTGCTATACACAGATAAGGAAGCTAAGATCCTGGAAGTCAAGTGGCTTGCCTCAGGCCTTGTGGCTAGTGTGAGCTGCATGTAAAATGCACAGCTTCTTACTTCTGGGCCTATGGTGTCCCATTTCCTTCATACTCTTCCATCTAATCCAACCAGTGGACTTTCTGCAGTTGGAATATCTTCTACAGTCTCTTATAGACCATCCTCCCATGTGGATACTGTCATACTAACCTTCTCTCAAACTATTTCCCCTATAGATCTTTGTCTACATTCTCCCCCACCCCAAAAAAAAGAAAACTAGGGATTCCTGGTCCCAAACTACACGAATGTAAAATAGAATTTAAATATTTTTAAAATGTGTAATAACTAAAATTAAAAGCCAAAACTGGATCAAAGGAGAGCCATTGGAGAAAAAAAAATTTCACATAAATAGATACTGCCCACTAAGACACTTTATCTTTCTCCTCTCTCCTCCTTTATCTTTCTCTCAGAGTAAATGCTATTTTCTTCTGAAATCCCCAGGTTCCTTCAAGGCTTAACTCATGAGCCATTACCTTTTGGAAGCCTTTCTTTATAAGGGTTCACTGTGCAACTCCAATATGCTCAAGGGTATACTGTGCAGCTCCAAAAGGCTTGGAGAACTGAATGTTACCATTTCTGAGTGCACATGTACACCTCACAAACCAACAAATGCCACAAACGAGGGCTTGACTTGTTGTTTCGTTGATTGTCTGGACTTAAGGAGGTGATGGATAAAATATGAATACTGCAGATCATTAAACATTTATCAACATACCCCTGTTTTCTTAGTTGTTAGTATATTCTCCTTCCCCAAGTGATCATATGTATCTGTGTGCTCGTTGGATCCCTTCAGTGAGAGAGCAGAGATGAGTTTTCCTTTTGATTTTTATCATCACTGCCCACAATAGGACCATGCATAGAATAGATGCTCAATAAATGCTTCTTGGTAGTTAAGAGTGGGGCCTGTGTAGTTCTAAGGGAAAAAGGATTCTGGTATAAAAAGTCTGGTGTAAAAATGTCAATAGAACTCTGAAGGAAGACATTTTTTAAAAGATGCTTGTTGGATTAGATTGTCTGCCCAATCCCTGCAAATCTTCACAATTTCTCAACCTTGGAAAAGTCCCACATTAACACCCACCAGCTAATTATAAAAAAAAATCATCACTTGCAAGGTATTCTCAACCAGGCCTAGCCGTTGCAATGTGCATGCCTGCTATATGGTAGATTCACAAACTGATGAAAGTAGATACTTTCTTCATTGAACAATGCCCCTTTAAAAACTGCAATACTTAAATTTAAACAGTTGAAAATTTTAGGAGCCATCCCATTGCAAAAAAAAAAAAAAGCTCTCCAGCAAATCCATTTGGTCTTCATTTTGGCCACTGTAGTAAGATTTAATCAAGAGAGGGCAAAAGAGAAGAAAATACCAACAGACAAAATGGTGGCAAAATCAGGGCTTGTTTCAAGATATGAATATGCCAAACCTTGAGTATCATACTGATCTCAGCTCAATAGGTTCCTTTCCTTAACTCCAATGTCCATACCCATCAGGTAGAGCTAGCTCCCAAACAATTTTGATTAAACAGTTTTGTGTATGTGAATAGGGTTTTACCAGATGTTTATGGATTCAGCTAGTTCTGAAAGACTAAGCATTCCTCCTCCTCCTCTCCCATTTGAAGGGTTCATAAATCTGCTGGCTCTATCTTCCCTACATCTTCCAGATATTGCTACAAATATTTTCAGTTGGCACTGCAGACAAGAATGAAGAGGAAACTCATCATTCTCATGGTCAGATTTCAAAATCTTTGGGCATCACTGCAGGGCCCATCAAGCAAGGAATGTGCTTGAACATTTTAGCCTCTTCCATTCAAGTTTTCCAGTGCTGTAAACTATTGTTGGAAGGCAAATGATCTTAAGCACCAAATGTTAGAACCAAGTAGATGAATTGTCCACCTTTTTGTCATGGGAACTGCCATCCACAATGAGACTGAAGGTAACCACAATCATTTTACTATTTCTATTTACTTTTATTCACACAGGTGAGACATTACCATAAAAATTTCTTATTAAAACATAGTCTGTAGATACTTTAATAATTTTCAAGTAGAATGCTGCTTTGACTCAACATCAGTACTATGGATTCCATTGTCCCAAAAAAGATAATTTCAAACTTCACTGGTGAAGTTTTTCATCTGAAACTTGAATGACTTTTCATTGCCTAATACCTAGTTTAAATGCCACTCAGGAAAATTCATTATTGTACTTAAATAATAAATAATTACATTGGCTATTGTAAAAAAAATGTAAATTTATTCTGGTCCACAAATTCACTTGTTTCTGTTTTCAGTCATTTTGTATGAGCACTTTAAAATAATTTTTTAAGGTCAACTTTAGCAGAAAAGTTTTAAAACAGATTTTACTTCTTAAATGGGTTTTATGACTCAGTGGATTTTATGACTTAGGAATGTCATGCCTAATCATTAATCAAGCTAGGAAGCAGCTCTTGAATTTACAGTGACCTGCAGAGAGTACACGATGTTTGTATTTCTGCCAATGCCAAGCAACAGCTATGTATATACAAAGTACAGGTTGGTCTTCTTACTGACAGAGAAGGTGAATGGAATGCAGGAATGGCCCTTTACTTTCTAGCTTATCAGAGATACTGAGATGTTTCTTAAAAAGAAAAATGAATAAGTGCTTCAAAGAGAAAACAAAGAAGAAAAGGGAAAAAAGGACTCATAGGAGACATAAGAGAAACCTAATTTCTATCATACTATTGGAGGATAATAATAATGGATAGTATATTGT
The DNA here is from genome assembly GCF_003287225.1 of Phascolarctos cinereus. Taxonomy (NCBI): domain Eukaryota; kingdom Metazoa; phylum Chordata; class Mammalia; order Diprotodontia; family Phascolarctidae; genus Phascolarctos; species Phascolarctos cinereus. The sequence goes on along the minus strand of NW_027556402.1, from coordinate 79,347,712 downwards.
GCTTAAGATTTGCAAAGCCCTTTATATAAGTTATCTCATTTGATCCATACAACAGCTCTGTGAGATGGGCATCATTATTTTCTCCATTTTACAGATGAGGGAACTGAGACCCCAAGGTTAATTGACTAGCTCAGAGTCACACAGCTAACAGGTATCTAGGGAATGATTTTAACTCAGGTCTTTCCAACACTAAGTCTAACTACTGGTTAGAAGAATATGACAGAGAAGAGAAAGGGAAGGATTTGGAGCTGTGTAACAGGTATGAGATTTTGATGATATATCATAGAGTTAGATTTCCTGAAGAGAAAGTAGCTTACTTTGCTTCATGGAAGGATGATGTAGATACAAAAGTCCTGCCAAAAGAGAGGTCATTCAGATGAAGACCAGGGGTAGAGGATCCAAGTAGTGGTACTGCAGACTTCCTACTAGGGGGTCCTAAGGTGCCATACAGTGTCCTGACATGAATAATTAAGGGGTATGCTGTCTTCTCAAGGCAGTGTATGTATATGTGTGTGCTTTATATGTGTGCATGTGTTTGGGTGTGGGTGTACATATTATATGCATACACATATATTACATAATCTCTGATCACAATGTCTAGGTTCATTCTGACAGAATTCTTTTATCATCTATCTTCATGTGAATCACCAGAAGAGGAAACAAGTTTCAGGAGACTCTCCATAAAGTATACAGACACATATGCATACACACATTATATATATACACATGTGTGTATATAGACATACATATGTACATATACATACGTTATAATCCCCATTTTTCATAAGGAGCCTCCTGAAACTTTTTAAATCTGCCAATCCCCCTTTCTCTGTTCCCTGATTCATATGGGAATGGAAGACCAAAAAATTCTGCTAGAAGGAACCTAGACATCATGATCAGAAATTATGAAGTTCCGTGAGGTTAGGGACACATCTAGTATTTTCACCAGTCACTCAGTCAGTCAGTCAACAAGCATTTATTAAGCACTTGCTGCATACTAAGCACTGTGCTGAGTGTTGGGGATGTGAGGAAAGACAAAAGACAGTCTCTGCCCTCAAGGAGCTCACAGGGTAATGAGGGAGAATTCTTCGCTACTGCTGATGAATAGTTGGGACTTCAAAACAAAAAGGTAGATTTGGGAGAAGAGCTGAATATGAACGTGATTACTGATAATAGGATTTGGATTTCCAGATCATTTATTGTTGTTGTTATTCAGTCATTTTTCAGTTGTGTCAGACTAGCCATGACCCCATTTGGGGTTTTCTTAGCAAAGATACTGGAGTGTTTTGCCATTTTCTTCTCTAGCTCGTTTTACAGATGAGGAAACTAAGGGAAACAGAGTTAAGTGATTTACCCAGGGTCACACAGCTAGTAAGTGTCAAAGATTGGATTTGAACTCAGGAAGATGAGAGTTCTTGACTACACACCTGGCATTCTATCTACTGCACCATCTAGCTGCCTCTGGCTTAATACAAAGGAATGATGAGCTTTTGGTTAGCATACCTACCAAGCACTTGTAAAAGAGATTCACCTTGGTTCTTGAAGATCTGATTAGGAGGTCTTTAAGAACAGGAAATGGAGAAAAATGACAACATATATCTTCAAAGTCACATAAAAACAAAAAGTAGTAATTAGAATGTGTTGCCTTGTATTTGCCTTGTGTTTGTTTTTAATTTATTTTGTACATTCTTCTCTATGTGCATATTGTCTCCTTCAATAGAATATAAGCTCCTCAAAAACAGGGACTGATTCACTTTTGTCCCCAGCACCTAGAACAAGAGCTGGAACTTAGGAGGCACTTATTAAGTACTGATTAGTTCATCAATTAATTGACTGATTAAATATCAACAAAGAGGACCAGTAATTAGTTTACAAATAATAATATCCAAGAAGATGACCAGTAACAAAACCAGTAGATATGAACAAACGTACCAAGTATGGGTAACAAGCAAGGTCGACTGGATTATCTTCATACAAGCCAATAAATTAAACTTTTTGGGCTCCTTTGACAGTAATCTCGGGACTCTTAATTGGGATATGGATATGCAAGTATGTGCCCCTATAGATAATACAGGTGATGGAAGAGTATTATTGTCCACATGAGGAAACTCATGAACCAGAACAGGGAATCATGGTGGAAGGTATTCAGAGGAAATAAGTAGTATCATCAGGAAAGTATGATTCATCCAGTTAGAAAGAGGAAATAGGCAATATATTTAAGAAATAGGTCACAAACCTAGCACAGAAGTTTGGTATTTATTGGGTACTTCAACTCTCCAAACACCTGCTAGGCACTTCGTTAAAAATTTATCAGTGGCTTGAATGATAAGCAATGAGAGGAACTTTCACTGGAAATAAATGACGGGAATATTTTGTGATAGAGAAAGAAAAAGGACGTAGGTGCTGCCCCTGACAATAATATGAAAGCTGAGAAGAGTAAAGGGCTTGTAGGGGGAAAACCATGAGTTCTGTTCTGGACATGTTTAGTTTGTGATACTTAGGGGATATCCAGTTTGAGATGTCCGAAAAGGCAAGTGGTGATGTGATGAAGCTCAGGACAGAGATTAGGCTAAACATACAGATTTTTGGACTTTTTTTGCATCAAAATGATAATTAAATCTATGTTAACTGATAAAATCACCAAGTGGAGTAGCATAGAGAGAAAAGAGACAAGGACAGAGTCTTGGGAGACATCCACAGTTAGTGGGCATGACATGGATAAAGATTCAGCAAAGGAAACTGAGAAGTAGTGAAAAATGAGAAAATAGAACCAGGAAAAAGCAGTATCACAAAAACCTAAACAGGTGGGAGTATCTAAAAAGAGAGGGTAATAGTGCCAAAGGCTGCAGAGATTTCAAGGATGAGGATTGGCATATAGTAAGTATTTAATAAATACTTTTTTCATAAATTAGTTGATTCTATGGACATGGATAGATTAATGACTACTCGTTGAGTCTGATTGAATTCAACAAGGATATATTAAGCACCTACTATTTACAAGGCACTGAATCTCCCTTATTGTATCAAACTCTACCCATCCTACCCATAAAGACAACATAAGTAGTTTTATCAGATGCTTTGCTGAAAGCCAGGTATATTCTACCTCTGACATTCTCCTGATTTAACATTATAGTTAACCTTATTTAAAAAATTAAGTTAGTCTACATGTTATGTTTTTGATGAAGCCATGCTGACCCTCTTCTTAAAATCTTAGTTTATTGATTATTTGTGTTTGTATATCACCATAATTTTTCAATATATCCTTTTGTCCTCCTCAGAGATCCACCCCTAATAACAAAGAATGGAAATGAAAGAGTAAAACTCAGTTTAGAAAACCAGCTAGCACAGTAACTATGTTTGATAGTATATGCAGCATGCAACACCCAAAGTCCCTCACCTCTGCAAGGATGCTTCTTGGTCCTTTAGTCTTCTAAACTAATACATGTCCACTACCTTATTTCTCCTTTAAAGTTCAGTCTACCTCTTCCCTCATACTTGTTTTAGACACAACCACCACCACTACCACAAACACCCCTTTTTTAAGAGGGTAGGAATTGGAGAAAGCAGGCAAATGGGGGAGAGTTGTTCTAAGTTACTCAGAAACCAGAAGCCTTTGGGGAAAAAAAAAATGTTGGTATCAGTGCTGATCATACTGGGATGTTGAGGGATGTTAAAACATTTATCCAAAATGTAAATGTTTACTTGGAAAATGGGTTAAATGTCTCAATCCTCGGCTCTAGTTTCCTCATCTGTGAAATAAGAGAGCTGAAACTGCATGTATCTGTCTCTACCGTCCTTCCAGCTCTAGCATTCTATCATTCTCTGAAATACCCCAGAACAATGACAGCTCAATTATAGCGGTAAGGCAACTTCTGTACAATGCCTGGCTTAAGTCACAACTTTCAAGAGAGAAAAAAATTATATTAGACATGAAAGCTTCTGCATTTGATCTCATTCAAAAGGTGCAAGCTTTCGAAATCATAAAGAGGTCAGCCATGTCTGTGTTGTCTGATTATTGGCTTATATGCACGTTTGTATGTATGGATACTTGAAAAGTTAAAAGTAGTGGCTAGATTTTTATCTTCTACTGTTCTGTATGTACCCTGACTACTTGTTTCTCTGTCCTGTTTGTGTGACCTTTATTGCTATGTTGCCTTGCTATTATTTCCCACCAAGCTACAGAAGCCTTCCTCATCCTGGCAATTCATTCGGCCCTGGTGGTCTCTTCCTCTAACTGGTGTCATCGTTCATCCTTCTCAAAGAGGACCAATGACATCATGAGGGAGATGTCTTGACTTGGGTGTGAATTGGATGTGAGGCAGAGCTGCACAAAGTCGTCAGCCTCACTCTCTTCCAGAGTCATGGAAGTCCCGTTGCAAAACAAAGGTTAAGATGACTGGCGATGGCCCAGGATGCAGTGGGTGACCTGGACCTTTCTAAATTAAAGTCTGATTGGTTAGTTCCTCCCAGAATCTCCATTTTAAGTACAGTACCTAGGCCAGCCATAGGTTCCTTTCCTGTCAGTTTCCACTCCTAAATATCCAGACTTTCCCCACCATACCCCAATGTGCTACCTTCCTGTTCCCATTTCTCTTTTATATTTTGTCTTCCCCCATTAGAATGTAAGCTCCTTGAAGGCAAGGACTTTCTTTTTGCTCCTATTTGTATTCAAAGCTCTTAGACCAGTGTCTGGCACACAGAAAGCTCTTGATAAATACTGACTTGATAGAGTGTTATAAAGCTGCTAAGCATGTTATGTATACAATGTCTCATTTGAGCCTCACAACAGCCCCTGTGAGGCAGATGCTAGAGGTATTGTTATTCTCATTTTACAGATAAGGACACTGAAGCTCAGAGATGTTAGTCACATAGTTGTGTCAGAACCCGCATCTTCTTGAAACCTATCAAGCACTTTATCCACTTTGCTTCTCGAGATAGAAATTGATCCTCACAAAATAAAAACTTCAAATATTGGAAGACTCTGCTGAAGAAATGAAATATTTAAGAGACCTGGAAATCAAATATTCCTAGTATCATTTTCTGAAATACACTTTCTATGTTTTGAGCTTTATTATTTGACAAATAGTGATTTAGAGGCAGGGAATCAACATTCACTTCCCATAAACTTAGTAATGAACTAGATCTCAGTTCTTGCCTCAGCTCCTTCCTTTATTTATTATGTAACCTTAGACAAGTCACTTAATCTCAGTAGACCAAATATTTCTCATATGTAAAATCTGAATAATGAAACCTACTAGATGATGAAGTAAGATAAGATCATGGCTATAAAAATTGCTTTGACAATACAATTTTAAACTTTTATAATTTCAGGCTTAAAACCACACTAAGACTTTTGGGACATCCAGGACTAAGGTGTTATTTAAATAGAAGGTATTGTTATTATTATAACCATGCTATAAAATTAAATATAAAATTGCTATATTCTGGGCATATTTAAATTAAAACACTTGAAAATGCAAGGTGTTCACAATAACAGTATATAGTATACCTAGGACCAAATTTAAAATGAAACATCAGCTTTACTTATAAAATAATTATCTCTAGTGTGATCATTTGTATTATTAAGAATACTATTAGTGATATTACATTATCTGTTTTTCATCCAATTTCATAGAAATTTATAAGCCACTTATCATTCCTTTATTTTTGTTATACTTTTCATCATATGTTTCTTATCTCTCCTTATCACTCCACTGAGGGCAGGAATCACCTTCTTTATCTTTATGGTCCCTGTCCTCAGTGTGTAGCACAACAAATTGCAATTAGTAGGTGTGTGAAAAAGTTTGTTAAATGAATTAATTCATCAGTTTATTGTCATAAAATCCTTTGTATATGTTTGCTTCTTTTATCCCCAAAACAACCCTGTGACGTGGGTCCTAAAAGTACTACTTTCTTGTTGTTAAATCATTTTTCAGTAATGTCCCACTCATCATGACCCCATTTGGGGTTTTCTTTGCAGAGCTACTAGAATGGTTTGCCTTTTCCTTCACCAGCTCATTTTACAGATGAGGAACTGAGGCAAACAGGGTTAAGTGACTTACACAACTAGTAAGTGTTTGAGGCCAGATTTGAACTCATGAAGATGAGTTTTACTGGTTCCAAGGCCAATGAAAGCACTACTTCCTTCATTTTAATGATGAGGAACCTGAGGTTCTCAGAGTTAAACAGTTAGTGTGTGACCAGCAGATCTTAAATATTGCCCTTTATTCACTCCTACCAATTCTAATCTTTGGAATTCATGTTTCAATGGGTCAGATGAAATTTATCACACTAAAGATCCATATCCATGCCTATTGAATGAATGCATCACGGTGAAACTTTTCAAGACTAAGCCATGTAATATCAGATACATTAGCTTCTTTTCTCCAAAGGCCAATTCTCATTACTGTCTATGGATGAGTTCATCATTGGTGAGTTCCTGATCAGCCACACAGCTATGACATAAAGCAATGTACAGTATATAATGCATTTTGCCACATCTGCTTGGCGTCTCACATATTTAACTTCACTTTCATCTCTGAAGTGTAAAGATAATTATTTCCAGAAGTCACTAGAAGGAGCGGGATTCCCAAAAGACATGGCGTGTTAGAGTCAGCCTGAGCTTTCACACAGTGAGGAAAAGTGAAATCCCCTCAGAGACGGATTTGTGAAGTTCTACAGGAAGTAGGTGTTTTTACAATATAAATTTGTCCTTGAGAACAAGGGAAATATAGTATCCCTCAAAATGCCCCACCCAAGGCAGGCAATAGTGGGGAGAGGAGGGGTCATCCTATTTAGTACCAATTCCAGGGGTTCTGAGATCTCTGAAAATGCAGAAGGAAGACTACATTATGGGGAGATACAGAAAGTCTTCCGGTGATGGTGAGACTTCAGCTGCACAGCTGCTCACCATTTTGTATGTGAACAAGAAATGAGGCATATTATACGAAAGCCACATTTATTAAAACCCTTCACTACACATTTTTAAAAGCCCATTATTGTTCTGCTTGAAGCACACAACATGGTTCTTGAGTTTGTGCTGTGTAATTGGGTGAATCAAAGGAGCTGGAAGGACCCCAGGGGTCATCTTGTCCATCTTCTATTCTTTTGCCTGTACTTAACCACTTTGAGTCAATTAGCAAGTGTTTTAAGTCTTTACACAAGCTAGACTTGATGCTAAATACTGGAGATAAAGGAAGTCCCTGCCTTCAAAGAGAATACACTCTAGTGAAAGAAAAAAATTAGATAACTAGGTACATAGATCATTGTTGTTTGTCTTTCTTTCTTGAAGAGGACCCCTGTTTGCCTTAGTTTCCTCATCTATAAAATGAGCTGGAGAAGGAAATGACAGACAAAGGAAATACATGCAAGGTAGAGGGAAGGTAATCTCAGAGGGGAAGGCACTAGCAGCTGGGCAGATGGGGAGACGATCCACTTCTTTAAGTGGATCAATGACGATAATGATGATGGCCAGTTTTCAGAGTATGATTTCGTTTGTACTTCCAACCACCCTTTAAGGTAGCTTTGAGGAGAATTATCTCCATTTTACTGATAAGGAAAAAGGCCCAGAAAGGATAAGAGACCAGGGCTAGGACCCAGGTCTTCTGAAATTCAAAACGAACACCAATTTCTTCCTCCATGCAAAATCATCCTGGCTAGCTGACCTAGATCAGACAAAAATAAATAATTAAAATGCAAAACTGCTAGCACTTGTACCTAGCAGCATCTGCTTCAAAAACTTGGAAAATCAGAACAAAATGCTTTGATATCCCTCAGAACACAACCTTCCAATAGTGTGGCATGCATACATTCATAGCTGTGAATAAAGGGGGAGGGGAATAGCAGGCGCATGTGTCTGGTGCATTCAGCTCATTTTTATTGCAACAGTATGCAATGCATAAGGCTTAGGAGAGATACAATTAAATACATCACAGTCGTTGCTCTCAAGGGACTTACAATCTAGCATTTGCCACAGTGCCTGACATATAGTAGGCATTGAATAAATGTTGGTTGATTTAATAAGTGATCCATTAATGAGCAGCTATAGCACAAAAGAACAACTTCTTGGAGTCAAGGCCATGAGCATATCCCTCTGACCATACATGAGGATCCATTTAGTTGATCAGAGGCAATGGAATGCAGTTGGAAAGAACTAAAAACTGGAAACTTATGCTTGGATTCATGGAACCTGAGTTCAAACCCCAGTTCTGCCATTCACTGTTGTTTGTCCTTCATTTTGTAAGAGGGCCAATGATATCACAGGGTGAAGTCTTGACTCGTGAGTGAATTAGATTTAAGTGAGGCAGAAGTCCACAAAGTAGTCAGCCTCGTAATTCCAGAAGTCCAGTGGTGAGACAAAAGTCAGGGCAACTGGCAATGGTCCAGAATGCAGTGGATGATCTTGGCATCTTCAATGTCTGACCAAGCTCTAAGCATTCCACAGCCCCTGCTTCAGCTACCTGCATGGCCACTGGAACAAATTGTTTTCATGTACCCATTCTGTCTGGGGAAATCTTTACGTGCTTAGGTGTAGGCATCTCCCTAACTCACCAACAGTTTTAAGGCCTGTCAGTTACCCTCAACCTGGTTTAGCTCATCTGCCAAGACAGTTTACCATGTTGTGAACACTGTGCATACTACAGCTTCTTGGAGCCACAGGTGAGAGTTGGGTGAAGCAGGTGGACATCAAAGGTGGATGAGCAGCCCTCACACCAGCAAGTACTAGTCCTTCCTTTGAACCTGAAACTTATACTCAGATTCACAAAACCTAAGTTCAAATTCCAGTTCTACCTGTCATTATCTGTGTATAATTTTCCTTCTCTCAGTTTCTTCCTTAAGGTGGTTGGACTAGATGGCCTTTTTAGTCTCTTACAGCTCTCCAAGGGGTATAAAGGGGGAAAAGAAGAGAACATGTATTTATTAAGTACCTACTCTGTCCCAAGCACATTTTACAAATATTACCTCCTTTGATCTTCACAAAAAGTGTGTGGGGGGGGTAGCTTCTAATATTTTCCCCATTTTGCAGCTGAAGAAACTGAGGCAGACAGAGGTTAAGTGATATACCAAAGGTCACATAGCTAATAGGACTCCAGGCCCAGCATTCTGTGGTGCCTCCAAAGATCTTATGGTTTTATTCAGTTGCAGGCCAGCATCACCATCTGGCTTTCTTTCATCAGTTATCTCATAAACATCTATACTCAACATGTCCAAAACCAATCAGCTAACATTAAGTGCCTATTATACAAAGAACAAAAATGAATAAAGCATCTCTACTTTCAAGCAAAACATAGTGCTTCTCAGTTTTGTGACCTCAGAGTAATCACAACTCTTTGATCTCCCACCCTGTACCTCCATTTCTGTTCAGTAGCCAAATCTTGTCAATTCTATCTCCATTCTATCATACCCATCCCTTTTATTTTCCTTCAAACAGCCACCTCCCTAGTTTAGGTGTTGATTAGTTTTTGCCTCAACTACTGTAGTAGCTTCCCATTTGATCTCCCTACTGTCTAGTCTATTGCTCCACATGGCTACAAAATTGGTATTCCTAAAGCACAAGTCTAATGTCACTCCTCTGCTCAAGAAGCTTCAATAACCTTCTATTGTCTCTAGAATAAAATACAAACTCTGTTGTTTAACACACTATCTATTATTTAATATGCTTCACGGCCTGGCTCCAACCTAGCTTTCTGGACTGAGTTCATATTATTGACCCTCACATGTTCCTGCCAAACTGGCTTATTTATTCCCCGTATACTTGACATTCTATCTATTCTGTGTCTTTGCAGAGGCCATTCACCATGCCGAGAATGCATTCCCTTTCTCACCTTCACCTTTTGGAATTCCCTTTGAGGCTCACCCAGCTGCCATCTCCCACACAAAGCCTTTCTTATCTCTTTCCTCCTACCCAGTTCAATTAAGTTCAATCCAACAATACATATTGTGTGTCTATTGAAAGCCAAGCACTGTGGTAGGCACTGGAGATACAAAGACAAAAACAAAACAATCCCTGCCCTCAGGGACCTTACGTTCTACTGGGGGAAAACATACATACAAATAAATATATACACAGCATAAACAGAGTAAATACAAAGTAATTTTGCAGAGGTAGAAGAGCATTAATCACTGGAGAGAACAATTGATGGTTCTGCCAAGACCAAACTTGCTGTCTATCTATCTAGTTATCTCTCCGCTTTCTATCTATATTTATCAATCTATCAACCAATCTATCAATCTACTTATCTATCTAGCAGTCTATTTGCCTATAAGTCCATCTATCCATCTGTCTATCAATCTGTCTGTTTATCTCAATATAGTTACATATATATGTATATATGTTCTACTGCATAGTTCTATATCTAATAGAATGTTTCCTTCCTTGAAGGAAGGGAAACTTTTTTGTCTTCTTCTTCCCAGAGTTTAACTTAGCGCTTAGCTCATAATGACCAGATGATGTTTACTGAATGGATGAGTGAATCTAAGTGGCAGAATCACAAATAATAACTGCAGTTAGAAAGAACTCACACTCCATGAAGTATTGTACTTATGAAAGTAAAGTGACCATAAATACAGCCACACATCTTAATGTCAGCTGCATTATCTAGGGGAAATGGATAGAATGGTAATAATGTAACAGCAACATCCAAATGTAATAAAAGCAGGAAAGGGACCCATAAAGAATGGCAGAGACTCATATCGTTGTTCATAGCCTGTTCAAAATATGGAGGTATACTATAACTTAGAACCCAATTTTTTTCCAACTTGACTTTGCTATATCCTTCACATACTGTAACTATCTCATAAGGTTCATAATAGTTCCATGTGCCTTTTAATCAGTAAACAGTAACAACTTCTCTTGTATAGAAGTTATGATCCAAGGTTGAATGGATCACAGGACAAACCCTTCCATTCTTCAAGTTATGTCTAACTTTCATTCAGAGAGCTACAGGATGCCTTTCCATTACCAACATAGTCATGTAAGTTATGACTCATTTCTTCTCACTTTTTCAAGACTTCTTACTTTAGCGTCTAGACTCTAAATTCCTCAGAACCAAAGAAAAGGGAAAACACTTGGTCTCTATGAGTTCCAGAATTTCCAGACATATATCAAATGATAATGGCAGTATTCCATGATCTGCAGCTCTACAGTGCCACTAGAAGAATGATAATGCCAAAAAGATGAGGTTTGATTCCAGGGAGCTATCTCAAAATTTTTGAAAGCACTGTTTTCCTTCTCAAGTGCAATCCATTCCAGCCAATTTAAATTTTTTTTATTCAGTTTGGGACCTAGCCATAATATCTATCTAGGATAGTTGATGAAACAGCTCAATCCACGGAATCAGTCAATCAATGGAAAGTAGGATTTTTCATCCAGGAAGGGGCTATTGTGGGGGCAGCTGGATGGTGCAGTAGATAGAGCTCCAGACCTGGAGTCAGGAGGACCTGAATTCAAATCCGGCCTCAGACACATTATACTCACTCGCTATGTGACTTCCGGCAAGTCGCTTAACCCTAATTGCCTCACAAAACAAAACAAAACAGAACAAAAGAACAAAAAAACACAGGAAGGAGCTATTGCCAAGTTTGACATATGCCTGAGCAGCATAGGAGATAAGGATGCCATAGGATATGGTGCGCAAAAATCACAACGTGGGTCAAATGAGCGTGGGGCAAAATATCTTTATAAAGGGTATGTTGATTCAAATTTGCCATGACTCTTTTCAGGAAGTAGAAATGTATTCTATTTGTGATACAGATGTGCCATTCAACTGGTGACAGAAGTTCCTAGATTTTGTATTCCTCATTGTCAGAAAGACAGAGTATTGAAAACTAAAAGTTTTAGATTGCATAAAGCATGAAGAGTGACCATCACAAACATGAACACTCACATCTAATAAGATATAGAGGAAAGGTTTGAAGACCAAAAAAAGATGAGTGACTGAGGCCATCATTATTAAGACCTCTGTTCAAATTCTAGATCTGGAACTACCCGTTCCACTTGTTTGACTAAATAGTCAAAGTCATTTGGTAGTTCTGTGACGTATGAAAAGTTCAAGAGATATAGTTTCTGGGTAATTAATCATTTATTAATCATGCTAGAATATAATTAATAAAAAAGGTCAATGACACTCTCAAATGCCAAAGACCCTCTCATGGAACCCACTCAATGCTTATATGTCCTTAGAAGAGTGGATGTTCCTGAGTGTGGCAATCAACTGTGATTGGTTAACAATTAATGAGAGAGAATTAATGTTATAATGAGAGATGGACCTATTCTAATGAGGGGCTGGGGGATGTGACTTTGATTATGACATTTACTTCCAAATCACCCCCAACCTTGGGCAATCGAGACAAGGATCTGGCCCCCTGCCCAAACCTGCATGAGTGAAACACAGTAGGCCAAAATTCACCTTAGATTAAATTCTTTGTAAGGTTTTCTAGTTGGATGAGGCAACAACTCTACCTAGATAAGATAGTCTAGGTGGGGTAAATTTTTGGAAAGGTCAGGGATCTTCTCAATAATTTGCTATTTAATAATCATTTCTCTCGGTTCCAAATATGGAACTACCTCTTTGACCTTGGGCAAGATCACTAAGCTTCTTGGAATGAATATAAAAACATCTATTAAGTGTTTACTATATGCCAGGCACTTCATTAAGCTCTGAGAATACACATATGAAATGAGAGACGGTACCTGACTTCAATGAACTCACATATTAATGAGGAAAGATAACTAGATGATCTCTAAAGTCTTTCCAAATTTTGAACCCTATGATGCTATGAAGTCTCTTTAAATCTTTGCTCAGGATTCAGTTTTCAATTCAGAATGGGTACTCCAGTGATGTCGCCTAAGATTCTTCCGTGTTATATTGGATGAACTTCCTAGATTGTTGTGACCAAAAACATTCATTACAAGATAACCTGCCAGGTTGTCCTAACTGGTTGGCTTCCTGATCCTCAAAATCTTTTGTTTGGCCTGTATTGTATTGAATTCTACTGAATAATAATCCTCTTGAGGCCAAAGACCAGAAGTTTTTTTAATCCTTGTATCTTGAGTGCTTATCACAATGCCTAGGCACTTGGTAAATAATTATTGAATTCGTTTAATATAATTAGTAGGACCTACCAGAGCTCACTCACTAAAGACAGACCTCAAGAGCCCAGGTCATCTCTTAGTCATGATAGGACGTCAGAAGGAGACTGAAATGGAGACTATCCCTACCATAAGGCAGCTAGGTGACATAATGGCTAAAGTACTAGACTTGGAATCAGGAAGATCTGAGTTTGAATCCTGCCTTAGATACTTACTAGCTGTTTGACTCTGGGCAAGTCACTTAACCTCGAGATCTCAGTTTTTTCAAGTGGAAAATGGGTTGTTGTGAAGATCAGAGGAGATAACATATGTAAAGTGCTTTGCAAACATTAAAACAATGTATAAGTGCTAGCTTTTCTTATTATTACTCACACTTAAAAAGAATTCTCTTATTTTCTAATGTCCCTACTTGCTTATTTCATCACCTTAGTGATATCATTTGTCCTCTTAGAAAGCTAAGAATGAACGACAAACTCCTTCCATATTTAGCCATTTCATAAATAGGTCAACACGGGCAATTCACTTCTCACTTTTTTTCATATCTGCATTTGTTTGACTCTTGGCTTTGAAAGTTAAATAGTAAATTTATGTCTATAATAGTTTATATTTTAGGGCAGTTAGGTGGAGCGCCAGGCCTGGAGTCCAGAGAACCTGAATTCAAATGCAGCCTTACCAGTTATGCAACACTGGGCAAGTCACTTAACCCCTGTTTGCCTCAGTTTCTTCATCTGTAAAATGGGGATAATAACAATAGGACCTAACTTGTTGTGAGGATCAAATGAGATAATAATTGTAAAGCACTTAGCATGGTGTCGAGCACACAGTAGGCATTATATAAATGTTAGTTGTTATTATTATTATTCATCCAAGTGAATAAGATATGATAGCATCGATTATTTCAGATCAGAACACAATTGATTTGAATGTCACATACCTTGATAAATCCAGAAGATAACGTTCGCTGAGCATGTCTGGCCATGGTCCCAAAGTTGGAACCCTCATGAGTAAGTGCCTGGGAATCAACGAGGTGACTTTTAGGCAAGCCTATACTCCTTCTTAAGCCTTAGTTTCAAAGGACTCTTCCAACTTTTTATTTCAGTAATTCCATGATGAATTTCACATTGTAGAACTCTGTGGGGAACTCCATGAGAAATGATTTATTTGGACCCCTACTTTATTCCAATCAGTATTAATCATTTTTTTGATATGATTCCATTGGGATAGTGATTATAAGTTCTGTGTTTTGGCCCCAGAGTTGTGACCTAAAGACTGTAAGTTCACTTGCTTAATTATAGGAAGCTAACTAGAGCGCTTCCACCCTAGTTTTTCCTTGTCAAGGAGACCAAGTCTAGTGCGACAGAGGTGACTGAACTCCATGGAAAGTCCTCCAATTGATTTGTGTCTCCAGACCACTGTCTGTTGTCCAACATGAGCAGGTGACCATCTCATGACCATCTTTTGACCACTTAGTCAGTGAAGATACCCCATGTTTCACCCAACCTGAGGACCCCCTCACCTCCCATTTGAAATACCATTTTTTGGTTTGATGCATCATTTTTGGCCCTCAAGAGCAAGGTCTATCAACCAAAAAGATTCTATATTTTACCATGCCTCTTTTGCATATTTGTATATCAAACTCTATAAAAACAAGGTCCTAGAAGAAGGGGGCATCTCAGACCCCGAGGAAAGCCTGGGTCCACTTCATTAGAGGGCACCATGGACCCTCTAATAAAGTACTATTGGCTCGGAGCCCTGCTTCAGTTTTTTTTTTCCTTGAAAACTGGGCAATTATAATCCCCACCACTCAGAGTAGGGTTCTAGGATGTGCTCAAATAAGGGTCTGCCCAAGCCCGTATATAGGAAGTGTAAAATCAGATTCTTTTGTTAGGTTTCTTACTAAAATGTGCAAATACAAGTTAGACGGTTTCCACTTAGAATTCATTGTCCTTCCAGAGATCATTTGAGACAGAGAACTTTGTCTGGCTGTTGTTTAACATTATTCCATGTGTTTTAGTGACTTTAGGGAAAACATTATTATAGATTTAAGTCATCTAGTCCAATCCCCCTAATTTTACAGATAATAAACTGAGTGAAAAGTGTGCCCAAGTCACCCAGGTATCAAAGCCAGGATCCCCTGGCTCCAAATTCTGCACACTTTCCCCAGGAGCACACTGACTCTCTGATGTTACTTTGAATCAGATAGTTCTGGAGCCGGTTAGTCACCATAAACATTTATTAAGTACCTGTTATGTGCCAGGATCTATGCTAAGTGGGGGTAATACAAAGAAAGACAAAAGTACAGTCCCTGCTGTCAAAGATCTCTCACAGTCTGATGGGGATACAACATGCAAACAGCTATGCACAAACAAGCCACATACAAGATAAATTGGAAAGATTTACCAAAAGACCTAGGGTCAAGCCCTATCTCTGCACTATTTATGTGACTTTGGGCAAGTTGCCTAATCTCCCTTGGCCTCAGTTTCTTAATTTGTAAAATGAGATTGTTGGAATAGGTGGCCTTTGAGGTCCCTTCCATTTCTCTGGCTACTTGAATTGTTGGTTTTTCATTTTGGGGGGGAGGTGTATTTAATTTTAATTTCCGTAGTGAACTTTCCTGGGAAAAGAAACAGGCAGAGAATCACATGTAATCTAGTTAAAATCATATATCCTTTCGTGTGGCAGAACTGAGTCCTTATAGAGGCAACTGCTTTTAATAGTCTTCTGGTGGTTTGCTTTTTTCTTAGCTTGTTTGAAGGATTTTTTTTTCCTCTTAATAATTAAGTTGCATTAGTAAATGTCTTACTCTTTTACTCTAGGAACAATTTAGTGTTGAAATCTTTTTGTTTCATTTGTTGCTACTTGAAAGGATATCTTCACAGCAATTAAATATGTAAGAGGAAACAGACAAATTAAACACTGATATTTCTAAATATTCTCTAAAAAACAGTTGGACCATTTCTAGAGAGCATAAATACATACAGCTCTTTCTTCTTTATGTCCGTCGGTGACTGCTGTCAACAATTCACTTATTTCTTCCATTTAAAATGTTAGGGATTAGGTACCACACGTTATGTTAAAGGCAATCATAAATGATATTCTAGAAGTACCCTGAAATCTAATTTTCTAGAAAATAATGTAGGATCCTGCATATAGAGCTAAAGAGAATCTCAGAGGACCCTCTAGCCTCATTTTACAGATGAGAAAACTGAGGCTCAAGAAAAGAAGGAACCAAGTATTTATTAAGCACCTTCAATGAGCCAGGCACTGTGCTAGATGTTTTCTAAATGTTATCTCATTTGATCTCCCCAACAACCCTGGGGGGCAGGTGCTATTATTACTCTCATTTTATAGAAGAGGAAACTGAGTCAGAGGTTAACTGACTTGCCCACATTCACACAACTAGTAAATTTCTGAGGTTGGATTTGAGTTCAGGTCTTCTGGACTCCAGGCCCAATGCTCTATCTACAATGCTACCTCTCAGAGGTATTGTTACCTCAATAGCTGTCTCTCTGCCCCAGTGTCACACTGGTACCATTAGAGGCAGAATTTGAAATAAGGTCCTCTAACTCCATAATGGAAGAATTGTATAAATCAAGTACAAAGAGACTCTTTCTAGCCAACTTTGAAGTTGGAAATATTAAGAAAACATTAGTAAGTGAAATTGTAGATAGCTAGGGCTGTCAGAATACCTAAATTTAAATTATTTATTAATCTGAAGGAAATGTTCTCTTTCTAGCAGTTAATTCTTCAATTCAATCTAGTGTAGCACCTTCTCTGGACTCACTTTCCCGTTGACAATTTGGAGTCCCCAGAAGGCAATGACTGCCACTAGTCTCAAATTCTGGGAATAACCTTAAGGATTGCTGAATTCTAGTATTGTGGGTCATAAGCCCCTACTGGTATGTTTCTCAATGATTATCAGCCAGACTTAATCAGCTTTTAGAAAGGATATTTATAAAGCAAGTAAAGCAAGGACAATTGTTATAGAAATGGTACATATACCCCAAACCCTGAGGTATACTCTTCTCTTGCAAATTAAGAAAAGTAGGCTCAGGGGCAGCTAGGTGGCACAGTGGATAGAGCACTGGCCCTGAAGTCAGGAAGACCTGAGTTCACATCCGGCCTCAGACCAAACACTTTACACTTACTAGCTGTGTGACCCTGGGCAAGTCACTTAACCCCAGTTGTCTAAAGAAAAAGAAAAAGAAAAGTAGACTCAAACAAATAGTAAAATGGAAGTCCAGCAAACATGCAGAGAACACATTTGTGGTTAGTGGAGACTTTTTCATCCTTGGCAAAGTCTTCTTTTTTTTTTTTGATGAGGCAGTTGGGTTAAGTGACTTGCCCAAGGTCACACAGCTAATAAGTGTTATGTGTCTGAGGTCATATTTGAACTCAGGTCCTCCAGACTCCATGTCCAGAGTTCTATCCACTGCGCCACCTAGCTGCCCCTCTTGGTAGAGTCTTCATGAAGTTCCACTTAGGCATAGGTCTCTTCTGGAATCAGAGAGTCAGTGCTCTTGAAGAGTCTATAGCTCTGTCCCAAAGGGTTACACTCTCTGAAACTGCCTTTGCTCAGTTTGTGTATCTCACCTCCCAATGCAGATGCTGCCATCAAGTACCATTGATGAAAATATCCTGACCATCAAAGTTTAAAAGTTTGTTCCCTGTTTAGTGGGGCAGGGGGAGAGAAAAAGAAACTTCCATCTCATGAGATTATTATCACTAGAGTAAACCACTACTCAAATGACTGGCTCTGAACTCCCTTGCTTTTTTAAAAATTTAGACAATTATGTCTAATTCATTTAACAAAGCACAAGATATTTTTCATGGCCTGTCATCTATTGTTATCCAGTGACCAAAGCACTTGATACATCTTTAGGTTAAGAACTTGTCGCCACTTTGATTACACTTTTGGTCAATTGAATCAGTCAACTGAGTGGAAAATCTCTATTTTCTTTGATTAACTGGTATGGAGGTAGATTCCCACTCTTATGCAAGTACTTTTTGAGCAACTCTTTCTGTGCCCAGGGCAGTATTAAGACGATTCGATGCAGTTTCACAAACACTATGTCAGATATTTGCAAAATAGAGTGCAATGTTCTGATGGCACAAAGATGAAAAATAACAGAATCCCTGCCTTCCAAGAACTTACAATCTAATGGAAGGGATATGACATGTATACAGATAAGTATGATACAAGGTAGACTATAAGAAGGACCCATAAGGGATTTAGATACATTGTGCTAGGAAAACGTAGGAAGTGATCACTTTCAGCTTCGGAGACATTTTAGTTGTGCCTTAATGGACAGAATTGGGAAAGTAGGAAATACATTCCAGGCATGGAACCAGTTGACTCTGAGGCACTGAAGCAGGAAACAGAAGAACAAGATCCTTTACGCAGTTTGTCAGGAACATAGACTGTGTGAAATCAGTCTGGAAAAGATAAACTGGAGCCCAAATGCATAGTATAAGGGACAGGCAAGCAAGGCAATTGTAATGGATAAGAGAAGTTCAGAAGAGAAAAATTAGGGCTGAGCATGATGATCTGTGAGTTATCCTCATGGAGACAAGCCTTGGGAAGGGGTAAATTCACAAAGAGAGTAAATCTAGCAAAAGAAGATGGCTGAACATGGAGCCTTGGGAAACATTCAGATTTACAGCCTGAGGGAGGCAGTTAGTGGTTACTTACTATCCTAAAACAATTCATTACTCTATTCTGAAGTGGTGCCGGAGGTCAGCGTCCAGATCCCAGAAAGCACTTCAGAGAATGCTATGGTTTTCCCTGCTCAGATTCCAGGAGTATGCCACTGTTATTTGGCCTCAAATTACTTATATTCCATTTTCTTGTTTGCCAGGTACATAAGCCAAGGAAAAAAAAATGATCAGAGGGGAAAACATGTCTGTAAGGGAAAAAATAAAACCAAGAAGGGTATGGTTAGAAAACATTTCAATTGTCAAGGCTCTCCCAATGTCAGTTACTTTTGGCAACACTTGTGCAATTGCTACACCAAATTTTTTTTAATGTCCATAATGAGCAACATTTAAACAAAATCATCTTTATGTGAATGGGGTAAAAGCAGGGCTTCTGTGCAAATGGATTTCTGACATATCTTTTGCTGAATCCCACAATCCTCCGACACAAACCAGAACTTCTTGCCTCAGTTTCAAATGACTAAAAAATGAACATTTGATCTCAGGAAAAGTGGAAAATGGTGAGGAGAGGAAAAAGTTAGTAGCAGTCAACTTTTAGTGAAATAGATTAAATGAGTAAGACTACTTACAATTGAGTGCATTTCTTCCCCCTTTTTGAAGGCAAGAGTTCAACTTAGAACTATCCTGTTCCCAATGTGATGATGAAGCTTAGCCTAAGGTAGCATCTTGGTAAGTTAAGCCCACCCCCAACTATTGAGAAAGAAATTGTACAAATATGTTTAGATGATTGGAGAGTGGTCCCAAAATAGCATTAATTTTTAGGAAAAAAATTTATACTTCTCCGCCAGTCTCACACATAAACACACAATTAGGCAGAGAGGGGACTGTGTCTATGACTGTAAAATTAAAATTCTTCTGTTACTATTGATGCAAATGTAGAACAGTAGATAGCACCTTGGACTTGGGGAAAGGAAGATCTGGCTTCAAATGATATTTTAGGCATGTATTAGCTATGTGATAGCCAATTCTCTGAGCCTCAGTTTCCTCATCTGCAAAATTCAGGTAGTGATCTCTGTAACACTTAACTAGCAGAGTTGTTGGGGCATCAGTCAGTCAGTGAATAAACATTTATTAAACACCTACTATATGCCAGGCAGTATGCTAAATGCAAGGGATATGAAGAAAGACAGAAAACAGCCTCTGCCCTGAGGAAGTTCACAATCCAGTGGGGAAGACAATACATAAAAATGCTGAAAAGAAGTTGGAGGGGGAACAGGCAGTGGGAAAGAGAGTGACAAAGTCCTGCAGAAGTGATGTAATGTCTGCCTAGGCCTCTCCTTAGAGAATCTGGGAGGAGCTCTCGCCTTCTATGGTCTGAAATCAGAGGGAGGGAGGGGCCCCACAGATGGGGAAGCACTGAGGAAGTATTTATTTCGGAGCTGGTGTGTGATCTCAAAGAAAGATGTTTCTGGAAACAATGGTGAAATCCAGATCAACTGAGATAATGTGTGTAAGGCAGTTTGAAAATCTTAAGTCTCTATAACGATCTGTGTCTGCTATTATCACCCGGCCATCAGAGGAAAGGGCACTAAATTTAAAGTCAGGAAGATCCTGGTTTAAATTTTGTCTCAGATAATTATTAGCCATGAAATCCCTGGGCAAGTCATTTAACATCTCTGTGCCTCAGTTTACTCACTTGTAAAACAAGAGAGTTTAACTCAATAGTTTCCAAGGTCTCTTTTGGCTCTAAATCTATGATACTCTTATTCTAGTAGGTGGCACAGTGGCCTGGAGTCACAAGACTCATCTTCTTGAGTTCAAATCTTGCTTCAAGGGGCAGCTAGATGGCGCAGTGGATAGAGCACCGGCCCTGAAGTCCAGAGGACCTGAGTTCAAATCCAGCCTCAGACCAAACACTTGACATTTCCTAGCTGTGTGACCCTGGGCAAGTCACTTAACCCCAATTGCCTAAAAGCAAAAAAAAAAAAAATCTTGCTTCAGACTAGCCATGTGACCATGGGCAAGTCATTTCACCCTGTTTGCTTCAGTTTCCTCATTGGTAAAATGAGCTGGAGAAGGAAATGGCAAACCACTCTAGTATCCTTGCCAAGAAAACCCCAAACAGGGTCACAAGCTGGACACAACTCAACAACATAATTTTGTTCTATGTGTAACAGTCTATAGTCAAGTTTTAGTTATATTTATAGAAGATCAATCTGTGATGATATTCTTGGAGAGTGGTCAAAAGAGAAATGACAAGCAAATGTTCAGAGCAATTTATGTATCATTTCAGAATAGGTATGATGACTATGAGTCTGCCTCTTTTTGTATCCCCAGTGCTTAGCACAATACCTGGCACATAGTAGCTGTTTAATAAATGTTAATTGACTGACTGACTGATTTTTCTTAAATGTTAGGAAATAAGAAGCTGAACTTTCTGGGCAGGGTTTATTTAAAACATGTTATAAGAGCATCATGCATAATAACAGAAGCCTACTTGGATTGTTTTGATTTCCAGTGTGTGAGAGAATACCCAGACCTCCCATGGTCTAGAAAATTCCTCATGCTATAAAGGTGAGATGATGTGGCAGGTTGGCACGTGCCAAGCCTTTTGCTTGTGGTGAGCTGAGCTGAGTTTAACGCCCAGAGAAGGTGAGGTGGCAATGAATCTCATTCCTGTGCTGTGGTTCTTGCAATATCTTCCCAGGGGACAAAACGACATTTTTATCTTTTTACAAATCACCAGTCTCTGCATGCATCAAATCTGGCTTTCGGCAGTTAGGCATGAGTGATGAGCTTTGTTCCCTTCTGGATCGGGGTTGGTCTCTGAGGCCCTTCCAGCTCTTAAATTCTTTGATGCTGTGATTCCGTGCTCACATCATGGAGTAGAAGAACCGAAATTCATCTGAGGAGAAATAGAAAGCATTTGAGCTGGAAAGGAACTTAAAATTAGTCTGTGCCCCTCATTTTACAGATTGGAAACTGAGACTCAGAGAGGTGATGCAGTTTGCCTAAGGTGATGAAGAAGAGGCAAAAGTATCAGCAAGAGAAACTTGCTGATATTTTTCATAGGGAAAAGAACCCTTGAGTTCAAGTACTGGCACAACATTATACATGCATATGTACATACATATACACATATATACACATATGCGTGCATATATGTATATTTGTATCCTATATATCTGTATTTGTATCCTATGTATGTATGCATTTTATATATATATATATATATATATATATATATATACATATATATATATGTACACATACAAATACCCACATACATACCACACACACACACACACACATATATAGGTGTGTGGGATGTTCAGGAGGACTAGAACCTCTTGTGTAAGGGTTTGCAGAGCCCTTTTCAGGGCTCCTCATCCACCTTTGTCCACCTGTCACCCAAGTCTTACCTATGGCTCCAAGAAACTATAGCACTCACAGCTGTCACACCCAGGTGAACTATCTCGGCAGACATGCTAAAACAGGTTGAGAGTAACCCATGGGCCTCAAAACTGTTGGTGAGTTAGGAGGATGTCTACCCTAGTATGTAAAGACTTCCCCCAACAGAATGTGTGTTTAAGAACAATTTGTTTCCACAGCCATGAAGGCAGTCATTGTGGAGTACTTAGAGCTCTGTCAGACATTGAAGATGCCCAAGTCATTCACCTAATTCTGGGCCATTGACAGTCATCCAGACTTTTGTCTTGTCACTGGACTTCAATGACTCTGGAAGACACAGTGAGGCTGACTACTTTGTGTGATTCTGCCTCACTTAAATCCAATTCCCACAAGTCAACCCATGAATCAAGGCATCACCCATGATGTCATTGGTTCTCTTCAAAAAATGAAAGACAAGCAAGTGACAAATATATACATATATATATACACACATATACATACATACCCAAACACATATACACATACGTATATGTAGAATATATAACACAACTATACATATATATCACAGCTACGTGTATATAATGCAACTATATGTGTATATATATATGTGTATATGTATATAATATACACAACACAACACATACATAATATTAAAGTGCTTAGCATAGTGTCGGGTACATAGTAGACACTATATAGATGCTTCTTCCCTTCTTCTTTCCCTTGAACAACAAAATCAAAGGCTGATTCAGTGTTAAAGCCACACAAAATGAACATTTCATGTGTTCAGAAAATAAAATCTCATTCCCGTGCCTTCTTTCTGGGCATACTCGTTTCAATGCCATAAGCATTTGTTGCATATCTGTGCTTTTCCTAACCCCAGGCTCTAGGAGGAGAGGGGAGAGAAAAGTGGTTCTCATTTAAGTTAGAGTCTTTGGAGGGAACCAGGACATATGAATGTGAAGCAATTAGAAAGCCAAAGTGCAGGATCCCAAGAGTCAGGGCTGCATGTATTCAACACTTGTGAAAATACCTCATTCATCCTGACTATCCTTGTTGATCTTCTGATTCTTAGCCCTAACATATCTCTTGCCTCCAGTCTCCCATCTCCAGCCGCCTATTGGACCTCTTAAACTGGTGTTCTGAAGACATCTTAAACTCAGTGTGTCCTAACTAAATTCGTTATCTTTCCACCAAAATTCTTCCCTCTCCCTAAGTTCCCTATTGCTGTGACACTATCATCCCCTCAGTCACTCACACTTGGAACATACTTAACTGTGTGTTTTGATTGGCTGTGTCCCATGTCTGGAATTCTCTACTTCCTTATTCCCATTTCTTGACTTCTCTGACTAAAATTCCCCAGAAAAAAAACCCTACCTTTTACAAGAAGTTTTTCCTGATTTCCCTTAAGGCTAGTGCTTTCCCTCTAAGATTAGCCTGTCTATATATTATTTATACATATACATACATACAAGAAAAAGATACCTCGGGGCAGCTAGGTGGCACAGTGGATAGAGTACCGGCCCTGAAGTCAGGAGGACCTGAGTTCAAATCTGGCCTCAGATGAAACACTTGACACTCACTAGCTGTGTGACCCTGGGCAAGTCACTTAACCCCAATTGCCTAAAAAGGAAAAAAAATACCAAAAAAAAAGATACCTTTAAAAAAAATACATATAATAGTTGTTTGCATAGCGTCTCCCCCATTAGACTGTGAGCTAATTGAGGGCAGAGACTGTTCTTTTTTGGGGGGTAGAGTGTTTGTTCGTTTGTTTATTTCTTCACTTTATTAGCATAGTGCCGGGCATATTTATTGTCGTTGTTGTTGAATCATTTCAGTCATGCCTGACCCTTTGTGACCCCATTTGGGGTTTTCTTGGCAAAGATACTGGGGAGGTTGGCCATTTCCTTCTCTAGCTCATTTTACAGATGAGGAAACTGAGGCAAAAAGGGTTAAGTGAATTGCCCAGAGTCACACAGCTAGTAAGTGTCTAAAGTTGGATTTGAACTCAGGTTTTCCTGACTCCAGGCCTAGCACCCTAGCCACTGTGCCACCTAGCTGCCCTGGTATATCATAGGTGCTTAATAAATGCTTGTTGACTTGACTCTATAACAAATTTTATTGATATCTTCTTGTTTTTAAATTGAGTAATTTCCTTTTATTAATACTCCATGCCCCCCTCCCAGAGAGCCATTCCTTGTAATAAATAATTACTCATGATAGAGGAAAAAAATCAGCAAAATTAATAAATATGTTGAAAAAGCCTGACAGATGGAGCACAAGATGGCAGATCAGAAGCAGCAACTGAGCTGAATTCTTTCCCCTCCAAACAACTTTAAAATAATTCCTTGAATCAGATTTTTGAGCAGTAGAGCCAACAAAATGTCAAGGTGAGACATTTTTCTGGCATAAGAAAACTTAGGAAGCAGCAAGAGACATCTTTGACACTGGGGTGGAGACCTGTCTGGAACCCAGACATACAACAGCTGCAAGTAGCAGCTTCAAGAGCTTAGTCCAGGGATGGTAAGGGACTGGTCAGAAAGAGATTACAGGTGACCCTTTGCTGGCACTGGGTACAGCTGGTGCCTATTGACAACTCTGTTGTCTATGCATGGCTCTGAGTCACAGTTTCTAGGTGCAGAGGAATGCTGATGGTTAGTCCCAAGGGACCAGAGGTCCTAAGTTTCGGTTCCCAGGCAGAGGAACACTAGAACTTGTGGCTGCAAGGGCCCAGGGGCCCTTCCTGGGTAAAGAGCAGAGCACAAACCAGAAGAGCAGTGACCACACCACCTTGGAAGCACCAAAACCTTACAGACCCCCAGAACTAGCTCTGAGAACAGCAACACAAAAAAGTCTGGATAATCCTTCCCTACCCCGAGGTGAGCAGAGCCCAACTGTAACATAAGTTCAAAGTCAAGAAATAGGCTAGAAGATGAACAAACAAACAAACAAAAAGACCCAAACTTGATCATAAAAAAGCTACTGTGGGGCAGGGAAGAGTGACGCTTAAACTCAGAAGAACATAACCATGTAAAAACAGCTACAAAGAAAAATTCTAATTGAACCCAAGCCCAACAAGACAAGTTCAACAAAGAGATAAGAATGGTAGAGAAAAAAATGGGGAAAGAAATGAGTGATATAAGAGAATTATGAAAAGAAAATTAATAGCTTGGTAAAAAAAAAGACACACAGAAATACTGAAGAAAATGATACCTTTAAAAAACAAAAACAAACAAACAAAAACACCAGAATTGGCCTAATAGTAAAAGAGGCACAAAAATTCACTCTGGGCAGTTTTCCTTTATAATTTCTTGAAATGTGATGCCTAGGCTATTTTTTTTGGTTTAATCATGGCTTTCAAGTGGTCCAATAATTCTTAAATTATCTCTCCTTGGTCTATTTCCCAGGCTAGTTGTTTTTCCAATGAAACATTTCCCGTTTTCTTCTTCTTCTTTTTTTTTTTTTAGTCTTTTGACTCTTTTATTATTTCTTGATGTCTCATGGAGTCAGTAGCTTCCACTTACTTCTAATTTTTTTTTTATTTTTAGGTAATTAGGGTTCAGTGACTTGCCCAGAGTCACACAGCTAGTAAGTGTCAAGTGTTTGGTCTAAGACCAGATTTGAACTCAGGTCCTCCTGACTTCAGGGCTGGTGCTCTATCCACTGTGCCACATAGCTGTCCCTACCACTTCCGATTTTTAAGGAATTATTTTCTTCAGTGAGGTTTTATGCATCTTTTACCATTTGACCAATTCTAATTTTTAAGGAATTGCTGCTGTCTTCAGTATTTTTTGTGCCTCTTTTACCCAGCTGTCAGTTCTCTTTTCATAATTTTCTTGTATTGCTCACATTTCTTTACCCAATTTTTTCTCTACTGCTATTTTATTTTTTTAAAATTATTTTTTATTCTTTTTTAAAAATCTCTTTCTTTAGCTCTTCTATGAATTCTCATTGGACTCATGTTCAATCTGCATTTTTCTTTAAGGCTTTGTTTGTAGATGTTTTTAAATCATTACCTTCTTCTGAGTTTGTGTCTTGAGCTTCCCTGTCACCACAGTAGATTTTTTTTATGGTCAGGTACTTTTTTATGCACTTTTCCAGCCTATTTCTTCACTTCTGAGGAGAATGACTGGCCCGAGATTGTCTTATATGTCCTTTTGTTGCTTTCACAGCTCTGTCTGGGGTTGTGTAAGTTTTCAGTACTTCTCTAGGGAGAGATCTGATCACTGCCCTCCTGGATTGTGCTCTTGGTCCTTATCTCGTTCCCTCCTAACAGCAACTACTTCTCTCTCTGCCCTGGAACTGTGGCCAAGAACTGAGTAATGGGTGATGTAGCTGCCAGATGGTGCCTGTTCCTCCTCCTGCTGGTACGGGGGTCTCCTGCAATCTCTTTATGACAAGATATTCAGTCCCCTTAGTATCCCAAGCAGGCCCCAGTGTCCTCTCTGTTGCCCTCCGAAGTTGCTCTTAGCTGGAAAAATGACTGACTGTGATTTTTTCTTCACTTTCACTCAGAATTCAGTTTGGCACATTTTTTAAGTTGTTACAGAGAGGGTGTTCTAGGAGAGCTTGGCAAAAATTCCAGCTTCACTTGGACATCTTGGCTCTGCCATTTGCACTTCCCTGCTACACTGGAAGGATTCATTTCTGAAAGAATAATTTCAAGCTTTAAAAAAATTACTCGGTGTTTAATGTAGCCTCTTGGGAAAAAAAAAAAAGGTGTTTTCTAAATTTTCCAAGAAAGAACAATCCAGAGACAAGATCTCAATATATGGGATAGGAGGACCTGGATTCAAAACCTATCTTTGTTACATTCAACCTCTGTGACCTTGGGTATAATACTTTGCCTTTCTGGGCTCCTCATCTGTGAAGCATAGAAATTGGAGTCGATTATCCCTCAGGAAAGTGCGTGGTACAATGGAAGAAACATGAGTTCTACAGTGAAGGGACCTGACTTCAAAGACCACATTTCATATTTACTATCTGTGGGACTTTTGGCAAATAACTTAACCTTTCTGGGCCTCAGTTTCATCATCTGCAAAATGAGGGATTGGATTAGATAGCTTCCGAGGTCTTTTATAGCTCTAAATAGCTCTAAAGATCCTATGAGTTGAGAGGGTCAACACTAAAATCCTGATCTGATGTCTTATCATGGCATTCAGGGGATTCTGGATCTTCGAAGAGCCAATGGCCCATAGGCTCTCACAATCTAGAAAGGCTTCAACATGATATCTAATAATAGCTTATGTGACTCTTATATGAAGACCAGTCTGGCTAAATTTAGAGATGTTCATTCCATGACAAACTGTTGTTATCGTTCAGTCACGTGGGACTCTTCGTGACCCCATGCACTGTATGACTGTCCGTAGGGTTTTCTTGGCAAAGATACGGGAGTGGTTTCACATTTCCTTCTCCATTGGATTAAGTCAAATAGTTAAGTGACTTGCCCAGCTAGTGAGTGCCAGAGGCCAGATTTGAATTCAAGTCTTTCTCACTGCAGGCAGAGTGCTCTATCCACTGAGCCTCCTACCTGCCTCAGATGAAGAATTACCAGGTGTTAAAGGGTGTTTTTTGGCCATGTTGATTCATCAAGACTATTTACCAATGTATGGAGGAGAAGTAATCCAGTAGGAGAGATTGACATAGGGTACCCCTGTGGTAGAGGTTTATATCATCTTGACAGGCAACATGGTAGAGTGGATAGAATGCTAGACTTGGAGTCAACAAGGCAAGGGTTTAAATCTTGGCTTTGATACTTACCATGTACATGACTGTGGCCAAATCATTTAATGTCTCTGAGGCTGTGAAGTAAGAATGAAAATAGTGATGTACATTCCTAACAGAATTGTTGTGAGAATTGTCTATAGCTGTGCTTTACAAAAAGCTATCTGGGGAAAAAAAAACACATTAAAAACAAGAATGCAGGAGCAGCTAAGTGGTGCAGTGGATAGAGCACCAGCCCCGGAGTCAGGAGGACCTGCGTTCAAATCCGGCCTCAGACACTTGACACTTACTAGCGGTGTGACCCTAGGCAAGTCACTTAACCCTGATTCCCTCACCAAAAACACAAAAACAAAAAACAAGAATGCATCCAGACTAGAGGAAGGTAATAATGATCTTGCCCTAAGGACTTAGCCCTTGTGCTTTCTCTGATTCATTTGTTTGGCAAATCTCTAGCATGGTGGTGGTGGGGGGCAGTCCTGAGAAAACCACGGTGGATTAAAGTCACACAGCTCTGGCGACTCTCTTTGGCAGAGCTCCCTTCAATGGGTTTGGGGGCACAGAAGCTCCATAAGGAAAATAAGCAAAGACTTACAAAGAATTTCTAACCTAAGTTAGACATCTGATAGAAACCTCACCCCTGGTGAACAAGAACTCAATGGGAAAAAAATAGATAAGTCTAAAGACACTGATTAGGAACTAGGGCCTAGTCAGTGCTAACAGACTAGAAGGCACTGTTTATGTGTTCCAAAGTGTTTTGCATATGGCTTGGAGTGGAGGTGAGAGGAAGAGGAATCTTCTTTTGGAATCTCCTAATTTACCCAAGGATCTGAGAACAGAAA
Source organism: Phascolarctos cinereus (assembly GCF_003287225.1). Classification (NCBI taxonomy): domain Eukaryota; kingdom Metazoa; phylum Chordata; class Mammalia; order Diprotodontia; family Phascolarctidae; genus Phascolarctos; species Phascolarctos cinereus. The sequence continues at coordinate 79,318,996 of NW_027556402.1, read as the reverse complement.
CATCCTCTTTATGGGAAGAAAACTCACTAAGCATCTTCCCCCATCTCAACATTAGGGTTGTGACAGCTTTGCTTTTCTAAAAGAGCTGAGGCCTAAGTAGGGGGCTTTAAGGTAAAAATTAGAAGTGAGATTTCACTTTTCCCCTTATAAGGAAGACTAATCTTCAGCTGAGAACTCAAACTGAAACCAGAAGCTGGAAGTCAAAAGAAACTCTATAGTTTAAATGTGTGTGTGTGCGTGTGTGTATTATATATATTCTTATTTGAATCTCATAGCAACTGTTTTAGGTAGTTGCTATCCCAGTAATGGTAACAACCATGGGAAGTAAATGCTATTATAATCCCCATTTTGCAGATGAAGAAAGTGAGGCAAACAGAGACTTGATGACATTACTTAACCTCTCTCAGGCTCAGTTTCCTCATCTGTAAAATGGGGATAATAGCTCCAACCTCCCAGGGTAGTAGTAAGGATCAAATGAGATCATGTATGTAAAGTTTAGCTGTCATCATATATGATCCAAAATATAACTTGAAGTTGATAAGAACATTTTTAAAAGGTACAAAACATGTGTAAGGGCCAGAAGGAAGAGAGATTGCTTCTTGTTGGGCAATCAGAGAAGGCTTCATGGAGGAGACAACATTGGCTACTGTTGGACTGGGATAGTGAAACAGTCTAGGCTTAAGGTAAACATTTCAGAACATGAATGTATGTATCTGCAAAAAGAAGACATGATTTTCACTTTTGAACTCGAAGCCATTTAAAATTTTACTACTCACAAGTACAAAGTAGGCAACTTTTTGGATGGCAAAATTATCAGTTATAGCTAGCAGAAGTGAGGAAGACCAGAGCTCACTCAGACACTTACTGATTATATGACCCTGGGCAAGTCACTTAATCTTTATCTGTGTCAGTTCCCTCATCTGTAAAATGGAGATAATAATAGCACTTGCCTCCCAATGTTTTTGTGAGGATCCAATGAAATATTTGTAAAGCACTTTATGTACATAAAACTCTATGTGTTGTCTGTTGTCATTGTTCTCAAATTTCAGTCATATCCAACTCTTTGTTACCCTATGTGGGGTTTCCCTAGCAAAGAAAATTTCCTTCTCTAGTTCATTTTACAGATGTGGAAACAGAGGCAAACAGGGTTAAGTGACTTGCCCAGTGTCACACAGCTAGTAAGTGTCTAAAGCTGGATTTGAACTCAGGAAGATGAGTCTTCCTGACTCTGGTCTCAGCACTCTGTCTACTGCACCACTAGCTGTCTCATAAAACTCTATATAAATGCTAGCTGTTGTTGTTGTTATTCTGTATATGAACTTCTCATCTCACCTTCAGGTCTGGGTACTAATAGAGAGCCCACAAGTTAATGTAGCACAAATGTTTTTGTGGTCAAGTGATTGTCCCATATACTACTATTTATGTATGCCAGGATATGTTTGGAAACCAAAGGAAGTATTAACTGAGAGTAGCATCAGTTCAAAAATGAACAGTACGTAAGAGCTGGAACACAGTGCATCTATCAGCAACTTGCTGCAGCTGTAGTCCCTAGAAATCTCTTCAGAATCAGTCTGGACCCTGCAATTCTAGGAAATGTTACAGTTCAATTCCTCCACTGAAATACTACCTAATAAAATAGTTCCCAAAGGATATGAAAGTCATGATTTCAGTAGAACTGGTTATCAGGAGAATTCTGAACCTGGACTTACAGCAAGCATGGGAGAATGAAACTTGGAATCCAATACGAAGCAGAACTCAGGGTGGCGGCTGTTTCCTCTGCTCTCTGTTATCTGATTGCTGGCAGGAATCTCAGACCACCAATTCTGCCCTCAGCTAGCCAGTCATGACCCCATATGGGATTTTCTTGGCAAAGATGTTTGACGTTTCCTTCTCAGCTCATTTTACAGATGAAGAAACTGAGTTAAACAGTGTTAGGTGATTTGCACAGGGTCACACAGCTAGGAAGTGTCTGAGGCTAGATTTGAACTCAGGTCTTCTGATTCTGGGCCCAGTGCACTGTGCCACCTAGCAGTCCATAACCTTAGTCATTCTCTATTATTATCATTACTGGAATAGCACCTACCTCAAACAGTTACTGTGAGATTCAAATAAGAATATATATAATACACACACACATATACACATATATATGTATACACACACACACACACACACACACACACACACACACACACAGAGAGAGAGAAAGAAAGCCAGAGAGAAAGAGACAGAGAGAATTGTACAGACCTTAAAGGGCTATAGAAATTCATCATCATCATCATCATCACCACCATCAACCTCTTTTACTTGTAATATTCAATCAGTTGCTGAATATTTTTGGCTTCAGAGTCATTCTAAATCAACAGTATCTCTTGTTCCTGCCCCTTCCCCACCCACATACCTCCCACTGTACTTCAGGAACTAACAGTACCTTTGGAGTCAAAGGACCCAAGTTCAAACCCTGCCTATTTCAATTACCTATGTGACCCTGGGTAAGTCATATAAACTCCTTGAGCCTCAGTTTCCTCATCTGCAATATGGAGGAATTGAACTAGATGACATCTAAGTCCCTTCCATCCCTAAATCTATGACCCTCTGATCCTTCTAATAGATTCTAAAGCAATACTACTGAAGCACAGTAGGTTTAATTGTGTTTACTTCACTCTCTCAGTTGTTCTAGGTTAAAATAAAATCTCCTTTGTTTAACATTTACAATCCTGGGCATTCCCTCACTCAAGGTGAGAACCTGGAAAGACCTTAGCTTAAAAGGGCCAGGGTCTCCCATTGCATCCTGGGCCATATCCAGTTGTCCTGGACCCAGTTGGCTCTGGAGGAGAAAGTGAGGCTGGTGACCTTGCACAGCCCTCAAAGCAAATCAATTTCGAGTCATGTTATCAGCTCCCTAATGTCATGGTCCTCTTTGAGAACAAAGGACAAACACAACAAAAGTAAATGAACTCAGCAGCCAGATTTAGCAAGGAGCATCTTCCACTATTGTTCTTTTGTTACTTTCTTTCCCCAACCTTTCATGCCAAACTCCTTTCTTTCTTCCTTTCTTCCTTCCTTCCTTCTTTCCTCTCTTTCCTTTGTCTTTTTCTTCTTCCTTCCTTCCCTCCTTTCTTTTTCCTCTTTCCTTCCTTCTTTTCTTCCTTCCTTTCTTTCTCCCCTTCCTGTCTTTCTCTTCTTCCTTCTTTTTCTTTTTCTTCTTCCTTCCTTTCCTTTCCTCCATCCTTCCATACGTCCATCTTTTCATTTTTCTTCTTTCTTTCTTTCTTTCTTTCTTCTTTCTTTCTTTCTTTCTTTCTTTCTTTCTTTCTTTCTTCCTTTCTTTCTTTTTTCTTTTTTTTTTCTTTCTCTTCTTTCTTTCTTTCTTTCTTTCTTCTTTCTTTCTTTCTTTCTTTCTTTCTTTCTTTCTTTCTTTCTTTCTTTCTTTCTTTCTTTCTTTCTTTCTTTCTTTCTTTCTTTCTTTCTTTCTTTCTTTCGCTACTTATGGGCTTGATCTCAATACTTACTGGCAAGGAAGTTTTAACCTTCTTCATTTTTCCTGGGCCAATTCACCCCTCCCTAATCAACCAAGTGGCCCACTGCTCCAGAGGGCTAACCATACTTTCACCGAACTTTAATAGAGACACCTGATCTGCTCTGCTGCAGCTCAAACTCAAGGACTCAGGTAATACACTTGCTTTAGCCTGCCGGAGTAGCAGAAATTACAAGTGTGTACCATGCTAGCCAGCTCATTTTCCTGTACTCAGCTGTACCTCTCCTTACTTCTTGTCACCATCCTCAGCCAAATCTCCACCAATCCTCATAGCAAGGTCAAGAGGGAGGAGAACAGAGAGAGAGGTGCTTCATCTGCTTATGTGTTTGTATATCACCAAATATAGACACGATGTCTAATAATTGCCTATCCCCTACTAAAGTGAAAATTCCTTGGCCTGTCATTCAAAGCCCTCCATAACCTGGCCTCAACCTACCATTCCAAGCTTAGTTTATACTATTCCCTTTCTTTTTTTTTCTTTGGTGAGGCAATCGGGGTTAAGTGACTTCCCCAGGGCCATACAGCTAGTAAGTGTCAAGTATCTGAGGCTGGATTTAAACTCAAGTCCTCCTGACGCCAAGGCCAGAGTTCTATCCACTGTGCAACTTAGCTGCCCTTACTACTCCCTTTCACATACCCTACAGTGCAGCCAGACTGGGATATTCACCATTCCTCAAAAGAACCCTACTTTTTCTCTCTTCTGCCTTACTGACACTGTTTCCTCTCCTTGAAATACGTCCCTTCTGCAGACTCTGACAATCTTCAACGTTACTTCCTCCAAGAAGCTTTTTCTGATTCCCCATCTAGAAGCAATATCTCCTCTTCTGGTGCTCGTGATACTTATTTTGTGACTTTCTAATGTTTTCATCTACTTCATATTATATATGTATATTTTGTTTCTATATCTTATCTTTTCTGAAAATTCTAATTTCCTTTAGGGAAGGGGCAACATCCTATTCCCACAGAGCCTTGTACATCAATGTTCTTGTTAAATACAATGGAATTTCTTATCAAACTTCCTCTTGAGTATTAGGTCCAGGGGTAAAGTCCCACTGGGCATTAGCATCATCTATGTCCTCTAATAGGATCTAGTGACATCATTTAATCAGCTAGATATGTTTGTATATGTCCTCAAGTATAATGGCATAAACCCTGGCTGGTAAACCAGGCCAACCTCACAGACGATAAGAATTTGCTGTTTGGTCTAGCATTTGTGGAATCACAAGGAGAAAGTGCAGAGAATTCTAGAATAAAAGATGTTTAGCAAAGATCTAAAACTCCTGGGATACAGACCAGGAACAAGGGGAAAAGGAAAAAAGATTTCCATCCCATCCTTCTTCCTAATGTCTGCTTTAAAAGAAAAAAAAAAGGCAAGTTGTAGAGTTCCGGGTATCCTTAGGGACCCTATACCCTGGAGACAAGATCCTCTGTGTCCTTACACAGAACAGCTGCCTTTTGAAGTCCCCTAAGGGTTGGGTGCTAGAGTATTCCCAGAGGTGTGAACTAACCTTTGCCACTTCTGGACCTCTCCTTTCCTTATCTGGATCATCAGCCTTTGGCTAGAGTTTAGTCCCAGTTTTAATACATTTGTGGTATATACACACTCTGACAAAGGCTAACTTGCTCCTGGGTTTTGTACACAGTTAATCATTCATTATATATTACTGTCCTTGAGTCACTGAAATTTTGTTCATTAAAAAAAATTTCTTCATTAAAAAAAGTTTACTTTAAAAATGTTGGTTAGGCATTCGTATACTTAGATCTCACACGCATAACTATTGTTTTATATTTTCTCCTAAGAATAATTTTCTTTTCAAACATTTTAGTCAATACTCATTTTTTTAAAAAAATCTAAAACTTGAGTTTTATTTAATGTAGCATAACTTCAGTGCTTTTTAACTTTGCATTATATATTATATGTGTCTAATGATTATCTTTGAAAGTACCAGGATAGCATATACAGATGTTTTTCTTCCTTGTTCCTTTGAAAGTAATGCAAGTGGTTTCACTGTCTATATACACACACATGTATATTTATATTATACAGAAAGAGAGTTCCTTTGCAGTTGTATTTGTGTATGTTTGAGCAACAAAAACCATTTATAATAGGAAATAGAGGGCCACGCACCAACATTTTTAGCATTAAAATATTCCCCCACCCAAGTGACACCAGAGAATGTTGCTTATGTAGGAACGACAAACGACAAGATACACTGAAGCATACAGAATGAAAGTCTCAACTTCAGCCATGTCAACAAAAACATGTTTCTCTTCAAATTTAATTTCCATGAGAAACTATGCTAAATTAAAACCTTCCAGTGTAGTGTCTTTCCATTTTTCGCATTTTTACTACCTAGAGATCAAACAGTTTGACACAGCAAAAATTCTAGTGAGTTAGGAAGAAATGCTGATTGGTTTGTTGGCTGGTGGCCGGGGGAATGTTATGACCGGGTAATTATGTGTTCTGGACAGATGCATTAACCAGGCTTGAGGCTGGAGCCACTGGATATTATTTTAGTCATAAGGCTAGAGGAACTGAATCATTTTCAAAGCCCTGGCTGGCTGACATTGCCGTACTGATCCCAGTTCCAATGACTCTTTGGCAGCAGCTTCCAATGCTGCACTTATGACATGGTAAACAAAAACTACATTAAAGGTTTGCTTTTTAATCATAAAGGAGTTCAACATTTCCACTGAGCTCTCTTGCTATTCATCAAGCCACATTGAAGGCTATTGGGGATTTTCACAGGCCTGTCTGCTGCTGGAAGAGCTGTAGCAATCTAACAGACCAGGAGACTCAGTTTTTAACAGCCAAAAAAGAAAAAAAAAAGAAAGAAAAAAGTATAAGACAGGATCAGAATTACAAACGACAAAGGCTGGTCCATTCTAGTTGTTATATGCCCAACTCCAGAACAGACTCAATAGCCAAACTGTCTGCCTTATTTCGTGAAATTGTCATCAATTATTTTTTTTAAATCTCAAAAACAAAACAAAACAAAACAAAAAACCAACAACCAAACCTCTGATTAGGAAAAATATGTGACAGAATAACAAAGCAACTAGAATGATGACTTTCAACTTATTAGAGAAAAATACGATAAATCCACTAATAGCCCATATACTTGTTCAACTAAAATTCAGCCTTATATTTATGTTTCAGACTTGGAAGTCTTTGTTTCACTATGGTGAGCTTATTTTCAGGCTAATAACAATATAAGTAAGAAATCTGATCTTAAAGTTCCTTTTTCTTTTTTTAAATTCTTCAAGGTTATTTAGGAACCTCTCATATTGAGTTCAGAAGTACAAGTTCTTTAACTTTCTTTTAAAAAAATTCTTATGTTACATCATGATAATTTACTTCGAACATTTAGTGTAACTAATGGCATTTGAAGTAAAATAGGCTGGCGTCCACATGGGGTTTATTACTTGTGGAGATGGCAGAGTTAGGATTTAATCCTTCCCTCAGGTACATTAGTCCATGGTCACATCCTTGGCTTCTCTTGCATTTTTAGTATCTGATGATTGCAAGATGTAAAATGATTCATGCATGAGCATTATTTGAAGACATGATCCAAAATCCAATTTGTTTAGAAAAAAAAAAAGAAGAAAAAGGAAGATTCATCATTTGGTGCAGTTTCATAATCTTGTTATGGTATGTTCTTTTGGGTGGGGTGGGTTTCCTCTTCTATCTCACAGACGGTATTCATCAGGAATGAATCAGGAGCTACTTTCACTGAAGGAGTTAACTCTACTTTAATTGCACATGAATTCTCAGAAAAAAGTTCCTGGGAGTAATTATTGATAAGGTTATTGCATCAACCTTGACTGAGTTAAACTTGCAAATCTCTGCTGAATTATTGCATCTCTAACCTCCAAGATGATTATAATATCATATCTGTAATAACTAATGAAATACATAGGTGTCATTAATAAAGGTGCCACGGCCACTCAATCACGAACTCAGTTTTGCATTGTGGTATTTAGTATGGCAAATTTATTCATGAAAACCATTTGTTTATTTGTTCATTTGTTTGTTTTAATGACTAGACTCTAAAAAATTTCCTGTATTTGGAGAATATCAGAAGTCTGAAACTGCTTGCTAATTGCAATATGTAGCATGTGGTTTGTTTGTTTTCTTTAAGAATAAAGCTTGCCTTCGAAATCTAGATACCATTCCCAAGACAGACTTGCAAGAGAAACTCTCTATAAGACCCAGAAAGAATCTGCTAAGCAGTAATCTTAATGCGTACACTGGACAACATGTACCCCAGGAATGAATCATATAATAACAAGAGAAGAGGAAGAAAAAGCTGAATGGGAATGGCCATTATTTTAAAATGTGGAAATGAAAGTGGGACTGGGGAAAATAAGACTGCCTTCAATCTCAATTATATTATGGTTTTTAAATACATCTACTTTCCAAACTGAGATATCAGTTGATATTAATAAAGCAAATAAAGGAGTTTTGTGAAAAAGTTAAGTTCTGAATGGACCTGGGTAATATACCGTAAAGAGATCCCTTAAGAGTATAAGAATGAACACAGCACCTCAAAGACAGCACACATTGGAGGAACCCTTAATTCTCAAGTCCAAGTTATGAGAGCTTTGATGATTTTATGTGGAATTCACCTGTGTATTGGATTATGAACCCAATATTTTGCACATGGGGAATTATTTCAGACTCAATACAAATATGAAATGAGCCTGAATTGTATAATATGGTGCAATGCAAAGACTGATGGCTTTGGAATCTGAGGCTTTGGATGTGAATATTACTTCTGCAAACTCCTATATGTATGCTTTTGAACAACTCACCACCCTTTTCTGAGTCTCAGCTTCCTCTTCTGTAAAATAATGGATTGGACTAACTGACCTCCAACTTTCTTTCCAGTTCTAAATATGTGGTCTTATGAAATTCATAATTGATAGAATCTGTATTAATGATATTTTACTGTATGTGTAGCATCAAATTTCATGAATAAATTCCCTATTTGAGATATTTATTATTGGGTTCTTTGTTATTTAAATTTTACTTGTGATTTCATTGATGTAGGGAACTCTCTCGGACAGGGGTGGGGAACCTGTGACCTTGAGAACACATGTGGCCCTCCAGGTCCTCAAGTATAGTCCTTTGACTGAATCCAAACTTCACAGAACAAAAGTTTGGATTCAGTGAAAGGGCCGCATTTGAAGACCTAGAGGGCCACAGGCTCCCCACCCCTGCCCTAGGAGGAAACTGTATCAAGGCAGATCAGCACCTGTTACAGTTGCCTAGGATTCTGAGAGGTAAAGGGATTTGCCCAGAATCGCTCAGCCATATTGGTGTCAGAAGCAAGACTTCAACCCAATTTTTCCTGTCTTACCTAAAACCAGGTCTCTATCCACTAGTGCTAATCCACTAGAGTTTCTAAAATGGAGTAAGGAAGACCTGAGTTGAAATACAACCTCAGATACTTATTAGCTGTGTAATCCTGGGCAGGTCACTTAACCGCTGCCTGCCTCAGTTTCCTCAACTGCAAAAATGAAGACAATAGCACCTACCTCTTGGGGTTGTTGTAAGGATCAAATGAGATAATATTTGTAAAGCACTTAGTGGAACTTTTAAATGTTAGCTATTACAATTATCATTATTATATCTCTATTCTTAACATATGTTAGCATATGTTAACAGCTTAACTTTGTAACATGTATGTCCTTAGAAAACTGATTTTTTTAAAGATCAGAATAATCTAGCACTTACTCCACCTCCAGCTTATTGCTAGTGTTCAAAAAATAGTTCTTATTCATGTGAGTATTCACATTCAATTTTAAATGCCTGGTTGAAGGGAAGGAAGGAAGGAACCAAGGAACAAAAGAAGGAATAAAGGAAGGAAGGAAGGAAGGAAGCCCACTAATTGGTTTCTCTTTCTGAAACCTTTTCAAAATGCTATGCAGACAGAACAGACAGTAAGTAACCTGTACATTTCTCAACACACATCTGTCATCTGTTTATAACTTAAACTTACTGCTTTAAGGGAAAAGGATATGAAAAATGAAATAGGCATTAGTGTAAACCTTTTAATAAAGCAGAGAATACAGATGAGAAAATGCATTCCTTTGGTTTTTAATAATAGTAAATATATATTATATATATATGACTTTCTAAGATCCTTATAATAATTTTTTTTTTATTGATCCCATAACAAAAAAAGAAAAGGTGGGAAGCCCAAGAAGCTGCTGTGCCAATGTTCTGCCTCTTTTTATGGGTAAATCAAAGCACAAATGGCAACAAAGCAGTGATATTTGAATTTCTATATTCAATTCCACCCATCCCAAAATCCATCCACAGAACCAATATTTAGAAAAAGTATTAACCACAAAAGCAATGCTGTTATTCTTTTCTGGTAAGGGAAATGAAAAGGTGAATTTTTTTAAAAAGATTATATTTTTTTAAAAAACCAAGCCAGTCCTGAGTATTTTCAATTTTCCCTCCTTTTTTTTCAAAATTCTTTGAAACAAAAGAGGAAAATAATTGAGGGAAAAGATGCCAACTGAACAATAAAATAATTACAAATCAAATTTCCCCTTGCTCCCTCCTCTCCATCACTTTTCATTTCTAACTATCACTGAAAACTACCTTTTTATTTAATCTCTTTGGAGTTATTAAATCCCCAAGACACTGGTATTAAGTGCTCTAATCAGCTCTTACCTTCAAATTCTAATAAAGCTAGCTCAAGACTCAGCCTGGAGAATGCTGACAAAGCTAAATTTCTGAAAACAGTAAACACATCATTCAAAGTAAAATTGTCTTCTGAAAAGCTACCTTTTTAAACTGGCAAAAATTAACAATCATTTTAAATTTTAATATTTGCATTTCTTAGCTTCTAAAATATAAATGGGGAAATCTAAAAATTAAGACAAGTACATGTATCTTTCAACAGTGAAATAATTCTAAATCACTTTGACTGGGAGGCTCAAACAGTGTTTTCATGCTTTGAGAAATTATATGAACATTTTTGATACTACTGTAAGTTTAAAAAATGTGAAATAAATATAACTAGCAAATGTAAACTAGGAAAAACTAGTATAGCAATAGCAAGGAGCAATGATGCTAACATATAGAATAAAGATGCTAAACTTGGATTACTTTTCTAAGACATTGGTATCTTTTATTCCTACTACTTCAAAATAATTTTTGTTTTTGAAATGCGTTATTATTTTACAGTACAATTTAGCATCCCTGACATTTTCAGCTTATCTATCTTTTCTATAACATGAATACCAATTTAAACATCCTTCTAAATTCATTTATTCCTTCCACAAGCATTTACCAAATATCTACTATGTCCCAGGAACTGTGCTAGCTTCTTGGCATCCAAAGAAAAAAATCCAAAGTCAAATTTTGAACAAAATATGAATATTATATTATTATACAATTAAAGATTCACTATTTACCAAGGATGAAATTTTTAAATGAGTATTAAATCAAGGATCTGCAGATTACAATCTATACAGGGATGTTTAAATCAGCAGATGCCTTTCTTTTAACAAAACTTAACCTTTTTTTACTCTTATCCTCTTGAAATGATACATAATATTTATGTATGCTTGACAACAAGATATGTTTCAATAAAAATATATTTGAACTACCAAGACAAAATTGCTTTAAGCTTTTGATCTGCCTTATAGATCACGTCTCTGAGAGTCTTTTCCTTTCAACCTAGGATTACATTCAAAAAGAGCAAGATATACAGCTGACTATTCAACCTGAATGACACCACAATAAACTATGGTTTTTCCTGAAGAGAAAATACATCATAAATCGGTGTAACACTTACCTCATTTTAAATATTACTGTCTCCTTTTATCAGGTAACACTATATGACCTCCCCTTACCTCCCTCCTTCCCATATTTTATTTGGGATTTTAATTCTGTAGAGTGATTACAACCAGAAATTTCTTAATTAAAATAGGATATATGACTTTGGAGGTTTAGGTTATCTGATAAAGAGATTTAATTTTAAAAATAAGGGAGATCCTGCCTTCTTCTGATGCTCTACACGGCATAACATTGTAGTTGTGATAGACAATAGCCATCATCTAAAAGTTGTTATGTTTCAGATTTCAGTGCTCCATCATGGGCTCTTGACAATAAATACTTATTTCAAATTATCATAAGTCATATAACTAAAACAATTTGTAGATCATGTTGTTTAGAATATTAGAAGTCCAGATTGTTATACCAGTGTGACTGAAAGAGATACTTGCCACTGACCGTACGGGGAAACAGACTATGACCCTCTCACTTAGGGAAATGTTTTTTCATTGATGATAATGAGTGCACCAACAACACACATTTTAAAATCTTGGCCTGGAGCCATATAAATTCTTTTGCCTATGACACTGGAAATCTGGAGCAGATTCTTCAATCACCAAAGCTTACAAAATGCATGCAGTGCAAGCTGTTCTCCAGGCAGGATCCTGGCCATGATTTACACAGCTGCTGATCCAGATGAGAATAAGCTGGACTTCCTTTTTTGGCATTAAATGAAGAGAAAGAAGGGATCCACTTAGTCAAATGAATGGGGGAGTGGGGAAAGGAGCCACCTATGGCAACAATACTTACTTTGATTTTTTTGTCTTGCCATTGCCCCTTGAGTGTCAGAGAGGAGGGTTTACAATTGGTATTCCAAACTCATCAGTGTAGACATTAGGAAGCATCACAGCCATCTTTTGCCAGTTTCCAATTGCATCATGGATGAAATTAAAATAAGGGATAAAATCTTGAGGACTCAGTCACTTTAGCTTTATCTTCAAGACACTGCATGAAGCAGCAAAGTCAAGCCTAAGTGCTAGTCTTTTAATTTGTATATAGCTTTCCATAACACCCATACTAAGATGGAATATTACGAATATGAAAAATACAAAGAAGCATAGAAAGGCTCATAAGGACTGATGCAAAGTGTAGTAAGAAGAACCCAGAAACAATACATGCAAGGACAAGAGCAATGTAAATGCAAAGAACAATAACAACAAAAATGCTATGAAATCATGAGGGCTGATATCTGAAAGAAGAAATATGAGAATGGTCCTTCCTTCTTTGCAAAAGTAGGGTACTATGGGTGTTGAACATCATATATGATGTAGAATTTATTTATCATGTTGGTTAGTTTTGTTTATATTTTCTTTTGTCTTTTTTGTTTTTTGTTATAAAAGATAACTCTCTGGAAAGGGGAGAAGGGTATATTGGGAAATTAAGACGATGTAAAAACAAAAGGTGATAGTAAAATTGTTTGTTTTAATGCCAAGAAACTATGCTTTCATCAGGATGGGGAATCCCTCCACCCAGAAAGAACAAACTTGTTTATAGTTCATAGTCCTGAAGATTTGTTTTTTGAGGTTGAGTAACACTCAAAGTCTCACAACCAATAAGTATCAAAAGTAGGCATTTGAACTCCAGCATATCTACTATATAGTATCTACTATATCATACTAATTCTGTGTACCCAGCAAAAGAGCCATTCAATAAACACTGCTTTTTCCTGACATGTTATTATCATGTGACAGATTATACGTGGGCTGTGGAGCGCAAGAAAAGAATTTAAATTGCCTTCAAGTACCATTACTGGTCAAATTCCAATAAGTTAAATCTCATATTTTCACAAAATGGTAGATTTAGACCTGGAAAGGGACCCTAGAAATCAACTAGTCTATCCTCTCATTTTACACAGGAGGAAAATAAAGCCCAGAAGATAGTACATTATACTATCCTGTATAACAGTACCCTAGCACCTAGAATAGTGCTTGTAGTAACAACTTATTAAATGTTTAATGATTGGTGCTCCCTACCTAGAATGGCTTTCTTGTGTGGTTTGTCCTTTGTTCTCAAAGAGCAGCTGAACAACTGAATTGGATTTGAGCGAGGGAAGGCTGTGCAAAGTCGCCAGCCTCACCTTCTCCTCCAGAGCCATGTGGTTCCAGTGGCCTGATATAGATCAGGAGGTCTGGAGATGGCCCAGAATATAGAGGGAGACTTTGGCCTTTTTAAGCTAAAGTCTTTCCGAGGTCTCACTTTGAGTGAAGCAATGCCCCATTCAGTGAATAAACCTGTTAAGAACTGAGTCAAGGAATGGCCGCTTTAATTAAAAAAAAAAATCAAGCTGGGAGGGGATTTCTGGCCAAAAGAGAAACAATTACTATTTACATTCACTCTGTACTAGGAGGTCCCAAAAATATTTCACCCCATAATCATTGCCACCACATAATCATCACATCCTGCCATACTTACTACCTGTGCAACCTTTGGCAAATCATTCCCCTCCTCCGGGCTTCAGTTTATTCATCTATAATTAGGGATACAACTAGATTATTACTGAAGTCTCTTCTAGTGCCAAAGCTATGATCCTACAATAAAAAGAATTCATCGGCAACAGATGGGATTTACGTCTATACTGTTGGAGCTATAAGCAATCTCTAGGTCCTGTCTGGACAGGACAAATAGGAAAACACAAATACGTGTCCAAACGATAATACACTAAAAAAATATGGGAGCCATGTGATCCAACTAATGGCATCATTACTCTCTCCTCACCTATTCCACTGAAAATGGCTGTACAAAGATTTTAAATAAGCAGATTCAAACATTGAGTTTGCCAGGAAAATGCAAATAACTAGAAAGCCCAATTCCTATATAGTTCCAAGCGAGTCAAGGTTTTACTGTTCTAATAACATCATTATAAAGTTGTACCTCGGGGACAGCTAGGTGGCACAGCAGATAGAGTACCAGCCCTGGATTCAGGAGGACCTGAGTTCAAATCCGGATTCGGACACAGAGCACTTACTAGCTGTGTGACCCTGGGCAAGCCACTTAACTACATTGCCTAGCCTAAAATAATATAAAGTTGCGGCTCATTTTTAAAAAATTGACATGCAAAAATGTGAACAAACTACAAAAGGAATCTCTGCTCTATAAAAGGATTCCACTCAGGATCTGTTGAAACAGTGAGCTCTCCTTCATACATTGAAATATAATTCAGATTCAATGCCTGGAACATAGTACATGCTTAATAAACAATTGTTGAGTAATTGCCTGACTGATTCACTTTACAGAAATTTTATTTGCATATAACTTTTCAGAAGTGTATTTATTATTTGAATCAAGGTGAATTTGTATAACAGCTTATACCAATAATAATAGCTAATGTTTACATGGTACATTAAGATTTGCAAAATACTTTTACCTGTATCTCATTTGATCCCTGCAACAACTCTGGGAGATAAGTATTATTATTATCATCCCCATTTTATAGGTGAGGAAATTAAGGTACAGAGAGGTTAAGTAACTTGCCCAAGGTCAAACGCCTAGTAAGTGTCTGAGGCCAGATTTGAATTCAAGTCTTCTGGATTCCAGGTCCAGCATTCTATGCACATCTCCACTTAACTGCCTAACTATAGTTTAATATAGTTTAAAAATGGGTTAAAACATATGTCATTCTTCCATAGTTAAAACATTATGCCTCTATATCACTATCTCATTATTATCAAATATATATATATATATATATATATATATATGTATATATAAAACAATAAGGTAATCATAGGCTAAATTTCAGGATAAGAACGATAGCCAAATTGACTCTTTGTAGAATTTTATCAGTTATTTTGAAGACATAAGATCCTTAGGACAAAGTCTCAAGATATCTTGGGGAGCTGATTGATTCAGAAATAATGAGATGTAAAGTATTTTCTGCTTAATCTCCAAAATAGAGTTATATGTTTTGTCAGATGCAGCCTTGATTATAATTTATTTCCATACTAAGATAGAAAGACTTTATGAGACCTTGAAAATGGATGGCTATATGAGCAGAAGGGGGAAGAGTGTTAAATTAGGAGGAAGGATGACTTCAATATCTGGATCCCTGTCCAGCTCCTTCATGCTCTATATACCTAGGATGTGCTTAAGACTATGTATTTTTCATTTAATTTGTTTTCATCTAACTTTTATTTTTTCTGCCTCCCCCCACCCCTACCCCCATTCACCTGTGTCCTTCTTGTGGGGTAGAATGAAAGAAGAAACCCTTGTAATAAATATACAGTTGAGCAAAACAAATTCCCACATCGGCTATGTACAAAAATGTATGTCTTCTTTTGCATAGTTAGTCCATTATTTTTCTGTTAGGAAGAGGGTAACATGTTTAATCACCGGTCCTCTGAAATCATGGCTGATCTTTGCATTGGTCAGAGTTCTTCGGTCTTTCAAAATTACTCATTTTTACATTGTTGTTGTAGTATTATTAATTGTTTTCTGTTCATTTCATTCTGCATCACTTCATATATTATCTTTCCAGGATATGAAAAACACAAGCATTCTCTAAATCCATCCCTCAATCATTCCTTATGGCACCATGGGTATTCAGTTACATTCACACTCCATAATATGTTAACCCATTCCCCAAATATTGAGCACCCCTTTAGTTTCCGGTTTCCTAAAAAACAAATAAAGAAAACTGTGGAGGAGTTAGTCAGGTACTGAAACTAAACAGGAAAAATGACCCTCATGAGAAGGCTTATGAGGGCCTTTTACCTTAAACATGACATCCTTGAACAACTCAAATTGTCCTAACATGCACAGCTGGGGTTTAAAAATTCACCAGGCCATGTTAGCAACAAGGAACCCTAGGAGGGTTCATGAATGAATATTAATATTGCTACAAATGCTAACTGCTTGGCAGCTATGCTACCATGGCTTGGCAGCTACATGCTACCAGAGGTTGAGTTTCAGTCATTTGCTGCCAGTATTTTTTTAAATTATTAATCCCAGTGGGGGCCTTCCAAGGAAATGAATCCAATGATCATTGGATCAACTGTAGTTCCAATTTTATAAATTTTCTTTAGTTCCTGGTAGAAAAAAAAATCATACCAGCCAAGAGTATGATCTTTAAGTTATTCCAAATAACTTTATTTTTTCTGTGTTTAGAACTGAAATACTGTCTTTAACTGTAGTGGCTCTTGAAAATGTATGCCAAATAAAGAGTCATTTAATCCTTTAAAAGAGCTAATAGACCAAAATATGTCTGCCTACAGTCAACTCAAAATTCCTGTTGTAAGAGATATATAAAGTATTATATAATAATTCTCATGGACTGCCAAGATGCTGACATTTTATTCAGTTTATTATTTGTATTATTTGTCTCTTATTATTCAATTCAATCCAACAACTGTATTTCTAGACAAACATACATATATGTATACATATACACATACTTGCATACGTTCATACATACAGCTGGAATCCATGCAATGTAAAAAGAACTAAAGAAAAGGCTACCAGCATATTGGTTGGCCCCTCTGAGCTAAATAAGGAGGATGTGGACACAAGTTGCCCAGGATGGTCACATATGGATGGATTGTGATCTGAAGGGGGCACCCATCTCAACGTTATCACAGATCCATTGAAGATAAAAAGACATGTATATGTTTTCAAATCACTTCTAAAGCACTTGTAAGAGTGCAGAGTGAGAGATGGCTTGGCATCACAGAGGACCAGCCTTAGGGTCAAGAAGAAGACCCGAGTTCAAGAACTGCCTATGACACATATAGCCTTCATGACTGGAAGCAAAACATTTAGCCATTCATTGCTCCTAGCCAGCTCTCTCTCTGCACTGGTGGACAAATTTTGAACAAGGGGATTCCCCACACTGATTAAATCATTAGTCTGGACCAAAATTAAAAAAAAAATTGAAGAACAGCGGTAGATGCTCTAACTTCTTGTGAATTGATGAGGGACTTTCTGGGACTGTACAGTCTCATCTTCACCCCAGTCATTTTCCACCTTCCAAAATAGATCACCAGAGACCAGGCCTAGGAATTAATAAATCAATAAACATTTATTTAAGCACCTGCTGTGTGCCAGACACTGTGCTAACCACTGGGGATAACAGAGGCAAAAGACAGTCCCTGCCACTAATCTCTGAAATCTCAGGGACCGTAAGTCATCAATCATTTATTGTTGTTCAGTTGTAGCTGACTTTTTATGACCCCGTTTGAGGTTTTCTTGGCAAAGATACTGGAGTTTGCCATTTCCTTCACCAGCTTATTTTATAGATGAGGTAACTGAGGCAAACAGGGTTGAGCAATTTGCCCAGGGTCACACAGCTAGTAAGTATCTGAGACCAGATTTGAACTCACGAAGATGAGTCTTTCTGACTTCAAGCCCAGTGCTCTATTCTCTGTACCACCTAGCTGTCCAATCATTTTTACCCAGATAGTTTTCCACCCCAGGCAGTGCAAGTACTATTCTCCCCCACTTCCATCTCTTGCTCTGAAACCTCTCAATACTATCTTTGCCTCTGGAAAATCTGCCAATTGATTGCCCTATTGTTTCACTCATCATCTTTGTGCTTTCTTGGACTCCTTTCTCTGCTTATCACTGTCCTGTAAGTGCTCTCTCTCTATTACAATGTAAATTCCTTGAAACAGAAATTATATTTAGATTAACATCTCACACCACATATTACAAACAATTCCAAATGGAGACATGGTCTGGGTATAAAAGGTCATATAATAAACAAATGAGGATAGCAAAGAAGAAAGAGACCAACTCCTACAGATGGGAAGGTGTGTTCAGAGCCTAATTACTTGGATTTCTGCAAGATGTAGTCGGATATACTGTGTTTTTCTTCCAACTCTAGAAATGATTGAAGCTTTTGAAAACTTTGGGCCGGGTGTGACTACTGAAGCATAAGTAGATGGAGGAGTTTCTGAACTGAGCGCTCAAGACAGTGAGAGGAGCAGCTAGCTGGCCGTGGCACGAATTTTCAAGAGACGGAGGAAACGGGGTGCTACAGCTGTCTTCGCTTTCAGCAGCTGATGACCTTACAGAGGGGAGAGAGAATAGGTACCAGACTTTGAAATACAGTCTTCCCTTTCTTCCTTCTCTTTCTGATCAGGTTTGGAAAAAACTAATTTCAAAAATTATTCTGTTCCAAAAATTATAAAGTTACTTTTAAAATGTATGTATCAATAGGTTGAATTGCTTTTACCAGCTAGATAAATCCCCACCTATCTGGTTTTGATTTGTGCATTGCCTTAATTGTGAACAGGGGCATTGCAGAAGGGAGAAACTGTATTTAGATGTTGGTAAACAGAGATACTAAAAGGGCCAGGCTTTCTCCTGAGTGGAGGCTGAACCAGACTGAGAGAGAGAATCTTATGGCCTCAATGTATTAATAATTTTTAAAATAAACTTCTCTAAAGGCAGAAATAAACTGAGTCTGAGGATTTTCCTTCCTTTTGCTGCCTGGGATAAGACTGGGCTATTGGAAATGTGGCCTTATGTTCCACTCAAGCCCAGAGAAATAGATTTGAAGGGAAGGAATTGAAAGTGGTGACTGGCAAGGGAACTGCGTGGTGTGTAGATAAAGGGAGTGGCTGGACCTGGCAACACCCACATTCCACAGGTGGAAGACAAAGGAGTGAATTTTTTTTCATTCTCTTTATTTTCCCCTTTCCTCCTCCAGGTAGCTTTCCTTTAATCTGCAACCACAAGCTTATAACCAGACAGGTACAGAAAAGCTATCCTAGACAGACGTTGTAGAATGAGAAGGCCTCAGTATTCATTTTCATATGAAATATCAATAACACCTCAAAAGTGTAGAAAGTTTAAACATATGGTCACCTTTACTTTTAATGGTTCATTTTACAATGGTAGTTAAAAATCACTGCACAGTACAAAATGAAGAGAGTAATTTAGCAAGCTAGTTGATTTGAACAACAAAGGCTAACTGGTTAACGAAAAGTCCATTAAAAATCTACTACTTGATACAGTTGGTTATCTTTTTTAAGTTGAATTAATTGGGTTATTGCCAAATATCCTCCATACCTTGATTTCTGGTGAAGCATAGCCTTAATGTATACTTAGTATGTATAGGCTTAGATATTGATTTGGATAGAGTGCCAGCAGGAACAGTCAGGAAGACCTGGATTCAAATCTGGCCTCAGATACTTAACAGCTGTATGATGCTGGACAAGTCACTCAACGCTGTTTGTCCCAGTTCCCTCATTCTGTAAAATGAACTCAAGAAGTTAATAGAAAACCATCTCAGTATCTTTGTCAAGAAAACCCCAAATGGGGTCACAAAGAGTCAGACATGACTGAACAACAAAAATTGACTATAGAATTAAGATGGTCCTTTCTAAATCTGGTAACTAGCCAGATGAACAAGGTTATGTGCAGTGTTTTCACACTTAATTTATTTTTCAAAATCTTTCTTAATAAAAAAAATCTATTTCAGCAGAAAATATGAACAAGAAACTTGTTTATTTTGTCAGGATCTGTGATTTCACTGATAAAATAAGAACTCTGGGAGGAAATACACTCTCTTAATTCAGATTAATCACTTTTCTGCAACTTGTGTTCTTGGAGAATTGCTTGGGAGACTGCCTCCCAGGCCCCTGGTTTGTTATTCTGTGTTATTTGTAGATCAGTTGCTCTAATTCAGGGAGGTAGGGTAGTATGGTGGATAGGTTGCTGGACTTGGCAACAGGAAGTCTTGGGCTCAAATTCTGCCTCCGGTACTTACTCTCTCTATCACGGGTGATAAGTCTTTTTACCAGTCTGAGCCTCAGTTTCCTATTCTGTAAAATAAGGGTGATAATAGCATTAGTACCTATCTCAGAGGGTTGTGATAAGGTTCAAATGAGATGCTTCATATAAAATGCTGTGCAAACATTAAAGTTTTGAATAAATATAAGTAAAGGTTGATTTTTAAAATTGGGGATTTTAAAATGAAAGTTGTGTGGAAAATTCTAGTATTTGGATGTGAAGAAGCTTGGTATCTAATTAAATCTATAATGATAGACATTGGCTCTCCTACATGTTAGTTTATGCAATGGAATATTTTGTTCTCAATTAAACAGGAAAAAAACAATTTTCATAAGATTGCTTTTACCCTTTCAACCTTTTCCCCCAGAAGAGCCTCACAAGTGAGTGTCACATTCATACTGGGCTGCAAAGAGTCCAGGGTTGAGCAAGGTTAAGTAGATTCAATTAATTACTGGGAGTGATCACAAAGTTTGGGTTAGTTTGGGTCTCCTTTGTGTTTAATTTTCCTTAAATATGCATTTGGCTTCAACTTTGATTTTGGAAAAGAAATGCCTCTGTTAAAAGCAGGGCTTACAATAGAGTTTGAATTATTTACCAACAAAGAAATAAAGAAAAAATTTAATAGAAAGCACATCAGCAAAGTGGGATGGAAAAATGCTGCTAAGGTATGTTGGAAGCATTTAATTTTGATAGGCATGATATATAGCTAGGGAAGTAAGTATACCCAAACAATTATGCTGTCCCTGAAAGAGTAGCCGATTTATAAGTTGATTAGCCAATGAGACTGAAGAAGGAGTTGTCAAATTTACAGGAAGTAATTAAAGAAGTAGAGGCTCTCTTCTTTTACTGGCTGGTTCTGGATTACATAGAGATTATGAAGAGAGACAAGAAAAATGACAGAGTAGCCTAAACAGCTCTTCAACCTTCCTTCTAAGAAAATCAGGTTTCTCCACAGATCAGCTTTCTGGTTTATAGAAAGCTCGATTTTGCACTGTACAGATTAAAGTTGTAAATATACAGACATACTTGTGTGTAGATACATATCAGCACACAACCAAGAAACAAAGCAAAAGTGATTTCTAGATTTTTGCAGGAACAAAGATAAACGTGGGTGCATGGACAAACACACACACACACACACACACACACACACACACACACACACACACACACACACACAAATGTTCCCAGTTTTTTCAGGGGCACATTTTAATCCTCTCCATCCTCTGGTTGGCTGCCATCTGGCATTTTGCCTTTTATTTTATGAATAAAGTCCCCAATTGTTTCTACAGCTGTTATCAGTGCTGCTGGTCCTGTTGCAAATGGGGATAACAGGGGATATGTATCTCCACAACTTTCAGAAGGTATTTCAGCCTTGTAGTTCTCGTCACAGGTCTTGAATTGTGCTCTCCTACTTTATAGCCCATAACACAGATGGCTTAATTACTAGACACTTTGTCCCAGGAAGGCATAAAAGGAACCTCCTTTTCTTTTTTAAAATTTTAAATGTTTTATTTAAAGTTTTGAGTTCCAAGTTCTATCCCTCCCCTCTGCTTTCTCTTGGATGGTAAGCAATCAGATATAGGTTATACATGTACAATTATGTAAAACATTTCCATATTAGTCATTTTGTACAAGAAGACTCAAAAGAAAAAATGAAATAAAGTGAAAATAGCATGCTTCTGTCTGTATTCAGTCAATATCCGTTCTTTCTTTGGAGGTGGATAGCACGTTTCATCATTAGTCCTTTGAGATTGTCTTGGATCATTGTATTGCTGAGAATAGCTAAGCCATTCACAATTCTTCATTGAACAATATTGCTATTACTGTCTACAACTTTCTCCTGGTTCTATTCACTTCACTATGCATCAGCTCATGTGAGTCTTTTCAGGTTTTTCTGAAATCATCCTGCTTGTCATTTCTTATAGCACAATAATATTCCATTACAATCATATACCACAGCTTGTTTAGCCATTTCCCCATTGATGGGCATCCCTTTGATCTCCAATTCTTAGCTGCCACAAAAAGAACTGCTATAAATATTTGTTTACAATAGGTCCTTTTCTCTTTTTCTGGATGTCTTTGGGCTATAGACCTAGAAATGGTATTGCCAGATCAAAGGGTATGCAGTTTTATAGCCCTGTGGCCATAGGGGAACTATTTTTCTAGTAGATATTATTTACAAATATTCTGCATGAATCTATAGATAGATATATATACTGTATATATATGTATATATATGTACATGGGTCATATACTTACCACACAAATGATTGTATATATGTTAAAACTTTATATTCAGTATTAACATTTAAGCTTATTTACCTCTAATGCTCCTGGGTATTATTTCTGTTGCCTACGAGTATCCATGTAAAAAGACCTTTGTGGTAGTCATTGTCTGCCATATTGACCAGGAACATAACACTTTGTTCTCTACCTGTGGTGGTCTCAAAACAGGCTTACCTGTAGGTAAAGCAGGCTGAGGTATATTGAAGGACACATTTTTGGCCTCTTTCTGCCAACCTCTACTCCCCTTCCCTCCCCTGCCCCCCCAAAACCCAACAAAACCTCATCCATTGTTAATGAGTTACCCACTTTAATTATGCCCCTGGTTTTTAGTGTCCCTGTTAAATATAAGTAAGGGATTGTAACACACTTAGCTATTATCACCCGTTATCATTTAAGTATGAACTAAGCAAATGTATTAGTTCTAGCCACCTAGCAGAGCCTTGGGGGCAGATAAATTTTGATGAGGAAAGAAATTCGATTTAATTCAGTTCAACAAACATTTGAGTGCCTGTTATGTATAAGGAATTGAGGGTACAAAGGAAAAAATGAAACAGTTCCTCTCTTCAAGGAGTTTCAATTCTACTGGTGAATACAAGATATACGCAGATAAGTAAAGACAAAATACATAGAAAGTAACTGCAAGGTATTTAGAAGGGGAAGAACATTAGCAGCTGGGAAAATGGAAAAGACCTCGTGTAGGAAGTAGCACTTGAACTTGAAGGGAGCTAAGGAAAGCACTACGTAGAAGTGAGGAGGCACTCCTGGGCAAAAGGTAAGAAATGGAATATTGTAAAGCAATAGGGCAAATAAGACAGTCTGGCCAGAAACGTTAGAAATGTGCCTGAAAGGGCTAAATATTGAAGGGATTTAAATGCAGAACAGAAGAGTTTGTATTTTAAACTGGAGGCAACGGGGAGCCATTGAAACTTCTTGAGCAAGGTAGTGAAAGAAAAAGTCAGAATGTAGAGCACTGACCCAGAAAATGGGGATGAAATGAAGCCAAGGTGGAAAGCCACAATGGCTAGGCTTACAAGGTACAAATAACATAAAAACACTAAGAACCTGAAAAGAAGTATAAGAAATCAATAGATGGGGCTGGGAGTACTGAGTAAAGGTTAATGGCATGTACAAAGATAAATTTTGACCATTTTGCCTAGAGATTGATCAGTGTTGATCAGTCCAGATTTCTCCTGAGCAGTCTCAATTTTTCAAACAACCTTCCCATGGCAGCTCTAAATTAGAACTCTCTAACAAAGGCCATCATTTCTCAGCTATGGTGATTGATATTTTAATTGAATTCCTAATTCCTAATCAGGTTCCACCAAGCACATCTTCACTAAATGGGAGCTTTCATTTAGTTCAATTTAAGAAACATTTGTTAAATGCCTTGAATGAACAAGGCATTTTGCATAACCTTCCCTGCTTCCCACTCCTACCCAGATTCAAGAATCCATATACCTTTATCATTATCCTTTATTCTTCCAGTTCTGTGCAGGAGGATGGTAGCAAAGTGTCTCTTGAGTTTTGGAGGCAGAAGAAGGGGGTTGGGGGGAAGACCAGAATCCTCTAATGATAGCCTCTTTCCTCACTAGGGAAGTTCTTCCAGAATAAAAAGAATTCCAATGAAGTAGAGGAAAAACTACCAAATTCCAAGTTCAGCTCTGGCCCCTACTTGTTGTGCACCCTTGGAAAAATCATTAAACTTCTCTGGACCTTAATTTGTTATTCTGTAAATGAGGGAACTGGAGTAGATGAACTCTGAAGAATGCTTCAGCTCTAAATTCTGTGAAAGTCTGGATCAATTAAAAGCCAAAATTGTCAGAAGGAACACAGAACCACAGATTTAGAGTTGGAAGGCATCTTAGAGCCATCAGATCCAATTCTTTCATTTTAAAGATGAGGAAATTGAGGCACTAAAAGGTTTGCACTTTCTGACTTTTAACAGAAAATAGAAACCAAAAAGACCTTGTATTGGATTGTATGAAATGAGAACTGAGTGAATATCAGTTGATAATAAAAGTGAGAATTAGGGAGATAGGTGAGAAACTTTTTGTTGAGTGACTGGTCTATGAAGCCTTTTATGTTCTTATGTTCTAAAATGTGAAAACAGAAAAGGCCTTTTAGCAAGCTGCGTCTTCCCAAACTCAAGTTATGTAAGTGTAATGTTCTCTGGTGTCTTAGCTTGCTGGTTTGGACAGAACAGAAATCAAAATCTTCCCTTGCTCTTTCCCTTGTGCAGTCTCTGGACAGTGAATAGCTGGACAGCCTGCAGATAGCCTCAGCTTATCCCTTCAAAAAAGGGCCCAAGACAGCAGCCCTTTTTGTATGGCAAAATACTGGAAATTGAAGGATGCCCATCAATTGGGGAATGGCTAAAAAAAACTATGGTATATGAATATAATATAATACTATTTTGCAATAAGAAATGATGAACAGGCAGATTTCAGAAAAACATGGGAAGACTTACATGAACTGATGCAAAGTGAAATGAACAGAACCAGGAAAACATTGCACACAGTATCAGCAATATTGTGTGATGATCAACTATGAATGATGCAGTTCTTCCCAGCAGCAAAATGATCCAAGACAAGTACAAAGGACTCACAAAGGAAAATGCTAGCCATATCCAGATAAAGAACTGATGGACTCTGAACGCAGATTGAGCATACCTTTTTTCACTTACTTTATTCTTTCTAGTGGTTTCCCCCTTTTGATCTGTTATTTCTTTCACAACTGTGACAATTAGGGAATATTTTTACATGATAGCACATTTATAAACTATATCAGACTTCCTACCATTTTCAGAAGAGGGGAGGGGAGGGAGAAAGAAAAATTTGAAACTCAAAATCTTGTGAAAATGAATGCTAAAATTTTTCTTGAGATGTAATTGGGGAAAAAATAAAATAATATTGAAAAATAAAACCCTTCGATTTAATGGAAAAAGGTGGGGGACCGGAAAGGTTCATCGGGCAGTACCAAAGGGGAAGTTCAGAAGGATCAGAAAATATTCGATCAGGAAAGAAATCCAAGGTTGCCTTCCAACTTTAGGTGCACGATCCTTTTGAATTTACAATAGGAAAACAAAAGCCCAGAAGGACGGACCTGCTGGAAATTGCACCAGCTTCTAAGTGTCATAGCAAGACACCAAACCAGAACATCTGACACCCGAACCTGGTGGGTACTCTTTCTTTCCACCAGACCAAGGTTTTCCAGTTAGCACACACCAGCTTTTATTCCGTACTTCACGTTCCCAGCCCTATACTCCAGGAGGCAGAGCAAGCGTGGGTCCGCTGTTCAGGGTCGCCCTCGTTTACTTGCTCACCCCTTGCATTAGACACTTGCATGCCTTCGCTGCAGCCTGTGCTAATGTAAACTGCGCTTCTAATGTAAACTGTGCCCCCTAAGTTCGGCCCGTGGTCCTTAACTCCTGAATGTAAACGTCTCCAAGGGTGGGAAGTTAGATGCTTCCCCAGCTATCCGCTCTCTTGCTGGATATCCTATGACTGATCTAGGCTGCCGGCGGTGCTTCGCCGTTAAATTCTTCCAGTAAATGCAGAAGTCCAGAGGCTACAGAAAAAGCCGAAAAGATTTGGGGGCGGAGACTGGATGGCTTTATTGTGACAACACATAGGCTAAGGGACCACTAATTGCCCAAGGTTGTTTGAGTGTTCTGTTTCTTTGTTTCTGGAGCGTATTTACTCAAATCACTTTCTTCTTCCTTTCGATTATGAGCTTAGAATGTATTTACTTCTCCGTTCCTATCATCAGTATACATATTGAGCACTGTAGGCCAAGGGTAAGAGGGGGACAGGAGGAGTGGAAGGTTGTTGCTCATTTTCATTTCTGACCTTAGTTTCGAATCAGGGGAGAATTAAGAGCTTCTGCAGAACACGAAGCAAGCAGTTTGAGATGTTTGTACAATAGATGTAAAAGAGCTCTCTAGTACAGATGGAGAAAGCTGAGGCCGTTAGCGAGGAAATTTGAACATAGGTCCTTCTAACTCAGTTTTACTGAGTCATTAGCTTAGTTTCTAGTCCAGTGTCAAAGAGACTTTAAAATTCTCTGGCCCCTGACCCCGATACTCCCCGCCCCCCCAACCCCCGAATTTAGATTGGGTGGGGAACAGACAGAAGCTAGGGGCAGTGCACACTAGAAAACAGACTGCTAGAGGGTCCTAGCAGTGTTCATGGAAACTAGTTTCCCATTTGGGAATAGAAGAGTGAGGCCTCTAAAACGAACATATTGAGACGCCCTTGAGATCTTTTAGGAAGTGCTTCCAGGAAAGGGAGGAGGGGGGAGGAAAAGGATTAAATTCATAAACAAGAAAGTGTTTGCTTGTGGTGTTGCTAAAGCTTCCCTGCTGTGGGGCTCAAATCTTGATCCCTAAGATAAAGAGCCTCTTCTTGAGGGCAGCATACCCGATTCATGCTCATTAGAAAGACAATTTCAACTCACTCAGACTGAATGGGCACAATCTTTCTGGCGTTGTGAGAACTTCTCTGAGTAAATGAGAGGGTAGAACCAGGTAGAAGGCAGAATGTCTCTTGAATTTGAAGAATTTGTGGAACAAAGAATTACTTTAGCTTAACTGTGCAGAGTGCTGGGATTTCTCCCTCTGGGGAGATAGCTGGTTTCCCTTTTTGGGAAACAGGGAGCAGGTCCATAGCAGGAGTTCTTAACTTAGTGTCTGTGCACTATTTTTTCCAGTATTTTAAAACTATTTCAATATTATTGGTTTCTTTTGTATCCTATGTTTTTTGTTTTGTACATTTTAAAACATTCTGACAAGAGTTCCATTGACTTCACCATGCTGCCAAAGGGGTCCATTACGGTAAAAGCTTAAGAACTTCTGGCTGGAATTTGGAATTATGCAAATAAGGTGAATAAAATATCCACATCCTTTGATCCATAGATTCCACTAGGATACTTCTATACCAAAGAGGCCATTAATAAAAAAGTCCCCATAGTCACTAAAATATTTATATCAGCACTTTTTTTTTCTGACAGCAAAGAATTAGAAACAAAGTGGATGCTCATTGATTGGGAGATGGTTAAATAAATGCTACTTGAATGTAATAGTTACTGTGCTGTAGGAAATGACAAATGTGATGAACATGGAGAAGCAAAGATAGAGTTACATAAAATGATGCTGAATGAAGTCAGCAGAGCCCAGAAAACAATATAAGTGACAACTATGTTAAAGATGAAACTGGTAAAAGTGTTTTGTGTTTCAAAATTTCAAAGAACAAGTAGGACTCCAAGGAAGAAATATAAGAAGACACCACCCCATTCCTTCATGGACTGGCACATTAAACATATTTTCATACTTTCTGGATGTATTGATCAGTTTTCTTGGGTTTTTTTTTTGTTTTGTTTTCCTTTAAACATATTTTTTGTTATATAGCTTTTGAGGAAGTAGAAAAGGAAGGGGTTTGGGGGTAAATTTAGGTCATGTAAAAAAATGCCCCAAAATATAAGTTTTTTTTTTTAAAGCCCTGGCTGGGGAGGGGGGAACATTTGGAAAGAAGCCCAGCTCTGCAAAACTCTGCCTTTGTGAATTTGGTCATGTTTCTCAGCTGTAAAATGAGGGGTTAAACTAGATGACCTTTCAGGTCCTCTACCAGCTCTCAACACATCATGCTATGATTGCAGTTATTTTTCAGACCCACCAGAAGCTCCTTTCAAAAGCAGTCCAGTGTCCAATTGACCCCGTCCTTTCGTCATTCAGGGACACAAAACTGCCAAGCAGATTGTGCCCATCGAATCCCAATCAGATTTTCCTTTGTGTTAATACTAAGTCTTCACCAAACTGTACTGTTGCTTCCTTATGGTGGGGAGAAGATCTTGAATTCTTGAAGATTATTCTCTGGCTGGTCCTCCTAAGTAGGAAAGGCTTAGTGTTGCAGTCTGAGGACTAGCCTAGCTAAGCTGTAAACAGATAATCATCAATTTTACTCCCCATGCATTTTGTTTTGTGGGGTTTTTTTTCTCCTATAACAAGCTATGAAGACAGTAGACTGAAGTGTAGAAAGGCTGTATACTTGAGTGAAGGAATAGCTGAAATCACCAGTACTGGAAGTAAATGGGCATAAAGTGAACAGGTTAGAATAGGGTGGAAGGAAGGGAGAGGGAGAGGACTGGCTTAAAATCATTTTAACCTGACTGTAGTTTGCCAGACTGCTGCAGGGTCTTCTACTTCCAAGTCTCCTGAAGTGCCTAACCTTAAATAAGCATTCCTAGAAAGACATAGTTGGTTGAACTATTGGAAAGAGAAGCCGATGTGATATAGTGGAAACTGGATCTGGAGTCAAAGGACCTGGGCTTCAGTAAAGACTTTGTCCCTTACACCTGTCAGACCTGGAACAACTCACCCTCTTTGGGCCCCAGCTTCCTCCTCCATAAAAGAGGGAGTTGGACTAGATGATTAATCACAAAATCTGATCTTTGCCTGGGGGTTGCTCAACACCATACTAAGAGAGAGATCTATGGGGACCTCAACCCTTTCGACTAAACAAACCAAAGAATTTCTTATTATTTAATGAGAAAAGGAAGCCAAATTCTGCAAGTGGGGATGAGGGAGCAGGAAGCCCTAGAAAAGACAGACCAGGAAGTGGAAGCATATACAAAAATTTTCACTGGTAGTAAGACAAAACCGAACCAAATTAATTAGTCACCAGAATTTCCCCATAACTTTTCCTCCTTAGGAGATCTGAAAGAAAAGACAGCTTCTAGACTGTCCCATTTGATTCTCCATCCCACTTCACCATTTAAAATTGTATTTTCACAAAAGAAACAACTATATGGCACGGTGGGACTACTTTGATAGAGGAATATTTTTTTCCAGAAATTTGATCTCATTTACTTTTTAGTTTTAGATTCCCATCCCCTCTCACCTCTCTCACCACACTTTAAAATTTTTCTTTATCTGACCATTAAAGATAATGCTCCGCCCCTTCCCCCCCTTAATTATCTAATGAAAAATGGAAGACAACTTTTTTTTGCGGGGGAGGGGGTAATGAATCTAAGACTTAGGTGTGGGACTACCCTGACCATACAATTAAAAAAAAAGCATCCAGGTTTGTCTCTCCTTCCCCCATAGCCCCCTCCCCCAATGATGTCACTACCCAGAACAAACAGCTACTGCCTGACTGAGGAAGATGGGATAATTTTGTGAAAGTGTCCCTGCCAGAATGTAGGAGTCCCTTCTGCTCCTGGAATGCTATTGGTCTATACTATACATCTTCCAAGTCTCTGCTAAAGCCTGCCTGACGTCTAGGGAATCGACAAGACTCGGAGGGGTTTTTTTTGTTCTGTTTTGTTGAGAAGTTTCCAGGGTGTCAAACCGACTATGTGCCTCCCACCTCTTTAATCCTCCCTTTCCACCTATAAGGCTAGCTAGTGTATCTATCAAAGGAGGGCTAGGAGGGGAGAGAGACTAGAAGACAGGGGTGGGCCACACTCATCCCCATCCCTCAGCTTCGTGTTTTGATTCCTAGCTTGGCGTACACAAATGGGAGGAACCGAAGGGGTCCGACAGCTCCCTAGGCGGGCGTTACACAAACAGAAGGAGGATGAGAAGACTCCTTGAAGGTTATGAAGAGCCTCAGGTGCCAATTTAGGGCTTCACCTGCCTGCCTCCCGGCTTAGCAGAAGTGGGAGAGGGGCAAGGGGGGAAGGGGTGTCTCTCCTTGAAAGTCTTCCAACAGATAAAGAAAGGTAACCCAGACCAGAACCTATTTTTCAGTCTAACAAACTCCACCGTTTGAACAGAGCACCTCAAGACGAGAAGCAGGAGGAGGAGGAGGAAAAAGAGAGGGCAGAAGAAAGTGGAAAGAAACCCTTATCTTCCCTTACTATTTTGCTTTCAAGCAGCTGCGATCTTGGGTGGTATGGACCCTCCTGGTTGTTAGCTGTACCGTTTCCCCAGGCCAGTAAATGGTGTTAAATTGGTGCCCGAGTAAGGCAATTCATTAGCCAAGAAATGGATTAGCTGTTTATTATCCATAAACATTCCAACCAGAGCAACCAATCATAAAATCACGGAAGGGCATTAAAGCAAAAAGATTGAGAAGTCCTGAACATGGAAAACGCCTTCTTGCCCCCGTGGTTCCCCAGTGGTAAAGTTTTAATTTGCAAATAAGCAGGAAACAAAACGAAGAGGGAGGAACAAAACACACGCGCAGGCGGGAACATACACAAATACACACACCAGTTTGGCAATAATCTAAGGTTGTATTTGTTGACAAAATTTCGTGGCCAGTAATTTAGAACGCCTGGAACTAAAACGAGGGGGAGTAAAGATTTGGGGAGTGAGAAGTAATGCGCAGAAAGAGGGAGAGAGATAAAGAAAAGGGAGAAAGACAAATATAAAGGAGTGGGATGAGGTGGAGTGGAGTGGGGTGAGGTTAGGTAAGGTGGGGAGGAAAGGGGGAGGTGGGTAGGTTTAGTACAATCATTAGAG
Source organism: Phascolarctos cinereus (assembly GCF_003287225.1). Lineage (NCBI taxonomy): Eukaryota > Metazoa > Chordata > Mammalia > Diprotodontia > Phascolarctidae > Phascolarctos > Phascolarctos cinereus. Next base: position 79,288,123 of record NW_027556402.1, on the reverse strand, counting down.
AGGCTGAGGTCGCAGCAATAAAAGCACTTGAGTAAATGCGGTGCTAGTAAATTGAGAGGAATGATTTAGACTTTGGTTTGTCGGGTGAAATACTTAGTAACTAACCTTGAAAGCAGCCCAATAATATTTTTATTAGTCAAAGAAAATGTTTAAAGCTCGAGCCTCCCCTAGTAGCTAAAAATTAAGTTCTGACTACACCTGGGATCCCCTCTTAAATAAATTGGATGTAGGTATTGCTCCCAAAAGATTAGGCTTTATTAATAACAATAATGATAGCTATTATTAATAATAGTAATAGTCGTCAAGTTGGTTTTCTTCTTTTACAATGCTTCTGAAAAGACAAGAAATAAAAGGTCGAGGGACGTTTATTCACAAAGAGAGGAAAAAGGAAAAAGGGAGAAAGATTTAAAATTTTTTTATTTTGAGCTACGAGATCTGCTTTTTATCAGACGCAATACGTATTTCTGTAAAGTTTCCTTCAGGGGAGTGATGTCCAATTAGTAACGGTACAGCATACAGTTCCCTGGAAGATGATCAATTGTAACAGTTCAGTGACTTAATTTTTCACAAACTAGGGGAGAAGGGGAGGAGAGGGGCGGGGAAGAACTCCATTAGCAGTTTGGAATGATATTCATTAATGTTATCATATATTATCCAAATCTGTCAGTTATCCTACTTTTCTAATCTGATTAATGTTTTTCTATCTTTTTGAATTGTAAACTCATTAGTTTGGTTTGATTTAAGTTGGAAAGAGGCCTTTTTGTTTGCAAATTAACTGTATGGGTGGTTTTAGTGTTTAAATTTTTGTGTTTCTTAGGACAGTGCAGAGCTCTTGAGCGTGCTTATTGTTTTTTAATTCTAAAACTAGTTAGTAATGATGCTTCCAAGTATGCGGGATTGTCAATAATTAGCACAATATATGCAGTTTCTAATTAGTTCTGTTTGGGGTATTGGTTAGGAATGAACCTCCTTTGTCTTGGGAAAATCGATTGAATAATCTGAGATCTCAGGATGTTTTTTTTTTCCCTAGCAAATTCGATTTTAAATATGTTTGTGCGTATTTCTATACGTATTTTTAAGTCAGCAAAAGTTTCTCTATTAAATAATAAACCACACTTTTTAAAAAATCCCTTTCTTTGAATTATTCAGGAAAAGATTTGCAATTGATGCTTTTCCCCTGGCGACATATATGTGTGTATGTGTATCAATACACATACACACATATATGGTTTCTTTCCATGCTGAGAATGGGATTTTTTAAAAAACAGCTTTGAATTTTCCTGAAATCTAAGGAGGAGGCATTGGAGTAAAGGTATGTGAGTCCCCCTTTTTTCTTCCCCTTGCCCAGTTTGTTTTCCTTCTTTCATACCAAGAGACATAACAAACAAACGATTAGATGTTGGAAAACACATTTGAAAACAATAAGGTCACATTACGACCAAGTCCTGGGGAACATTAATCTGATGTTTGGAAAAACAGTTGACAGTTGAGTTGCTAGCTCCCGCTCTGCCTCTTTCCTCCCTTTCTTCCTTCCTCTCTATTTCCCCTATCCCTCTCTCTTCTCTCATTTTCCCTCTGGCCCCATAACCAAAGGGAACTTTAAGGGACACAGAGAGAACCTTGGCAAATGCATGCAGAAAATCTTCATTCCAACCCCCCACCCTTAGAAACAAATGGTTTAATATTGCAATTTATCAACTTTCTAAGCTTGCTAATAAAGAAGAAGCAACTAAGAGGAAATCTGGCGTGATAATACTGTAGCTTCTATGTCGATTGCCAACAGATTAAAAAAAAAAGATGGCAGATCAGCATCTTAAAATACGAATAGCATGAAATAATCAGGATAAAATGTGTCTTGCGAGCCTGTGGGAGTGTATGCTGGATGCAAACCAGTCTTTTCACTACGGTGGGATATGGAAAGGGGGCAGGGGGGTGGACACAGTATGAGAAGGTGAGAGTTGATGGACTGCTCATTTTTAAGCTACAATTCCCTACCTTCCACCCTACCCCCATCTCCATCCTCATCCTCCTTCTCCGTACTTGGGCTCTGCGGGAGATTTCCTTTCCTCTCTGGGGCCAAGGGCCAGCACCGATCCAAGACTGAGGCAGCTGGAAGGTTATCTGGTGTCTGGCACCCTGATATCTGGATCTGATTGCCTGAGATCCCTCTTATCCAAATTCACGAGGTAGGGAGACTTCAAACAAAACGCCAAGAATGTGAGCAACCGGCTTAGCAGGCAATCAGTGCTAACTTTTCTCAAAGAGGTGGGGGTGGGGTGGCGGAAAGGGAAGGGAGCAAAAAACACTCAAAGATCTTTATTGACCTTAAACACTCTGAGATAGCAACCCAGAAAAAAATCTTCCCTTCCTTGAAGGCCAGATTTCCAGGTCTAACAATTAGAGGCTGAGAGCTTGGTGTGTTGCAAAGAGTGCGTGAGAGGAGGAGCAGTGAGCAGTAGATCTAGATTCTTGGCTTAGTTCTGCACTAACCCGTGGTCGTTTGACCTTGGATAAGTCCTTTCTTCCTCCTCCAGCTTCTGTTTTGTTTTGCTTTGTTTTGTCATTTCAACTAACATCAACAGGTATTTAATAACAACTGCTTCTTTGAAGTACTTTACTCAGATGATCTCATTTGGTAATCAAACCTGGGTGGTCATTACTAGAGGTAATAGCTTCATTTTACGTGAGAGGAAAGTCGGGTGAGGTGCCCATGGCCATAATGCTAGTAAATTGTTGGAGATGGATTTGAACCCTGGTCTTCCTGACTCTAAGCTCAGCACTACACCAGGCTAGGTCACAGCTAAGGTCTCTCCCAACTCTAATGTTTTATGATTCTATAAACGTAATTAACCCCCCTAGTATCAAACACACACATAGCTGGCACTAAGAGTTTGTTAAGCTGCCTCTGCCAATTCCAGACCAGGTCCAGGGCCTATTTGAGGGTCCTGGGCTGGACCAAAGTGTTTTGGAGAGCAGTTTGGTAAACAGTCCAGGGCTAGGCACTTGGTTCCAGGCCATATGGAACTGTTAACTCCTTCTGTCCCAGTGTAGAGCCCAGAATCCTACCACTCTCGAGGAGAGGATCAGGGGGTGTCTGAGCTGACAATGATTCATGAGATCACTGGGCTCAGAGACTGGAAGATAAAAGTCCATAGGATCATAGATTACATCTGGAAGAGGTAATTGAATAAGTGACTTGCCCACAGTCATGCAGATGAGGGTCTGGGGCCTGTGAGTCAGATTCCCTTTGAGGCAAAGGGTGAAGATCTTGGCTTGGGTGAGGGCGGGGCCCAAGCCAAGATCTTCACCCTTTGCCTCAAAGGGAATCTGACTCACAGGCCCCAGACCCTCATCTATACCACTAGCAAGCATCTGGAGCAGAATTCCAACTTAGGTCTACCAGATTCCAGATTCGGTCTCTAACACAAACTCGGTTGTGTCAGTCAGTGACCTCCAGACTCTTCTCTAAAACCACCAGTTAACAGAATCGTTGCTCTTCTACAATGGCAGGAATTGCCACACCAGGAGCTCCCCAGAAGGATGAAGTCAGTCGTTGGGACCAAAAGGAAAACAATTTTAAAGACTTGATTGGTGGCCACAGACCTGCCTGTGATTTATGGTCCTGGGTTGGGCAGAGGAATGAAAATTAAGAGAATGGATTCTCACTTCTCTCCTTTACCAGTTCTCTCCAGACATTATTCCCAATAATCCATCGTGGTCCCCACTCTACCTGCAATGCCAGAACAGTATTGTATCCACTCCCCAGGTACTGAAAAACTCCGAAAGAGAGTTTCAAACCCTCCATCTCCCTGCATCAGCTCTCCAGACCCCCCAGCAGGAGGCTGTAAGTCAAATTAAATTGCACTTTCTGTTATTTATTGGAGGCTTAATAGGCTGCAGGGTCGGAGCAACAGAGAGGCTGGGACTGCAGGAGAAGGTGTGAGTAGGGAGACTTTCCTGGCCTGGGACCCTCAGTCCTTCTACAGATCTGCCCCTGGGAGAGGCCGGGAAGGCAGCCTCCCCCTGCCTCCCTTTCTCCCCCACCTGCCTCATGGCAGTTGAGAAAGACTGGGAGAGACAGGTACACAGAGACAGAGAGAAAAAGAGAGACAAAGACACTGTTTGTGTGAGGAGGGAAAGCCTCAGTCCTGTTAGGAGTCTTTTCCTTCAAAACATGGCAATGGTGGTGGAGGGTAGTGTTGCCTCCCCTACTAGAATGTGAGCTCCTGGAGAGCAGGGACTACCTAACATTTCTTTGTTTCCACAGAACATGACTTTGAACACAGTAAGGCTTAAATGCTTCCCCTCACCCCCACCCCATTCATTCATTCATTCATTCATTCATTCATTCATTCATTCACTCAATGACAACATCAATTCAAGCTAGGTTTGGCCTAAACACGAAGCACAAGAATAGCACTACCAGAGTGGTACTCAACTTATAAAACATGTTGTTTTTTAATTACAGTTTTAAAATTTGTAATCCTTTAAAAAATCACCTTTATTTCCATCTACAGCGTCCCAAAAGTCATACTGCAGTTTTAAGCTTTTGGAGACACTCTCTATGTGAAAATATATCTCTGCCTCGCCCATCCCTCCTTTATAAAAGATGAAAAACCTTTTTTTCTTCTGGCTTTTTAAAAATCCCTCACTACCCTCCACCACCATTGCCATGGCCTGTTCACACCATTCTCACCGAGAATAAGGTCTGAGACTGATTCTTAACGGAATAAGTCCACATCCCCAGGACCTTGGGACTCCTCCAAGTTGGACAGTGAGTACTATATTACAGATGCAGTAGTTACCTCAAAAAGAGCCTTTAGTCTACCTCCTTCATTTCAGCGATGAGGAAGCTGAGGTCCAGATAGGTTAAGGCCAATGTTATACAAAGCTATGTGGTCCATCCAGAATTAGAACCAGCTTCTCTTCCCTTCTGGTCCAGTCCAGTCCAGAGCTATTATTCTACGGTACCATCTAGAACTTCACCACCAAAACCTAGAACCCCATTCTAACCTGTATGGTTCATTCAGACCATCTACAAACAAAGATAAGATTATGAAAACAGATGGCAAAAGAAAATATGAAAAAGAATCTCAGAAACTGGGCCTCAGTTTCCTCATTTGTTGAATGAGGGGATCTGACTCTTGACCTCCCCCACCTCCCCCTGCCAGACAACTCCTTCTCTAAATCTGTGGTCCAATGATTCCACGAACAAAATTTTCTTGGAAGGGTTTTCTCTTGCTCCTCAGAACACATTCAGACCCTGCGTGCAATGCGTTTCATCTGAAATCAATTCAGTTCAACAAATATTGGAATAATTCTTCCTAAATAATTCACTGTGCTTTCCACTACTTGTCATTTTAAATACTTCACCCACTCACACTCCTTAATAGTTTACAATTTGAGGGCAGCGAAAGACAACAACATGCCTTTCTTTTCCAGGTAAATCTAAAGTCCTTCTGGAAGAGGTGTATGAAGCTGTGTAAAATAGGAAGGGGAGATAGATAACAGAGTGATTTCCAGATGTAGGCTAGTTAAGTGCTCCCCGGAAAAGAGGCAGGGATTTAGATCCTGAATAGATTTAGTATAGTTTCCAATGTTCTGAAAGTTCTTTCTTGTTTCAAGAGAGGGAAAGATTCACACACACCCCCAGCCCCGCAAAAAAAAAAAAAGTGGAGAGGAGGGTGAGAGAAGGTTGAACCTAACTTAGTTCAGGGCTTAATTTCACAAACAGGGCAGTTCAGTTTGCTTAATTCCAGCTTTTGTGGAAGCTGTAGAAGATTCCAGCTTTTAGGAAAGGTAATTGGTCCAGCTTCTCTGCTAAGAAAAATACTTTCTAAAGTATTGGGAGAGCTCTCCTGCTCATACATTTTGTCCTGAATGTGTTACAATTCATTGTTTTGATTCTGTTTAGAAATTTCCAAGCTACAAGTTTTTTTTAAATGCCTAAGAGATTAGGTAGATGTTCGTCATGTGTCAGAACACAGTTAAATAAGAAAGCTGAAATGCCGCATTCTTTTAAAAAAGCAAAACCTATCATTTAAGACGACCACACATGAAATCCACTCTTCATTTTCCTTGGAGCAGTTGTAATGATAAGTTCATTTTCCAACATGAAAAACACAGGCTTTCTTAGTCATTTGCACACGTTCCCCCTTCCGACTTTTTTTTTTTTACCTTTGAACATAAAAATCCTTACTTTGAAGAAAGAACATGGTTATCATGACGATTAGCAGGCCACATAACAGCAAACAAAATCTCTTAGCTCTTAGACAGAAAATAAATAGTACTTAGCAAGAAAAATTCTGTCCCTTTTACATCCTGGGATTATTGTAATTTGTGTAAAAATGTTACACCTTAAAACAAAATTCAGTTACCCTTTTTAAAGCCAGTTAATGACAGCAAACTATGCTGGACTAAGTATTTTTTTCTTTCCAATTCCCATTTAGAGTCTGAAAAGCAATATATAGATAAATATTTTTGTGAAAAATCTTTTTTGCCAAGAATAGACAATGATGTATATTATTCTTCACTAAACATTTTATCTACATATTCATAACTATTTGTAATTTTTTTCGTTCCGTAGAATATGCATCCCAATTATGCCACTTTATAGCAGAATAAAGGTTTCATGCTTTGCGTAAGCACATCTTTGTAACAGCCTTTACTTTTATCCTCTTACAGAATTTTAAATCTGATTTCTATTTTAAAGGCTTGAATATAAATATGAAGCCTGGAAAGTAAACATGATTCTAAAGGTCTTTTTTGCAAACTCCAGAGATATAGCACATTATGGATTTTTTCTTTCATTTTCATAGACCAAAAAAAGAAAAATCTCTCCTAGCATTACATACAATTTTTTGGGTGAAGGCTTTCACTTCTCTTTTCCCCTCCTTCTCTGCCAGCCCACCTCTCTTCATCCCAGAAACAGATTTTCTCATCACACATCATTATAATTCTGTGTTTCATGACGATGATGTGAGTAAAACAGAATGGAGAGTTTTAGATCAATATAACATTGAAATCAAGCAGAAATAGTGGGCAGAGAGTTTATCTTATACCTTCTAGATAGATTTATCTTATATACATATTAACATGTAGCTTGAAAATAAATGTTGTTCTAAATGGAATAGCTAGGTCTTGAAGATGCTAGATGCCTGAAGAAGAAAAGAATCTTCTCACTCTATCCCCCCCAATACAGCTGAAATAATCTCCTTATTCCATTAAAGTGAAATCTAACCTAATAAGTAATAATAAAAGAACGTTTTGATCTCTTACCTGAAGGAACCTTGTCAAACGAACAGGAATGAAAATTGTGACTATCCAGTGTTGCCTATTTATTCAAGATGGAGTGTTCTGTATTATATTGCCTGCATGAAAGCTGAAGTAACATTGCATGACTATTGCCCCAGGGGACCTTTATGAAAATGAGATATATTGCTGTTCTAGTAAGCAAGCAAAGATAAATACTCCATAGACCTTGGCTCACATGTAGGCTTGACAAATACAAAGTATTTCATATCTTCTCACAAATCACATAACCATTATTTTTGCTTCTGTTGTGCCATTTTCCTAGTGTGTATACATGTATGTACCTATATACATGCATATTGATTTATGTACAATCAACTACTTCACATATATTGAAGAATAGAACACATACATACAAATGTTAGCAAAATAAACATCTTTATAGGTTGCAGGAATCCCATTAAGAAGCAAGCTAAACTGTATCTTGCTATCAGATTCTCTGAAGTTAAAATGCCCACTACTTAAATTCATTTACAATCTTTCACTATTGGATGGCATTTTGTAGAATTGTGCACAAATAATTGTTTCAGACATTTGCTCCTGCAGAAGGTACAGGGTTTTTAAATATTTGTTTAATTAAGCCTTTTACTTTCTGAATTTTATTTTACTTGAAGGCATAGCTATATGCTACAAAGTTTTGAGTTCCGGAGGATAGGGAACTTTGTTCTTATAAAGCATCATCGAGTCTTTGGTGATAAAGATATACGATAAGGAAATTGGTCATAATAATAACAACAACCAGAATACCTCTATTTCAACACTATGTGTTAAGAGCCTATTTTAAAATTTTGTTAACAATTTGATTTCAGAAATGAAAATACAATAGTGGTAATTCTGTCTTTCCAACATTATGATGATACATGTAATTTTATTTACTGACTTTAGGCTATAAAACCATGCTGCCCTGACAGAGAAATAGATCAAATCACCCAAGAGGTTTTTTTCCCTATCTCTAATTTTTAAAGTGCTGAAATAAAATCATATGTTCCATTTTTCAAATCTCTTTAACAACAGAATGACTAAAGAGTCAAGCAAGACACTAGAGGAAAGTTACTATTTAAAGGGTGTGACCCCGCTTCTGCTTTTTTTTTTTCTTCAAATGATAGTCACTAATCTTTATAGAAATAGCAAGAAGTTCAAACGGGGCTCTCCTCCTCAATCTTACTGAAGTAGAATAGAGTTTCTAGAAAAGGAGTTAAAAAAAAAAGCATCTATCTCTTGTCAAGGAGGATAGAAAGGGCTTCAGAATTTTGAGCAGCAGATGTGGGGGACTAGTAACGGCTGAACAAAGCAAAAAAAAAGGAAAGCTAACAATTACCTGGTGAATTTAGGCTGTCCAGACAGTGAAAACTATATGATCCAGGCCAGAATTCAATCTGTGGGGGGGTGTTGAATTATGTAATTGACTGTCTATCCCCATCAAATAATTAAATAATTTCCAACTCTTCCTCCCCAGTAAACTAGGTAGAGATAAACTAAGAGGTGGCCTAGCCTTAATCACTTGGGTCATACATAAGGGTTTTCATTTCAATTAAGAAATTAATATGTCTTTAATTTAGTCATTCTACCATACTGTCAATCTCTGTGCAGAACATAACATGATGATGTGAGAAATTCCTTGGAAGCAAATCACTGAAAGGAGGACTTTTCAGATATAGACGCCCCCTTTTCAGTCTCTGAATCAGGTAGATATTCTTCCCTGTCCATTTTAAAAGTGCTGTAGTGGTTGGGTTGTTTTGTTGAAGGAGCTTTATTTTTTTAAGATGCCAAGTTATTGTAACCTTTTTTTGTAGCGATTCTTTTAAGCTAATGTGACCCCCCAAAAGTAAAATTAGTTGACCTCAGTCACTTACAGCTCTCATATTTTATGATTCTGCAATTAAAATGTAGCAAGTTACCTATAGTACTGTTATTTCAGTCAAATCCCTTACAATGCCAGAAAACCAGGATTCTTCTTTCTTGCCCTCGCATTTAGCTTGCCATCAGTAAACCTATGCTGATCATTATATCAAGCTATAATAAAGACCACCTAAAGGTGACTCAAAGATTTTGTTTAATTTCCTCCAAGCCTTCTCTAAAAGAGCACCAGGGAGAGAGTAAATGAGTTAAAAGTCAGGAAGTCCTGCTTTCTCCCCTTGTGAACATCTTTCTAAAGACCTTGTAGTTTTTCCAGTAATCCACCAGGTGGCAAGGTCCACAAAACCTATGGCTCAACTCAAGGCAGAATTTGGAAGAAAAAATGGTGTATTTCCATAAGCTATCTACCATTTTGTTACAAGAATCTCCTAAATGTAGCCACTGATGTTCAGACCATGAGTGTCTACGTGTCTTTCTTTGCAGGAGCCTATATTCAGTTTGGAGAAAAGAAAACCAGCTGCTTTCCCATGAGACAAGCCTACAAGACCCCCAAGCTTACCCTTCACTATGAAACTTCCCTCTTTTCCTTCCTAGATTTCTCCCCACCCCCAGGTGTGTGGATTATAGAGGCCTGGTTGAGGCCCCAAACATCTGGCTTTGCACAGGACCTCACAAAGCCTTAGGTTAGTGTAGTCCACATTAATCCAGATAAGCTTAGGCGTTATAATATCTTTTGTCTTTTGTTGTTCACACTAGACTCTTAAAGCAATATTCATTCTGACAAGCAAACTCACACAGGAACACGCAGTGTATGCACATATGCACATGAGCTTCTAAAATTCCTTCTTAGAATCCTCATCAAGGGGATGTTTTAGGATTAAGAAATATAAATATTCTGCCTCAACAAATGTCTTCTATGGAAAAGAACAGGAATATCATTCCCAAATTAAGCTCTATCCTTATTCACCTTCTGATCTTCCCTAAAAGATAAAAAGTAAAGTCTTTCTTTCTTTGAAATGTAGTTTATGCACAAGCCAGTACTTCTTGTAGAATCCTTTTAAAATAGAGTTTGAAGTTCTACTACTATCATCTACCATATGAAATGAGGCTCTTTCTTCTAGGTGGATATTCCTTAGAATTTCGAGATCATTCTCCATACCATAGCAGAGCTGGGCCTTAACACATAACAGACAGTTTTGATGTTATCAAAGCCATTGGCTATGGCTCCCTGGATTAAGAGCAGGAAGAAAATTTAGAACTTTGTAGGCCAACCTTTGCATTTTGCAAATGAGGAAAAATGAAGTAGGCCCTTTGCTCTTCAACAAATATTCACCCATGCTGGTCCATCTTAAACTCCATTCCAGCTGTCCCCTTTGGCCAGGAAGTCAGAATACCAACGTTCCTCACACCTTCCTTGGACCCATCATGTAGTCTGTCCAGCGTCAGAACCAGAGGTGTGCTGGTAAATGTTTAGCAACTGGTTCTCTGAAAAGAAAAATATAGGCAAAACACACTTTTAAATGTAATCTGTAATATTAAAATCTTCTCTATCACCTTAAGTCTAGACCGGGGGTGGGGAGCGTTCGGCCTCGAGGCCACCCGCGGCTCAGAATTTCAGAAGTTTGGATTCAGTCACAGGGCCACACTTGAGGATGGAGAGGGCCACATGTGGCCTCGAGGCCGCAGGTTCCCCACCCCTGGCTCTGGACAATCAACAAAACAATCAAACTCTGATTTGTAGCATTTTGCCAGTTTCCAAGGTGTAAATGCTCATAGCATTTACAAGACCTCCTTCTGTTCCCCCCCCCACCACCAAATTCACTGAGATCCTTCTTGTCTGCAGAAAATTGGGTTGTAAATATGTTCTTAAGAAATGACTATCATAGGGGCAGCTAGGTGGTGCAGTGGATAGAGCACCAGCCCTGGATTCAGGAGGACCTGAGTTCAAATCCGGCCTCAGACATGTAACACTTACTAGCTGTGTGACCCTGGGCAAGTCACTTAACCCCCACCCAACCAAAAACCAAAAACTAACAAACAAAAAAAAAAGAAATGACTATTATCTAGACCCAAGCTCAGACCTTCTGTTTAGAAATTCAATTATTTTACTTCACCACACGCATTCAACACAGATGGTACATTTGAGTTTTTGTGTGTTGTATTTGGGGGGAAGGGGTGGTAATGCTGATCCTCACTGGTGTGGGAAACTCCTGATGTAAGAAATTTCCCCACCATAAATCTGTAGCTTAATGTCTTAGATAACTTAGCCCAGGAAACTAAAACGGGAAGTGATTTGCCCATTGTCACACAGCAAGTATATGGCAGGGTCAAAACTTGAACTCAGGTCTTCCCAACTCTAATTCAATTCATTAAGCACTCATTAAGATCTTATCCTATGCCAGGTATTGTGCTAAGCACTGAGAATAAACAAAAATAACTCTTTTTTCATCCCTGTGTTCAGGGAAGGTGAAGTGTAGGGATGATAACAGTTCATATTAATATAGTACTTTATCTTAGCTGATTCTTGCAACAACATTTATACAGCACCTACCCTAAGCCAGGCACTATGCACTAAACACTTTTTACAAATATTACCTCATGTCAGCCTTATGACAGCTCTGTGAGGAAAGTGCTGTTGTTATTCTCATTTTTCACATGGGCCAGATGAGATGGTGACCTGCCAAGGGTCTGGAGGTGAGCTCCTAGATCTCCCTCATGTAACTCCAGAGCTCTGTAGACCAAATCAGGTACCTCTCAGGCACGGATGGGCAATTGCACACTACCGTGAACTCCAATCATACCCCAGTGGAGATAGCTCAGGACCCAAACCCAAGAGCCTTACAAAAAAGCAGTGTTCCGGCAGACCAGCTACTAATTCTTTTAGCCTAAGCCCAATGTCCTTCATTGAAAAGGGAAATCATTGTGGAGGAGGGGCTGCTTTCTGACACCACTGATAACTGCTGCTCAGTTACCACAAGAGCAGGTGAGTACAAGACCCAAGAGTGACAGCGGCTCTGAGACCGCTGGTCCTACTTCTAGCACACACCTTGAAGCCAGCATCCTGGGAATCAACCCTGCATAGAAGCAGCCTGGCAACATTCTTTTGTGGGTGCTGCCGTCACAGATACTGAAGACCCAGAAAAGAATGTTCCTGCTGCCAATGTCCTTGCCTTTGCCAAATGGTTGAACATCAGAAAGTGATGGAATTTTATCAGTGGAAATGGCATTAAAGAAGAGGCATTATCATCTGCTTTCCTGTCATGGAATTTTTCTGCCTGACTTGAGGCCAAACAGAACATCTTATTTCTCACCAGGCTGTGGTACTCTGGGACCTCCTCTGACCTTTCCACCAAGCCCTCCCTCCAACCCCCCCCCAAAATCAGCCAGCTACCCCTCCCCCACCCCCTTTGTAGCTTCCTTTTGTGTGTTGTCTTCCCTCATTAAATTATAAGCTCCTTGAGGGCAGAGCTGTCTTTCTTTTTTCATATTTGGATCCCCAGTATTTAGTACAGTGCCTGGCACATAGGAGGAGCTTAATAAATATTTATTGACTATGATTATATTTATAAAGCACTTTCTAAATTTTAAACTAGACTAGCTATTATTACTGTCGTGATTGTTGTTATCATTATTAGGGTTACAATATGAGGAGTTTGGGGTTTTGGTTGGTTTTTAATTGTTGCTCTTCCTAAATCTTATGTCTCATGGTGTTGCTTCCCTGCCCAAGAGCTCAGTGGTTTCTGTTGCCTCCAAGATAAATTGTAACTCTTTCTGAAATGCAAACTCCTTCATAATCTGGTTCCAATTTATCTTTCCAGGCTGATCTCATGTTTTTTCTACTCACGTGCTCTATTTTCCACCTCAATTGGCCATCTCCCTTCTATGCCTTTGTGCAGGCTGCTCCCATGCCTGCAAGGCTCCCCCTCTTCAATTCTACCTCTTGGAATCTATGGTTCCCTTTAAGGTTCAGCTTATGGATCCCTTGGCCAAACAACACCTTCTCAGATCCCCCATTTGTTAATTATCTTGACCTATAAATTTACATTGAATTAACTTGGACATATTTTATATTGACTTATCTGTGTGCACACTGCAGTCCTTCCCACCTAGAATGTCAGCTCCTAGACACTGATCAGCGTCTAGGACACGTCACTTAACCACTGTTTACCTCAGTTTCTTCAATTGTAAAATGGAGATCATAACAACACCTACTTTACAGGGTTGCTATGAGAATAAAATGAAGTAATATTTGTAAAGCACTTAGCACTGGCATTAGTAGGTGCTTAATAAATGTTTATTCCATTCCCACCCCCCTTGAAATTCTGTTCCATTTTGGTTTTTGTATCTCCAATTCGTAGGACAGTACCTGTAATGTAAAAGGTACATGATAAATGTTTGTTGAGCAAATAAATTGGTATGACAGTATCTTCACATAATAATCCTGTTTTCATGTATCTCAGTAATCAATCAGCAACCATTTATTTAAGCACCTTATTTCAGTCCTTGCTCTAGAGTTTTGAGACACAAAGGCAAAAAGTAAAACAGCCTCTGTCCTTAAGAAGCTTGCATTTCATCTAGGAAGAAAATATGTATGTAATTAAATCAATAAAAAATCAATATGAGGTAAGAAGTTTAGGGAGGCACTGGGAGCTGTGGGGGTGAGGGTGAACAAGAAGTGTTTCATGTAGAAGATGATAATTGAGCAGAATCTTGAAAGACCAGGAATTCTAAAGAGCCAAGATAAAAAGAGAGTGCATTCCAGGCAGTGGGAATGACTACCGCAAAGGCCCAGAGATGGGAAAGGAGGTTTCATGTGTGAGGAACATGAAGAACGGCAATTTGACTAAACTATAGTGTAGAAAGGCAAATAAATGCATAAGGGGTGGAAAGGTAGGTTGGAGAAGGACTTTATTTTTTTGGGAAGGAGAAGGTATCTGAGGTTAAGTGACTCACCCAGGGTCACATAGCTAGTGTTTGCGGTCACATTTGAACTCAGATCCTCCTGACTCCACAGCTGGTATACTAGCCATTGTGCCGCCTGTTTGCCACAGAGAAGGACTTTAAATGCCTTTCAGTCAGAGGAATTTCTATTTTATCCTAGAGGCAATAGTGAGTCACAGGAGTTTATTTTCAGGGGAGTGACATCAAATTCATGCTTTAGGAAAATCGCTTTGGCAGCTATAGGGAGTAAGCATGTTTGTTATATGGTGTTCAGTGTGGAGTTTAAATGTTCTGTGGTAGAAATGAGAATGGAATTTCTTCGGTGAGGAGTGGCTAGAGCACTGGAGATGATTGTCAGAATAACTTAATTGAATCCTGCTTCAAACATTTACTAAATGTGTAACCTTGGGAAATTCACTTTGTTGTTATTATTCAGGCACGTCTGACTCTTTCTGACCCCATTTGGGATTTTCTTGGCAAAGACACTGGAATGATTTGCCATTTCCTTCTCCAAGCTCATTTGACAGATGAGGAAACTGAGACATACAGGGTTAAGTGAGTTGCCCAGCATCATACAGCTATTAAATATCTAAGGTCACATTTGAACCCAGGTCTTCCTGACTCCAGACTGGGCACCTCATCCACTGTGCCAACTAGCTGCCCTAAATTGTTTCAGTTTCCTCATCCATTAAATGAGATAATACGTGTAAAGCACTCTGCAAACCTTAGAACACTATGTAAATATTAGTTAATACTGGTCAAATTCTTCTCTAATATAACTTTTATTTCCATGTGCTTGCTCTGTAGATTGGTTACATCTTTATATGGCTCTCTTTCTGAAAAGCAGAGATGTGCTTCAGTAGACTAAGGGCTCAAACTGGGAATCTGGGATGCCAAACTCCAGGCCTGCTGTAACAACTGACAAGCTACTGGGGAAGAATCTTTATTTTTCTTTCATTTTCATGAACCAAAAAAAAAAAGAGTAAAAGGAAAAGTGGATGACAGCCTATCTCAATAGGTTGAGGTGAAGCATTAATGGAGGTTTCCAAACAGAAGGAAAGGTAATGGGTTATTTTAGTGCCCTAACTGGCAGGGCTTACATCATCAACTTTCTATTGCAGTTGTCAGAAGAAGCAGCTAATGACTCCGCGCTCGAAGAAATTCTTCTTACCCTGGTTCCTTCACCCTCAACTCACTCATTTTCAGGGGACGTCAGTTTGCTTATAAGCTGAGTGGTGCTGGCTGTTCAGCTGCCCACAGACTACAAGTTAGAGCTGATCATAATATCATATGACCATAGATTTAGAGCTGGGAGGAGCCTCAGAGGTCATCTAATCCAGCTCCTTCATTTTACAAATGAGGAAACTGAGGCCTAAGGAGCATATGGCATTCCCAGGTCACTCCAATGGTAAATGTCATGATTCCTTGAGCTTCTTTCAAGCTTGTGTATGTGACTCTAAGATGACTTTCTGGATGTGGTCTCAAACAACAAACATATTCCAACTTCACTTATTTCAATACTAAAAAAGATACAGTATTTATCTAATCAGGATGGATGCTCACAAGCTCCTCTACATCTTTGGGAGTTGCTGCAGACAAAATATTCCCTAGCGACCAACTTTTTGGTGCTCAGTCCTTCTGCTTACTAGGCTGGTTCTTGGACACAGACCACACTCCAAATCTCCACACAACAATGAGCCATCAGGGTAAAATATCAGTGAAGAATGCATATCCATTTGACCTAGGTTCATATGTTACCTTATATACTTACTAACTGTGTGCCCCTGGACAGATTACTGAACTTCCCTGTATTTCAGTTTCCTTACCTATAAAACAAAGAAGTTGGAATTGATGACCTTAAAGGTCCATTCTGGTTCAAAATCTAGGATCTCATGAACTACTTACTATTTGCTTGACCCTCTAACCTGAACTGTAATGCTTTCTTTAAGGGTCAGCTAAATTGTGATGCTGACTTTTAGTATTTTTTTAAAAATGTAGGGGCAGCTAAGTGGGGCAGCGGATAGAGCTCTGGCCCTGAAGTTAGGAGGATCTGAGTTCAAATCCAGCCTCAGACCAAACACTTAACACTTACTAGCTGTGTGACCCTGGGCAAGTCACTTAACCCCAATCGCCTTAAAAAAAAAAGTAAAAGACTCAGACTCTGGGGATGAAGGGTGGTGTGTAGTGGTAACTGAAAAAAAAAATGGTGAAAGGAGAGCAAAGATGGGAGTTCAGAGGCAAATTATTCATCTTGTCATTGCTGTGGCCAACTGCAGGTGGCTAAAAGATTAAAGGGAAGGTGATGGGCAGAGCTAAAAAGAGGTATTGCTGGTGGCTATTGGGAATTGGCTCATTTGAACCAATACTCTTTGCATATCTGTCCTTTACTCTCCATGAGGGCAGGTAATGTGACTTAGGAGAACTTTATCTTTCCCCCATCTCTGGCCCAATGCTCTCCAAACAGTAGTGACTTAGTAATAAGTATTTGCAGAGTTGGATGATTTGTAAACATTTAGTGACAAAGGCAGTGCAGCAAACCAAAATATCCAAGGTCCACCTTTGCACCCAGGCAAAGTGTGTTTGTAGCTAGGATTAAGAGGTTCAGGAATCGTTTCTTGCGGCAGGAGGTAAAGATGTTTGCTTTGAAGAGGAGAGAAACCATATACTCTGGAAGGACTGTGTCCCAGCCTGGGAAGCTGTATTCCAGGGAAGTGAAGAAAGCTACCCTTTAAGGGAAGGAGTTACCTCTGAATGAAGAACGTGACCAAGGATTTGGAGGCAAGAGTCCTAATATGTTGCCTTTATGGTTGTTTTTGGCTGTATCTGAAAAGATATAGTACGAAAAGAAGTAAAAACTTTTCCCTTAGCATCCCAGGGGTACATGCTCCCCTAAGCCATCTCAGTCCCTGGGGAGAGTGGGCTCCAACCTAATGCAGCTGCTACAAACATTTGTTCCCCACAACTTCCTTTCTGAATGTGTAATAGCAGCTAGGTGAATCACTGCTGCTCCCTCATGGCTGACTTTGATCCACCCTGGGTCAAACAGGCTTCACACCTGAGGGCTGGCCACAAAATGCTTGCCTTGTTCAGATCGATCAGAAGCAGCCTCATGGAGAGGATCAAGGGCTGGCTTGGAGTCAGGAAAACTCGGGTTAAAGTTTTGTCCAGAGCAAGTTACTGAATCTCTCTGTGATCTAGCAAAGTTTCCAAGATGGCTGTATTTCCACACAGGTCGTTCTCCACACTGGTAAACTCACAGGTCTACACACAAACAAAACTTGTTCCACTTGATATCCATAGGGATCACCTAAAAGGAGTAAATGATGGAGATTTTGTGAAGTTTGGTATTTTTCTTTGGAATGTGAATAAGTAGAAAATAAAAAAAATCACCTTTAAACAAAATTAATGTATAATAACAATTCATATACAATGTTTTAAGGTTTACAAAGCACTTTCATCATGATAAGACTATGGGGTAGGTATCATGAGTACTATTATCCCCATTTTGTAGATTATGAAACAGAGATTAGTAAGAATAGTTTAATAGTTCTGAGAGCCTATTCTCTCAGAACTAGTAAGTTCAGGGGAAGGGGAGAATGGGAAGAAGCATTTATTAAGCACCTTCTCTGTGCCAGGTGTTTTACAAATATCTCATCTGAGCCTCATGACAACCTTGAGAGGTGGGTGCAATTATGATCCTCATTTTACAGTTGAGGAAACTGACACAATATAACTTGCCCAGGGTCACACAGCTAATAAATGTCTGAGAGTTCAATTCTGATTTGAACTCACATCTTCCTGACTCCAGGTCCAGCACTTTATCCCTCGCACCAGATGTAGGACGGAAGATTCAAAAAGTAGGTCTCTTGACACCAACTTCAGCACTCTTTCCACTATGTTAACTGTGGGTTGGGGTACTTGAAATTTTACAATGTTCACGTAGCACTGCCCTATTAGACATGAATAGCCTAGAAAAAGATGATTAATTTATTTTTAATAGTCTCACTTACATTTGTTTTGTATCCTCTGTAGAACTGGTGTCATAATAATGGATTTTAAAATGATGAATGCACCCTCATTCCTACCTCTCTTCTAAGAATGAAGCATCCATCAACACCTGCTGAAACTGACATGAGTAAGGAGATTGAACAGAAGAAACTCTGACTGTGAGTAATGATGGGTGTTCATTCATGAGTGAAATAATGTTTGGGGACCAGCTAGAGCCACTCTACAAAAACCACCAGCTCGAGGAAAGTGATACATTATTCTGGACAAGTAGTAAAGAATGCTTATTTTAGTAAATTCATTGTCTGTATAAAGACTGGAGGGAGATGGAAACATTGTGAACACATATAGGCTGGTATTTTTCCTTTTTATTGGAAAGTGATAATAATGAAGACCCCTGCTTGTTTGGGGCATTTTAGTTTGGGCTTCTGTCAGAATTTCATATAATAACCTATTATATTATTATTCTATTATACTATCTAAGGACACACTAGCTTTTTTTTTTTTTAGGAAATAGGTACTAAATGCTCTTTTTAAAAAACTAAATTCCTAAATAGAAGAGAGAACAATTAGTACCATAGCCTCTTCCCCTTGGATAGTTGGTCTGGCATTATTCAATTTGAATTAAATTGAATAAATTAAATTCAGTTCTACAAATATTTATTAACTGTCTACAACGTACAAAGTCCTTGTGCTTGGTTCTGAAGATATAAACATGAAAAGAGAAGCATCCTTACCTTCAGAGAGATCACAGTCTAACAGTAGGGGAAGACAAGTCCCCAAATTAATTGTCATATGAGGGAGAGAAAGAAAAATGCAACAGAGGTGTCCAGGCAAAAGACTATATAAGATGAAAAAGAGAGATCACTGGGGTGTCAAGCAAGGTAATGTTTTAGTGGTGATGGCTAATTTTTTCTTCAGAACTATGACTTATGCATCAAATGCTAGCCTAGAGGATAGAGAGAGCATTTTGAGGTTTAATGTAAAAGATGGCCATGCTTTGCATTATTTGATGCTTCTTAATAATTTTTGTTGTTCAGTTGTTTCAGTCGTGTCCAATTCTTCATGATCCCATTCGAAGTTTTCTTGGCAAAGATAATGTAGTGGTTTGCTATTTTCTTCTCCAACTTATTTTTACACATGAGGAAACTGAGGCACAAAAGGTTAAGTGACTTGGCCAGGGTTACACAGCTAGTGTCTGAATCTGGATTTGAACTCAGGTCTTTCTGACTCTGGGCCCAGTGCTCCATCCACTGTGCCACTTAGCTGCTCTATTCTTAATATAATGTTTTATGTTTTAGTACAATGCTTTTTATTTAATTTTTTTTTTGCAAAATAATAAAATTATGACCCCTGAAGAGTAAATGTAGTAAAGTTGTATAAGGAATGCATGAGCCCAATATTTGAACCAGTATAGTTACAACATTCATTTGAATGGCAAAATACAGTGCAGAAGTTTTGTGTTTTTTTTAAGAGCTGTGGTATATGATGGAGTAATTTAATTTGATTCTCCCCTTGTGTGAACTGATCCATCAATAGAAAACATACTAAGATTTCCAGGATTCACTTAAAGAGTGGGACAAATACACCTAAATAGAACACAGCATAGCCCAGCACGGCAGTTGTGTTGCTGGCCTAACAACTGAAATTCTCCCAGAGAATTTTATTATAAAGCAAACTTACATTCACAGAATCCTGCTTTCCATGTCAAAATTGGAAATGTGTTTTATTATTAAGATTTTTTGGCCCTTGGATGCAAGCAAACCACAGTTGGCAATGCTACAAATATTTTATACCTTTTTAAAAGGAAAAATGATTACTTTCTGATGCATCCTATTGCAAAATATCAGCAACTAAAATATATAAATAATAACTCCATTCTGTATGCATAATAAGCCAAGGAATCAAAAGAAACATCTAAAATATAATTTTAGGATCTCTATTCATCACTAAATGCTGTTTGCCTCAGTTTCCTCATCTGTAAAATGAGCTGGAGAAGGAAATGGCAATCCACTCCACTCTCTTTGCCAAGAAAACCCCAAATGGGGTCATGAAGAGTCAGACATGACTGAAACGACCAAACAACAACAGCAACAACAAAATTCATCTTGCATCGCAATTTGTTTCCATCAAAGAGATTATGATTGCTAAAGGTATTTTTAGCCATTTGGCAAGGTTTTCCAAGAGCATCAAACCACTCTGACATTTCTTACTTTCCATGTGAGGCTGGATAAATATGCCAATATCAAGGACCCTGCCATTCAGACTGTCATTCTCTCAACTGTCACTAATTGTAATCCCAAAGTTATTACAAAAGATCTCTAAATAATCAGATTAAAGAAAGATTCAAAGAAGTCTGGTAGAGTTTTATTGGTGGGAATATTTTACTTCAAATACTTAGAAAAAGCTGTATTTAATCATGGTAGATCTCCTTCCATCATTCAAGCAAAAAGGATTTATTAAGCACCTACTCTGTGCCAGGCATAGTGATAGGCAGTAAAAAGGTAAATCCCCCCCAAAAAAGAGTGAGCTAGTCCTTGCCTTGAAGGAGCTTACAAACTCATAATTCTCGCATCTTGTATTCTGCCTCTTTGAAAGTTGGTCATCGAGTAGGTAAGGTATTGTGGTAAAAATGTTGATTTTAAATTCAAAAGACCTTCCTCTTAGTTCCTGCTGTGACTTGTGATTCTGGGTAAATCATCTGACCCATTTTCTCATCTGTAAAATGGTAATAGTACTTGTACTACCTACCTTATAGCATAAAGCAAAAACAAAATGGAGTTACCACTACATAGGGGCAAAGGGATTAAGGAATATATAAACCTGTGATTTTATCCATATACTAATGCAGGTTGGTAACTTCTATATGAAAGTCTAAGAGAGGTTCCTAGGGCACTGAGAGGTTAAGTAGATCACCTGTGGTCACACAGCTAGAATGTATCAGAAATGGAACCTAAACCTAGGCCTTTCTGACCCCAAGGATGGCCCTCTATCCTCTATGTCATTCTGCTTTTCCTGACTTTTAACAAATATTTGCTAAACAAGACAGTCTATTACCAGAACAATTAAATTATTCCCAAATAGAATAAAATAACAAAAAAACCCCAACACAACCCCTTAATGTATAGAAAAGGCTAATCAATTTTAAAAAACCTTTCTAATAGAAAGCTTTATGGACTGGATAGAGCAAAAAAAAAAAAAAACGCACAAAACTGTAGCCACAACATGTAATCCAGGTATTTGGAGCTTTCTGGATAACAGGTGCTAAGAAGAAACTGGAATACCAATGCTAACATGGTCATGATATTACCACAGAGTAATATGTGAATGAAGAAACTTTACAAAGTTAATGTGGAAAAACTGTGTGCTAATATGATATCCTTGTTGAGTATTTTTTATCTTAGATAATATTTGATAGAGAATACAATGAGGTGGCTTTGCAAAGTGGATAGAAGTTTCCTGGTTCTATTGTTTCACTCTTCATCTGTTCATATGTCTTTTAGTACTTCTCATAATTTATTATATTTGTCATACTTTTAGAAAACAGGATGTCCCAAAAGTCTTAGTGCAGTTTTAAGCTTTTTGGGGATAAATGACATTTTATCACATCAATGTACCAGACTTCTTCAGTCATTTCCCCTCATGGGGCATCTACTTTGTTTTCAATTCTTTGTTTATATAACAAAAAAAAAAAGGAAGGATCTGAGATCCTGGATCTTTATATTTATTTGTTTGTTGGCTTATTTTAATTTAAAATTAATTTAGGAGAAAGGGAAGTAGTAAAACTATTTTCCTAGAACAGTCTCTTTTGGGACTTGTCAACAATCAAAACTTTAACAGTGACTAACCATTTCCAAAGAAACTGAAAACAATACTCAGGTATATGTATCCCTAACACATATACATTCCTGACTCAGAGTTTTAAACTGTCAACAGCAGAGAGACAATGCCATTGACACGTACCTGGCACCAGTTACTCTGGTTTATTTTTTTCCTGGAGAGTGGTTTTGGGCGACAGAGCGGCGTCCCAGTTTCCCAGGTTGTTGTGCTGACAAACTGCAGTGGTGGTAAAGTCAGGGAGTCTGACAAAATCTCATTAATCATTTTAAATTAAATCCAACCTTCCCGTCCAACCATACCAAGAAGAAAGACAACTTTTACAAAAGAAAAACCCCTCAGAAAAGATTTGATACCTCAGTGTTGATGTCTAACTAAATTAAGGGGAAAGGGGGGAAAGAAGAGGGAAAGAAGGAAGAAAGAGAAAGAAGAAAGAAAGAAAAAGGAAAGAAAAGGAGAGGAAAGAAGTAAGGAAGGAAGGGCTGAAAATAATACTTTACAACAAAACACTTACAAGAAGGGGAAATAATTCTCTTTTCTAACCTTAAAGATACATTTGCTCAGTTAAGATTTAACAGAGCAATTGAGAGTCATTAAAAAAATCTATTGAATTTTAAAAAAAATACACAGTAAACCTTTGAGAGAAAAAAAATCTATCTTGTTAAATTATGGCCATTTAAAAATACTGATTAATTGACTTGCAAGATTAAGAAAGGAAACTCCAGGAAGGATAATCTATTGTAATATCAATGGTGCTTTTAAAGAATGAATTTATTTAAAATACAGGAAAACTATTTTCTTATCTGCTTGACAACTTTATATAATACATTTCTATTTGTGTTAAACACATGTGCATGCCAATAAAATGAATTTAATTTGATAAAATGAATTTTTAAAAAACAATTGGGATCTAATTATAATGAATAATTTGCTGCTTTAGAATTTACAATTCTAAATGTTCTGAATCATTTGGTTTTTATGGACATAACATTTAAAAAGACTACTTCTTATAATAATTGATAATTGAAATGAGTTAATTTGTTGAATGCAAGATAGAAAAAGGTGAGTAGCTTCAACCTAGCAGCAACTCACACTATATATACTTAAGAAAATTGGCTATATTTAATCAAAAATTTGTAATTAGACTAATTTATAGGTTCAATCTGAATGGGATAATGTGATTAGAGCTATAATTTTGATATCTTCTGATTTATTTCAAATGTGTAGTACTTAAAAGAATTTTAAAAAGAAAAGATTTGCATCTCATCATGTATAATACTTGTCCATGCTTTTTCATTAAGAAGGTTGCAGTAAGAGAGAGAGATCTACTCAATGTGTGGCAGACAGTCCTCTTGGTAGTTTAGTATTTAGGTGGGTACTACTTTACCATGCAGGTTAGCCATCTATTATCTCTTTTAGTACCTGGCCAACCCATTTCCTTCTTTGCTCATACATATTTTTTAGTAATGATTTTTATGTTGCTTTTCATAACTTATTGGTTGCAACATGCTACAACTTGATTATACCCACTATGCATCTTTGCATTACCTTTGAGTTATTTGTGATTTTGATTTGAAACTGTTGTTGCCCATGATTTGAAGCCATACAGCACTGCTAGTAGGACACATGTTAAAAATATAAACTTTTGCACTGGCAGGAGATTTGGGATCACTGAAAACACCATACAAATGATATCAACAAAAATCTATTTTAAAAAAAACCACTACACTATTTTTCACATACCATTCAGGCAATAGTAGGAGACAATTTGTCCAAGATATAAACATTGATAGGTTTATTTGATAGTCATCTCTTCAGCTAAAGACTAGATTTGGGTATTTTTTAAAAAAATATTTCTTTTTCCAATGTGAATAGTTAATTTAACTATTTATATTTTTGACCATGACAATCGATCAAAATGGATATTATACATACTACCGCTTTCTATGTCAAAGTTGGCTAATTCTAGCCTTAATGCTTGGTAGTTGTGTGACATTGAGCAAATCACTTAATCTCTTTATGCCTCAGTTTCCTCATCTGAGAAATAGGGACAATACATGTATAGTAGGGGGATTGGAATACATTCCATAGAGTGCTAAGCCTGCACCCTGGCCACTTCTATGAAAACACTTCAGCACTGAAGGACTTGGGCAATAACTCAATGAACCTTAAAAAGACAGCTTTCACTCTTTGGCTGTCCTTTTTTTCCCCCCTAGCCTAGCATAGGAAGTGTGTTCTGTGCTTTACCCTGGAGGGGAAAGAGCAACTCTGGAAACTTTCTCTCACCCAGTAAAGGCTCACTGCTGTTTTTACTCAAGGGAAAGGAAGAAAGGAAGAAAGAAAGAAGGAAAGAAAGAGAGAAAGAGAGAAAGAAAGAAAGAAAGAAAGAAAGAAAGAAAGAAAGAAAGAAAGAAAGAAAGAAAGAAAGAAAGAAAGAAAGAAAGAAAGAAAGAAAGAAAGAAAGAAAGAAGGAAGGAAGGAAGGAAGGAAGGAAGGAAGGAAGGAAGGAAGGAAGGAAGGAAGGAAGGAAGGAAGGGAGGGAGGGAGGGAGGGGGAGGAGGAGGAAGGAAGGAAGGAAGGAAGGAAGGGAAGGGAGGAAGGGAGGAAGGAAGGAAGGAAGGAAGGAAGAGAGGAAGGGAGGAAGAAAAAACAGAGAAACGAATGATGCATTTATTAAACAGTTACTATATGCAAACTACCATGCTGATGGTGAGGAGCACAAATAGAAAGCAAGACAGACCCTATTCTCAAGGAGCTCACATTTTAATGGGGAAGACCACACATGTGAAAGGTTTCACCAGCAAGTCAGATAGGAAAAGTCTCATAGTCTTTAGGATACAGTAGCAAAGCAGAAGGAAATGAAGCTTCTTTAATATAATTTCCATTGATAAAATCATATCAGTTTCTGATGTCAAACCATTTGACAGTGTCAAGGATTTTGGTGGCAAGAACTTTCCTTTCTGGGTCTTTGGAAGCTTTGGCTGGACCACTTAGATGGGCAATTGCTAGGTTATATCCTCCATAGATACTGCCTCCCAGGATATTGGCTGAGGGGAATGGGCTAGAAACATTGCTAATCCCCCAGGCTTTTGTGTTTAAGGTCCTTCTGTGCTGTCTAACATCAGAATTCTGGGGACGAGTTGGTCAAGGTGGGGGTGGTGATTTGATTTGCCTCACCTGTGCTACCTCCTGCCTTGCCTCAGGATACCGAGTTGCTTCAGCTAGGCTGACTTGCCTGCCCCGGGTGTGACGATTGACAGTCTGTGGGAATGACTGGACCCATCTCCATAGTAGTCGTTTCCCCAGATGGTGACTTGGAGGGCTGGGTTGGCAGTTGGACTGATGGTCTGGGCAGTACTGATACTTTCAGGACTCCTATACCGATCTGCCTGTTAGTGATAGATGGTCAGCAATGGTAGTGACTTAATCCCTCAGTTTCTTGAAAACTGTATGGCATCCAACATGGCTCTCCTCTGTATATGCTTGGTTTATCCCCAGTGCTTTTCTTATTTTTATTTTTTTTAGTGCCATTTCTACTTCCTCATGTACCATTCCAGGGACTCTGATGTTAGTCTGAATGTGGTAGCCCTACTATCATTGGTAGGGAAAATAATTTGTTATAGGAATATTGATAGACTATTTCCATTTCAATGTCTTTATCATGCTTCTTCCAGCTTCATGGATGGTTCGACTTATTTAGACCCAGGGCTCTCACTGAGCTTTTTGCAAACTCGTCCTTTCCTTCGTGGATTCTCACTGTTTATGAGAAGATACTGCTCATAATTTTCCACCATTCTTCTCTATATAAAATTTACGAATGAGTTTTATGTTTTACACTGATATTGCAGCCTTGGAGTCAGGAGGACCTGAGTTCAAATCTGGCCTCAGACACTTGACACTTACTGTGTGACCCTGACACTTGACCCGATTGCCTCACCAAAAACAAACCAAAAACCCCCCAAAAACTGATATTGCCCTTAGCTGTCACATCTCTCTGTTTGGCAAAGAAATAAAATGTTTGCTGGCTGAAGTGATTTTTGGGTTCTTTCTTTGGGTCTTCTTGTTGTGATTAAAATTTCCTTGGGAAACGGTGATTTTTTTTTCTGTCGGTTTGTCTTTTAATCAGTTCCTCACTACATACATATACACATATACACATATACACATATACACATATAGCAGAACTGTTTGTTCAAATAGATCAAACTGGTGTTTTCTGAATTTCAAGCCATATCTTTTAATTTTTTATTGCTTTCTTCTAATTTGGTGTTGGTTTTGATTTTCAGTTTAATGAATTGATGGTCTGATTATGCACAAACAACAAATTCAGGAATGACTCTTATTGGAAACCAATTTTTTCCTTTCTGTCACACTCAGTTTTTGCAATTTTATTTTTAATGCTAGATCCATCCAGCACTTCCTGGGTCTCTTCCTGAAGAATACATTCATGATAAATATGCAAGCTTTCTATAGTCTCCTTCATTTCTTACTACTGTATCATATTTTCCAACGTATTTGTTTTCCATCTTACCCTGTACCACACTTTGCAACAAAATTATAGAAACAGGTACACTTATTCATTGCTGGTGAAATTGCAAACTATGAAAAGCTTTTGCAGAAAGCAACCTGACAGTACATATCAAAAGTTTCACAATAATGATATACATTGACCCAATAATTCCATCATTGGAAATATGCTCTGAAAGCATTATCAAACGTTAATAAGAGTCCTCTGTTCAATTTTTTTTTATAGAAACAGCATTTTTTAATAACTTTAATGTAACAGAATAATATAATATAATTTAGCTTCACAAGTATGAAGAATAAAAATACATAAAGAACTTTATTAATGTGGAAATCAGGATTGGACTATTATTTCATTGAAACGGGGAATTGGTAGTTGTGAAAACTTCTTATACCAGTGCAGATTGGCATTCTCTCTGATTTATAATCCTAGACAATTGCTTAGGGCACAAGAGTTCATTTAAGTGATTTAACAGGGTCATACAAGTAGTATGTGCAAAGGTGGGACTGAACCCAGGGTACTCAAGGCTAGTTTTCTAGCCACTACACCATGCTGCCTTGTAAATAATGGGAGGTATAAAGAATAGTGAAAAAAATTAAAGATGAAATGGTGGAAATTAGGAATACCTACAAAGTAGTTATTGATATTTTATATACTTAAAAATATTTAAGTGAAATACTTTCCAAGCAAATCTAATTGGTTGTAATAATTTTTTTCCACAATAAATCATTTACTTTTTTTTTTTTTAAAGTAACTCTTTCCTTGGTGATGGTAGTGGTGGGAACCATATGATTTTAGCCCAGTTTCATGTAGCACAGGCATATCTCATCTAACATTATTAGTTGGTTTCACAAAAAGCATGATGTTAAGTAAAATTATGTACTTGGGTCCACTGTTTCCCCAGAAATAATCTGGTACAGTAAATGTGTAACTGACAGAATCATGTTCCAGTGAGATTTCATACCATTAGAGGAGCTCAGTTAAAATGCACTAATAATGTGGCAAATGTGAGTTATCAGGGGAATGCTATGCAGAATATGCCTGTATTTTTGGAGTATACTGACATAGGTTGATCAGAAAACTACTCAGTTCACACAGCCCCAACCAACAGTAAGTTATGGTACTGAAAAAGATGGCATAAGTCAAGATGATGTAAATCAAACGCAATTTTCCCTGTTGGATAAATAATGCTATAAAACATTTTATTTTGTTGACCAAAGGTTTGATTCCCACAAACACTTTATTTAATCAGCTATATATGATAAGCCTACACAGTATATATTAGAATGTTTTCTAAATTGTGTATAACTCAATCAAGTTAACATTATAACCAATCATGTAAAATTGTGTTTAACAGGATATATAGTATACTGTATTGAGATAAATTCTGTATGACTCTTGCCTTATTTTTACTTCAACAAAGCAGAAGGTAAAGGAAACTCTATTAGCAGAATTTTGTTTCATTTGGTTTCTTCCAAATTTTGACAGGAGATTTGGAGAAACTTTGGGCAATTCAATGAATTTTCAAGTTATTTGTCAGCTTAATAAAATCATATTTGTGTGTGTGTGTGTGTGTGTGTGTGTGTGTGTGTGTGTGTGTGTGTTTGTTGGGGGTAGTGAGGTATCTGTTGGGGGATGTGGAGTTTGGAGAAAAGGAATATGGTAGTCTAAAAAATCCATGGATTTCCAAGCCTTGCCTTTCTTTCAGAAGGCCGTATCTTCTCTATGTGCCAGACATTAAACTAAGTGATGGGAATACAGAGAAAGGTTTAAAAACAGTCCCTGCTCCCAAGGAGCTCACACTATAATAGGCCTGGAGCTAAAAGATATTTGGGGGGCAGCTAGGTGGTGCAGAAGGTAGTGCTCCAGCCTTGGAGTCAGTAGAACCTGAGTTCAAATGCAGCCTCAGACACTTGACATTTACTGTGTGACCGTCGGCAAGTCACTTAACCCTGACTGCCTCCCCCCCCCCGCAATATTTGGTAATAGGGCTTAGGGTGAGATAGGGGAAGAAACTAGATAGAAACTGGGAGTCAGGTAAAGCCTTAGGCACGCACATCATGAAGCGGACTGGAGAGATGTAAGTTCATTAATACACTGCCTGCCTCCAGAGTAAAGCTCAACTGACTAAATACCACCATACACGCAAATGACTGAAAACTGAACTAGCTGAAGGATCATGCATAATAAGAGTCAATGTAAAGTAACACCAATCATAGTAATGACATTTCTGTGTGTTAGTTGTTTTATAATTAAGCCTGCCATACTGCTTCTATCCTCTCCTTCCTGTCATTCTTACCAGATATGTTTTTGGGAGGATCAAGTACAATGATAGACAGTGAAGTTTTAGTTAATTGTTCCTGATATAATAACACCTTTTCTGCAAAACAGAGAAAAGGAGGAAATAATCTTTTCTGATTCTTTTAATTTTTTAAACCTGAAACATAGTTGTACCTCTCCCCAAATATTCTCAAGTTTTCCAGCCCATTTCTAAGTGAAGAGCAAAATTTAACTAGCAGTGCTTCAGTTTCTTTGAACATTCCCCACTACATCCCATATTCTGCTCTTCCAAAATACCCAAATTGTTTATCATAAATGCAATCAGTGGAGGATCTAGATGACAAGAGTTGTGAACATCATTTCTCCTTCAGTCAGAATGAAAAGCAAGGTGCCTACAAGAGAAACAAATCCTCTATGTCTGTGTGATTTGGGAAAGGCAAAACATAAACAATCAACTTCCTAGACTATTAGTCATGATGCTTTGAAGTATTTATTTAAAATTCAAACAACTTTACGAATTTGCTTTTATATTTTGAGTCAGTAAATGACCAAGTAAATCTAACTCTTATGAATGTTCACTTGGGATGTCTGTAGGCTAGATCTGGCTGAATTATAAGATGCTTAATAATGTGGTGGTAAAATACTGTATTATGAATTCTTTCTGTGAAAACTTTTTTTAAAATACACTGCTTCTGCAATAATTATACAATTCATTATTAACAAAAGGATCCAAATTTGCCACTACGGACAGTAGTGTATGTAGGGATTGGGATAGGGAATAGACTTGTGATTTCATAGGCACAGGGACCTCTTTGTAGAGGGAACTCTATCCACCTTTGCTGGTCTGCAATTTATTGTCCTTAAGAGTGTCCTTAAGAGAAGTTTATTAACTTGCCCAGCCAGGGTTACTCAGCCAGTATGTGCCAGACGCAAGAGAAACTCTTTCTGGTCTTCCTGGCTTTGTGGCCAGCTATCTATTCAATACATAACCCTATCTACCCATACAAGTATATACGTGTACATAAAGATTGTTTATTTAAAAAGCTTCCTGTTGAATTGGAAGGAGAGTTGCAAATAATATATTAAAATTATTATTATTACTACTATTGTTACATGCCCCAGGGTAGGTGATTCAAATATCACCAAATATCACTAAATATCACCATTCAAATATTGCCAAATGGAATACAAAAATTGCCAAGAGAACAGTCTTCTTAGATCATTTATGAATACCTCTGTCCTAAGGTGAACCGATTGTTATTTCAACATGGTTTCCTAGTGTTCTCTATACGGCATAGTTCTAACAGAAAGAGCTCACCAAAATAGGACATTTGTCATAGCATGTGAATGTGTTTTGGGAGTGTGTGGTGATTGGGGGTAGGTAAGAGGAGCAAGTGGACTGGATTAAACTTGACAGCAATTAACTTTCCAAGAGATTTCATATTTTTAAGAGAGAAAAATGGAGCTCTCGTTCTGGAGAAATTCAACCTATGTTTTTACTTTTTTCTTCACTGGACTTTCTGCCTCAATGATCTAATACAGCATTTCCCAGATAGCCCTGAAAATGGTATTAGTTAAAGATGGAAGGATTGTTCAAGTCTAAATACACATGCAATAATTTGAGAATTGAAGATTTTCTGTTCTTGACTTTATGTTTATAGTGACTGGCAAATAGAGGTTAAGGGACTTGACCAGGGTCACACAGCTAATAAGTGTCTGAGGCAAAAGACAAGATTTGAACTCAGGTCTTCCTGAATCCAGGCCCTATGTTATTTTCACTGTGACACCAGCTGCCTTTTGAACTTAGAACTCTGATCACTGCAATAATAAGCCACAAGTCCAAAAGAATGTAGATGAGACATGTCATTCACCACAGAGAGGTGATAAACTTAAAATGCAAGAGGAAAGATACATTTCCAGATGTGGCCAATGTGGGAATTTATTTATTTTTTGTTTTTATTTTAAATTTGCTTAATGGTGGGAGTGGTGGGTTGAACAGATTAATTAAAAAAAAGTCACTTAAAAAAAAGTTATGTACTGTCAGAAGCCAGGCTTAATTCTAGGTCTTCTGACCCAACAATGCAGTAGGTTTTTAGTATTATCACCATTCTTCATAGAGTTTGACTGTATGCATTCTGATAATCTTTTTTTTGGGTTTGGGAATTGGATTTGGACATTTGCTTGGCTACTTTTCTGTATATGGGACAACTGGGGTATTTTTTTTCTTATAATAAATAGTAATAGTGCCTACTTCAAAGGGTTGTGAAGTTCAAATGAGATAATATATGTAAAGTACTTTGCAAACCTTAAAGCACCATATAAAATTGGAAGAGAACGCATAGTCTATTTACCACTGCCTCCCACCATTATGCAAATTAAAAATAAAAACAAATAACAAAATCACTCAATACACAGCTGTATAGGCTGACAAAACAAATTCCCATATTGGCCACATCTGAAAATGTGTATTTTCTCTTGCATTTCCACATGTTCCACACTTTGCTTCAGCCTTCAGGTATCTACCCATTTTCCTGTTTCTTGCTCCTACATCCTCAAGGTCTAGGTAAAATTCTCCAGGAAAGTCAAGGAGGAGGATGCTGGGAAAGTTCTGCCTCAACATGCAGATTCCTGTCTCCTGAATCTTGGTGTACTTGGTGATGCCTACAGGAGGTATTGCCAAGATAGCTTACTCTTTAAAAAAAATGACAAATTCTTCAACACAAGTATTCGACTTGGATTCAGGAAGACCTGAGTTTAAATCTTGCCTGAGACACTTGTTTGGTGACTCTGCAAGTCCTTTAACTGTGGTTTGCCTCGGTTTCCTCATCTGTAAAATGGAGATTATAATAGCACCTACCTCCCAGGGTTGTTATGAAGATGAAATAATAATCGTAAAGCACTTAGCACAGTGCCTGGCACCTAAGTGCTATATAAATGCTATTATTATTATTATTATCATTATCATCATTATCACCCCACTTTCAATGAAAAGCCTTTCCCAGCCTCCCTTAATGCTAGTACCTTCCCTCTATTAATTAGCTCCAACTCATTCTGTATTTATTATGTTTGTACATAGTTGCTTTCATATTATCTTCCCCATTAGACTGTGTGTCCCCTATACTCTGGCACATGGTAGGTTGATAAATATCTTCAAAGTTGTTTTTCTCTATAATGTTATCATTATAGTTATGCTCCTAATTCTGCTCACTTCTCTGTTTATTTTGAAATTGTTCATTTTGTGATTTCTTATAGCACAGTAATATTCTGATAATAATAATAATTAGCATTTATTTAGAACTTTAAGGTTTGTAAATACTTTACAAACACGACATTATTTTATCCTCACAGAAACTCTGGGTGGTAGGTGCTATTATTATCCCCATTTTAAAGAAGAGGAAACTGAGACAGTGATCAAGTGACCTATCCAGAGTCTTATTCTTCATATACCAAAATTTGTTTAGCCATTCTTCAATAGGATATCCCCTTAGTTTCCAATTTTTTTGCTGCTAAGAAAAGAGATGCTACAAATATTTTTGAACATATAGATAACTTCCTTTTTTGATTTCTCTGGGAACATAGACATCGTAGTGGTATAGCTGGAATAACGGGTATGCAAAATTTGGTTAACTTTATGGGTATAGATCTAAATCATTTTCCAGAATGGCTTAGGCAAGATGGTGGAGGAGTAAAAGCAGTGACTTGAGTTCTCCCCCAAACCCCTCCAAACACCTATAAAAAAATGGCTCTAAAACAAATTCTAGAGCAGCAGAACCCACAAAAAGACAGAGTGAAACACATTTCCAGCCCAAGACAACCTGGATGGTTGATTGGAAAGGTCTATTGCGCTG
Source organism: Phascolarctos cinereus (assembly GCF_003287225.1). Lineage (NCBI taxonomy): Eukaryota > Metazoa > Chordata > Mammalia > Diprotodontia > Phascolarctidae > Phascolarctos > Phascolarctos cinereus. The sequence continues at coordinate 79,255,519 of NW_027556402.1, read as the reverse complement.
CGCTGGGAGAAGAACACAGTTCAGCGTAGGTACACAGTCAAAGACCAGGCCTCAGTGAACCTGGAGCAGGCCTCAGAGGACTGAATCACGGGCAGCTGTGGTGGTTTCTAGACCTCTAGACCCAAAGACAACTTAGAAGGTCAGTAGGAAAAGTCTCTGACCTCGGTGAGAGAGAAGTTCGGTCCCAGCCCCAGTCCCATCGTGGCCCTCGGGCAGCGGCTGCTTCTGGAGCTTTGGGCCCACAGACAGAGGGGGAATCGAGTGGCTGATCAGAGGGGGACTGCAGGGATCACTTTGCTGGTGCTGAGGCAGGATTCTCTCGCTTTGTCCATGTTTGGATCTGGGTCACAGTTCTGGGCCAAAGAGGAGCCCTGGTGTGGTAGAGCTTGTAGTGGTTGTGGAGAAAGGATCATCCTCACAGTTCCAAGGCAGAAAAAAATGCTTGTGGTTACTCATAGACCAGAGCCCAGGCCAGGAAAGGAGTAAACACCTCGCCCTTGATCATATCACCCTGGAAGACTAGAAAATTTACAGGTCCCTAGAAGTACCTCTGAAAACAGCTGCACAAAACCTCCAAAGCTTGGGACAGTACATTCTCCACACTGGAAGCAGATCCCTACCTTAACAAAGAGTCATGTAATTGGCTGGGATCATGAGCACACTGTGCAAAAAAAGTCAGACCACAAAATTTTTCTTTGGTGACAAAGAAAATCAAAACATACAACCAGAAGAAGACAACAAAGTCAAAGCTCCTACATCCAAGGCCTCCAAAAAAAATATATATATATAAATTGGTCCCGGGCCACAGAAGAGCTCAAAAAGGATTTTGAGAAGCAAGTAAGAGAAGTAGAAGAAAAACTGGGAAGAAAAATGAGAGTGATGCAAGAAAATTATGAAAAACAAGTCAATAGCTCGCAAAAGGAGATCCAAAAAATACTGAAGAAAATAACACCTTAAAAAATAGCCTAACCCAAATAGCAAAAGAGGTGCAAAAAGCCAATGAGGAGAATGCCTTAAAAGGCAGAAGTGGCCAAATGGAAAAGGAAATACAAAAACCCACTGAAGAAAATACTTCTTTAAAAATTATGAGAAATCAAGACATTGTAAAACAAAACCAAAAGAATGAAAAATTAGAAAACAATGTGAACTATCTCATTGGAAAAACAACTGGCCAGAATGGCTTAGGCCAATTCACAGCTCCACGCTGCATTAGTGAACCCTTTTCTCTATGCAGTCCCTCCTGAATTATTCATTTTTCTCTTTTGTCATTTTTGCCAGTCTGATACCCGAGAGGTAAAACCTCAAAGTTGTCCTAATTTGCATTTCTCTAATGATCAGACACAGATAATTATTTTTTTCCAATGATAGTTGATAACCTCAATTTCTTCCTTTGAAAATTGTTCAAATCCTTTGGCCATTTGTCTATTGAGGAGTGGCTCTTAGTCTTATAAATTTTAATCAGTTCCTTATATATTTTGGCTAAGAAACCTGCATCAGAGAAATTGTATTTTCCCAGTAATGTTTCCCTTCTAATTTTTACTACTTTAGATTTGTTCATGCAAAACCTTTTTGATTTTACATAAACAAAATTGTCTTTTACCTTGTATGGTCCTCTTTATCACTTGTTTAGTTATGAAGTCTTTTCTTCATAGATGTAAGAAAGAGGTAATTTCTTCATTGGTCTCAAGTTCATTTGTGATGTAACCTTTTATTTCTAGGTCACATCTATTTGAAGCTTATCTTGATGTACAGTGTGAGATGGTGGTGGTCTGTAACTAATTTCTGCCAGACTGCTGTCTAGTTTTCCCACCAGTTTTTGCCAAATAGTGTTCTTTCCTTAGTAACTGAGTCTTTGGGTTTATTAAACTCTGATACTGTGTTAGATTCTGTATGTTGTATACCTAATCCACTGAAAGTCTCTCTCCCTGTCCCCATCCAATTAGTATCAAATCTTTAATGATTACTGCTTTGTAGTGTAATTGGGATCTGGTACCAATACCTCCAAATGGTACAGTGAGTGTGGATAAAGTGCTGGGCCTGGAGTCAGGAAGAATCACTTTCTTGAGTTCAAATCTGGCCTTAGACACTTACTAGCTGTGTGACCCTGACCAAGCCACTAACCCTGTTTGCCTCAGTTTCCTTATCTGAAAAATGAACTAGAGGAGGAAATGGCAAACCACTCCAGGATCTTTGCCAAGAAAATCCCAAATGTGGTCACAGGGAGTTGGACATGACTGAAAAAACGATTGAATAACAACAATCTGATACTGCTCCCCTTCCTCCCTTCTTTCATTACAACCTTTAAGATTCTTGATTTTTTATTCTTCCATATGAATTTCATTATTATTTTTCTACCACTATGACACATTCTTTTGGAAGTGTGATTGGTACATCAAAGAATATGTAAATTTATTTAGGTAGTACTGTGTGGTTTTTTGTTGTTGTTGTTATATGACACCATATAAACTTTCTGGGACCTTAGTTTTCTCATTAATAAATAGAATGATGGGATTGAACTTGATAGCCAAAATGGTATAGTGGGAAGTCACTGAATCTGGTGTCAAAAGACACCATCAGGTTTCAAATCTTGACAGTTCAACTTAGTATTTGTGTGTTCTAAGCCAAATGATAACATTTCTGGGTCTCAGTTTTGCCTTCTCTAAAATGAACATTCTCTAAAAAATTATGAAAAAAAAAATCTCTAACGTCCCTTATGGTTCTAAATCTGTGGTTCTTTCTTGCTTTAAGATTTCTCTACTTCTAAGAAAAAGCCCTGGAGTTGTGTTAAGTTTCTGTGCTTCTGCAGTAGGGCAGCAGATTCTTTGTGCAATTCCCCTTAGCTTGACCACTCCCTTCAGCTGCTCTAGTAGCTTTCTTGGTGAACACACGCTCCGTTTGCAAACTCCATCACTTCCACTACCACCTCTGTCTATACAGCAGACTCCAAAGTCCTAGCCCTGACTTCACTGTTTCAGATCTACATTTCCTGTATCTGGGTTTTGATATCCCACTAACACCTGAAACTCAACGTGTCCAGAACTGGGCTTAACCACTTTCCCAACTTTTCCTTCTTTATTACCTGTGTGTCTGTGGCACTGCCATTCATCAGGTATCATATGTTTGAAATCTTGGAGTCATTATCTGATTCCTCTATTTCACTTGCCCAATCTTTATTTCACCTCAGCAACAGCTCAGATCTGTCCTCTCATCTCTATTCTGAATGCTACAGCTCTAGAAGACTTTCGATGTCATCTGCCTGGACAACCGCAATAGCCCATCAGATGTTCTCTCTCCTCTCTCTCAGGACCTTCATACAGTTGTCAGGATAATGTTCTCTGTGAAAAGTTCTCGCCATAATCACCCTCTGTTCCAAAAATGTTCAGTGGTTCAAATGAAATCTCAAATGAGTTCCTCTTTTTCCAATAGAGTTTTGTTGCTTCTTGGATAAAAATGAGTAAGAGTTAAGGAATGCAGGTATATAACTGCAAGATAAGATATTAGCACTCCATATACCTTCTGGATGTGTAGGACCTTTGGGAGAGAATTCTGTCTCACATGGAGGGGACCTTATGGACTACTGAATAAATCTTATGTTTCCTTTATCTATTTATGAGCTCCTGTCCTTTGTATTATCTTCATTTTCTATAGGTGAAAATTCTATTCATTTGTCACCTTGACTGCTTATATAAGATCTATGAAATCCATTACCTGCATTTCTGGAAGCCTAGATACAAAAGATAAATAATCTCTAACTTAATATTTCAAAGAATAAATTGTATGAGCATGACAAGGCAAAGAGGATATTAATCTTTTAGGTCCACCCCTGTTACAGAACTTTGTGTGACCCTAGAGTTTGGGGATATGGAGGTATGGGTCTGGACCATAGGAATAGTTATATATCTGTGTACATGCTTCCCTCAAGTAGAATATAAACTCCTTGAAGGGGCTATTTTCATGTTTGTTTTTTATATACCCCAAACACGTAGGTAGTTACTATATGGTCACTGAAATTAAATGTGTATAGGTCATTCTTGCATAGAGTAAGTTGAAGAGCCTTTTTCTTTTTTTCTATTTAAGGTCACACACAATGAAGAAGCATAAACCCAGGTTTTATTTCTTTCAAACTTGAGATGTAAATCACTCTCAACTACTAAGCTGAAATAGGGATAAATAATGGTAATAAAAATACTTTGGTTTTATATTACTGCCAGTTAAAAGAAAATTACTTGGGGGCTGAGGGATAGCATAATATGAGGGAAAGGAGAAATACAAAAATTGATAACAGCATAAAAAGAAAGAGGAGGGAAGGGAGGAAGAGAGATATATAGACAAAGAGGAAGACAGAGAATGAAGGGGACAAACCTAGGAAGTTAGAGGAGAGGCAGAGAGGAAAATATGGATAAAAGAGACAGATGACACTCTCAGCTATACAGCTAGGATGTGGACACTAGGGTAAGTTGTCATCAATCACTATTCTTTGAATTTTTTACTAAAGGAACTTTCCATTTGGGGTTGATGTTTTTTTTTTTTAAATTCACATTTCTTTTGTAATAAAGCTTATTTTCTCATGGAATTCTTAATTTTGCACGTAAGAAATGGCATATTCAGAAACTTATCTAGAACTTTAGAGGCCATCACTTTACCATGTCCTTTTGATATTCAAGTTGTCTGACAGTCATGTTCTGTTCTTTGAAAAATTGAAATTGCTTCCTTTCACAATGATTTAATGTTACATTTGAGAATAATACGATCAATATTGCACCAACATCTGTTGCAGAGGATGAAGAGAAATTCTATGAAGAATATAAGATTCTTCAAACCAAGTCAACATAAACTTGATATTCAACTATTACATGTGAAGATGGGCATGGACAATGAAAAACATAATGGAAGATAGAGTTTAAGATTAATAAATTAGAGGCCCAAATATTTTCCTCAGGAAGAGTCAGGAGAGCTAAAAATCACAAACACCAAACAACATCAAAGAAAATGAAAATGACTATAATAGACAGGAAATGATTGGTTACCACTGATGAGAGTAATTTCACAGTAAGCTATGTGCAGCCACATTAGAGAAAATGTCAAAATCAATTCCAAAACCAAAGCAGGAAAAATGAAAAAGACATTGTATGACATGTATCAGTTTCAACTTGATCTAAACAAACTGTTTAAAAGTAAAGACACTGAGATAACTAGGTGGTGCAGTGGATAGAGCTCTGGCCTATCAGGAGGACCCGAGTTCAACTCCGAACACTTGACACTTAATAGCTGTGTGACCCCGGGCAAGTCACTTAACCCCCAACTGCCTCACAAAAAAAAAAGTAAAGACACTGATCTATTATAACCATTTATTAGAGAGCTTTAACTGCTTTTAAAAAAAGCGGGTACCATGTAGCCACAAGGCAAGAAACTGCCTTAGCCAGACTGTGTCTTTGTTTAAAAAAGAGACAAAATAATCAAGAGCAATACCAATTTAGAATATAAACTAAAACATTATAGAGGTAGATAGAGAAATCTTGGTGTGAGATCCAATTACGCCTGGTCATCCCAAGAAAACCTGCGATGAAATTGCAAGGATGCAAAAATTAGGTGTGAAATAAAATAACTTATATCAGTGTTTTCTACTAAAGTCCATCCTCATCACAGACACATATGAACTCTTATTTTATACCCAACATCATACATGGAAGAAATGAAAATGTCACTTAAAATGGATAAAAAAGATAAAGTATAGCCAGGACCTGACCAATACAGAAAGAAAGAAAAATCAATGCTGACACAGAAAACAGCTTTAAAAGCATTCAGGGATCAATTTTCAAGATATTTAAAAGAAGGAATGATTCCAAAGAACTAAAAAAAGATCAGAATCTATATTATTACCAAAATGTTGATTGGGAAGATATAAGCAACTATAATACTGAATCAAATGTCTATTTCCTCACTTCCATAAAATCTTTATGAGAACGGTATAGGGCAGGGTTGGGGAACCTACAGCCTGGAGGCCACCTGTGGCTCTCTAGGTCCTCAAGTGCGGCCTTTTCATGGAATCCAAACTTCACACAACAAATCTCCTTAATAAAAAGGCTGCACCCAAGGATCTAGAAGGTCCATGTGTGGCCTCAAGGCCGCAGGTTCCTCACCCCTGGTATAGGGTATCCTTGATAAAAATGTAAGAAAGGAATAGAAAGGTGCTGACAGATGACATTCCACAACAAATCATATCGAGAGGTTCCTTGGAACAATTTTGGACAATATTGATTATATAGGATTTTGTTCATTACTGGTTACAAAAGCACATCTGACTAAATAGAGGAAAACTGAAACAACTGCTATGTTCCAATCATAAAAGAGATAACCTTATATTAATAGGGAAATACAGTATAAGCTCACCAAGAGCATGCCATGGGAAATGTCTTTCAGATGTCCAAATGAAGAGAGATTCTTTTAGATGGTCAGGTTCTACACATGCTCCTGTTTGTGCAAGACACTGTGTTCCTAGGAATCACACATCTAAAGCTGGAAGGGACCTAAGAGGTCATCTAGTTTAACTTCTTCATATTAAAGATGAGGAAAATGAAGGCTAAGAAGATAATATGACTTGGTCTAATGTCAGAATTGGAATTCAAACTTATGTTCTTTGACTGCACAGTTAGTACATTTCTATTATATCAGCTTCAAGTTCTACAATACCATAGGTCCTCCTAAATCACCTGCAATCACTGAAGAGATTAGCCTAGCAATTTGCCCAGTAAAAACTCAGTGTGAAGAATGGGTATTCCACAAATTATGACATGCAGTTTTATGGGATAGACATTGTGTTATTACACAAGTACATATATCTAGGCCCTGTAGACACACTGAGCTGGGTCCAGACTTGAACGGAGAGAGGATTGTACTGGATTTTATTGGGGACACTATGTATAATTTTCAATGATCTCAATTTATTTTCCACTGCAAAATCTATTTTATTAAGTGCAAAATATTTTCCTGATGATGCTACACGACTATATATCATAGACTACCATTGTCCTGTGAAGAATAAAAAAAATGCAGCAGCATAAAAGTACATGATGGGTGTAGGCAGTGTGCAATGTATTACCAATCATTACTTGCCTGAAAGAAGTGGTATAAAAAGAACTCATCAAGGATATGCCTTACTAGACAAAGAAGAAAGTGATTTAGGTGATAAGAACTAGACATAAAAGATGGACAGCCCTTGGTTTTCCTTCAAGAAGGCCTACAGAAACAGGCAAAAAAATACACAGGATGAAAAGGCATTAGAATAGCTGTAATTTGCAATAGTGGAGGGAGAACTCACACTGATGAGTTCACATGGAGTACCTGGAAATATGAGGCACTTATTAAGTGTTGATTTATTGTTGGTTGACATCTATCCAAGTACTGTCTATGGAGTGTACCTGTAGGCCAGATCTGGACAACAACTAAGGTTCCCCATTTTGAGCTAAATGTTTTTTTCCTACCCTTCCATTCTTCCAAAATAAGTAGAAAAAAACCCATACCCATCAATCCATAAGTGTGCTCTTACAAACCTGGATGATATCTTTCACCTTTATATATAGCTTTTTTGGGAGATAGGGATAGGAGGGGGAGAAATGTTTAAAGTGGTGAGTCTCAATTTACAAAGACACACACACATAGAGTTCTAGTGGGTTATCAAATTATCAGTGATTAAGCTGTGATCTATAATTTCTGTTTTAAAGTATTATAATTTTCTAAGAACTGTTAATATATTTGTGGTGTAGATAACCTACCATTAACCAAAATAATTTGATTAAATGGAATAGCTCACTTCCTAACCAGACTGAAGTGATATTTACTATATCCCTTTTGAAATATCATTGGCAAGAGACTATTTCAGAGAAGACAGTAACATCTGCCAAATTATTTTAAAGATAGTCAAGAGAGATTTACTATGCTACTCAATGAATACTTTATTCTGATTTATTCAAGTGCTGAGGAAAATAAATCCTTTAAACACAAATGTAATCTGTGCTGAATAAGAATGTTATAGTATCTTAGAGTTTTTAAGGATTTTTTTTTTAATCATAAGATGTACCTGTATGGAACAGAAAATTTAAATGCTATTAAATTGTAATTCCAAGAGGGCAAGGATCATGTCTTATATAATTAAAAAATGTTACTCAGTATCTAGCTGCTCAGCACTCTTCATCAAGTAGGTGCTTAACTAGTGGTTTAAAAGCTGAATTAACAAAGTAATTATGAGTTAACTCCAGATATACACATATATTTATATGTACACACACATATATATGTAGTTATATGTACATGCATACACACTACTCGTGCATGAAAGTAATGGTTTATAACATGCTATAACCTATTTATACCCATTATGTACCTTCATGTTGCTGCGTGTGTGTGTGTGTGTGTGTGTGTGCGTGTGTAAGTACATAGTCGGGGGAGTGTCACCAACTTGGTAATGTTCACCAGTATACATCAGAACTTCCAATATAGAAACTCCCACTATACAGACTAAACAGCAGCTCATTTGCAATTTATAGTCTTATAGAGTTGTCTAGGTCACTAAGATGTTGAATGACTTACTCATGGTGACACAGTCAGTATGTGCTAGAGGTAGGATTAGCACTCCAATCACTATGCTATGCTGTCTCCCTAAAATCATGGGTCTACATATGTGTGTACACCCACACCCACATGTATATACACACATATGTGATGTAAAATAATCAGAAATTAGTTCCCTCCTTTCTAACTAAAAAATGAAATAAATATTGTTATTGATGAATCACTCAGAAGTAAGATCTGACTTTCAGGAAAAAAATCACAATCTCTGATCAGTAGTAAAGAAATTGAGAACTCAACTTTAGAGAGAAAAGGAAAAACTTTAGTTAAAATACTATACAATAAAATAATTATGATTATAAATCTCTTTAGTTAAATATGTACACATTACATGGTATTTTATAAAAGAATGGAACTGGTTAAGATTTCTGAAGCAAATCAAATGCACAAATTTACCACTCTTTTAGTGTAATGTCAGTTTAAACATTCTTAAATGGTTGTGTCAGACTCTGCTTTGTCATGGCTCTGCTTTGTGCAAAATTAAGGAAAATTAAGAAAAATTTCTGCAAAATCCTTCAGTTCCCATGGTAAATTACTAAAAAAAAAAAAGGTAGTAGACACACACTTGATTGTATGCAGAGGTTAGAATGACCAGCACTAGTGTAACCCCTATATCTATAAAATAATTTCTTGGGTAGCTTTAGTTGTTTTCACCTTCAAAGCTGAAGTCTTAACAGTTGTGCTTTTATGCAGCCACATGGCCAATAAGGTAGATGTTGTCATAAAGGTGCCCTACAAAATCTTCACTAATGTTCTGAGCAGCGCGCCGGGTGTTTCGGATAAATTCTCTTTTTGACATTTTGTTCTTCACATGAGGACTAGTGAGGTCAATGGAAAGCAGGATCAAAGAGTAGCATAGTACATAGACAGCATCTAAAGAGAAAAAAGAAATGTCAGATATTATTAACAAGTTTTCAAGATGTGGTCCTGGGTCAACAGTCTGTGATTAGAACAAATTGAAAAGCTATTTCTTATATTTAAAAACAACTTTAGAACTGTTTAAGAACCTTCAGTACAAATAAATTCCAAATGTAAAGTTTTGGAATTGATTTCAAACTTTTAAATATCTCCTTTCAAAAGATGCATATTAAATCATTGTTGTAAGGCATATTATATATTTATTAAAGGTATAAATCATAATTTTAAAAATATTTATTTATTTAGTTTTAGTTTTCAACATTCACTGTTATAACATTTTGAGTTTTAAATTTTCTCCACCTTCTTCCCCTTTTCCCTCCCCAAGATGGCGTGCAATCTAATATAGGCTATACGTGTACAATCATATTAAACAAATTTCTACATTAGTCATGTTGTAAAGAAGAACTGGAACCAAAGGGGAGAAAAAAAGAGAAAACAGTATGCTTCAATTTTCATTTAGACTCCACAGTTCTTTCTCTGGATGTGGACAGCATTTTCCATCATGAGTATTTTGGAACTGTCTTAGTTCACTGCATTGCTGAGAAGAGCTAAGTCTGTCACAGTTGGTCATCGCATAATGTTGCTATTACTGTGTACAATGTTTTCCTGGTTCTGCTCACTTCACTCAGCATCAGTTCACGCAAGCCTTTCCAGGTTTTTCTGAAGTTTGCCTGCTCATCATTTTTTTAATTTTTAATTTACTTGCTTATTTTTAGTTTTTCAACATTCACTTCAATAAGCTTTTGAGTTTTCAATTTTCTTCCCTTCCCTTGCCTTCCCCCTCCCCAAGTTGGCATGCAATCTGATATAGGCTCTACATATACATTCATATAACATATTTTCATATAAGTCATATTGTAAAGAGATATTAGAATCAATGAGAGTAACCACAAGAAAGAAGAAACAAAACAAAACAAGAGAAAAAAGAGATTAAACAGTATGCTTCAAACTGCATTCAGTCTCCATAGTTCTTTCTCTGGATGTGGATAGCATTTTCCATGATGAGTCTTTTGGAGCTGTCTTAGATACTTGCATTGCTGAGAAGATCCAAGTTTATGAAAGTCAGTCATCGCACAATGTGGCTGTTACTGTGTACAATGTTCTCCTGCTTCTGCTCACTTCACTTAGCATCAATTCATATAAATCTTTCTAGGTTTTTCTGAGAGCTTCCTGTTTGTCATTTTTTATAGCACAGCAGTATTCTATTACATTCATATACCACAACTTGTTCAGCCATTCTCCAATTGATGGGCATTCCCTCAATTTCCAATTCTTGGCCACCACAAAAAAAATATTTTTGTACATGTAGGTCCTTTTCCCATTTTTACAATCTCTTTGGGATACAGACCTAGAAGTGGTATTGCTAGGTCAAAGGGTATGTACGGTTTTATAGCCCTTTGGGCACAATTCCAAACTGCTCTCCAGAATGCTTAGATCAGTTCACAACTCTACCAACAATGCAATAAGTGTTCCAATTTCCCCACATCTCCAACATTTATCATTTTCCTGTTTTGTCACATTAGCCAATCTGATAGGTGTGATGTGACCTCAGAGTTGTTTTAATTTGCATTTCTCCAATCAACAGTGATTTAGAGCATTTTTTCATATGACTATAGATAGCTTTAACTTCTTCATCTGAAAACTGCCTATTCATATCCTTAACCATTTATCAACTGGAGAATTAAATCATACTCTGAACCCATTCTAACAATTCTTCCATCCCAAATATATTTCTATAATGCCCTTTCAAAAATAAATTAATTGATATGTGTTGATATTGAGAAAAATTTGTGACAAGGACTTGTTGTGCAGATATGCTCTATTTATGAAAGAGATGTAAATTTGTCACTCTATAAATACATCTGGAAGATTTCTTGAGTGTTCTGTTAAAAAAGATATAGTGCTATAACAATAAAAAATTTTTGAAATATGTAATGGTCAAGACAATTGGTTCCACATCATTAATATTATGATAGCTGTAGAAATTCAGTGTTTCCATATGCTTTAAAAATACATACATGTGCACAAAACATCTATATTAAATATTCTTTGAAAAACACATTCAGAGAGGTGGAGCCAAGATGGCAGAGTGAAAGCAGTGACTTGCTTGAGCTCTCCCTCAAACCCCTCCAAATACCTAAACAAATTCTAAAGCAGCAGAACCTACAAAAAGACGTGAAACAAATTTGCAGCCCAAGAGAACCTGGATGGTTGATCAGAAAGGTATATTGCACCGGGCTGGGAGAGGAATGCAGTTTGGTGTGTGTGCGCAGGTCACAGTGAACCTGGAGCAGGCCTCAGAGGACTGAATCGTGGGCAGCTGTGGCGGTTTCCAGACTTCTCAACCCATGAATGCCAAAGACAACTTAGAAGGTCAGTGGGAAAAGTCTGTTTCTGTGGTGAGAGAGAAGCTAGGTTTCAGCTCCAGTTCCCAAGTAGCCCCGGTGCAGCAGCTGCCTCCTGAGCTTCTGGCCCACAGACTGAGGGGGAAATCAGGTGGCTGATCAAAGACGGATTGCAGGGATCTCTTTGCCAGTGCTGAGCAATCTCTTGTTTTGCTGGTGCTTGGATCTGGGTCACAGTTCTGAGGGGCAGTCCTGGGGTGAGGAGGAGCGCTGGCGTGGTAGAGTTTGTAGTGGCAGTGCTGAGGAACTCCTCTTCACAGTTCCAAGAAAGAAAAGAGTGCTTGTGGTCACTCACAGACCAGAGCACAGGCTAGGAAAGGAGTAAACACCTCGCTCCTTATCATACCACCTTGAAAGAACTGAAAATTTACAGGTCCCTACAAGTATCTCTGAAAACAGGTGTACAAACCCCCGAAGCTTGGGACAGTACACTCTCCACATTGGAAGCAGACCTCTACTTTAATAAAGAGTTCATAACTCAAGTAACTGGCTGGGATCATGAACAAACCTCGCAAGAAGTGTCAGACCATAGAAACTTTTTTGGTACCAAAGAAGACCAAAATATACAACCAGAAGAAGACAACAAAGTCAAAGCTCCTACATCCAAAGTCTCCAAGAAAACATGAATCAGTCCCAGGCCTTAGAAGAGCTTCAAAAGGATTTTGAGAAGGAAGTAAGAGAAGTAGAGGAAAAAGTGGGAAGAGAAATGATAGTGATACAAGAAAATCATGAAAAATTAGTCAACAGCTTGCGAAAGGAGATCTAAAATATACTGAAGAAAATAACACCTTAAAAAATAGCCTAACCCAAATGGCAAAAGAGGTCCAAAAAGCCAATGAGGAGAAAAATGCCCTAAAAAGCAAAACTGGCCAAATGGAAAAGGAAGTCCAAAAGCTTACTGAAGAAAACACTTCCTTAAAAATTAGAATAGAACAGTTGGAAGAAATCCCAAAACAGTAGAACAAATCCAAAAGAATGAAAAATTAGAAAACAATGTGAAATATCTCACTGGAAAGACAACTGACCTGGAAAATAGATCCAGGAGAGAGAATTTAAAAATTATTGGACTATCTGAAAGCCATGATCAAAAAAAGAGCCTAGACATCATCTTTCAAGAAATTATCAAGGAAAACTGCCCTGATATTTTAGAACCAGAGGGCAAAATAAAATTGAAAGAATCCACTGATCTCCTCCTGAAAGAGATCCCCAAAGGAAAACTCCTAATATTGTAGCCAAATTCCAGAGTTCCCAGGTCAAGGAGAAAATATTACAAGCTGCCAGAAGGAAACAATTCAAGTATGTGGAAACACAATCAGGATAACACAAGATTTAGCAGCTTCTACATTAAGGACCAGGGCATGGAATATAATATTCTGGAGGGCAAAGGAGATAGGATTACAACCAAGAATCACCTACCCAGCAAAACTGAGTATAATCCTTCAGGGGAAAAAATGGTCATTCAGTGAAATAGAGGACTTTCAAGCATTCTTGATGAAAAGACCAGAGCTGAATAGAAAATTTGACTTTCAAATACAAGACTCAAGTGGAACATGAAGAGGTAAACAGGAAAGAGAAATCATAAGAGACTTATTAAGGCTTGAACTGTTTACATTCCTGCATGGAAAGATAATATTTATAACTCATGAGACCTTTGTCAGTAGTAGGGTAGTTGGAGGGAAAAAATTATATAGATATAGATACATAGATAGATAGATGGAGGGCATAGGGTGAGTTGAAGATGAAGGGGTCATATCTGGAGAATAAAATTAAGGGGTGGGAGAGGATTATACTGAGAAGGAGAAAGGAGAGGTAGAATGGGTAAATTATCTCACAAAAAAACAGAAAAGAAAAGGCTCTTACAGTAGAGGGGAAACAGGGGAAGGTAAGAGGGAATGAGTGAGTCTTACTCTCATAGGATTTGGCTTAAGGAGGGAATAACATACACACTCAATTGGGTATGGAAATCTGTCTTACCCTACAGGAAAATAGGGGGAGAAGGGGACAAGAGAGCAGGGGGATGATAGAAAGGAGGGCAGATTGGGAAAGGGGGTAATCAGAAGCAAGCACTTCTGAGGAGGGACAGGGTCAAAAGAAAGAATAGAATAAATGGGAGGAGGGAAATAGAGTTAGTTTTTTACAACAGGACTACTATGTAAGTGTTTTGCATAACTGCACATGCATAACCTATATTGAGTTGCTTGCCTTTTCAGTGAGGGTGGGTTGGGAGGGAGGAAGGGAGAAAATTTAGAACCCAAAATTTTAAAAACACATTTAAAAGAAAATGTTTTCACATGCAACTGGGAGATAAGAAATACAGGAAATGGGGTATAGAAATCTGTCCTGCCCTACAGGAAAACAGAAGGGGAAGGGGATAAGAGAAGTGAGGGAGACATAGAAGGGAGAGCAGACTAGGGGAAGGGATAGCCAGAATGCATGCCATCTTGGGGTGGGGGGAGGGGCGAGATGGGGTGAAAATTTGCAACTCAAAATCTTGTGGAAGTAAATGTTGAAAACTAAAAATAAATATAAAATTAAAAAAAAAAAAAGAAAAACACATTCCATAGACATGGAATGGGCATATTGAGAACATTTCACATAATCTTGATATGTAACTAGTTATGCGACATCTATTCTTAATAAGAGAAACAATGAAATTATTGGGAGTAAGAATGGAAAAAGAAGACATATCAGATGAGAAATTACATTGTAAATTTATAATAATACAATGGTATAGCTGGATTAAAATGGAAATTTAATTTTAAAATACAAATGTTTTCTATATGGTGCCACTCAGTTGAGTATCTGGAAAGTATTTTCCTCACCTTTTAAAACTTAATTTCACAGTTTCCAATTATAGATGTTTGTCACGTAAACATACCTTAGAGTTGCATAAATTCTCAAGCTGGAACAAAATGATCAAGCAGCTTTAAGGAATTAATACATTTGAATATCAGCTCTCACTGGCAATTTACAATGTCATTCCAGTACAAATGAGATGAGATATATAATGTGTATACATATACATATGGAAAGCAATTTACAAAGCTTAAAGTGCAATACAAATGCAAATGATTACATTTACTAAAGAAAAGAAAGACACTTGCTGAGGTATCAACTTAATTTTCTGACATAATGACGTAGTCTATCAAAGCTTGTATCAGAAAAAAGTCAGTTTTATTGATCATAGTTGTCACATAATGCTTACGCATACAAAAAAGTCATTTGTATTCTGGAATCATCTTTCAACTTTGGAAGAAATGGCACATATACTACTTAAAGTGGCTATTTCTATTGTTATCAAAAATTTACTTTCAGAAATTAAAGTGATCCCAATTGCAGGTACGACACCACAATGAGTCTAATATAGATTAATTCTGAGTGGGAAATGCACTCGCCATTCTATCTCTATGACCTTGGACACATTGCTCAGTTGTTTCTAGGTCTCAATTTTCTCAAAGACGTACTTTCTCCAAATCCATTCCTTCCATTATACCAGGCTGCTTACCTCTAAAATTCTGTTTCTATGTCCCCTACAAACACAGCACTGCATACATCCTTTATATAACCCACAAAGCCTATGAGTACTATCATTCTTCTTTCTCAATACAGTTTTGACTCATTTTAAGATAATGAAATGGATTTAAACATACTTAAATGGAAAAAAAAAATAAAGTAAACAAGATCTCCTTTGGCCTGCAATCAGAAATGTCCTGACTATCACATAAGAACATTAATTTTAAGTTACAGGCACTAAAAGGAACTGTTTCAGGTCCTTATAACTCAAGCCTGAACTATTTACAAAGCTCTTTTGGTTGGTTTCCCTGATTGAAGGCTCTCCCTATTCCAATTCATACTCCAAATAGCTGCCAAAATGATTTTCCTAAAATGCAGGTATTACCATGTTACTTTCCTACTCCATAAAAACTCCAGTAGCTCTCAATTACATCCAGGATCAAATATAAAATCTTGCTTTTGGGTTTTAGATCCTTTCACAACCTGGACCCTTCCAAATCTTCTTACTCTCCTCTACAGACTCTATGATCAAGTGGCAGTACCCTTCTTGGTGTTCCTCACACACACTCTCCATCTACTGTGCATGTGCACTGCAGGTTCCTCATGACTGGAACACCTTACTCTTTCCTCACTTCTGCCTTCTGGCTTCCTTCAACTGAGCTTAGAGGCCTGGTCCCCTATACTACTAGTGATTTCTCTTTTAAGATTACCTTTCACTTATATTGTATTTATTCTCTCTCTCTCTCTCTCTCTCTCTGTGTGTGTGTGTGTGTGTGTGTATTTCATCCTATGATATTTTTATAAAAATTTAGTTTTCCCATTGTTTTGAAATACTTGGATTTCATATAAAAAGGCAATAATAAGGCATGTAAAGCTTTATATCGAGAAAGCTGTGACTATAAATCAATCTTAATGTTCATTATTATAAAAACTAAACCTTTTGACAAAATTTTTACCTGCTTTAGCTTCTAGTTAGTTGGGAGGTAAGACATACCAAGAGGAAAAAAGTAGCAATTCATTATGGAAATTCTTACCAGGACTAAGGCCAAGCTCTCTCATCAAATCAGGATTACAAGCACAGAATCTGTGTGAGAATTTTGTTATAAGAGTTTCAAGATACTCCCCACGCTCTTCAGGGGCATGAATATGTCGAAAAAACTCTCGCAGTGCATTTGGCAAGAACTGATTTCTAAAATTGTGCAAAGTCACAAGGTCATCCAAGACATCTCTCCTAGGAGAAAGACAAAAAGATAAATTTTGGTAAATTTCTAGTTTCCATTTCTTTATTATAGAAAGAAAATATTGATGGAAAAGGTAAATGTCCAATTTTTGGTAGAAAATATTTGATTATTTGGAGTCAAAGCTGTTAAATTTATCTCAAAAGCCATAGGTATGATGTATACAGTTGCCATTTTTGTAACATATGCTGAGCAATTTAAAGTTGTATAAAATGAAAATTTTTGAAATAGCCAAAAATTTTAAGGTCTTATCTACACGAGCTTGTTGTAAAAGACAAAAAAACTGGGTGCACAAATGAAATGAAGAAAAGATGGTGAAGTTTACAATTTAAATATAAAAAACCTGAACCTTCTTTACAACCGTACATAATAGTAAAGACCTAATATCTATTTTTACACATTAGCATCATGTTGCTTTAACTAAATTAACTTGCTTACTTATGATAATATGATAATTAATTTTTAAGAAATATTTAAAATATTACCATGTAAAAATGAAAAGGGATTAGTAATGTGATCTCTATATAAGGACATTTCTTATCTGACAATTTGCATAGATATGCACATACATAAAAACAGATAAAGGGTTTTTTTGGTGCCTATTTTTTTTTTCCATATCCAACTTCCAAAAAAAATTATTTTCACATAAAACAGACAAGAAAAGGCTCTTACAGTGGAGGAGAAACGGAGGAAGGTGAGAGAGAATTAAGGAGGGAATAACATACACGCTCATTTGGATATGGAAATCTATCTTACCCTTCAGGAAAATAGGGGAAAAGGGGACAAGAGAACAGGGGAATGATAGAGGGGAGGGCAGACTGGAGAAGGGGGTAATCAGAAGCAAACACTTCTGAGGGTCAAAAGAGGGAACAGAATAAATGGGAGGTGTGATAGGATTAAGGGAAATATACTTAGTTTTTTACAACATGAAGTATTTTGCAGGACTACATGTATAACCTGTATGGAGTTGCTAAGTTTTAAAAACGAATATAAAAAAAAATTGTTTTCACATGCAACTGGGAAATAAGTTATACAGGAAATGTGGTATAGAAATCTATACTGCCCTACAGGAAAACTAAAAGGGAAAGGGATAAGAGAAGGTGGGGGAGAGATAGAAGGGAGGGCAGATTAGGGGAACGGGTATTCAGAATGCATGCCATCTTGAGGTGGGAGGAGGGATGAGATGGGGAGAAAATTTGGAACTTAAAATCTTGTGGAAATGAATGTTGAAAACTAAAAACAAATAAATTAATTAAAAAAAATAAATCTGCCTGGGGGGGTTATTTTTAAACCTAAGCACAAAATAAGAAAAGGGGAAAAAAATTGCATGTATACAGCAGAACATGAGAAGATTCAATGTAAAGCAATAAATTTTCATTTCAAGAAAATTTATTTAATAAATACCAGACACTGTTTTCAAAGCTGTCCAGCTTTTCTTTGATTCCTTGTAGGTTTTCTTTTGTTCTCTATCTGAATTTTTTACTTTATTGTTTCTTTTTCCTCTCCCCTCACCCAGAAGTCTACAATTAAGCATGGACACACACACATCTATAAACATGCACATATACACATATATGGAAGACTGTACTATGCTTATTTCTACTTGTCATCTGTTTATCTGAAGGTGTATAGCATCATCTTTCATAAACTCAAGTCTTTCCATGCTTTTCTAAATCAACCAGCTTTTTACTTCCTATATCACAGCAATATTATGCAACCCAATCACTCTATCTGAGAGACTGGCTATGAAAATTTCCCCCCAATTTATGCATTCCTTTTATTCTTGGATACGTATGTTTTACTTAATACAAGAAAATTTTTAATTTAAAATAATCAAAATTATTCATTTTACACTTCAACAATGCTCTCACCTTATAATATGGTTTAAGGTGTGATACTACTGAATATGTTTCCTTTACATCTTTGTAAAGGTTTCTTTGAAGTTCCCGACCTTTTGTTCTTCTAAATGAACTATGTTATTATTTTTTCTAACTCAGTAAGATAGCTTTTTTTTTTAGTAATTTAATTGGGATGGCATTACTTAAATAGATTAGTTATTGAAAACGTAATTTTAAAAAATTATATTGGCTTTACCTACCCATGAAAAATAAATATTACTTAAAGTACTTAGATCTAACTTTATTTGTATAAAAATGTTTTATGTTTATATTCATAATAGTTACTGTGTCTGTTTTGGCAGGTATACTCTCAGGTATTTTATTCTGTCTAGTTATTTTAAATGGTCTTAAACAACACTGAATAATATGGCTGACACATAATGTAGTTTCCATTTTTGTCTTTAGGACAAGAAGAGTTTTTTTTTAAAATAAATTTTTATTGATATCCTGTTTTAAAAAATATATTTTTATTGATAACCTTTTGCTTTTTACACGATCAGAATTTCTTCCAGTATTCTTATACCTCACTCCTCCTTGAGAGTCATAACATATAACAAATAATATTTTTCAAAGAAAAATAAAAAAGAGAAAAATCAGCAAAACCAAACACTACATCAAACATATTCAATATCCACACCTGTGGCCTTCCCACCTCTGTAAAAGATTTGGAGAGATGCTTTCTCCAACGTCTTATTTGAGGTCATGCTTGTTCTTTTTATTTTTATTTTGAACATTTTCATCTCTTTTATGGTTTTCCTTTCCATTTATGTCATTGTTTTCTTGGCTCTGCTTATTTTATTCTTCATCAGTTCACTTAGATCTTTACATGTTTCTGTAGTCATCGTGTTCTTTCTTTCTTATAGCATAGTAATGTTCTATTGCATTTATGTACCACAGTTTGTACAGTGATTCCCTACTCAGTGGGCATCTACTCTGTTTCCACTTCTTTACTCCCACAAAAGGTAATGTTATAAACATTTTGATATTTATGGGGACTTTCATCTTATCAATGACCTCCTTAGGATATATGCTTAGTAGTAGAAGCTCTGGGTCAAAGGGTATGACTTTAATCACTTTATTTGCATAATTTCAAAATGCTTTTCAAAATAGTCGCACTGATTCACAGGTCCACCAATGGATTAGTTTACCTGTTTTCTCACACCTCCAACACTGACTATTTCTATCTTTTGTCATCTTTGCCAACGTAAGGTGAAACCTCAAGGTTGTCTTGATTTGCATTTCTCCTATTATTAGTGATTTAGTGCATTCTTTCATATGGATGTTAATAGCTTGCAATTCTTTTGAAAATTATTCCTATCCTTTGACAATTTATCTATTGCAAAATGGTTTTACACACACACACACACACACACACACACATCTATATAGTGTACACACTTATCTTGGATACCTAACAGCATTTGAAAAATCTGACACAAAGATTTTTTTCCATTCTACCCCTTCTATTTTATCCTAGGTATATCAATTTTATTTCTAAAGAAGCTTTTTAATGTCATGTAATCAAAGTCTTTATCTTTTGTAATTGCTTCCATCTGTTTAGATAGGAATATACTTCTACTATAGCTTGAAAGGTATATCATCTGCTTCTCTTCTAAATATTTTATGGTGTTATCTTTAACATTAAGGGCACATATTTATTGTGATTTTATTGTGGAACATGGTGTAAAATGTTTGTCTAGGCCTGATTTCTGCCACACTGTTTTCTAGTTCCCCCAGTAGTTTTTATTGCAATTAAAAAAAAATGAAGTTCCTAAGTAATTTATATTTTCTGGTTTATAAAACAGTGGATTACTGAGTTCCATTCTTTCTGATTTTCCCTATATAGTCTATTCCATTGATCTACTTCTCTATTTTTTTTAACAATACTAAATGGTTTTGATGACTGTATCAGTAATTGCTATTTCATCTTTTCTTTTTTTCCTTTGTTATTATTTTCTCTACTTCTAGAAAAGTATCCCTTTGATCATTTTATTGGCATAACATTAACACTATAAATTATCTTTGGTGGTATTGCTGTTTTCATTATACTGGAACAATCAACAAAGAACAATGACTACTTCTCCTGTTATTTAAGTTATTCTTTCTTTTTTAAATTAATTAATTTACTTTTAGTTTTCAACATTCACTTCCACAAGATTTTGAGTTCCAAATTTTCTCCCCATCTCATCCCTCCCCCGACCCCAAGATGGCATGCATTCTGAATACTCCTTCCCCTAACCTGCCCTCCTTTCTATCTCCCCCCCCAGCCTTATCCCTTTCCCCTTCTATTTTCCTGTAGGGTAGGATAGATTTCTATACCCAATTTCCTGTATATCTTATTTCCCAGTTGCATGTGAAAACAATTTTTTTTAACATTTGTTTTCAAAACTTTGGGTTCCAAATTTTCTCCTTTCTTCCCTCCCTACCCACCCTCATTGAGAAGGCAAGCAACTTGCTACATGTGTAGTCATGCAAAATGCTTCCACAGTAGTCATGTTGTGAAAAACTAAGTATATTTCCCTTCATCCTATCCCACCCCCTTTTTATTCTATTCTCTCTTTTGACCCTGTCTTGATTACCCCCTCCCCCAATCGGGCCTCCCCTCTATCATCTCCCTGCTCTCTTGTCCCCTCCCCTCCCCATTTTCCTATAGGGTAAGATAGATTTGCATGTTATTCCTTCCTTAAGACAAATCCAATGAGAAGAAGATTCACTTATTCCCTCTCTCCTTCTCCCATTTCCCCTCCACTGTAAAAGTCTTTTCTTGTCTGTTTTATGTGAGATAATTTACCCCATTCTACCTCTCCCTTTCTCCTTCTCCCAGTATAATCCTCTCTCATCCCTTAATTTTATTCTCCAGATATCGCCCCTTCATCTTCAAATCACCCTGTGCCCTCTATCTATCTATTCTATCTATCTATCTATCTATCTATCTATCTATCTATCTATCTATCTATCTATCTACCTATCTATATACATACATATAATTTTTTCCCTCCAATTACCCTAATACTGACAAAGGTCTTATGAATTACTAATATCATCTTTCCATGCAGGAATGCAAACAGTTTAAACTTATTAAGTCCCTGATGATTTCCCTTTTCTGTTTACCTTTTTATACTTCTCTTGAGTCTTGTCTATGAAAGTCAACTTTTCTATTCAGCTCTGGCCTTTTCAGCAAAAATGTTTGAAAGTCCTGTATTTCACTGAATGTCCATTTTTCCCCCTGAAGAATTATACTCAGTTTTGCTGGGTAGGTGATTCTTGGTTGTAATCCTATCTCCTTTGCCCTCCGGAATATTATAGTCCAAGCTCTCTGGTCCCTTAATGTAGAAGCTGCTAAATCTTTTGTTATCCTGACTGTGGCTCCAAGATACTTGAATTGTTTCTTTCTGGCTGCTTGCAATATTTTCTCCTTGACCTGGGAACTCTGGAATTTGGCTACAATATTCCTAGGAGTTTTCCTTTGGGGATCTCTTTCAGGAGGAGATCAGTGGATTCTTTCAATGTCTACTTTACCCTCTGGTTCTAGAATATCAGGGCAGTTTTCCTTGATAATTTCTTGAAAGATGATGTCTAGGCTCTTTTTTTGATCATGGCTTTCAGGCAGTCCAATAATTTTAAAATGATCTCTCCTGGATCTATTTTCCAGGTCAGTTGTTTTTCCAATGAGATATTATAGTCTATTTTTTCAATCTTTTGGTTTTGTTTGATTGTTTCTTGATTTCTCATAAAGTCATCAGCTTCCATTTTCTCCATTCTAGTTTTTAAGGAAGTATTTTCTTCATTGAGCTTTTGGACTTTCCTTTTCCATTTGGCCAATTCTGCTTTTTAAGGCATTCTTCTCCTTATTGGCTTTTTGGATCTCTTTTGCCATTTGGTCTAGTCTATTTTTAAGGTGTTATTTTCTTCAGCATTTTTTTTTAAATCTCCTTTAGCAAGCTGTTGACTTGTTTTTCATGATTTTCTTGCATCACTCTCATTCCTCTTCCTAATTTTTCCTCTACTTCTTTTACTTGTTGCTCAAAATTCTTTTTGAGCTTTTCCATAGCCTGGGACCAATTCATATTTTTCTTAGAAGCTTTGGGTGCAGGAGATTTGACTGTGTTGTCTTCTTCTGGTTGTATATTTTGATATTTGTCACCAAGGTAAGATTCTATGGTCTCTGTTTTTTTTTGCACATGATCCCAGACAATTACATGAGTTATAAACTCTTTCTTAAAGTAGGGGTCTGCTTCCAGTGTGGAGACTGTATTGTCCCAAGCTTCAGGGATTTTGTGCAGCTGTTTTCAGGGATACTTCTAGGGACCTGTAAATTTTCCATTCTTTCAAGGCGTTATGATCAAAAGCCAAGCGTATACTCCTTTCTGGACTGTTCTCTGGGTGTATGAGTGACCATAAGCACTCTTTTCTGGCTTGGAACTGTGAGGATTCCCTCTGCACCACAGCCACAAGCTTCACCATGCCAGCACTCCTCCTTGCCCCAAGACCCCCACCCAGGACTGTGACCCAGATCCAAGCACAGGCAAAGCAAGAGAATCCTGACTCAGCACCAGTCAAGTGATCCCTGCAATCTTCCTCTGATCAGCTGCTTGATCCTCCCACCATCTGTGGGCCAAGAGCTCCAGAAGCCTCTGCCACAGTAGGGCTGCACCAGAACTGGGGCTGGACCATGCTCCTCTCTCACCCAGGTCCGACAGACCTTTCTTACTGACCTTCTAAGCTGTCTCTTTGGCATTTGTGAGTTCAGAAGTCTGGAAACCACCACAGCTGCCTGTGATTCAGTCCCCTGAGGCCTGCTTCAGGTTCACTGAGGGCCTGTTTTTGTCTACGTGGCCCACAATGAATTGTGTTCCTCTCCTAGCCTGGTGGCAACAGACCTTTCCTATCAACCATCCAGGTTGTCTTGGGTTGGAAATTTGTTTCACTCTGTCTTTTTGTGGGTTTTGCTGCTCTAGAATTTGTTTAGAGCCATTTTTTACAGGTATTTGGAGAGGCTTGGGGGACAGCTCAAGCGAGTCATTGCTTTCACTCCACCATCTTAGCTCCGCTCCCCCTTCTTGGGTTTAGTTTTATTCTTAATTTCAAATTTGATTTCTATATGGACAATGTAAAAACTGAAAATTTCTCATTAGATCTAAACTGCTAGCAATGAATATGTGTAACTGATTAATAGGAAAATACAGTGCTAAGGTTTTTTCAGAAAAGCTTTGATCTGATTTGCTAGCAGAGGTGCTGATGGATGACCTCCCCTGCTACTTTACTGAAGAGACTGAGAACATCTATTATGATCACCCTTTTTCCATATCCTCTACACCTAAAAACCTCTCTAAGTTTTATTCACTCTCTCCATTTTTGGTTATCTTACTTGATGAAGTGATATTTCTCCTTGTGAAAACTAATCCTTCCATTTGTGTCCTTAATCCATTTCCTTCCTATCTCATTCTGAGAAATCCATACTTGTACAAATGAAATTATTGTCTCTAAGGGCACCAATGACCTTTTCTCAGTTATCAATCTTCTTGACCTCTACATCATCTAATATTGTTGACCACCCACTTTCTCTTGACCCTCTCTTTTCTCTTGGCTTCCATGGTATGACTCTTTTCTGCTTATCCTACTTGTCTGGACATTCTTCTCTCCTGACCATTTTCTTGTTTCATCATTTTCTCTCTAGACTGTCCTGAGCCCTCATTTCTCTTATTTTATCCTTTGATGGCTTTACCCACTCCCTAGCCTTAATTATCAGTTCTGGAGAGGATTCCCAACTCTGCCTACTCAACCTCAATATCTTTCCTGAATGCCAGTCTCAAATCACTGTCTGCATAGCCCCAAGGGGCCTTTAATTCAACATGACCAAAACGTTTGCTTCCTGTTGCTAGTTTTGTCATTCTCCCAGCCATACATGCAGGAAATTTTAGATATTTTTTTTGACTCAGTCTACCTCACCGTACTCAAAGATGCAATCTGTTACCAAGTCCTCTACCTCCACAATACCTTTTGCATCTGGCCCCTCTTCTCAATTCATACTGCTATTACCCCAGTTAATGCTTTTATCACTTGTCTCATGAACTATTTTGCAAAGCTGCTCTCCCGACAACAATCTCTCCTCTATTAAAATGAACTATTATTAGAATAATTCTTTTTACTACAGTGGTATCCTGTTTAGCAAACTGAAGACAGTTTCTCCAAGGTGATGTGTTAAGAAAGGTTCATTTCATTCTCTGATAAGGTCCTCATCTCCTCTGTCCTGGATTATTTTTTAATAGCCTCTTTTCTGGTCTCCTTGACTCCAGTTTCACCCCATTCTCTTTGTAAAGATAAGAAAAATAATCTTACTAATACTTATGTATGAATTATAACTCTACTGTTCACAAGTCTTCAGTTGCTCCCTGTTGCCTAAAAGATAAACTACAAACTCCTTAGCTTGGTATAGAAGACCCTCCACAATATGGTTCCAAAATGCATTTCATTCCGCTCCCTGGACATCATGAATTCTTTAATCAAATTTTATTGTTAAGAACTATCTACATCTAAAGGAAAATTTGGCTTCTGATTAACATAAGTAATTTATTAAAAAAAGTTGTGTGGTTAAAAAAACATTTGAATTCTCTACTAATTTTTATTTATTTTTACCTTTCATCAAGATAGATTCTCAGCTTCTTCCAATTTAGTGTTCTTGTACAAAAGATAAACTTTGCGATTTCCTTCGGTGAATCATCCAGGATGCCCTTGGACATAAAGTAGTTCACTCCCTAAGGCAGAAACAGATATGGCTAGATGAATAAAAGTGTCCTTTAAAATTTATATTTATAGACAATTACTATTTTAGCAGATCAATAATTATAAACTTTTTAGTTTTAATAGGCTTTATTTTGCTATTAATTCAAATTGTATTTAAACATGCAAAATACAAGCTAAAACTTAGTAGACTGTTACTGTAATTTATGGTTGATATTTTACATGCAATGAAAGGTAGGAAATTCAAAGATATAGATACCATAGCAATCTTCTTATGCTTATTTAAATATAATGTCTGCACAGGCAACCACTGCTAAGCTTCCATCTGTATTATTTGTTTATATAATGAAGGAAAAATGAAACTCATATAAAAAGACTAACATTATTCTACCTACTTGAACATATTCCCCATACCAATCCTTTTTCTCCCCAAATAGAAAACATGGTACCTGAAGACCAGCTATAAGCACTAACAGACCTTTAAAGGAAAGAGCTTCTAAATTTTTTTTTCTAACTACATTGAATTGTACTTTGGAAATGGAAATGCTTGGCTATTCTTGCCTACAGATTTGAAGCTGTGCCAGGACAGGTGGTGTGCTGGCTTTGCATAATGCTAAATATTGTGAGCAGCCAGCTAGAAATGTAGACACCTATTAAGGCAAATGATTTCATTGTTTTCATGGCATTTATCTTTGAATTTCCTGACCTCAGCATGCAAAACTTTCAAGAGAAGCATTACCATAGTTTTTATGACTAGATTATTTTTAAAACAACAACAACAATAAACAAACTGAAATCAATGTTCTTACATAGATATGAAAGTCACATTCAAATAAATGTCTTTTACAGATTTGAATGTGTAGTCATTTAAATAAAAGGCAGATATATTTATTTCAACATGCAGATATCCAGCATACATGCATGCCCATGAATGCTTATGTCTGGATAATACTAGCCTGTATGTATTTAATTGGTATAAAAATGATTCATTTTGCATGCATGATATACTGTTTCCACATATACATCTCTTATTTCTTCAGTATTTCTCTAGGTTAAGAAGCATTTATATACCTTTTCAGGGCGCTGTACACATTTAACTAATTACTCATATCTAGAAAGTTTTTCATAAAAAATAAGATCCTTCTCCCAAACATTTTTATACTGAATTTTAAAAAGTAATTTTGATAGTAATAAGAAATACTGTGAATATCTATAAACTAGAATTTAAAGATGAGATATTCAAATATGTATAATTATGTACTTTTAAGAGCATTCAGATTATAGTATTCTATAATTAATGCTCTGAAGATCCTTATTTATACTTTATTTATAATTTCTTAAAACCAATAAAATAGAAATGCTAAATCATTAGAGAAAAATGGAGTAAAGGAAGGGATAAGAAGCACCTGGTACAAAATAGCCTAACTCCTGGGGGTCTCAAGGATGCTTCCATGTTAAGCTGTATTTCAGAATAAATGTTGGATATAGGTATAGAATATAAGAAGGCCTAGACAATACATAAAATGACTGGTCTAGAATGAAATTAGCAGCAGTTATTTTAGGCATACACAGTAGAATCTTGAATTAGTTATTGGTTGCTTAGTTCCATCCTCCCCTCCATTAGCAAAAATAATAAGAGAGTTGACTGTATACATAAAAGGCTTCTTGGTTTATTTCACAATTCTATAGTTAAATTCACACATTAGAAACTTCCTAAACCCCAATTAATCCAAATGACTGAATTTGCCAGAAAATTTTAGATGCACAGCAATACAGAAAAAGTATTATTTAAATGACCACTCATACAGAACTGTAAAAGTACATGATGCTAATATTTTTTTACAAAATCATTAACATCGTGAAATTTTACTAAATGTTTAAACAAAAATAGTGATCATTTAAATTCTCTAATATAAGCATTACAGCATTATTTAATGTTCTCTAATGCAAAGGATGAATAAAAACAACAATGCTTCTAATTTCCTTTCACACTAATAACTGCCCAATAATGTTCCATGTGTAGCAAAAAGTAAGTCTGGCATTGCTTTAAATAAGGAGGGGTGAAGACAGGCAATTACATAGCATCTACTATGTGCCAGGCATAAACATTTTACAAAATATTATCTCATTTGATCCTCCAACAATCCTGTAAGGTAGGTATTGTTTTTATCCCCATTTTACAATTGAAGAAATTGAGGCAGAGGTAAAATGACTTGCCCAGGGTCATGCATGGCTAATAAGTGTCTGAGGACGCAGCTGAACTGAAGTCTTCCTGAGTTCTGTGTACTGTACCACCTAACTGCCTCTAAATAAAATATGGCTTTTCTTCATGGAACTTACAGTCAGTCTAGTGGGGAATGCAACACAAATAACCACAGTCTGAGCATGATTTAATTACAATTAATTCTAACAGCTATCACTTTGGCATTATATGGAAGATGAACTGCAGTGGAGAGAGACCTGAGGCAGGCAGACCCACCAGCAGGCTACAGCAATAGTCTAGGTGTGAGATAATGAGAGCCTGCATCAGGGTGGTGACAGTGTCAGAGGGAAGAGAGCATATTTGAGAGATATTACAAAGTTGAAATCAAGAGGCCTTGGCAACAGATTGGATGTGGGGTAGGAGAGATAGTGAGCAGTCAAGGATGATACCTAAATTGTTAGCCTGAGGAACTCAGAGGTTGTGGTGTTCTCAACAATAATAGGGAAGTTAGGAGTGGAAGAGGGTTTAGGGGAAGAGATAATGAGTTCAGTTTCAGACATGTTGAATTTAAGATATGTTGAACATCCAGTTTGAGATGTTTGAAAGACAGCTGGAAATGTGAGATTGGAGAGATTAGGGCAGAATGGGTAGATTTGAGAATCAGCAGTATAGAGACTATAATTAAATCTAAAGTAGCTGAAGAGATCACCAAGTGAAGTACTACAGAGGGAAGAGAGAAGAGAATCCAGGACAGAGCCCTGTAGGACAATTCTGGTTAATGGGTGTGATCTGGATTAGGCTCTAGCAAGAGAACAAAAAAACAGAGGTCTGACAGGTTGTAGAACCAGGAGAGTGGTGTCCTGAAAACCTGGGAAGAAGAGAGTATCAAGAAGTAGAGGGTGATGGACAATGTCAAAAGCTGGAGAGAGGTCAAAAAGAATGAAGATTGAGAAAAAGTCAGTGGTTTTGGCCACTTTGAGGGAGACATTTTGGGGAAATCATGAGGTCAAAAGCCATATTGTAAGTTGTTATGAAGTGAAGGAGAGGAGAGAAAGTAGAGGCACCAATTGTAGATAGCCTTTTTAAGGAGTTTAGCTATAAGAGACATAGGACAACAGTTACTGGAGATGGAAGGATCAAGTGAGGACTTTTTGAGGATGGAGAAGACATGGGCATGTTGGTAGGCTGTAGGTAAAAAGCCAGTAGACAAGGAGAGCTTGAAGATAAATGAAAGAGTGGGGATGACAGAGAGGGCAATCTGTTGGCGATGGGAAGAAAGGGGATTGTTTTGCAGGTAGGAGGGTGGACCTTGGTAAGGAGTAAGAATAGAAGCAAGAAGAAGGTCTATAATTTCCTGTGAGCCAGGCACTGAACTCCTTAAGGACGGAAAGAGAGTGTCCTGGAGGTCAGCACATAATAGTCACTAGGATTTTGACTGGATGATAAATGTGGATTGAATGAACTTAAAAAGAGGAGAGGTTACTGAATGATGGTGACAGACAGAGAGCCTGAAAGTGGCAATGAGTATTCCAACTCTCCTACCACAATTAATGAGTGATGGGGGTAGGGGTTATAAGTGAAAGTGCAACAAGGGTTGGACAGGGTGGTCAGGGAGTCTATGTCTTAGCTAAACTGGCAGGTGAACAATTCCAGGATTTACAGGCTCTAAAAAATAGGATGAGAGACTCCATGGTAAACTATAGAAACAATAGAATAATTAAATAAAATAAGTATATTAAAGGTAAAGAAAGCACATAAATACTATTGTCTGATTTTTATTCATGTCATTTTTTTTGCCAAGTCTTACAGAAGGTATAATTTTCTACAGAAAAAATTTTCACAGTCACATAGTTGACTTGAGAGATGTAAATAATACATAATACCACTAAGTTTACTGACTCAGTTAAGCAAAATTCAGCCTTAAAGGTTATTTTAAAAAATCCAACAATAAACATTAAAAGAACCCAAAGAAGACCAGCATATTGGTTAAGTAGTTAATGGAAGATTTACAGAAAAAAATAGATGAAGATCACCTATAATGGGAAAGCAAGGATGAGTTTTAATCTCTACTACTAGAGGGAATATACATTAGAAGGATTATATGGATCCACTGACTATGTCTTAAGGATATCTAAGTTATAGTAATGTTTTTTAAGTAATGCTTTTTATGTAAAAACTTAGTTTTCCCTGAGGTCTTTACCACTAGCACCTATTAGGTTGAATTACAATTTGTTTTTTAATATTCTCAAAACGAAATAATCATGTAGTAGCACCTATTTCAATTTATACTTGGAAGGTTCAGAATGGTACTCCAAATTAGAGATCAAACCTTCTTGTCCTCCCATTATAAACCCCAAAGTAAAAACTGCAATGTTTTGTCTGTATGATACGATTATAGTTTTAGAGTAAGGGATTTTAGGGGCAATCTATTCTAACTGGCCCACCCCTTGCCATTTCATAGATAACAAAGTAAGGTTTAGATAGGTTCTAGATTCTCTCTCTCCAAATTTACTCCTTTTTCCATTATAGTAAATTTTGCCTCCCGTGACTATGTAATTTAATTAACAACTCTTTGTAAAGAGAAACAAAAATTTCTACAGCATCTTTACAAACAAACTTAAAACAAAACCTCAATTTAAGGTTGAATTTACCACTATAACTTTAGAGGCCATGGCTAGGAATTCTACTCTACAGTGACTCAAATCCAAAAACTGTGAACAAAAATATGGACACAAGACTGAAATCTGTAGGTATCCAGATTAACACTAGAGTGATCAGTCACAGTTTATCACCACTTTAAAAAAAACTTCTCAAGTTTATTGGTATTTATTTTAGTTTAAATTTGTGGTCATTTCTGTATAATGAAACCATATAGAAGTCTTTCCCCTTCCTTCTGGGTCTTACTAGGTATTAACTGGATTACTGAGGACACGGCATGATGGGCTCTCTCCCCAAGGAGAGAAGTCTTAAAGATCCATTCTCTGTACTTGTAGATATATCAAGATTTTATCTGACCCTGGTTTAGTTGGTTATCCTAGACTTTACTAGATCTACTATGGTGACAGGTTTTAGAGAGATGGCGGGTAGGCTCATTCTAGAGGGAACATTTTATGAAAACATAGCCAAGTGCTAGAAGAAAGTTATTTGGTCGGGAATGAAGTTCCTTTAATTGCAGATCTCTATAAAAAATTTTTAAGTTTTATTAATTTCTTTAAAACATTTCAAATATTCCCAGGTTACCTCCATTCATGACAACTCTCTTTTAATGAAGTAAATCATTAAGTGAGACTAACATTACAGTGATCTCATCTAAAAGGGAATGTAATATTTCATATCAGTAGTACCCTTCCAACCTATTTTTTAAGATAAAAATAATTAAAAGAAATGTATTTTCTCTCCCTCCCCACTACCCCATGGCACACTGAAAATGAGAGAAATGAAAAACAAATCCCATGTAACAAATATGTAGAGTCAAACAAAACAAATTTCCTCAATGGCTATACTCAAAAAGAAATGTTTCACTCTGCACCCTAAATCTATCACCTCTATATCAGGAGGTGGATAGTATCATGACCAACATGGATGGACACTGTAATGACCATAGTTCTTACAGCTTTCAAAAAGTTGTCTTTACAAAGTCAGTACTGTTTAAGTTGTTCTTCATTCATTCATTAAGTTGCTCATTTCATTCTGAATCATTTCATGTAAGTCTTTCAGCATCTCTTTGAAGTCATATATGCCCTCGTTTCTTATAACACAAAAGTATTCTATTACATTCATATACCACAATTTATCGAGCTGTTCCTCAAATGATAGGTCTCCCTTTAGTTTCCAGTTTTTTGCTACCACAAAAGGAACTGATGTGAATATTTTTGTACTCATAGGACCCTTTCTTCTTTCTTCAATACCTTTTGTGTATCAGTCTGGGAGTGGTATAGCTGGGTCAAAGGGCACGATAAGTAATTTATTGTGTATAATTACAAATTATTTTCCAGAATGGTTGTAGTCATTCACAATTCTACAAACAGTACATCAAAGTTCCTGTTCTCCTACAGTTCTTTCAACATTTATCATTTTTATTTTTTGTCATCTTTGCCAAACTGATGGACGTGGGGTAGGATCTAAAAACTGCTCTAATTGATATTTCTTTAATTAGTAGTAATTTGGAGCATTTTTGTATATTGCTATAGATAGCCTAGGCCAGATTTCTCTTTGAAAGAGAATGGATCTTCCTATATTCAAACTAAAAATTACATATTGGTATGCAGCGTTTATGAAATATACTAATCTGTAACCCTTGCAACTTTTTGGATTTTTAAAATTAAAGTCAAGTTTGGATAAAGAGATTAAACTATCAATTATATGTGAGAGGCTCTGCTTTAAACTGCTATTAACTGAATCTAATATGAAAAAAATTAAAATCCATGCACACATCATTAAATCTACATCTACTACATACATTTTTTAAAGTATAAAAGAATGTTCCCCCTCTTTAAAAGGAAGCTTAAAGAGTGGGCCTTGAGGTTAGATGCCCTGGGTTCAAATCCTACCTCTGACCCGTCCTAGCTATGTGACACCAGGCAAGTCGATTAACCTCTCAGGGCTCGAAGCAATTCTATTATACTTTATAAAGTGATGAAAAGATGAAATCCTGAATTGGTAGAGGGCTCTTCCTCGCCTGGAAGTTTCCTATACCAATGACTGAGGGTGCAGTCCCTATTCCTATCTCGTAACAAATACCTCGTGAATGGAATTACAATTTAGTTGGATAGGTAAGACATAAAAGCAAAACAGCAATAATACTCATGAAAAGTCAACTAATGGTAAAAGCATGACACTGTATTCAATCAACCAACAAGCACAGATTAAGGGCCTACAATATATGCCAGGCACTGGGTAGTAGGTAGTGAGTCTACAAATGCAAAGAATGAAAAAATACCTAGGTCTCCCTTGAAAACAGATCACACCTCTAAAATCAATCAATCAATCAATCAATGAGCATTTACTATGTGCTAAACACTGGAAATGAGGCCTCTTTGAAAGAAATACACACAAAGAATGGAAAAATTACCATGTAAAACAGGTTTATTATAAAAACTGGAGGGTTGAGAAAGAGACAGGAATTTCCCAGGGCTGCTAAAAGGAAGGTCCTGACCTGCAGTGACTGACAGAGAAGATTAACAAAAAAAGCTAGTGAGGACTAGTTACAATTCCACTCTCGAAGCTCATCACCTACTAAAGAAGGCTGAGGAATTTGGCAAAAAAAAAAAAAGATTGGAACTCAATTATTAACTGTATGTTTTGTATGATCTAGGTGGGGGGAAGGATGGGAATGTGGTCTGTATTTGAACCAAGAGTGCATATGTAGCAATTGAATGATAGGGAGAACAGGACAACTCATTGTAGGCTGGGAAGTTAAAGGTTTTGTATATAAAGCTTCCACTGAGCCTTGTATGAAACTTGAGCAGGGCATCACAGGATATTTCCTTTCCACAGAGAGAAAGCAAAGAGAGGGCTTGACTGGGAGAGGGAAATGACATGAGAAAAGGCATCAAGAAAGAAAAGTACAAGTTGCTCTGGGATCTAGTAGTGGTTAGAAGGTGGATTGGAGACAAGTTTTGAAGGATTTAGAATACCAAGGAACAAATGAAAGTTTTTGAGTAGGAAAATGCCATAATGAAAACAGTATTTTAGGAAGTTTATCCCAATAACAATGTTCAGGATAAACCAGATGAGAGTTTGACTACAAATAGACTACTGCCAGTAAGGAGGCTATTGCTTTCAGCCAGGTGTGTGGTGGTAAGTGGTTTGAATCAGTGGGATGGGCAGTGGGGAAGGATAGGACAAACATGAGAGGTATTAATGAAGGAAGAATGATGAAGAGAAGCACAGAATTTGTGCTGGAGAGGACCTTAGAGATCATGTCTAATTCCCTCATTTTATAGGTGAAGGAATCAAGGCACAAAGAAAATGAAGTATTTAATGTCATGGTATGACACAATCAGGACTATAATCCAGGTTTTCTGACTCTAGTATTCTTTTCATTATAGGACTATATAGTCAAGGTTCTAAGTGGCCCATGCTTTAAGTTAAATAGTAGGAGTCAAAATTATCATATTAAAGATTCCCTGAGTAAAATCATTATTTGTGACTCAAGAAAACTTGAGGTAGAATCTATTATATTTCATTATAATTTGTCTAGTGAGTGAAAGCACCAAGTTTTGCTCATTAGTCCTCTAGGCTGGTTGTGTCAACTCGACTAGAAACATGGGCCACTACAAAGAATTAGAAATTGAAGGGATGTCCATAAATTGGGGAATGTCTGAACAAGCTGTAGTATATGACTGTAATGGAATATTACTGTGCTATAAGGAATGACGAGCAGGCTGATTTCAGATAAATCTGGAAAGGCTTATATGTACTATTGCAAAGTGAAGTGAGCAGAACCAGGAGAACATTGTACATAGTAACAGCAATACTGTATGATAAAGAACTGTGAATGGGCCTGCAGTAAGGAATAACAGAGTTCAAAAACTACCTCAGACACTTACTAGCTCTGTGACCTTGGTTTAGTCACTTAACCTATTTGCCCTCTGTTTCTTCAACTGTAAAATGAGGATGATAATACCACCTACCTTCCAGGGTTAAGATCAAATAAATAATTGTAATGCACTCAGCACAGTGCCTAGCACACTGTAGGCCAAATATAAAATTATTGTTGTTGTTGTTATCTCTAGCTTACTTAACCAAGCATATAACATACTACTATACCTCATGTATTTAATGCTCAAGTCAAACTAGTCTACTTACTGTTCTCACACATAATACTCACTCTCACCTCTGTCTTCACACACATCATCCCTCAGGCCTAGAAAGTACTCTGTCTTCACCTCTGCTCCAGAGAATCACTAGTTTTTATCAAAGGACAGTTCAATTTCCACCTTCTACATACCCCCCCCCAACACAATTTGCCTTACATGTGTTTTGTATTTACTTTTATGTATACATGTCCCCTAATAAAATTTAAGTTCTTTGTGAGCAGAGTATTTTGCTTGTCTTTGCATTTCTAATGCCCAAAACATAGTAGATTCTTAAAAAATTCTGTTGACTGATTTGTCCTCATTAAATCAGATTGTCACACTTGAATACTGAGAAGGATTACAGAACTAAGAGGCAGGCTTTGAGGAAATCTATTATTTACAAAAGGGATTTTTATCCTCCTTTCTAGAAGAATCTCAAATAATTTTAAAAAATTATTTATTTTTAGTTTTCAACATTCATTTTGTAAGATTTTGAGTTCTAACTTTTTTCCCCTCTCTCTCCCTTCCCTCCTCCCCAAGACAGCATGCAATCTGATATAGGCAATATATTAAAGATATTTCTGCATTAGTCATGTTGTGAAAGAATCAGAACAAAAGGGAAAAAAAAGAGAGAGAAAACAGTACACTTTGATTTGCGTTCAGACACCATAATTCTTTATCTGGATGTGGATAGTATTTTCTATCATGAGTCTTTTGGAATTGTCTTAGATCTTTGCACTGCTGAGAAGAGCTGTCTATCAAAGCTGGTCGCTGCATAGTGTTGTTGTTACTGTGTACAATGTTCTCTTGGTTATGCTCACTTCACTCAGCATCAGTTCATGTAAGTCTTTCCAGCTTTTTCTGAAGTCTGTCTGCTCATCGTTTCTTTTTTTTGAGCTAAGCAATGGGGTTAAGTGACTTGCCCAGGATCACACAGCTAGTAAGTGTTATGTGTCTAAGGCCAGATTTGAACTCAGGTCCTCCTGAATCCAGGGCTGGTGCTCTATGCCACCTAGCTGCCCCCTGCTCATCATTTCTTATAGCACAATAGTATTCCATTATATTCATACACCACAACTTGTTCAGCCATTACCCAACTGATGGGTATCCCCTCAGTGTCTAATTCTAGGTCACCACAAAAAAAGGTGCTATAAGTATTTTTGTATATGTGGGTCCTTTTCCCTTTTTTATGATCTTTTTAGGATACAACCTAGAAGTAGTATTGCTGGATCAAAGGGTATGCACAATTTTATAGCCCTTTGGGCACAGTTCCAAATTGCTCTCCAGAATGGCTGGATCAGTTTACAACTCCACCAACAATGCATTAGTGTTTCAATTTTCCCACATCTTCTCTGACATTTATCATTTTCCTGTTTTGTCATGTTAGCCAATTTGATAGGAGAATCTCACATAAATTTAATAAGTGCCATACCTTTATTTTTTTCTTGCTGTGCCACCTTTTCTTTATTATATAGATACATTTGTTATTTCTCTTTTAAAAAAGATCTTTTTCAAATCACTACCATATAAAATGGTTCTAAAAACAGAACCCATTAGACTAAATAAGCTAGATTATGTGATCATTTGGGAAGTGAATGGATTCTCAAAAATTATTTGTACAAAGTCAATGAATAGGGAAAAAAAAACCAAAAGAAAACAAAACTATCATTGACACCTGACAAATATTTGTGTATATGTTGGTAATTAAAAAAAAAAGCAATCAAAAGCAGTAAGGATATTTGTCTTTTTGTGAGGAACAAACTTGATGGAGGAATTAAATGTTTAACTGACTTAATTTTCATCCAAGCCTACATCAGAAACGCTTGCAATAAACACTACTGCTCTTGGAGTGTTAATGTGAACTACAATGAATCAAACAACAATAAGCAGCTACTGTGTGCCCAGTACTGTGCCACATTACATGCTGAGGTTATAGAGATGAAAACAAATCAGAAAGTGTGCTCTTTGAGAACAAGAACTGCCACAGCAGTTAATATGTACACTTCCAAGCATATATGAAATGTCTCTCACACATACAAATGGATTCACACTCACTGAGTGTGATGTTCCCTGTAATGACATAGATCAGAACCCGTGTCTGTCTGCCCAGATGGTCCCTGTCCTCTCATGAATTCACAACAGGAGGCTCACTCAAAGTCTTGGAATCATTCCTCAGTTTCTTCTAGCACTGCGAGGATACTGGTGGAGGACATAGGTTGCCCTATGTCACGCCTCTTCTCTGATACATTTTCCTATGATAAATGTCTCTTTTACTGCTGTCCTTCAAGGGACCTCAATGGTCACATGCCGTAGCTTGTTTAGGTCTAGTAGGTGCTTCTCCCGAGGTGATGACACAGTGCAGAGAACTGGGCTTGGAGTCAGGATAACTTGAGATCAAACCCACCCCTGGGATGAAATTCACTTAACCTTTATTTGCCTCTGTTTCCTCATCTGTAAAACAGGGATAATAATAGCATATACCTCCCAGGGTTGTTGTGAAGATCAAATAAAATAATCACAGTAAAGAGCTTAGCATGGTCCCTGGCACATATTAAGTGTTATATAAATACTAGATATCATCGTTATTGTATTCATTTCTAATTCTTTGGAGATGTCTCATGGTTATATAGCGGTCCTCATAGAAAACTGGCATTAAAAAGCTAGGCTTTTGTTTTTGGAAGATGCTTGAGAGTTTAAGAAGGGCCTCTGAAAGCAAACACTTGCCAAGTGGAAAGAAATGAAAGCTAAAGGCAACAAAAGTTTAGAACATCAACTTATTTGCAAAAGAGGCAGGGAAGGTCTCCTGTAGATGTTAGCACTTGAGCTCAGTATTGAAGGCAACTGGGGAGTCTAAGAGATGGAGGAGAAAAAAAGAGTGCATTTCAGGTTTGGAGGACTTCCTGTGCAAAGCTGCACAGGAGATGGAATATTGAGGGTGAAGAATAGCAAAAAGGCCACTCTGGCTATACCATGGAGTTCATGAAGGGATGAAATGTAAAATAAGCCTAGAGGAGTTGAAGCCACATTTCTAAGGGTTCCAAATGCCAAACAGAGGTTTGTGTTTTATCCTAAAGGCAATGGTTAGCTACTGGAGCATCTTGAGCAAGGGAGTGATACAGTTACATCTCTTATTTAGGAATATAATTGGCAACTGTGTAAAGGATGTGAGAGGGGAGAGAGTTGAGGCAGGATGATCAGTTAGGAGGCCATGACAAAAATGCAGGCAAAAAGTGATGAGGGTTTTTAAATGAATGGTGCTCATACGAAAGGACAGAAGGGGACAAATGCAAGAGGCACTGTGGATGTAGAACTGACAAGACTTGATTGGATATGTGGGGACAAGGAAAGTAAAAAATCAAGGATGATTTTGCAGTTGCAAACATGGATGACCTCAAAAAAAGAAAGAGGACTAGGGTTTAGAGGAAGGGTTGTGATGAATTGTTTTGGACATGCTGAATTTGAGATGCTTATGGGACATCTACTTGGAAATATCCAATAGGCAGCTGTTAACAAGAGACTGGAATTCAGGACAGACACTAGGTAAGGATAGAAATTTGTATTATACATACACATAAAAATATGCATACATATATCCAGATGATTCCCAAATATGTGTGTCTATGTATATGAGTATGGGAGTAATCAGCGTAGAGAAAACAACTGAACCCATGAAGGTCGTGGGGTTATAAAGAGAGGGCACAGGTGAGACTTGGTATACACTTATAATTAGAGGACAGGATACAGATGATGATCCAGACAAGGAGACTTGGAAGAAGTGGTCAGGCAGGAGGAGAACCAAGAAACAGCAATGTCTTGAAAAACCAGTAAAGAGAAAATGGTCAAAAGCCTCAAATGTAGAAGAAAAGTCATTAAGGAATAAAGACTAAGAAAAGGTCATTGATTTGGAAATTAAGCAATGGTGAATTGATACAGAATGAAGTAGAACCATGAAAACAATATACATGATTACAGCAATATAAATGGAAAGATCAACCACAAGAAGAAAATGAGCACTATAATTCTAACGACCAAGTTCAGCTCCAAAAGGTGACAAAAATATATCTCTTTGCTTTTTTTCCTCCAGATGTGGGTGGGGGAGGGAGGTTTCGGGTGAGGAACCTTGGCTATACTCTCAGATTTAGTTGATATGTTGTCTGGTTCTGCTATATTTCCCCTTCTTTCCTTTTTATTTTTGGTCGCAAGGTTTGGCTTACTGTGGAGTCAGAAATGTAGGTGATTTTTTAAAAAAGATATCAATAAAAAGAGAGATGAGTAATAACTTTACAGAGAATAGTTTCAGTTGAGTGATGAAGTGAAAAGCCAGATTGTGATAGGTAAGAAGATGATAAATGGAAGGAAGGAACATAGAAAGTTTTTTTAAAGTACGTGACTGTGAAAAGGAAGAGAAAGATGGGAGGATAGTCTGAGAGGGTAGTAAGATTGAATAAAGGTTTTTTTTTTTAAAGGATACAACCACGGTGTATTTGCAAGAAGCAGAAGATGACAGTACCTAAGACAGAAAATTAGAGAAAAGAGAGATTATCAAACAATGTGTTACGAGAAGATGATGGAGGAAGGGATTAAGGGTACTTACAGAAGAGTTGTCCTTGTTGAAGAAAAAGATCACTTAGAGACTAAAGGAAGAGAGAATAAGGAATCATGTCATGCCTTTTGGGATAAAGAATAAGAATCAAAGGCAGTTCATGCGCAACTGGCTTCTAGTTTCTCAGTAAAGCATAAGGCAAAGTCCTCTGCTAAAAGGGTGACAAGTGGGTAGTTTGGGAGGTTTGAGGAAGAGAAGGTGAAGTTCACGACAGCTGCTGTGGGGATGGAAACAGAATCAATTAGGTAGGAGTAAAAGGATTTCCTTGCTGTAATAAGGGCCCAATTGAGAGCAGATAAATTTATAGTAGACTCAGCCTGGTTGCAAGACTTCTAGCACTGTAGAAGTAGAGAA
Organism: Phascolarctos cinereus; assembly: GCF_003287225.1. Classification (NCBI taxonomy): domain Eukaryota; kingdom Metazoa; phylum Chordata; class Mammalia; order Diprotodontia; family Phascolarctidae; genus Phascolarctos; species Phascolarctos cinereus. The sequence continues at coordinate 79,216,221 of NW_027556402.1, read as the reverse complement.
GGGCAGATGACTGAAATAATCAACCTTTAGAATTTTATTCAAAAAACAGTTTTATTCTAAAACATGCTTACTCTTAACCCAGTTTTATACAATTTTACATCTGAGTGGGACTTTTGTAAATTTTTAAGTGTAGCAGGCTAATTCTGTCATCATTATTACAGCTGGGAAAGATACCATAACACAGGTGAGAGATAACTGGTTTTGGAATTAGGAAGCCTTTCATGGGTTCAAACCTGGCCTCGGAAATATTGTGGCTGTGTGGCCAAGGCAAATCATTTAATCTCTCTCAGTGTTTCCAGGCTAAGACTACAAATTTCATAGCAGGTGCCAATGTTGATTGGCACCTGAGTGTTTTCTGTAACAATAAAATTGCAGGTCCAGTCCCCCTGTCCTCCCAAAACAACTGTATTTAAACAACAAATTTTTATAAAGTCATTCCCCATTCCACCTAACTTCACTAATTTTCTTTCCTAACAGGGAACAGAGGCAGCATTCAGGAGTTGAATGAGTGCACACTTTTGAGTCTAAGAACTTGATTTCCAATCATTACTCTGCTATTTATGACACAGGGATCTTGGGCAAGCAAAAACCTCTTTGGTCCAAGTTTCCTTATCTATAAACATAAGCCTGAGAAAGAGATTTTCAATTTTCAAGTAGATTTTTTGCCACAAAATATTTTACATGTTTTACCTAAATGTAGACACAACCCTAGTATGCTATTAGATGAAATTTACTTTTTGTACATCTAATATGCAGAGGAGAGGCAACCTGGCCTACAGGTTACACAAGACCACAGATGCCTGTTTTTTTTTTTTTACTTGACAATCAGAGCAGCACTGGTTAAGACAGCTTTATGTATCATGAATGGCATGAACAATTTTAAAAATACTAGTGAAGATTAATGTGGCTGCACTGAGGCCCTCTTCTATATAATGGTCAAATACAGGATATTTGGCATAAAGGGGAACTCAACAAAGCTTAAAAGGCTAAGTGTTACTTGCCCAGATTTGTGCAAGTAAGAAGTTGAAGTTCTTCACTCCTCTATGTTCAGCATCACTACCTCACCCCCCTTCCCATACAAATGAAGGGCATACAAATCTATAATTTGTTTATTTTAGTTTTTGAATAATTTTCATTCATTTAAAATATGTGAAATAGTTTCATCTTTATTAAGCAAGATCCACATCTATTTCAATTGGTCATATTTATTATACAACAAATATCATAAATATGTGCTGCGCTAGGCACTGGAGAAGACAGTAAAAATGTAGGTAAGACAAATTCATCATCAAGTTTATAGTCTACCTACTTACTTCAAAACTTGCCGCTAGGTTTCTGAGATACTCTGAAAGATCTATCATTTCATAGGTGTGTAATCCATATTGATGCATATTACAATACACCTGGGCCTTCTTATCCTTTCTAACTTAGACATGTTTCCCATAAAATCTAGATAGTGGATTTGACCAACTGATAGCAGTCCTTCCCTTTGCTCCTTTAGTATCTTGAAAGTCATATGTAAGACTTAGGTTATATCTGTTTTTAGCTCAAACAGCAGTTAAGATCTTGAATGGTCTAAGTCACTATATTAAAATAAATTAAGTACTTTTTAAGGTATCACGCATTATAGGAAGCCGGTTTTAGAAGAACAGTACTTTATTCCTGTAAGTTGTACATGATTCTACCTGTTCCCCAAAAAGGCTCTGTTATTTATTTTCGCTGGGATACAGAGGATGGATGAAGAGGACAAAAAAAACAAAAACAGTGTTTTCTTGCAGAGGTGTGCAGAGATGAGGGAAAATGGGAAGGAGGATAGAAATATCAGTTGTGACTAGTAAAAAGTGAAGTTAACAATTCAGACTTACATTCTAAAGAATTTGTTAATCAGTATATTATTAAGCCCATTTTACAGATGAGAAAATAGAATTAGCAAGAAGTGGCTTTTTCAAGATCACAGAGTAAGTTAGCTAAGCTCATGTCAATATCATTAATATCTATATTTAGATGTTTCAAGTTTCATTTTTATAAGTAATGCAAACATAGTGGTTGTAATCTGGATCTCAGAAAAAGTGCATGCCTTATAGTTTGGCAACGTACCTACCACAATTTGGTTAACAATCCCACTCTATATGCAGGAAAAGTACCTATGAGGGGAAAAGATACCTTGAGTACTGAGACTATAAACCTAAACAACTAAAGTGACAGCAAATGGTCCAAGGTGGAAGCTGTTCCTATGTCAGGAGTGGCAGAATACCCGTCTATGCACAAAGGATCCCATTCTGTCCTGTCTTCTCTAGCAGACTGCTCCCTAATCTCTTCCTGTTTATTAGTTGTTTCCTTACTCTCTACAAACATGCCCAAGTCTCTCTTTCTCAGAAACCTTTCACTTGATCCAACCATCCCCACTATCATCCCATATCTCTCCTTTTTATGGCTAAACTCCCAGAGAAAGTCATCTACAGTAGGTGCCTCCACTTCCTTTCCTCTCCCTCTCTTTTTTACAGTCTAGCTTCTGACTTCATCATTCAACCAAAACTGCTCTCTCCAAAGTTACCAACAATCTAAGTACCAACCCTTTTTCAGTGTTCATCCTTCTTGACCTCTCGGCAGCCTTTATCACCAGTGATCATTCTCTTCTCCTTGACACTTCCTTCTCTATAGATTTTTGAGATGCTACTCTCTCTTGGTTCTCCTTCTACCTACGTGACTACTCCTCAGTCTCTGCTGGATCTTCAACCAGGTCATGCCCACTAACCATAGGTGTCTCAGAGGGCTCTGTCCTAGACCATCTTCTCTTCTTCCTCTATGCTGTTTCACTTAGTGATCTTAAGAGCTCTCATAGATTCAATTATCTGCTTATCTAGCCCTAACCTCTCTGTTGACCTCCAGTGTCGTATCTCCACCTGCCTACTGGGCCTCTCAAACTGAATGTTCAGTAGATATCAAACTCAACATGACCAAAATTAAACTCATTATCTTTTCCCCAACCTCCCCGCCCAGCCCCACCTTTTCCAAACTTACCTATTACTGTTGAGAGCAGCATCATCCTGAGTCATCCAGGCTTGAAACCTAGGTGTTATCTTCAACTCCTTATTCTCTCATCCACCATATTCAACCTGCTGCCAAAGCCTGCCAATTTGACCTTCATAACATCTCTTGCATATGTCCCTTTCTTTTCTCTGACACTGCTACCACCTAATCACTTCACACCTGGACTATTTTAATAGCCTGCTGTTTGGTTTCCCTGTCACAATTCTCCCACTATTCTAGTCCATTCTCCATACAGCTGTCAAAGTGATCTTTCTAAATAAAGTGCAGGTCTAACAATATCACTCCCACCCCCTACTCAATAAATTCTAGTGGCTTCATATCATACCTAGGTTTAAATATAAAATCGTTTGTTTGGCATTCAAAGCCCTTCCAAACCTGGCCCCTCTCTCTACCTTTCCAATCTTCTTACACCTTATGCCCCAATCCATCCTCCTGCCCCAATTTACTCTTTAATCCAATGACACTAGCCTCCTTGCTGTTCCTTGAACAAGATACTCTATCTCCTAACTCCAAGCATTTTCACTGGGTCCATTTCCACCTCCAACCTTCCCTGGATTCCTTCAAGTCCCAGCTAAAACTCCACTTCCTACAAGAGGACTTTCTTAATCCCTCTTAATTCTAGTGCCTTCCCTCTGTTGATTATTTCCAACTTATTCTGTTTGTGCATATTTTTTGCATGTTGTCTCCCTAATTGGACTGTGAGCTCCTTGAGAGCAGGGATTGTCTTTTACCTTTCTTTGTGTCTCAAGTGCTTATCCTAGTGCCTAGCACATAATAGGTGGTTAATAAATGTTTACTGACTGGTGCTAAGTAGGGAAGATATATTCTGTGAAATGCAAATTAAGATTTCTTTGAAATGCATTTAAATAAAAACGACACGTGTCTAACCCTAGGACTCTTGATACATTTATACAATTTTACAAACAAGTACAGAACACAAAAAAGAAAGAAAAAATAACCAACTCAAGCCAAAAGTTTAAGTTTTAGCAAAATTGGGAAAAACCATACAAGAAAGGTTTAACTAAATTTGTCTTTCTGAGTCTCACATAAAATCCAAATCTGTTAAGATGGCCATTAAACTTAGACTACTCTTATTCTAGAAAGTATGTGCTAATGACTGCAATTTTCCCTAGGAGATGAACTACTTAATTTTCAGGAATGAATAATAAAATAAACAAAAAGATTCATGCTATTTAGCCTTTATTAATTTCATGAGATACTTAACATCAAATCATTAGATAAATTATTCAGGCCACACTAGAGATTTTGGGAAACCTCTCACAAAACTTCATTTGGGATCCTGGTAGTCCTAATATGACTTTCCTAATACGACTACCCTTAGGATAGTACACTAGAAAAATTGAATGGCTATGCATAATGATGTTTTGGTGTCCAAGCAATGAATGCCATTAAATTCATGTGAAACTGATGGTATACTGTTATTGATCAAACTTGAGGAGCAGTTTTCTGACCTCAATATTGCCACTATAGCCAATTTGAACTATGGCATATCTTACTCATACTTATTTTTCCCAAATAATTCCTTATTTAGACATGAAGTAAAAACTATACAGTAATGAATTAGATTAATAGTTAGGCATTCTACCTGCCTTGAATGCTAAGCTGTTACGAAGGCAAATAAAGGCTAATTAGTTCAAATGAGTTAGAATACCAAATTCATGGACTTTTGGAAAGAACTTACAATCTTCAAAAAGGAAGAGAAGGAGGGGGAGTTGGAGAGAGAGGAAAAACAGTTTTCTCACTTTTAAGTCCTGAGATATACAAACACATATATGTTTGTATATACAAACTCACATATATGTGAGTGAAGAAAGGATTAATATTTATGAACTCACCGAACTTTTGAAGTATTGAAAATATGAACACACATGTATGGTCAATTACATATAACCTGTACACAGTAATCTGTAGCAATTATTTATCCATCTTCTAAGGAAAGCAGAAGCAATTCTTCAATAAGGTTATTTTGCAAAGAAATCTCAATCAATAAGCATTTCTTAAGTGCCTATTGTGTGCCAGGCACTATGCTAAGCATTGGTTCAGCATTGTGCGGTTGTATTTAGGGCCAAAAAGACAGAAAAATTCTGTATCTGAATTAAACACTATGTGCTACCATGATAAAAATGAAACATGTGGAAATATAAGTGCCTTACTTTTTCCATTCTAACCATGTGAGGACAATTACGTCATAATATTCGATGTATTTTAGATAGTAGAGAGCCCATTTGCAAAGAAAGACAAGCTGAAGAAAATACATAATAGTTACATTAAGGAAAAAAACCATGAAAATAAGATAATCAGCTTCTAAGTTAAGTGATCCTTTTTCATGTGTTCTCATTCAAGTGCATTCCATAAATTAACTTAGGAAAGAAGATAAAACTTATTTTACAAAAAAAGGAACAAAATTTAAAATCAAACCATGTCCATTATCCATTTTCAGACAGTACATTATTAATACCATTGGTTATAGAATGACTGTGTCATGGAAATGTTGTCTATGCTGAATAAAGCATAAGGAGTAAATCATACGGGTTGATACATAAAATTCTTTTTCTCTATTATAACACTGCCAATGGTATAAACATGACAAAAGCAGTCTTTACATGCATGGGGGATACAGGCTAAACATACAGTTGTCAGCACATTCCTTTACTAGAATGTGATCATCCGCCACAAAGTACACAAGCTCATGCACGTGAGTTCACAATGCCATGCACAAACACAGCGTGCTAGATACTCCTACCACAGAGTGTGCAGATGCTCTCCCCCACCCCGTGAGCCACCGCCAGCTCTGGAGCTGTTGCTGCGGAGTTTGGTTACCCATTTCCAAGACATGAACGGTGTCCTTTGGAGAATCTTGTTCCCTGTGGCCGTAAGTATTCTTATTTTTATATTTTAATCATGTTTGCTACCAAAATGTAAAGTACATAACTGGAAAGTTTGGAGAAGCAGACTTTTGTAAAAGTGGAATATTATTAGACATTTTATCCAAAGCTCTCACGATAAATGCCATCAATGGAGTATTAACTTTATGTCCGCAGATTTAGATGGATGCAATTATTAGGTAAGAATTTTCCTAAATGGGAGCAAATATTAGTCTCCAAGAGGCACATATTGGTTTCCAGCTCTTAATGAACTTGGTGATATTCTTACAAATGACCAGATTAACATATGAAAAAAATATATATATAGTTTAGTTTTGAGTAATGTATTATTTAACACATTTTTAATAAAGAGAAATCTTCACTTATATGATTAAAACATGACCAAATTTGGATGAATCATATTAACCAAAAAAAGTGGAATGTAATAGAGATGAAATGACTAAGATGCTTCCCTTACTAAACTAACTAGACTCAATGTGATTTGGTATCTGGTACAGTACCTGTTAAATTACTGGTGTTCATAGAGCCACAGAGTGAGAATTTAAGACTGAAAGAGGTCTTGAGTGGTCACATAGTCTAGCCCAGTACCCAGAGATCAGGTTATGATGCCATTCCATAGAGATAAAATCATTCTTGAATGCTCTGGGAAGTACTTAAATGTAGGGGAGGAAGTAGAGAAAATCAAAATACAGCCAACTCTCGACAATAATGGCGGACAGGATGGAGAAGTGAAATCCAAATATTCTCCCAAAATCTTGTGTTAATAAACTTAATTCTCTTCTAAACTTTGTATCAGAGCTATTAGCAAGAAGTAAAACAAACTCAAATTTAACTTGTCTCTCCCCTTGAAAGGGTCTAGTTGAAGTGCTAATAAGTGCTATTCTGGATTATGCCAGGTGTATAAGATTGTAAAATGCAGGAAGAATTAGATTTTTATCTAAGACTTTCAATAGCAATTTGATTAATGAGGATCTCCAATCTCGGTACAAGTTATGAGGAATAATAATAGTTCCTATTTATATAGTTCTTTAAGGTTTTCAAAGTGCTTTCTTTAAAACAACCCTGTACTGGAGGCATTATCATCCTTATTTTGCAGATTAGGAAAATGAGGTTCAGAAGGTTAAATAAACTGCCCTAGTTCACAGGTCAGAGCTATAGCAAGTGAAGACATAGAGCTTGAACCCTGGCTTTCAGATTTCCATTCCAGCCCTCATACATACCATACTCAAGGGAAGACAGAGAATAACCTGGTTTTTATAACTCCTTCAAAAAATGAGTGTCCAATAGCAAAGTGACAGTCACTTACCACATCAGTATCATTTGCTACATCAGCTTTTCCTCTTTTGAATGTTTACTATTCAAGCTCTCACCAAGTTAAATTTGCTTAGTCTGTAAGATTTACAAGTTGCAGGGTTTGGGGATGACAGTTTTATTTAACATAAACATAAACCATGATGACCTGGTGTGATAAACACAAAATTGGGACTTCGAGAGCTGTATCTTCTGTCAGACAATTGAAATAAAGTTCAGAACCTATCTCTGCCTCAGTTCTCCTTTACTAAAATGTAGGTAATGATGACAGTACTGAACTACTTCATGGAACTGATGCACAAGATTGAAACACATAGTGGATTTTACATAGCTCTGAAAATATAAATTAGTTTTCATTTGTAATAACAATCATTAGTGAACTAGTGGAAAATATGCATGGTAACTAACGACATGTAGCCCTTGATTTAAAAAGTGCAGCTTAAGTACAAATGATTTCTTATACTCCTTGCACATAGTGGCTATACCACAGTGCAAGATTATAACAGAACAGAATTAGCATTAGTTAGCATTAGCTAGCTTTGGATATCATGTAGTTATTATTTTTATATGTTTATAAAGGAAATTTAAACAATCTTGCCTGAAAATTTAAACAATCTTGCCTGACACCAAAGAAGAAACAACGAAGTTGTGCAGTGAAAGGCAACAAAAGAAAAGTTTTAAACGGTGAAGGGAAAAGTAAAAAAGCCTTTGGCAATTCAGCAGAGTTTTAAGTCACAGTTTCAATGCACATTTAAAGACTGATCATTTTGCCTCAATACGTCATAAGATTCTAAAAGGCATTCATATTGATTTCAAATGTATAAAAACTATATATATTATGACACTCTTAATCTTAAGTTCTTTTACCTTCACAGTAGAACTCTTACACTATGAGTAATGGGGAAGGCCAATACTAATGAGCCAATTTAAAGGTTGTTATATCAGAAAAACAACATAGTGTCACTACCCAGAGGAAGCTAGTAGCATCTCAAATTGTATAATAACTAATTGTCATCAAGGAGTTTTACTATATTTGTCACATATGCAGAAGAAAGTGCGTCATATGAAAAAAAAACCCTCAAGGAAAATAAAAATTTGTTGTTTTGAACAGAATGCTATTTTAAGTATTACTTGGCTTGTTTCTCTAATCAGTATTTTCACTTATTAATTTTTTAAATGTCATTTTTTCTTGAAGGCTTGTAGAATGGATTACTTTTGATAGAATAACAAAAAAAAATCACATTGTGCAACTTCATGTTACAAACAAAAAAAATTAGAAAAGTTAATAAGCTTAACAAAACTTTAGAAGACACTCTAAATGTTTGGTAAATAATTCTTTAGTATCTTAAAAAAAAGATTTTAGTCTTGGTTAGTGAAAAAATGAAGAAAATGTAAACAATTAAGTCATTATTTTCCCCACAGGATTGTGGTATGTGATAGGGCATTGTGATATGGAAAGCAGAGATATCAGGGTTGCATAATTTGTGCACATCTAATGGAAATTATAGGTCTAGAATCTACTCTCTTGTCTTTCAAACTTTGGAGTTTTAGACCAATAAAAATAGGGAAAAGTTAGAGTATATATTTTATATCTGGATGATTTTCTTTACACATTATTTAGAAAAAGAAAACCAGATGATAAAACTATTATTTAAAAAAGACACTTAGAATTCATTAGTATAATTTACAGATGCAGTTATATAGTTAATGGCAATATTTTGACAGTTAAGAGATAAAATATAAATCCTTTAGTACTTCCTAAATAAAGCAATTCTTTCATTAGCTTACAAAGCTATATAAGAATAAAGTAGTTTATTAACAATAGAAGTTTATGAATATACTTCTTGTTCACATCAGGAATATTTTATGTTCCTTAATTGTAACTTTTCAATCTGAAAAGCTAGCATATTACATACCTGATATATTAAGACTGTCATACAAAGTATATGTGAACTAAGTTGAATATGTGTTGTATTCATGAAGAAAAACTGACCATGTTTAGAAGGCAAACTTCATATTTTGATTTCACAATGTTTAAAAAGGTCATTTTCAATTATTTGTAATTTTATCTGCAATTTATTATATTGCAACGCTTATACATGCAGCAGCAAAGAAGGAATAAAATTACAACTGTTACTAAAATTCAAGTTCTTCACTTACCTCATCTGGGTTGGCATTAAAGGTGAGGCTGCCTTCATCCAGCTGCATATACAATCTTCTAAAGGAAAATCCTAGAGGTGGGTTCTTATTGTATATGGAACAGTGACCCCAAGTGGATTTACACAACCTATAAAAATAAAAGTAAATCAAGCACACAGAAAAAATGCTGTAATTTGTTACAAATTTAACTTTGATAATGTTAGTTTCTCAAAAGCTTAAAGTTTTATAATTTGGATTTTTTTGGTATTTTGCAAGAAAAGTTTATACACAGGTCTTGAGCTTAGTAATGCTGCATTATTAAATTTGGTCAAGATAAAAATCTATCCAATAAATGTGTAAACTGAATAAAATCAGATAATACTGTCAAGGTAAGGATTTGAATCCTCTTTTCTCTCAGTAATAGATAATATAATGAACAATAATGAGTATAATTGTAGGAATTTGTTTTAATATATCTTTCAAAACCTTTTAGATCTTTACCATATAGGTAAAAAAATCATAAAAAAAAGTTTTCCAAAAACCTTCAAGCCAACATTAGCTGTAGTTGCTCCTTAGAATATTTTGTTATTTTTTAAAGCCAAAAATATCTTATATTTAACATGAGAAATGTTTTCCAGTTGTGTAGGAAAGAATAGGACCTTAATTATTAACAGCAAAGAAATAATTTCCACATATACAATTAGGATATGGTCAACATGATAGAGATCAACCAGGATAATATCTAACACTATGAAGGCAGTGGCTGCTGAGACACATTTTATTTAAAGGGACTAATTTATGAACCCATTTGTATAAAATTCTACAATCTGTTTTATTACATTGCTTCTAATGATCATATACTTCAGTACAATTTCTCTTAGATTCATGTCTTATTTCTACCTTAAACTCTCTTGTCATATAACTGAAGTACAGAGGAAAAAGGAATAAAAGTATATGATAGTTTTAGCATAAACTTCTAAATACAATTTATAAAAAGTAGAATATTCTGATATTTTAAAAATTTTACTTTTTTTACAACCTGAAAATAAAATTTTTGATTCCTAAACCACAATTATGTTACCCTACTTTGACTGTCTAGTGTTTTATGGATTCTCTATTTTATATATACACACACACACACACATATATACATACACACACACAAAGTTTTATTCAAATGAGTAATGTATGTAAAACATTTTGTAAAACCTTTAAGTGCTGTATAAATGTTGGTTAGTTGTTTTTACTCATGTCCGCCTCTCTGTGACCCAGTTTGGAGATTTCTTGGCAGGGTTATTGGAACGGTTTGCCATTTCCTTCTCCAGCTCATTTTATAGATGAGAAAACTGAGGCAAACAGGGTTGAGTGACTTGCCCAGGAGTTACATAGCTAGTAAGTGTCTGAGGCTCAATAAGAGGAGTCTTCCTTACTCCAAGCTTGGCACTCTACTGTGCCACCTAGCTGCTCACATAAATGGGCATATAACATATAAATGTTAGCTATTTATTACATACATATATGATAAATATATCTGGAAAAAATATATATAAATATATCTGAAAATTCTCTAGCAGAAAAATTCTTTTTTCTGATGCCTCACTGTGACACAGACAGTGACCATGAATTCCTCAAGACTGTATCAGCAAGCATAGGTGAATAGGTTGTACTGAGCTGGAAAGGTTTTGATTACAGGCCCTACTGTTCTAAGATATGTGTGAGTGTATATAGTAGAGAGGCTCATTACCAGGGGCATCACCAAGTGATGATTTTTTTTTGTCCAATCATAGCTACTCATGAATAATGGTTACTAAGGTTGGAGGAGCTGTGACTGTTATTAGTAGATGGAATACCCAAACTTATGAAAACATGCATTCTGTAAGCACTGAAGCATAACTATTCAAATTAATCACAAAATTTAAACAGACATTTTGTTAAGGGTCTTAATAAAAGCATACATGGTTTAAAAAAATAAAAATTAAGGCAGTCCCTATACTCGGGGAACTTATTTTCTACTGGATAAGTATATGCACAAGAGTTAACACAAGTATTTTATGAAATATATATTCCAAGAACCATAATCAAACAATACATAAGCTCTCAAATTAACAATGAATACAATTCAATACTTGGGGAGAAAACATGGAAACAAAACTATCTTTGATAATAAAAGTTACCAAAACTCAAGTTTAAGTCTCAAATGGTTAAGAAGTATTAATTAAGCCATTATGAATTTAGAAACTAAGTTTAAAATAAAAATTCAGATAACTAAGTCATCCTTAATTTTATTATGAATTGAAAACTCTCTACATTTGCTGAGATCAAAACATAAAATAGAAAATATCAGAATGAATTAGTTAACTTTAATTTCCATTTATATACATATACTCCAAATTTTTTTGATTTAATAATACTTTAAAGTTATCTAAAATTTCGTAACATCTAATGAGAAAACCACATTTGATTATGAAACTATTCACTTTTGATATTTATTTTGATGGCTTTAAAAATTCTGTTTAGTTAACTGAGAACCAGAGTTTTCATTCACTCCTACACTATTTTAAAATGAATGTAACTTATATGCCTTCCCTAAACAAGGTATTAACATGAAGATATTACTGAGAGATTACATTTACATTTAGGAGACACATGTTGTGCTGATGCTCTACTTCTATAATAAGAGAGCTCAAGTAGTCATGGCATAAGTTAACAAAATTTCTAATAAAATGACTTATCTAAAAAATAATGTATTCTAAAAGCTTTCAAGAAAAATATTTTCAAAATCTAGAAGGAAGGAAAAATGCGTGAAAATTATAAACTTGGTCATATTTTTAGTGTTCAAAAAAATGTAGTCGTTGACATGGTCACTGTAAAACTAAGATGACTGTGCAGATGTACTGTCTTCAGTTTCTGCAGTAGCCTAAGTGGCTAAACATTCTTTTCAACAATACGTTTAATTTACAGTATATTTCATCCAACTTTCCCTAGTTTACAGTTTACATCTTAACTTCTATGTTAAGTATTGGTCTACTACATTCAATTCTCAAATATTCAGGAGCTGTGTTATCCAGGCCTCTTCCTTCTCTGTTTCTGCCAGATAATATGTGGTCACTTCATTGCTCGTTAGCACTTACCAGTAGGTGGTCGGAGGTAAATAGGAAGCAGATGAAACTCCAGCTGGTCAGTTTTGCTGTGCTAGCAGCTCTGATAAAAGGACTGGTAGAGATGATGTTTGCAACTAAAGTCTAAAATATGTTTTTTGGATTATCTACTACTGAGACATTTTATGTTTATTTGTTTTAAACTTGCTCAGTAACGCCCAGACTCATTTGTGGAAAATGCCATAAACATAATGGAAACAAATCAAAGAAAACTATGATAATTTCAGATACTCTTAAATGAGAACCTTATACTGAGAGTTTACTGTTTTCAGTACAGATTAAATTTACAAAGTAAAAGGGTACGTTACCCTACTTCTTCCTGATCAGTAACCTTTATTTTAATTTCTAAGTAAAAAACACCCTTCTTTTGTACTATCACTGTTTTTTCAAATGTCAGATACTGCACCTATTAGTGGCTTATCTCAGACAAATAAGATAAAATGTGGACATGAACTCATTCTGCCAATGTCAAACAGAAATTTTTATCACATGAATCTTTGCTTTAGAGAGTACTTTGAAATTCTGGTGCAAATGTAATTATTTTTAAACCATGTACAGTTAGGTTTACATTAACTTAAGCTTGCCAAGAGAAGGCTGGCCTAGTGGGGGAGGGAAGTAATATTTAAACATGCATGTGATGTAAAACACAAAAGGTTATCAATTAAACTTTTTTAAAACCTCAAAAACGAAAACAAACAGACAAGCCCAAAAAACTTACCCTTGCCAGAGAAGCTCATCATTAGCAAGGTCCTGCCAAACACATGAAGCCAGGCAAAGATCAGTTGCATTCAGGTATGACAAAATGGTAAAACTTAGTTCAGGAGGCAGCATTTCCAAATTAATGAATCCTTCCTGTTCTTTAGATTTCCTTGTTTTCAAAAGATGATATATGTCAATGCCTCCTTGGGCTTGTTTGCGATGGTTTGCATTAGAAATGTTGCTAGCAGCCATCCTCCTACTCTGTTCTCTTGTTAGGTAGCCTTGCTCACTATAGCCTTCCTGTTGCAGTTGCTGGTTTCTAGCCACTCTCCACAGCCCTTGACCCATCTGCGAGCCTGTGAAATTCAGAAAAGGAGCAGGACAATATAATAAGGAAAATAAATGAAAAGGTACATGCCTCTTCCAGAGGTTTAACTAATTGACATAAAGTATTCAAAAACCACTTGGTCTGAAGATAAACTTCCTGATGAATGTATGGTAAAAGTGGCATGGTATTGCAAGGCTAGCTGGGACACATGACAAGGGCAAAATTGGGACAAAGAAAGTTGTAGAAATGTTTACTTTAATCATCACCTCTCTTCCAGTTTGCTAAAAAACTATTTTTAAAAATCCGCAGTTGACATAATCATTTTTCACATGGCAAAATGTAAAAGTTAGCAATGGCCTTAGGATGTATAAATGGACTTATAGGCCAGTATTAAATAGAGCTCTGATCACAGCACAAGACTTCAGTTGAAAAAGTTCCTAGACCCTGCTTTTTATCACAATGAAGCCAAAGCTAAACTACCCCCCTTTTTACCAAAATCCCAGATGTGTAGCAGCTGTGTAACTGGCTTTTATTTCGTTAATTCTTGCCAGTTACACTTATGTTGTAGACTGTAATAAAATGTAACATAGGCCCTGAAGTCTAATTTAGCAGTCTTGTAAATTAGACACCTAGATTTCAATGATAAATATTTCAGTAATAACTTGTTTTTACTAAAAGGGACAATTAGAGTTTGCCCAGAAAAAAAGTCCAGAAAATAATAACCTAGTCTTCCCCAAAGAGATGCTGAGGAAAAGATGACTGTTTTCTTTAAAAAAAAACAAACCAAAAACACAACAACAACAACAAACCACCAAGCTTTTTGTCAGCGAGGAAAAAAGGAAAATTTTATGTAACAATAGCTTTTTGCAACTCCAATCCTGCCTCAAACACCTAACTAGCTGTGTGACAATGAATATGTCATTTAACCTCTCTGTGTCTCATTTCTTCATCAGTAAAATAAGAGTTCAACTGGACAGACTCTCAGGTTCTTTCCAGCTCTAAATCTATGTTTCCATAAACTGCCAAAGGACCTGTGTTGTATAGGGAAGAAAGGTATGCAAAATTATGAAGATAAAATTTTTTAAATTAAGTACTAAACATGATAACTAAAATAACCCAATACTTTCAGAGCATATTCTTAACCATAAGCATAGTTTTGATAACCTGAGCAGAATGAGGACTAAAAGAAAAAAGAAAAGTTAAGAATTCAGGAAATTTTGTTAAGAGAAATTTGAAAATATAGATTAGGAATTGAAAGAAAGCTGTCAGTCTAAAGCTGATGGTATTTTAGGGATGACAGGAGAAAAGATCTCATTTGTCTACACGTTTTATGAGTTAATAAGTCTTCAATAAATCACACACGCTATGATATGCCACTGTTAAACAAAAGCCAGTTTAGGAAGCAATGAAGCATTATAACAATTACAATACTAATATTATTAGTAGTTCACATTTATATATGTATCAGCCTTTGTGCTAAATAATTTACAACTATTTCATTTCATCCTCACACCAACCCTGGAAGGTATGTGTTATTATTATCCCACTTTTGCAGATGAGGAAACTGAGGCAAACAGATCTTAAGTGACTTGCCCAGGGTCACACAGCTAGTAAATGTCTAAGTCTGAATTTGAACTCAGGTCTTCCTGACTCCAAGTCTGTGCCACCTAGATGAATTTTAATAGCTCGCTCTCTTCTCTCGTTCCCCACTAAGAATTTTTTGCCTGAAGCTTGACAGCTTGAACTTTAAGGGAAAAAAAATATTCTCAAATGATTCAAGTACCTTTGGTTATATGTTTCAGGATGGTGGCAAATCACAAATGATTTTTTTTACTTAGCAGAGTTTCTGGCACACAGTAGGTGCTTAATAAATATTTACTTACTGATTAATTACTGCTTCTCTCTTTTTGCTTGTAACACACAATAGAAATGTTTTAAAATGCTAGTCTAATTGCTAAACTGGCCTAAAGCTATATGGATATTTTTAATCTACAAATTACAAGATACGTTAAGTTTATTTAATATAGCATATCATTTGAAATTAGTTATTAAAACAAAAGTTCTGGTGACTTATTTTGTGTTCATATAGTTATTATATTTCTTTCCTTTGGAATAATCAAAATAAGTTCTAGTCACAAAAAAATGACAGGTAGAAATTAAAAGTGGCAAATTATTTTTAATTTTCAGTTACTATAAGGATCATAATACATTTATTCAATTTTTTTTATTTGGTTAGGCAGTGTGGTTAAGTGACTTGCCCAGGGTCACATAGCTAGTAAGTGTTTTGTGTCTGACGGCAGATTTGAACTCAGGTCCTTCTGACTTCAGGGCTGGTGCTCTATCCACTGCGCCACCTAGCTGCCCCCATTTATTCAATTTTAATGAGTATCAGACCTAGACAATGTGTTTTTTTTTAAACTTTTTTTATTTTTAGGCAATTGAGGTTAAGTGACTTGCCCAGGGTCATACAGCTAGTAAGTGTCAAGTGTTTGGTCTGAGGCCAGATTTGAACTCAGGTCCTCTTGACTTCAGGGCGGTGCTCTATCCACTGCACCACCTAGCTGCCCTGACGCTATGTTTTGTATTTCATAAAATGGTATTGAAGAGCTGAAGATATGTAAATAAAATAAAGCCTTTTTAAAAATAGGAAGCACGGATTACAGGAAACTTAGGTTTCTATTATGCCACATCATATCAAACACTGCAAGGGCTTGAAGCAGCTATAAAATCATACTATATTATTTGAATTTTAACATGAATTTAACCCAAAATCTCATCTTGAAAAATGTTTTAAATTATTGCTGTAATATACTGTATACTAAGAAACAGTTTCAAGTTAAGTTGTGGTATGTTCAAATTCAGGAAGTTACTCTACTATCTTTTAAGGATAGTATTGCTTGTCTTTATGTGATTAAACGTATAATAATCAGGATAATTAAAGTGGCTGAAGTTTTATTAAGACACTTAACATTAGTTTACAATTTTAAAAAAATTCCCAGTAGGCATCTACCTAGTCTATCGCTGTAATGTTCTAGTTGTTATTAGAACCATCCACAGGGTATGTAAAATCTGAGTCCTATGTCCACGGTTTTGGGGGACGGCACCATCATGATGCTTGATTAGGACGGGGAGCTAACAGGAAGAAAGATGTAGGCTTGGCAGCTGATACTTTAAAAACAAAAACTAAGAGCAAACCTACCAGAAGATTATTTACTAGCAATTCTGGGACAATGCTAAAAACCCCAGCAAGGTTAAATCTAGATTTTAGAGGAGAAGAGAGTAAAAAACTCATTTGCCAAACCTATGCCCAGGAGAGTGAGTTGACATTTCACTTTTACATTCCAGCCTAAATGTTGCTCATTTCTGTGATATGCTTTTTTGTCTCATGTCATTGGTATAAAAACTGAGGAAGAAGAACACAGTGCTATTTGTTTCAGGCCATGTATCCTTCTACGGATGATCCTAATTATTACGAATGGATTATATAGCAGGTAACTTTTCTTCCAAATAATTTTGTTATATTGTTTCTTAAACTTAAAAACTGATATTAAAAGATGTTTCTGAAAAGATGTTTCAAAATTGACAAATAGCTAGAACTAACACCCATAAATAAGTATAGAGGACAGTGAGCTACAGCAGAAAGAACAGTATGGACTAGGAGAGCTAGGTACCAATGTGGCCACCAGCTAGCTTATAGCTATTTGGTTGTGTGATCTCGGGCATGCCATTTACATACTCTGAGGCTTTGTTTTCTCTTCTCTGACAGCAAAGTATTGTGTTACTTGACATACATAATCAAGTCCAGCTCTAACACTTCTTCAAAGAGAATGGTTATGTAACACCATAAAACCCCAGAGTTGAAGATTATTTCTGTTCTTCTCTTCATTAGGGCACATAGCTGAGAGCATTTTCTGAGTAATGTGTAACATCCTGAATCATTCATTAAAGGGCGGACAAGAGTACATAGTACATATATATATTAGTGACATTTCTGTGATATAAATCTAAGTAACTTGAAAATGAGATAAAATAAATTCCAGATAGTCTACATTTAACACTATTGTGTGTAGTAGGATTTTAACCCATTATAGAAATGCTAATCAATAATACTCTTTGGCAGTGTATCAACTTAACAATCTGATGGTGGTAGTAGCTGGCTATGTTTTTATTGCAAATGAGTTAGTATTTTTTCCCCTTAATTTAAAAAACTGTAGAACCAAGGATCCAAGAAATTACTGGCCTACCTGACTTGGGTTCTTGCCACAAAATTTTAGTAACTCCTGGCTGCCTTTTCTGGCATATAGATGAAAGGGCACACAAGTAGGCCCAATTTAAAAATTTGCTGTGAACAAAACCTTTCTTCTCAGAAACTCCACACAAGGTAAGTAGGTTAAAAATATCCATTTGCCAGTTAATGAACCTTTAGAGTCAAATTTACTCTCTAAAGAATCCATAAATACACTAACAATATGGCTTATTTATACTCAGGAAATAACTTAAGTTTCCCAGAAGAATTTCGATCAGTAATTTTTTTTCTTCAAGAGTTGTGAACATAACTAGCATCATAGTAAAATCTCAGTGTTTCTTTCAGCACTGTTAAGGAATAAGGCATTCGAAGCAAGCACAAAAACAGTTAAGTTACAAGCATTAAAAAAACAGAACTCTTTCTAAATTGTTCTATATACTCTGGCTTCTTAAACATTGTATATAAATATAGCTCTGTCCCCTAGCTGGAAGGATTGTCTCCTTTGAACTACGATAAATACTTGGTACCTTTCTTAAGGAATTTATATTCAATCCTGTATCATAAGTTTTTATCTCCCTGACACAAGACTTTTTCTGTAGCCCCACAGTGCTTATGATCACAGGTCCATACAAAGTAAAAGCTCAATAAACATCTGCTGGATGAAAGAATACTTTTAACATTATCTTTATCTTACCAGCTTAAAGGCTTCTGTGAATTTGTTTTCGCTATCCTTTTCCAATCTCTCACTGCATCACTCCCTTTCCCCCTACCACTGCCTTACCATGTCCCATTCTATATATGAATACTCTGAACCTGGGCCTCTGAGGGCTATGAAAGGGAGCAACAATATGTCCTTGAAACCTGTAAAGCCTCTCTATCTTCTGACTCTCTTATGCCTGGCTAGTTTCTCTACTGTTGGAGTATCTGGTGGTTATTGGCTTTGTGTCCTGATTTCTGGGGGTTTTTTCCCCCCTCTACCCCTCATTTTTCTTTGTTCCTCCTTGTGTCCTGCATCCAGTTATAGCAACCTAAGTAAAACATGGGAATTCAGCTTTTCTTGGCTGTTTTTACCTTAGTTCCTAGTTGTTCAATGCTTGTTATCCCACTAAAGACTTTTTGGGCTTACTCCTGGGTTAAGTGTCTTAGTGATTCTGGTATTCTGATAAAATTTTATTGTATCTTCATTTGAGGCACATAAAGACTACCACAATTGTATTACCCATAAATAGGTAGCAAAAAAGTCATGAAAAATGATTAAATTGAACCATTTTCTTTGCCTATAATCTAAGCAAATTTGGTTATAAATTTAAGATCTTCTTCACTAGTTTCTCTGCCTAGTAGCTTCCTGTAAGATAGTGTCCCCACACCCCCTTGCCCCAAAAAAAGAGCTCTGAAAAGAAGCATTTTTCTTTCCTTTCGTTTTGATATCGTTTATTTTTTCTTTTTTGTTTTATTTTTCAAAACACTGCACACCTATACTGTGTAGCCATGCAGGAAGGAAATGTCTAAGACGAAAAAAATGTTTTCATATCATTTCAATTTGCATTTGGTTGGTATAAATATATGGCTACATTTGAGTCCTTCAAGTCAAATTTAGGTTCTTCTACTTCTACCTTGGCTCCCTGGCTTTAATCCATTATAATCTGGGTTAAATGACTTGTTACCCTATTTCCATGTTAAACCCCAACCATATCTTTGACTGAACTTTTCTTATACTATCACTCTGACAGAACTAAGATGTATCCTGACTCTACAGAAGCAGTTCTCATTTTCATACTCCTGTTCCAGTATTTGATTAACTGTATTACATAAAGCTACCTTTATACAGTAAAAAAGCAATTAGAATTTCTGCTACTTAAAGAAAGGATGGGCTCAGTTTTACCTTTGCAAAGTGAAAAAAAAAAGTTTATGGAATGGAAAAATATAAATGGACAAAAGAGGATATATAAAAAATATAAATGAACTTTTATTACTTAAGAGACTAAGTGATCTTTGAACATATTAAAAATACTAATTTATAAAGAATATGGTTGCAAAGTAAGCAATACACAGTACTCCACAAGATAGGATATGTTAATTACAAAATATTATCTAGTCATTAAAGCAAGATCATTCAGAATCTGGCTAGCCTCATTACCAGACTTCTGTTAGTCATCTCACTGATCTTAATTACATGTCAAAGCTATCTATGTGGAATTGTTTGAGGGGGCTAAAAGTTTTACCTACCCTGATACAACCTCACCACAGGAACCAAAGTACCCTGAATTCCATTAGTAGAGATTCATTCCCTGGTTTACAGATTGTTCTCATCACTGCAGTATTTTTTCAAAATGCAAATATTCCAAACACCAAGACTCCCATAGACATAAGAGAAAGGGAACAGTGAAATGGGGAAAATGTTTGAAGGTTAGATAAGGTGCAAAGAGGATAAACGTCAATTACTTCCCAATTTTACTTTTTATTATACATATAATATTATTTGTATTTTGAAAATAAGGCTGAATTTCTTTTAAAACAGACTGTATTTCAAAATGTCACTAACTTGAGCCCAACTTAGTATGCCTTTGTAACTGTCTATCTTAATGCTTAAAGTAACTGATGTCGTAAGCTTATACATAATTTCCTGCTCTTCTTAAATGTTTGTTAAGTATGAAGTAGCATAACACTACCTTCTTCCACTGACCTAAAAAATTTGGCAAGTTCGGCACTGTGAAGTGGTTTCAGACATCACTGGTAAAAATGAAAGAGGCAGGATACCAGAACTGAAATCCCAGCTGTGACATTCAGGCAAGTCTTTCATTTCTCTGAGCGGGCTTCAGCTGCTGTGGTTAAAAAAATGGAAGCACTGGACTAGCAGGGGTTCTTAACCTTTTTTTGTGACATTAAGCCCCTGGCAGTCTCATGAATCCCTTACAAAGAAAATCAATTATACTGAAAAGTTATCAAAATGTTAGAAATTCAAGGACTCCATCTGGTTTGAAGAAAGGCAGAAGCAAAGAACCTGGGGTCAAATATTGATTTGACCTTATCAACCCTCACCTGCAATATCTTCAGTGTGTGCTTTTAGCATCTGAAATTAATGTAAACAGCAAGACTGAGGATTTCTGACGATTATCATATATGTATATATATTAAATATAAATACAAATATATAATGATGATTATTATCAATAATTCACAACATAGCCTTGGCAACTGCTAGTTTTACCAATCCCTGGAAATCCTGAAGAACCTCCTGTTATGAAGAAGGTGTTTTTCCTAATTATAATACAGTCACGTCTTCAGTGCTTAAATACATAAAACTTCAGTCTAGAATACATTTTAAAAAAATTTCACATGCCATAATGTGCTTTAATTCAATTTAAGTAAAGGTTCATTTTGAAAGCTATAAAATTTCCCGAGATTAAAATTTGGTGCAGAAAGCCAGACTACATAATTAGAACTGGAAGGGACTTTAAAGGTATTATCTAGTCCAACCCCTACCTAATGCATGAATCCCATCTATAACATCCCTGATAAGTAATCATTAATCATACTTTAAAATTTCCCTGTCTGAATAGCCAATTCTACTTTCGGATTGTTCTAAATTGTAAGGAAATTCTTCCTTATGTTGAACAGAAGTTTCCCTACTTGTTAATATCTACCTACAAGCAGGTAGGTAGAATACCCAAGCAGACTAAGCAATCTCTTTTCAACACGATAATCCTTCAAATACTTGAAGACCAATATTCATTCTGTTCTAAGCCTTTTCCTTAATAAATAAAGGGGAAGTCTTGACTGGCAGACAGATCGCTATATATGGGCTAATAAATATGGAATACTTAATACTAATGTCTAAAGAGACAAGTCTAATGCTGTAACAGTGGTATGGTACAGTACAACATTACATTTTGTATCAGAGGACCTGGGTTAAAATTTTGTTTCTTCTCATTACCCGTTGAGATGAGATGATCTCCAAGATCATTTCTGACACTAACTCCTGAGTTGAGCACCATTTATTATTCTGTAGTACTCAAATATTAACTGAATTGCTTCCAAAAAGTTTTGATAAAACAAAGCTGTCACTTCTCCACTGAGACGTCACAGTCATCATGGTTCAAGTACCAGCATCTTCTCTATCCTCAAATAATTTATAATATTTTTTTGGAAAAAACAAAACAAAACAAAACATTCAAACAGCTACAGTTAAACATATGTAACAACATGGACTATATATGTCATGAGGGAAGTTCTAGTTAGGTCAATTATAGGTGCAAATACAAGAGACTAAAACTCATATAGTGTGCCTCTTTTTTTGATAAAAAAAACAAAAGGAGATTAACTTAAATACAAAGTACATCATAGAGACAGCACTGTAATACTTACATAAGTGGAAGGCGAGATATGTAAACTGATGCAAAATAAAGTGACTTGCTTCAGATGATACTGTGAGTCAACAGAAGCAGCAAAAGACCTCATTACTCCAACCATCAAACTCAATACTTCCCTCCCAATATATTGTCGAAAAGATGAAGCTTTTGTTTATTAAGAAGACAAAATAAAAAAAAGTCACAATATGAATCTTGAAACTAAAATTTAAGTATATTACATTTAATAGAACTATACAATTTTAGAGAGGAAAGCACATTCATCTAGCTCAAGGTTATCTAGTCCAACTTTATCATTTTACAAATGAAGGAAGCTAAGGCCCAATAAGGTTAAATGACTTGCCTAATGTCACACAACTACTTTAGTGGCAGATTTGGGAAAAGAACTGAGCTTCTTTGCTCTTATGAAAAATTCCACTACACAAGCCTGCTTTTACAATGTTGCAGAAAGGTAAAATTCATTTATCCCCAAATTAAATTAATAATATTTTAAGTAAAAACCAAGGGTTAGATAGACAGTATTAAATCATAAATTACGACAACCTGAATTAAATGTACACTGTATTATAAATGCATGTTGTAATGAAAGAGTAATGAATAAATCAGGGTTTTTAGCATTCTTCAGTAGACTAGGTACTAAAAAAATAAGATAAAATATTTCATAATAAATTTTAACTTAAAATTATTTTTCATTGAATGTACTTATTACAAAAAAATTTTTAATCAACAGTACATTGGCTAAAAAATGAAAAATGTATAAACTCTCAAATTGAATTTTGCTTTAAAATTCAGAAATGTTACTTATTTGTACCTTATCTACTTGAAAAAAATGTTGATGTGATTCTGAAAATTTTAAAATACTGTAAAGCAGAACAATTAAACCAGATAATATTATACTTTGGATAAATGAACTCTATTTAAGGGAGCTTTAAGAGATTTTGGGGAGGGTAAAAAGAAAGAAAAATGTTTTCCCAGTTTACTTTAATGGCCTATGCTCATTTCTTGAAATGTTCCATATTCAATTTTAATGCAATCACTTCACTTTTTTAAAAGCTTAGTGAGCTATAAAGAAATCAGAATAAATAACTATTTCCCAGACAACCTAAAGCATTTAAAAAACCAAACACCCTGAACTACATGAGCCTAGAACAGAGCTGTGGGTTCTGATATGAACTTGGTGGCTAAGGTTCCTGATTCCCTTAACCAAGTAAGCAAAGGACAGTAAAATCTAATCTTTTGTGCTCCATTGTAATGGAACTAACATCAAAAATGCAATACAAAGAAGGCTGAAAAAATAATTCCAAGCAATTTACTACATTAATTATTTAGTATACATTACAATGCAAAGTTTTCTGAGTGTTCTACTTCAGGTGAATGATTAAATTTGTAGAAAGTCTAAATGATCCTTTAAATCATTTTACTGAGGAATTTTTTGTTTGTTATAGCATAACTATATAAAAAAAGTTTCTACTTTAGAATTTGGCATGCTATTATATGGTTTTTTATGACAAATTAAGTTTCTTCATATTTCTTCAAATGTAATTACAGAAATATATTCCTAACATTCCACATTTTATTGTTTCTAAGAAATTTTATTATATATTACTTCCATGAGTATTTTACAATAATCATTGAATGACATATTAAGCAGTACTCTAACTCTTACAACTGTATTATAAGATATGTAGCATTCTTAAATCAAAATGTTATTAAAATAAGTTAAACATTTAAAAAATTACTATTTTGTATGAGCAAAAGGAAAAGGTGACTAACTCTCCTCTGTCAGTTTATGTAAGCTGTTAAGCGCTCACACACACAATTACATGATTTGGGAACAACTGTATCTAATTTAAAAATGACTGATTTTTTTGGAGAGTGAAATGGAGAGAATTGAGTATGGAATTCAGATTACTCAAAGATGAATGAAACATTCTGCTTCCTAAACTGGTATGGGGTGAACCCATTCCACTATCACAACTAATATTAAATATCTGGCATACATTGATTAATTTCTAAATAGGCTCACTTGAAGCACTCATTCTAAACCATGGCATGTATTTGGTGTCACAATGGTGGCATCATTTTAAAGTAACCCATTTTCTGCAAATGATATATTTCTAAAAAATTATGGAAAATCTCATGCTATTTCCACTTGAAAAATATGAAACTGAGAACCATAAAACTACCAATTAAAAGTAAATTCTACAGCAAATGGATATGAAGTAACTCTAATTTGATAATCTTCAAATGAGATCCCCTAAGATTATTCTAAAAGAATAGAAAATAAAAGTTTTCTGTGGGGAGTTATTACTTTAGGCATTTCATTTCTCTCCTTAAAAAATAGTAGACCACCAAAGTGTCCAGAACAGACTGAACAGAGGAAAAAAAAGTGATAACCATTCACTCCCTAAACTTAAAGGCAACAACTATAGAAGAATGAAAGAAGTCTAGGTCCACAAGGGGTCTTATAAGAAGAAAAGGCAAACAGTTAAGTACCAAGAGGTCATGAGGTACATACCAGACATAAAAAAGCTCTCATTAAATTTAGAGGTCTGGTTCTTCAAGAATAGTTTTTGTTACTAAAAAGCACACAGCTTGTATTTTTTTAAAATTTTGCAAAGATTTACAATATCACTGTTTTCTTAAAACTTACATTTTATCACAGTCTATAAATTTTATTTTAATGGGCTCATTTATTTTTAACTAGAACAGCCAAGAATTATTAGGATTATTACTTTTGCTTCTTCTTTGTTACAAAAGTAAAATATGGTCATTAAGACAATAGCTGGTCTACGTCCTTAAATCCCTGCATAAAAGATATCAGGTTTGGTTTCTAGTCTTACATATTTAAGACAAAAGATCAGGGGGGAAAATTAGTACAGGCAAGCAAGACATCCCCATTATTTCAGCCTGCAGCTAGCAATATACAAAAACTCTAAGGTTATCTTCAAAAAGCATTTTAAGTAACTATGATATCTTCTGAATAGACTATATTTCAACCCTGGTTCTTTAATACTGGATTTCCTAATGTGATAATAACTGGAGGTCAAAGATGATTAAGAATCAAAGGCAGCAATCTAATGTGAAAGCATTTGGATAACTTGCTGGCAAATAAATATACACATCTTAAAACAATGGCATCATTTTGGATTGGGGGTAGACTCAAGATTTTATGATATTCATCCTTTCATTTGGAACATTATTGAACTAAAATAATCCAATTAAGGGAAATAGGTCTAAATGCTATGCAAAATTCAATGCTAATGATTCATGCTTACCAAAGACAAGCCATTTGGTTTGCCCCACCTTCATTTGAAAAATAGCACCTGAATCAATTAAATCAATAAAAATGGGTTAGAGTGACAATGGACTACTCAATTAAAGACTAGGATTAGTAATTCCACTGCCCTGAGTTTATACAAATGTCTTGGTGATTATTTCTGGTGAAACAGAAAGGAGGGCTACCCTTTTCACCTATTTATAAAAACTTGATAGGAACATAAATTGTTATTAAGCATGAAGTTCAGCACATGTAATAAATTAAATATGTAAGCACTATGAAACGTTGAACAGTTCTTAAATTAAGAACCTTTGGAAGGCTTGAAATGATTCATTAGAAAGAATCTAAAAACATTTGAAAATAAGATTTAACAAAAATTACAAAAAACAAGCATGGTCTCAATGAAAAGACACTCCACCTTGGGACTCCAGACTTGATCACCTTATGTCCCCCATGCCTGGAATGCTCTCCTTCCTTATCTCCAACAGATGTGAAACAATGCATGTATTTTCAGATTTTTTCAATGTGTTGATGTACTTTTTTCCCCTCTTCCTCTTTTTCTTTTTATAAAACACTGTTGTGTGGTATGGCTCTTTAAAAGGGGCTGGGGCACAGGGGAAAATTTAGGCGACATAAAAATCTACCAAGACAATTTTATTTTTAAAAAAATTCATATTTCACTCATAAAGGAGGACTGCACTATTAGATCCATAATTTCAATACCAATACTTTAACGTAAGCTTAAGGTGCCTTTTGTTTTAAAGTGAAAACAGCTCTAGAAGATGAAAAGGGTGGATAACTTACTGTAAGAAACTCTGGTGATGTAAAACACTAAAGATATCTGTAAAATTCATTTTCTTAAAAATGAAGTGAATATGCAAGGAAACAATTTATTTTAAAAGATGGGTGCTGGAGTATCTGATAATTCCTATCATTCCAGTCAGGGAGGGCAAGTACTAATCTCGCCACTAAAAGGAATATTGAAGACTTTATCCTGACGCCAGGTGTAAAAGCGGTAATTCCTTCCACAAGGGCCGAAGGTCGGGCCCTGCCCAGCTGGGTGTGTCGCTGGCATTCACAAAGGCTGTAAAACGAGACCAGAAAGATCTCCCAGGTCTTTGTTCCAGGGAGGTTTGGGGAACAAAGTAATGCTCTCGCTACCTGACGGCAAGACTTAAAGATGAGGGCAGATCTGCCTTCGCCTCTTCCCGGGATGACACCCCATCTCCAGGGACTAGAGTTACAGCTTCCCGCCTCCCCAACGCCCCTAATCCCGCACGGTCATTGGCTGACGCGCCGTCACTCGAGGAGATGACGAGTGCTATTGGTCACTGGCTCACGCAGGTTGGTCAGCCTTTGACCACAGGCAGGCAGGTAATGTAACCGGGGGGCCTCCGGGTGGGAGGGGAAGCAGCCGGGGGTGGGGGTGGGGAATGAGAGACTGGGGGGGAGGGGGCGGGGGACAAAGTCGTGCTGGAGTTCATACCTGAGCCACCTGCAATCCCCACCGCCGCCGCGACGACTCAGCTTCTGGGAAGGTGGCTTCAGCCAACTGGAAGGCGGCTCAGCCGGGCACGGTTGTCCGGGCCATGGAGAAGCCGGTTCCAGCTCTACGGCCTCAGCCGAGGAGGGGAGGGGGAACGAGGTGGTGATGTTGATGTCAGCAGCGGCAGCAGCTCCCGCCGCCTCCAGGGCTCAGCACCGCTCCCGCTGCGGCGGCCCAAGTGGCCTCCTGTCCGAGTTTTGACGTTTCCTATTGTTGCCGGAAGTGACGACGTTCCCGTGCCCTCGAAGACAAAGAGGTGTATTTCGCCCACCTCACGATTCGCCACACGCTTGTAGTCTTCCCATCATGTCTTTGAGGCCCCTGCGACTCCCCTAAACCACCCGCGTCTTGGGTGTGCTCTCCTGACCACTTCGGGGCCTTTGGAAATCTCGGTGACCCCCGCCCCGATCCCCGAAGGGCGCTGAGTGGCGCCGTTTGGAATCTGCGGCGGAGGGCGGCAGAGAATAAAGGAGGGGCTAAGCTCGATACGCCTCCCGGGGAGCGCTGCGGCCTGCCACCCCCGGCCCGGGTGGTAAACGGTCGGCGCAGTGAGTGAAGGGCGCAGGCGCCGTCCACAAGTGCGCGCACGGGCCCGCTCGCGTCCAGCTGCCTCCGCGGGCTCTGACACGGCTTCCTTGGGCTGCGGACTTACGAGGTGAGCCGCGGGGACGAGCGGGAGTGGAGCGGGGGGGAGCACCGCCTTTTCTCCACCCCACCCACTCCGTCTTTCCCGGTCCAGTCTGGGGGTGGGGCAGGGGCGAAGGGCCGGATGCTTCGGTTCCCCCCCCCCACACCTACACTGACGATGACGCCGATTCATGGTTTGCTACGCGCGTTTGCTTCCTCAGCCCCTTTTGCCCCGCAGATTCTGCGGGCGTGCACGGCGCAATTGTTTCCTTTTCCGTTATACTGAGGAGGAAACTGAGTCTCTGGCGCAGCTTGAGAGTCCTAGCTTCACTAAGCGTCCGCAGCGACGTCTGCTGGATGCAGCAGCTCCTCCTTGCTGCTCGCTGGCTCACCTTGCCTCTCGAGCGGCCTAGCGCTTACGAGCCAGATCCAAGGCAGGGAGGGGCTCTCGAGGCCCCCCAGGCCAACCCCCTCATTTTACTGTCGTCCTGAAAGCGGCCCGAGGAGTAGCGGTGAGTGTCTGGGGAAGGTCCAGAGAGGGGTGGTGAGTGGTCCGTTGTCATACCGTAAGTAGCAGAGCAGGGAGTCCGGGGCTAAGCTGTAAGAGAGCACGGAGGTCATGGCCAGGCTGCGGTGGTGGTCTTGTTCGGGGGAGGCGGGTAAGTGGAAAATGAGACCTGGGCCATGAGGACCCCCCCACACACACACACACGCCCCGAGAACAGTGCCGGATGCCATGATGTCTGAGCTCGCATCTCCGGCTTGCGTTTGCCCGGTTTTCCTAACATCTCTTTATTTAAAGCTGATGGCATTTCGTTTTGGAAAAATTCCGCTTTCATTTTAGATATGTTAAGGTTTTATCCTTTTTGGGGGGGGGAAGTCGGTAAAAGGAGAATAATTTCTAAAATTCCTTAAGTTAAATTTCATTTCGAAATGAGTACCAAGCACCATTTGGCATTTAAATCATCAGGGAGAAATTTTTTTTGTTTTAGACTGAAACAGCATTTCCAAACATGTTTTGATTGTAAAAACTGACATCCCCTTCTTCCTCAGAGCAAATTTTTAATTGAATGTTCCTAAGAATTTCAGTTAAGCAAGAATCAACAAACCTTCTCCTTCATTCAACCTCTACGTTATATTTGCAGCAGTCCATTAGGAGGGGAAAAGAAGCATATTCCTTCCTTTTACAGGCTTTATTTTCATCTGTCAAGAGCCTTGCTTTGAAGGGGGGGTGGTCATTGAGGCATTCATGGATAAGAAAAATTGACTTTTCTGCCTTACTGTACAACCATACATCTCTTCCACCTCCCTTAAAGAAGGGCTTACAGACTGACAGTGACAAAGGACGTGGAGCTAGAAGCCATTTTTCTTCCTTTGTCTTTTGAAAGCAAATTTTGCACAGGTTGGATATTTCTGTAAAAGCACATAAATGACTTCTTTAAAAAACCCGTTGCCTGGATCCATTTCTCCTGAGCTATCACCTTGTTGACATGGATAATTTATGCACCGGTGTAGCTCATAACCTATGTCCAGTCACTAGGAATTGTTCTTTTTTGTGCCTTCCAGAAAGCCCTCTGTGAAGGAGGCCTTGTGGTTTAGTGGAGAATTTGGGGTTTGGGACAACAGGAGGTCACTGGCTGCATTTACTGTGTGCAAGATTGGACAGGGTGCTTCACTTCTCTGGCCTTTGGTTTTTTCACCTTTAAATGAGGGTTTGATGGTCTGTTCCTTTTCAGCTCTAAGTGTAATTTCCTGATCTAATCAAAGCACAGACTATTTCTGGTTCTTTTAGTATTTTTGTGGGTAACAGTGTAACATTCAGAATGTGTGCCTTTTACTCTCCTTATGACTTGCTTAACCTTTTTTCTAGTTGTATGTGTCCTTGATGATGATGTTTCTTCTCAACTGTAAATTAAGGAGATTGAGACTCTTTGAGGTCTGTGATCATATGCTCTGTCCTTAATAAAAAATGTGAGAGAAGAATAGAATAGATAGGCTTTTGCAAATGCTTTTCTGTAGTATACCTAAGTTTTACAATTCCACTGTTGCCTGAAAAGCTGCACCGAATACAAGATGTCAGTGTATGTTTATCTTATTCTTTGGTCTTTTCAGTATTGTCTGACTCTGTGACTCCATTGGGGCTTTTTTGGAGGAATTGAGGCATATGGGTTAAGTAACTTGTCTAGGATTACATAGCTAGCAAGTGTCTGAGGCCAGATTTGAACTCAAGAAGTTACGTTTTCCTGACTTCGGGTCTGGCACTGTATCCACTGTGCTACCTAGCAGCTCTTCTAGATATATTGTTGATTTTTAAAAGAATTTTATTTGGTAACACAAAACAGTACCTAAAAGGCTCATCACCAATAAGGAATCTCTCATGTTTAGGTTAAAATGATAAGCGATTCCTTTATGTAACCATAATGTTCAATGACCTTGTGATTATTAGCATGAAGGCATAAAGCAGGAGGATATGCTTGCCAAAGGTGTTTGCCTTTGTCATCAGTTGTTCTAGGCTGGGTCCAAATAGAAGTGAGATTTCCTATACAGAGTGAGGTCCACCAGGTATCCTTCTTTGCAGATCATATTGAATCCCAGAACATTATATAGTAATCTCTGATTATCCAGAAGAGCCTAACAAGCTGACAGGAAAAACCAAATGGATGGAAAATATCAGCTAGACTCTGACATGCATTTGAATGGCCAATCCATTGAGTTGATGATCAATACAAATAGCCACTATGAATGGACAGTAAGTTGAACTCAGAATTGAACAAGAGGAAGAGATTAGCCTGGATTTTTTATGGGATAACTATTGCACCTTAAGGTTTGCAAATCACTTTATAAATGTCTTATTTGACCCTCACAACAACCCTGTGAAAGGTAGCTGATGTTATATCTGATTTTATAGATGAAGAAACCAAGGCAGGCAGGTTATGTGACTTGTTCAGGGTCACACAGCTGGGCGGTGCTTAAGACTGAATTTGAACTTAGATCTTTCTAACCTCAGGTCCAATTCTCTATCCATTGGGCCCCCTAGATGCCTCTAAGTATTTGGGGAGTTGCCAAATACTTGATTCTAATATTTTTCACCCACGCAAACACTTATGAAGCATTTCCAATGTACTGGACACTGTGGTCGCAAAGGCAGAAGAGAAACAGTAACTGCGCCCAAAGAACTCACATTCTGACCAAAGCGACAACATGTACTTAAGTGTATTCTAAATAAATGTCGGGGAATAATTGGGGAAGGGGATCAGGAAAGGCCTCATGTAGAAAGAGGTACTTGAGTTGAGTATTAAAGGGATTCTAAGATGTGGAGATGAGGAAGCTTCGTTTTTTTCAGGCGTGGAAACCAAACTGTTCAAAGTCATAGATGAGTGATGAAGTCTTATGTGTGAGAAACAGCAAGAAAGCTAGTCTGCCTAGCCTATGGGGTGTGTAAAGGGGAGTAATGTGCAGGAAGGAGGGTGCCTACTATGTGCCAGTCACTGTGCTAAGCACTTACAAATATTCTCTCATTTGATTCTCACGACAGCTCTGGGAGGTAAG
Organism: Phascolarctos cinereus; assembly: GCF_003287225.1. Taxonomy (NCBI): domain Eukaryota; kingdom Metazoa; phylum Chordata; class Mammalia; order Diprotodontia; family Phascolarctidae; genus Phascolarctos; species Phascolarctos cinereus. Next base: position 79,185,014 of record NW_027556402.1, on the reverse strand, counting down.
TGCTCTTATTGTTCCCATTTTGTAGTTGAGGAAACTGAAGCAAACAGGTTATCTGACTCGTCTAAGGCCAGATTAGAAATTAGGTCTTCCTGACTCCAAGGCCAGCGTTCCATCCATTGTACCTCTCACTTTATCCTAGGAAGGTGTGTTGGAGAGGTATTGCTGGAGCCAGATTGTGAAGGGTTTTAGATGCCAAAGAAAGGAGTTAATGTTTGACCCTTGAGGTACTGGTAATAGGGAGCCATTGGAGATAGAGCAGGGAAGTGACATGACCTGACAAACATGATGCCGTTTGGTAGGGAGTCTTAGAGCACCACACTCTGGACAGTTAAAATTAGAGGTAACCCACAGGGCACTGGAGAGACAGGATGGGTCCAAGTAAGCTTCACCATATTTTTAATAATCACGTAGTGCATGAAGTGGACTAAGGGATGTTACTGAGGACATAAATGTTTTTTATATAGCAAGAGGTATAGGTAATATGTGGGCAGCCCAAGTCCTCCACTGGTACCTATAAAATGCAAAAAAGACCTCAGCAGTTGGCGTTGATTTTCTTTTAGGGATTAATTAGATAATAACATGGACAAAAATCCCAGTAGATAAGGTGTGGTTGGGTTGTGATCTGCACAGAGATATTACTTGGCCCGTTGGCATAGGTTAAGAAGTAGTATCACTTTTGGACTCATCCTATCAAATGTAGGGGAATTTTTTTCATAACCCTGGTATTGGAGGACAGAACCAACTCTGCCTTTGTAGACCTGTTTATTAGACTTATCCTACGTATGTTAAGTATTTAAAAACATGAATTAATCTAAAATGAAGTAGAACCTCTTTAATGAATCACTCTGGAGTGTTGTATAAATTTGTATTCTGTATTGTTAAGATATTAATAGTAATTAATGCTAAGTAAATAATCCTTACCCCCAACGGCCTTAGCTAGACACTGCCCAGATCCTCCTACTAGGCTCTGCATATCAGAGGTTACCTTGAGAGACCCTTCAACAGTGCCCCTGCTTCCTTGCTGCTCAGTTTTTATCAGAATCTCCTACTTCTCAAAGGTCATGTGGCAGGCCCTTACAAGGCCCTTGGCTTTAGGCTGGACATGGCTACTCACCACTTGGATGAGCAGAGGGCCATCAACTATAATCCTTCTGGTAAGGTGGAAGACTGTCAGGCCTTACTCATATGCCGTCTCACTGGGTACTAAGGTCCATCCATTGGACCATATCATCTGTCCTGCTGTTGTGCCCTTCATATTCGATGGCTTTACCATCTGTCCTTCCCCTGAATCCTCCTATGTTGTCTCCTCTAATTAGAGTGTGAACCCTTTGAGAGTAAGAATTGTCTCATTTCTCTGTTTGTATCCTCAGTGCTTGGCATGTAATAAGTGCTTAATAAAAATTTCTTCATTTCTTCCTATTTCATAAGATATCTGAGAGGTTCCTTTATACTAGAAAGATGAAACTATATCTTAAAACCAACAATTTATAGACAGTATTTTTAATTGCAAGTTATGATTATTGAAGTAGATTTACAAGGATGGCTGTTAGGCAGCTTTATTTTTAATTGCAAGTTATGATTATTGAAGTAGATTTACAAGGATGGCTATTAGGCAGCTTTTTACTTTGTATCTTTAAAGTATCAAAGTCCTATTTAAATATTTTCTGAAGCTAGATTTGGGCCTGATTAATAGTGTCTGAATAAATTAGGTTTTGCCATGTTTCATAATTACATTAATAAGAAGCAGTTTTTTTTAATCTCATTTCTTTATGGATGCTATAGAACTATAAAAAAACTAGTGTATTTTGTGTTCCTTAGTTGATAGACCTCTTTTATTTTGAGCTTTGTTACTGGCAACATGAATTTCCAGTGTTAAGTCTAAATAAAAACTAGGAATCTTATTCATTTAATTCTCAATGAATATTTATGGGTATCTTCTGTATTAGGTATTGGGGGAGCTCTAGCAATGATTTAACATACAACAATTGCCAAAATTTAGAAAGACTTATAAACTAGTGAAGGAAATAAACAGAAAATGGTCGTTAGCTTATTGTGTTAAGTGCTATGAAGTATAAACCAAAGTACTTCTGGAAAGCTCATTGGAAGTCCCAATATTTACAATTGCTTTTCCCCCCTTTTTTTTTAAAAGGTGAAAAATCCCATCAAAACCAGAATTTAATTCTGATTTTAAACAATGGCAACTGGTGATTTAAAAAGAAGCTTACGAAATCTAGAACAAGGAATTCGATTGCTTGGTTATCCTAGAGAGGTGGATTATTCAGGGTAAGTTACAATGAAGTACCTGACTCAATTTATTTTAAAGTTATGATTTCAGTAGATGAAACAACTTTTAGAAAAATTGACTTGTGTAAGAAGAGTGGAGTTAAGAAAAATACTACTGTATGGATACTATTTAAATTGATCTTCATGAAGTCGATGCATGCATTTCAAAATTTGTGGAGTTATAGGAACACTTGCATTTTTTACTAATTATATTTGGGACTTTAAGAACTTGAAATGTCTTGTTAATTAGCAAAGTTTTATGCAGATTACAAAAACAAATTTTATTTCAGTGTCGTATGGTTTTCTCATGCATATTTGAGAGTGATGTAGCAGGGCTTTTTATAAACTCATCTAAGCTAGTCCTTGGTCTCCTTTCATCCTCTCACCTTCCACAAATAAACCATCTAAATCAGAGAGTTATTGATCCTAAGTACCTTTCTTCCTGTTGAACCATTCCTTTAACAAACAAAAACAGTTAAGCAAAATCAGCTTACATGATAACTGGGTCTAACAGCATATGCAGTATTCTGCACCTTTAACAGTCAGTCTCTCCACCTCTTTACTAAGAGGAGGTTAGTGTGTATCATCATCTATTCTCCAAGGCCAAGGCTGCAGTGAATCTGAATTTGGCTGCCTTTTAGTGGTATTTTAATATCTATTATTGTAGTCATTGTGTATATTTTTTTCTTGGTTCTGCTTGCTTCTCTCTATCAGTTCATGCACTTTCCAAATTTCTCTTATTTGTTGTTTATTATTATAGCACAAGAGTTCATTTACTTTATGCTTTAATTTGTTTACCTGTTCTCCACTCAAGATAGCTTCTTATTTTTTTCTAGTCATTTTGCTATAATAAAAAGTTCTACTCTGAAAATTTTGTTATCTTTGGGACCTGTCTCTACCTTTTTGGAAGCGTTGCCAGGTCAAAAGGTATGAGCAATTTGTCATCATTTCTGTAAAAATTCCAGATTGTGTTCCAGAACAATTAGACCGTTTGATAGTTGTGCCAACAGTGTATTGCCATGTCTATCTTCCGCATAATTTTAACTCTTTCCATCTTTTATCATTTTTGCTGATTTGATGGGTGTGGGTGTGAAGTGAAATTTCAGGGATGTTTTAATTTTCACGTTTGCTGTTCTTAGTGAGATGGATTATTTTCTTTTCCTTTTTTTTTGGCAGTTGGGGTTAAGTGACTTGCCCAGGGTCACACAGCTAATACGTTAGAAGTGTTTGGTCTGAGGCCAGATTTGAACTCGGGTCCTCCTGACTTCGGGGCTGGTGCTCTATCCATTGTGCCACCTAGCTGCCCCTTTCTTTTTACTAGTTTTCCTGACACTTGACTCTTTTGTTCAATTTGGTATTTCCTCTTGTGAATCTAAGTATTCTCGTTATTATGATCCATTGCGTTCCATTTCTTTATCTGACCGTAATATCTTCTTGATCTGTTTTGTCCTTAGGCCTCACTTGTTCTAAACCTGTTCTCTGTTCTCACTGTGACCTTGAGTTGCTGCTGTCCTCGGCCCCTCCTAGGCTGCTCCTGGCTTTGCTTTCCTCTCCCAGTGCTGACCCTTTGTTAAGCGGTTCGGTGTTACACAGTTACACACTTCTTTTGGATTCCTTGCTTCCCTGCCGTTTGCCGCTTAGGCCTCGTTCCCAACTCTTAGTCTACTTCTCACTTTTTAAAAGCTGTACGATAGTTTTTTTCTTCATTTAAATTCTGAGTTCCCGAGTTCTTGCTGTCCTTTCCCACCCCTTGCCCACCCATTGAGAAGACAAGAACTGTGACAGCATTTGTACATGTGAAATCAGGCAAAAATATTTCCATATTAGCCATGTTGCATTTTGTTTTAAAGAAGGAAAACATTATGCTTTCATTTGCCCTCAAAATTCTTCCGTTTCCTGGAGACGAATAGCATTTTTCATCGTGAGCCTTTTGGGATTTTTCTTGAATCATTGTATTGATCAGAATAGCTAAATCACAGTCGATCATCATACAGTACTGCTCTTACTGTGTACAGTGTTCTTTTGGTTCGGCTCACTTCGCTGTACGTAAATACATAGAAGTGTTCCCAGGTTTTTCTGAAACCATCCTGCTTGGCATTTTTTTATGGCACAGTAGGATTCCATCACCATAATATACCACAACTTGTTTAGCCATTCCCCAGTTGATGGACATCCCCTTAATTTCCAATTTTTTGCCACAAAAAAGTTTCTATAAATATTTTTATGCCAGTAGTTTTGATCATTACTGCTTTATATTAAAAATTGAGGTCTAGGAGTGAGATTCCTCCTACTTTTCTGTTGTTTTTCATTATTTCCCTTGACATTCTAGATCTTTTATTTCTCCAAATAAATTTTCTTCTTTTATTTAGCTCTTCAGAGTATCTTTTTAGTAGTTCTGTTGGTATAATGCAAAGCTGTACATTTGTTGAGATAAATTGATATTTTTCTGTCAGGTAAATAATATTTATTGTGTTGACACTTATGTAACCAATGAACACCCCTCACGCTTTAAGGAGTTCTTTATTTCTTTAAAGAGTGTTTCGTAATTGTATTTTTCTAAATGTATAGAGATCCATGGTTAATAGAACATATATTTCATGCATTTTGAAGTTATTTTGAATGGAATATCCCTTGCTATTATTTCCTCCTGAAAGTTATTACTGTATAAAAATACTATTAATTTTTGTAGATTTATTTTGTATCCTGCAACTTTATTGAAGCTATTAATTATATTAATTATTTCAGTAAGCTTCTTTGCTGGTTCTATAGAGTTTTCTACTAAAACCACTGAATTGAAAACAAATAGGGTTAATTTTTCTCTTCTGTTGCTAGTGTTTCTAGAATTATTATGTCAGTATCAGTGCAGTATTTTTGAATCTTTGGAGTTTATTGGGAAGGCTTCTTTGCAAGTTAATCTTTTAGATATTTACATTTTAGCATATTAAAATTGCTTCTCTACTAATCCTTTGTAAGTTTTTCTTTTGGGGCATAAATGAATGCTGTATTTTGTCTAATGTTTTTTCTATAATCTATTGATATAATATGATTTGGAGTGTTTCTGTTTTCAGTGTGATTGCTTATTGTTCTAATGTTAAATTGTTCTCCCATCTCAGGTTTTAAAATCTTGGTCATAAAGGCTCATCTTTTGATATATTACTGTAGTCTTTCTGTTAGGATTTTATTTAAAATTTTGAATTAGTATTTTATTAGGGATATTAATTTATAATTCTCTTTCTTTGCTTCAGCCTTCTACAAAGTGATATTATATTTGTCTCAAAGGGAGTGTGATGTATTTTTTCCTCAATTTTCTTAGAATAATTTGTGTATAATATGTGTTATATTACTAATTTCTTATGTTTGATATAATTTACCTGTAAGTTTACCTTTGTGACCTCCCCCCTCCCCCCTAGTTATTTTTCAGCTAGTTCTATTTAACTTTCTGAGGTTTGGCTATTCATTTGAAATTAATGAGCCACCATCTTTCCTGTGTGTGTAAATGTTAAATGAAATATCACTATATTCAGGTGCATATATACTTGTTAGAATTTTCATTTTTAATATTAAAGCAGCTATTAGAAGTTACTTAATTCAAACTTTGTTGATAACAAACATTTATTGGGTTACTTTTTTATCTAAGTTAAGGTTCTCCACAATGGAACTTATTTTGAGTAGATAATAATTTCATGGCAGCTTTTCTTCTTTTTCTTTTGAGACTTGATCTCCCTATCTTAACTTAGGTATTCCTACAGTAGCCACTCACAGTCTTGATCCTACTGCTGATCTTTGTGGGAGCTTTGATCTGTTTTATTTCTAAACTGAGCCAGTTTACCCTCCTTAAGCTACCTATTATCTCTCTGCTCCTGGAGCTCCTGACATTGGTGTTTCATTGAATTCAGCGGTACTACAGCACCAAGCGTTAGCAGGGATTACAAGTGTTTGCTACCGTCTCGGGTTATTGGAGCATTTTTAAAGAGGAAAATCGTAACAAAATTTTGAAGGTCTAATTTTGTGGAATCATTAAAACATGCTTTTTTCCCCCTTCCAACAGTTTAGTAAAAGGAGATCCTGCAGCATATTTGCCTATTATAAGCCATTCCCTGACTTCATATTCAACTTATGTGGCAGAATTTTTGGTCATCTCCAATACAGAACTCACGGCAAAGAATGATTATCGATTCATTGATTCTGTCTATAAGGTATTGTAAATATTATAGAGCAAGAAACTATTAAATTACTCGTTAAAGTGAGGTTTATATTTGTATTGGATTGTTGGGATATATCTATCCTATGATTTTAGCAATAGCTAACTGGTTTGAATAACAGGGTGTAAAATACCAGATTTTTCAGTAGCATATTTTGAAATAAAATGACACTCACTGGAAGTTTTTAAGTGTATGTCTCTTGTCAGCCTAAAAGAAACATGACATTTGGATAGAGGTAAGTGATGTGACTGTATTTATTGAGGTCTCTAGATCAGTGTATCATGAGTTAAATAAATGTTTATCTTTTGGAACACATGTAAAAGAACATTTGAATGAACTTGGTTTCCTAGGTGTGATTTAAAAAAAAAAACCTGCCATAAAATTTAAATGTCTTAGTACCAGAATACTTTTGACCCAGTTCTAGCTGTTAATAATTTAAGCAGTTTTTTCAAGTGACAGTAATAGTTCTTTGTCCTACTAAATCATCAAACTCAGTGTCGGTTTTTAGAGTTGTTCCTGAAAGAAACCTTAAATGTTATGTGGTTACCTTTACAGAAGAAAGTAAAACTCAGGGGGCGGGTAGGTGGTCAATGGATAGAGCACGGGCCCGGAAGTTAGGAGGACCTGAGTTCAAATCTGGCCTTAGACTAAACACTTGGCACTTACCAGCTGTGTGACCCTGGGCAAGTCTCTTAACCCCAATTGCCTAAAAAAATAAAAAGAAAGAAAGAAAGTAAACTCAGAAAAATTTAAGGGACTTGCCTAAGGTCATGAGGCCAGTTAGACGTCTCCTTATGTCCATTCCATGTCACTTACTAGTGTAGAAAGTTCCAATTTTTTATCATTATTAGAGTAGTTAATTTAAAATAATCCAAATTAATCATCAAAAAATTTTTAAACTTATGTTTTTGCTTGTTTATAATGTCTGGAGTCATTGATCCACATAAAATTAAATTTATCAAACTTTTACTTGATACTACTCAATCTTTCCCTCCCAAATACTACTATTGTTCTTCGCAGTCTTCTCATGCCACATAACTTAATATGTTCAATGGATGTCTGCTGACTTAACATGTTCAGTGGATGTCTCACTTTGCTACCAAGGCTAAGCTCGGTCATTCTTCACCATTTGCTGTATACTAGCAGCCTGTTTACTATGATATATTTCCCTCCACCTTCCCATCCTAATCTCTCTGCCTCTCTTATAGCCAGGATCTCTCTAATAAATTTTCCCTCCAGTTCTAGGAGTAGCTTTACTTATGTAACACTCTTTCTTCTCATATCTATAGCTTCTCAGCCTCCTTATGGTGGCCCGTGTGGATACATAACAAAAATGCAAGTGAACATTCAAATTTTGTTGGAAATTAAAGTCTTTACATTATAGTGTTATTAAAATGAGGCTTCAAAGAAAAGGGAAAACCAGATTGTGGAAGACCTCCCATGCCAGGTGAAGAAGTTTGTATTTTATCCTATAAATAGCAGGGAGTCACTGAACATTCTTGAGTGGGAGAGTGACAGTCTTCAAACTTGTGCATTAGTGAGATAGTGAGATTATTTTGGGAGACTTTTGGAGGCTGGATGGGGAATTTAGAGTTTGGAGTCAGAGAGTTTAGTTTAGATGCTGTATGGTAATGCAGGGAATGAAGAGGGCCATTACTAGGGTTGTGAGTGGAGAAATGGAGTTAGAGATTTTTTTAGTTGGGATCTATAGGAATAATCATCTGACTGAATGTGATGTCTGTAGAAAAGGAAAGAGTCAAAGTTGACTTCAAGATTTTGAGCTTGTGTGATTTGAAGGATGGTGATGTCCCAAATAGAAATGGGTAAGTTGGAAAGTTTTCATCAGATTTTGGGAGAAACAAGGTAAAGTTGGGTGATGAATAGCTAGATGAATTAGAGATTCTAATAAGGTACCAAATTTGACCTCGTAAGTATTATTGAGACATTGTGTGATGGATCTGTGGCTAGAATTTGACTGTGGGAGACTATACCTTATTCAGAAGAAGCAGGATAAAGTAGAATGATAGTATATATAAATCAATCGACAGGGATTTATTAAGCACCTGCTTTCTATCCAGTACCATGCTAGGTGCTGAAAATACAAATACAGTGAATGAAATAATCCTTACCCTCAAGGAGCAAATGTTCTAATGGGTGACAGTAAGGCCTTATATAAATATATTCTATATAAATATAAATAAAATAAATATAAATACATTTAGAGTAGTTTGAGAGGAAGGACACTAGCAGTTAAGAGGATCAGGAAAGGTTTCATGTATGGTGCTTGGGTGATGTTTTGAAGGGAAGAGAGATTCTGTGAGGTAAGGGTAAGGAGAGAGTACTTTCAAGTATCAGGGAGAACCATTGAAGAGGCATGGAAATAAGAAGTAGAATATTATGTGTGAAGAACAGAGAGAAGACTAGTTTGGATCTTTGGGTGCAAGGGGATGAGTAATGTACATTAAGCTTGGAAATAATAGGTTGGGGCCAGGTTGTAAAGAGCTTTAAAAGACAAACAGGTTTTTATTTTGTTTTGGAAGTGGTATAAAGCCAATAGAATTTATTAAGTAGGAAATTCACTTTAGCAGCAGTATAAAGCATACACTCAATTATAAAGAAGTTCTATTCATGCAAGGAAATGAAAGAACAGAATGGGAAAACATTACCCAGAACATTTGGTTGAAGACGTCTCACTCTCCTCTGCTGCTTCATTATACATTTCATGTATCGGACCCTTTTCTCATATCTCAGGACACTATTTCACTTAATAACCTCATCTGCTTCTGTTGATTTAATCATCTCTATGCAAATGAATACCAAATCTGTATATCCCAAACCAATCTTTCTCCTGAGTGGTAGTCCACTACGATTATCGATTGGACCTTTCAAAATAGACATTCCAAAAGCAGCTCAAGTGTATTGTGTCCAAAGCCGAACTGAGAATTCCTTCATGCTCATCTCTTCCTCCCCTCCCTGTTTATGTGCATGAACACATACATAGAGATATCAGAGCCTCAAATCTTTTTGGCTGCAACGATCTAGGTCAGGTCTATCAGGAGAACCCTGGATCCTGCTCTCTTGATTGGTGAGTTCCTAGCTCACACTGCCATTTCTTGACAGGTCTTAAACTTGCTCACTTCATTCCTAGCTCAACTTACTCTCAGGACTTCCACCCTTCTCCACCTTCCCTTATCTTCTTTTATGTTTTGTCCTCCCCTGTTAGAATACAAATTCCTTGAACATAGGGACTTTTCTTGATTTTTTGTGTTTCTTTCCTCAACCCAAAAAACAGTGCCTGGAACATAGTAAGTGCCTAAACTGCTTTATCTAGTTAACTATTTAGTAGAATGTGACCATACAGCTACCTCCAGAAGGAGTTCACAAAAAATATAGAGAATACTCTAAAAGGTGTTTTGAAGGAACTATTGAACATATAAGTGTAATTACACATAAGGGTGTAGCACCATTAAGATGGAATGACTTGAAAATACTAGGTTGTTGCGTGATCTAGTGACTCAGTGGCCATCTCCCTCAGAACAATTTTAAAGAGTCCAACTATGTCACAGATTCCAAAATTAGCTACTAACCCTTCCAGATGATTCGGCTGTTGATGTCAGTCATTTATATCCAATCAGTTGATGCTCAGCATCTCTCTCATGTATCTCTTTCACTCTCCTCATTGTGCCAACCCTTTCGTCAGGCCCCCATTCTTAATTTTTGCCTGGTCTACTATAATAGCCCCCTAATTAAGCTTCCTTACCCTCAGGTCTTTCTCTGTGCCATTCCATCATCTGTATAGCTGCCAAAGTAATTTTCCTAATGCTCATGTCTAAACATGACATTTCCTCCAGTGGCTTCCTGTCACTTATAGGAACAAATAAAAACTCTGCTTTTTAAGTTTGGTTGTGAAAGTCAGTCACGATCTTACCTTCGCCTGTACTTCCAGGCTTATACATTACTTTCCCTCTTCTGCAGTCTGGACTTGCAGTTTCTCATATACAATATGCCATCTCTCATCTTCATGCCTTTGCACTGGAATACACTGCCTCTTCATTTTCACTTCTTAAAAGTCCTTGTTTATCTCCCGGCTTAAGTTCTACCTTCAAACTTTTTTCCCCAGCTTCTAATGTCCTCCACAAAGTTATTTTGTTTTAATTTTGTACATACTTAATTAGATACATGTTGTTTCCCCCAAGAGGATATAAGCCCTTTGCAGGCAGCAAGTTTCACTTTTGTCTTTGTATCTACAGCTCCTAACTGTAGATACATAATAGGTACTTTATCTACTTAACTATTTAGTAGAATATGACCATACAGCTACCTCCAGAAGGAGTTCACAAAAAATATAGAGAATACTCTAAAAGGTGTTTTGATGGAACTATTGAACATATATAGGTGAGACATAATAGGTACTTAATAATATATATGCTTATTGGTTGACTGATTAATGAGTAGAGGCAGAAACAGCAGCAGAATTGTCATTGGAGTATGTGCAGTAGACCACTTTTTTTTTTAAAGCCATTCTTTGTCTCATTTTTTATTAAGCCTTAATCGTTGAATAGGCATTACCTCAGTTAAACTGAGACCTGTTAAAGACCTTAGCTTGAAAAGGCCAAAGTTCCCCACTGCATCCTGGGCCATTTCCAGTTTTCCTGACCTATATCTGGCCACTGGACCCAGATGGCTCTGGAGGTGAAAGTGAGGCCAGTGACTCTGCACAGCCCTTCCTCACTTAAATCCAATTCATTTGCATGTCGTGACATCACCTGCCTGACGTCATGGTCCTCTTCAAGAATGAAGGACAAACAGCAGCAGCAAACTACCTGGACAGAAAGAGACATTAGATAAAAGGTTTAGGAAACTGGTGTCAAGCTAGGCACAAAAGCACAATTTAGTGATGGTGTGTTTTAATTACCCAAATGTTGGTTGAAAGTCTCTCTACCCAAAATAGAGGCGCTAATTCATTCCATCAAGAGGTGAAAAGAAGTGGTATTCAGTATCTGATTTATCAGTAACAGGGACCTAATTCTTACTGTCATTGGATGTTGAAGTGGAAATGATAGGATTTAGGTAGAGTGGATTTGAAGAATGTTCAAATAGAAAGATAAGGAGTATGTTTTAAACTAAATTCTATAGAGAAATTCAGCTTAGTAGGTTTGGGAAGTGCTATTCATGTCTTGTTCCTCCCTTTTTTCATTATTTCCTAGCTCTCTTTTTTCCTCCAAATGAATTTTATTATTTTCTTGAGTTCTATAAAATATTCCTTGGATATTTGTGATACTTGTATCATTATCTTCGGTAATATTATAATTTTTGTTATATTGGGTTAAATTGCTTTTCAGTCCTCAGGATGCTTTAATATGCAGTAAAGAAAGCTTAGGTAGTCACAGCTTACCAAGCATCTTTAAATCATTACATATGAATAGTGAGTTTTTTTAGTTTTTCTGTGGTGCCCAGTAAAGTTTGCACACCTTAGCCTAACATTGGAAGCTTCTACATTATTACCCCTGCTACTTCTGCTATTACTCTTCCCTCTAAAAACTATTTCTTCCCCCTTTTTATAGTATTTATAAACATTGATTAAACCATTGAGTTTCCATATATGAAATGCTTATCCTGTGACCAATCAGTGACCAACATTGAACTGAACTATATCAGTATTGACATTTCCACTGTAGTGAATGCAAGAGAGATATTTGAGGAGAATGAAAAGGGGTCTTAGGAGTTTTCCTTGGAAAGGAAAGCCATGTAATTGGTTTCATTGTCTTCCCAAAAACAAGAGGAAATATTTCATGAAACACTTGATCATCTTTTTTTGCATTGTTATGATATACAATGATATATATATGTATATATATATGTGTATATATATATATAATACATAATATGTATACACACACATATATAGGTAGGTAGGTAGATAGATATAGATGTATAATGATCAGAGTCTAAATGACCATTTTGGAGATAATTACAGTTTGTGTGCCAATGTTTGTTGCAGAAGATGAGCAGGTAGAGAAATTCTGTTAAGTCAGTGTGAATGACTAGGTGATTGAAAAAGCATTTGTCATTGTTGTTCAGTCATGTCCAAGTCTTCATGACATCATGGGCCATAGCACAAGAAGCACTTCTATCCTCCACTGTTTCTCACAGTTTATCCAACTTCATGTTCTTTGTTTCCGTGGTACTATCAGTCTCATCCTCTGCCATCCCCTTTTCATTTTGCCTTCAGTCTTTCCCAACATGAGGGTGTCTTCCAGTGAGTCCTATCTTCTCATTTTGTGGCCAAAGTATTTAAGCTTCAGCTTCAGTATTTGACCTTCAGTGAAAAGCCTGAATTAAAATTTTTAAAGTATTAACTGATTTGACCTCCTTGTTCTCAGAAGTCTCCTTCAGCACCACAGTTTGAAAGTGTTGATTCTGCATCATTCAACTTTCCTTATAGTACCAAATCTCACAGCTACACATTGCTACTGGAAAAATCATAGCTTTAGATATATGGACCTTTGTTGTTAAGGTGATGTCTCTGCTTTTTAGTATGCTGTCCAGATTTGCCCTAACTTTTCTTCTAAGAAGCAAGCATCTTTTAATTTCATGGCTGCAGTCTCAGTCTACAGTGATCTTTGAGCCCAAGAATATAAAATCTGACACTGCTTTCGTTTCTTCTCCCTCTGTTTTCCAGGAAGTGATGGAATCAGTTGCCGAGATTTTAGTTTTTGTGATGTTAAGCTTCAGGTGAGCTTTGACACTCCCCTCCTTCGCCCTTATCGAGAGATTTCTTAATTACTCTTCACTTTCTGACATCAAAGTGGAATCCTCTACATATATGAGATTGTTGCTCTTTCTTCTGGCAACTTTGATTCCAGCTTTTGATTCATTCAGCTAGGCATTTTGCATGATGTGCTCTGCATATAAGTTAAAGGTGACAGTATACAGGCTTGTCACACTCCTTTTCCAGTCTTAAACCAATGGATCCATGTTTGTTTCTGCCTTGGCCTGCATACAAGTTCCTCAGGAGACAAGTAGAATGATCTGGTATTACCATCTCTTCTAGGACTTGCCACATTTTGTTGCGTTCTACACAGTCAGAGGCTTTAGTGTAGTCAATGAAGCAGAAGCAGAAGTTTTTTTGGAACTCTCTTGCTTTCTCCATAATGCGGTGAATGTTGGCAATTTGGTCTCTAGTTCCTCTGGTTCTTCAAAAACCATCCTGTTCTTCTGGTAATTCTTGGTTCATATATTGCTGAAGCCTAGCTTGCAGAATCTTAAGCATAACCTTGCTGGTGTGTGAAATGAATATGATTGTTTGGAGATTTGAACATTTCTTGGCATTGCCCTTTGTTAGGATTAGGATGTAAACTGATCTTTTCCAATCCATTGGCCATTTTTTCAAATTGCTGGCATATTGAGTGCAGCATTTTAACATTATATCTTTTAGGGTTTTAAATAGCTCACCTGGAATTACATTACCTCCACTTGCCTTACTGTTAACAATGCTTCCCAATGCCCACTTGACTTTATTCTCCAGGATGTCTGCCTCTACATCCATGGCCACATGATTGTGGTTATTGGTGATGTTGAGTTCTTTCTTATATAGTTCTTTGGTATATTCTTTCTACATCTTCTTAATCTCTTCTGCTTCTGTTAAATCTCTGCCATTTTTGTCTTTTATCATGCCCAGTTTTGGGTGAAACATTTCCTTGATACCTCTAATTTTCTTGAAGAGATCTCTTGTCTTTTCCATTCTGTTGTTTTCTTTTTTTTTGCATTGTTCATTTAAGAATACCGTATCTTTCCTTCTTAGTCTTTGGAATTCTGCATTCATTTGGGTATCTCTTTCCCTTTCTCCTTTTACTTTCCCTTTCTATCTTTCTTCTGCTACTTGTAAAGCCTCATTGGACAGCCATTTTGCTTACTTGCTCTTCTTTTTCTTTGGAATGTTTTCTGTTGCTGCCTCCTCTATAGTATTGCAAATCTCTGTCCATTGTTCTTCAGGCACTCTGTCTACCAGATCTAATCCCTTAAATTCATCACCTCCACTTCATATTCATAAGTGATATTATTTAGGTCATAATTATATGGTATGAGAGTTTACTGTCCTTTCTCCAATTTAAGTCTGATTTTTGCAATGATAAATTCATGATCTGAGCTACAGTCAGCTCTAAGTCTTGTTTTAACTGTATAAAGCTTCTCCACCTTTGGTGGCAAAGTATTTAATTAGTCTGATTTCTGTGTTGACCGTCTAGTGATGTCCTTGTGTAAAGTCACCTTTTGGGTTGTTGAAAAATTGTTTGTTACGACCAGTGAGTTATCTTGACAAAATTAGTCTCTGTCCTGCTTCATGTTGTACTCAAAGGCCAAACTTGCCTGTTACTTTTGATTTCCTGTTTTAGCATTCCAATCCCTTTTGATGAATGTGACATCTTTTTTTGGTGGTATTTCTAGAAGATATTGTAGGCCTTCATAGAACTGATCAACTTTGACTTCTTCAGCATCAGTGGTTGGAGCATAGACTTGTATCTGTGATGTTGGATGGTTTGCCTTGGATTCAAACAGATGTCATTCAGTCATTTTTTGAGATTATACCCCAGTACTGCTTTTTTCACCCTTTTATTGACTATGAGGGCTACTCCATTTCTTCTAAGGGATTCTTGCCCACAGTAGTATATGTAGTGAATATCTGAATGAAAAGGCATTTATTTACTAAGTATTTAGTGTGTGCAAAGCACTGTGAGACAATTCTAGCTCTCAGTGAGCTCACGTTCCCAAGAGAGAGACAACACATAAAAAAATTCACAGCTGCAGTTCAGATAGAAAAGTCCCATGGTTCTGAAGTAATGCCTCTTCTTCAATGCCATCTCCATTGAAAAAATCCCTGATGTTGAACCATTTGACAGAACCAGGGATATTGGTGGCATCTACATTCCTTCTGGGTCTTTGGTAGCTGTGACTGAAGTACCTGCAGAAATAGTTGCCAGGCTACATCTCGATGGAAATTGGTTCTCAGTGTGATGGTTCCAAGGGTTAGTTTGGAAGAAGGACCTGGGTGGGGAGTAAAAGGGAAGGGGAGGGAAAAGACAGTGTGCTGCCTTTGGAATGAGTCTTGTTGGAAGGACTCAGCCTGTTGTTGGCTGATGGTGGTTAGTTGATGGTGGTGGTGAGGAATTTAGTTCACTGGAAGTAGGACTGATGGTTTGGAGGGTATCCTATCCCCAGGGCTTCTGGCTTCAGTCTTGGACTATGTGTATTCAGGGTCTCTAGTAGATGTGGTGGTGGTGGTGGTGGTGGTTTACTTTCCTGGCACATGTTACCTTTTCTCTGTTCCTCACAATGCCTTACTTCTTCAGCTAGGTCACCTTCCTTTAGTATTCAGTGACTTCACTGGTGAGCAAAGAGGAGAATAGTGAAAAATATTAGGAAATATTGTTGAAGTTAAGAAGCAAAAGAGGCATTCAATGAGGTCAAGGACTTTCAAGCATTCTTGAGAAAAGATCAGAACTAAATAGAAAATTTGACTTTCAAATACAAGACTCAAAAGAAGCACGAAAAGGTAAACAGGAAAGAGAAATCATAAGGGACTTCAGTTAAACTGTTTACATTCTTACATGGAAAGATATTTGTAACGTAAGACTTTTCTCATTATTAGGGTAGTTAGAAGGAGTATATATAGACATAGGGCACAAGTGTGAGTTGAATATGAAGGGATGATATCTAAAAAATAAAATTAAGGGGTGAGAGAGGAAGGGACTGAGAGAAAGAGAAAGGGAGAGGTAGAATGGGGTAAATTAACACATAAAAGAGTCAACAAAAAGCTTTTATAGTGGAGGGGAAGAGGGCAGAGGTTAAGAGGGAGTAATTGAATCTTACTCTCATCAGAATTGGCTCAGAGAGGGAATAACTTATACACTTGACTGATCTTAGCCTACAGGAAAGTGGAGAGGAAGAGGAAAAAAACAATGTGGGAGGGAGGGTGATAAAAGGGAGGACAGATTGGGGAAGGAGGTAGTCAGAAGCAAAACACTTTTGAGGAGGAACATGGTGAAAGGAGAGAGAATAGAATAAATGGAGGTAGGGGAATAGGATGGAGGGAAATAGTTTTTCACAACATGACTATTATGAAAGTGTTTTGCATGACTACACATGTGTCACCTATATTGTATTGCTTGCCTTCTCAGTGAGGAGGGGAGGGAGGAAGAGAATTTGAAACTCAAAGTTTTAAAAATGAATGTTAAAATTGTTTTTACATGTAACTGAGGAAAAATAAAATACTAAATAAAAAAATTTAAAAAAATAATCATTACTAAAAAAAAAGGGGCTAAGTGATTATAGATGTTATGAAATCCTCATGCCTATGAATCTTGAATACTTTTCACAGTAAGAGAGTTAAAAAGGCACCAAATATGACAGATACAACATTACAAAGCAAAGAAATTGATTAAATCACAACAGGAGAAACTTATGACAGATGGCTAACCCATGTGTTACATTACTGTTCATATAATTTTTTTTTTCATTTTTATTGCTACCTATTGCTTTTATATCACATGCTCATTTCAGAGCATCCTTCTTCTACCTAATGAGCCATCCTTAACACGAAGGTATCACCTAGTGAAAGGTCTCCAGATTGTTGAGTTGCTATCCTCTACCTCTGGAAGATATATCCTGTATTACTTACTCTGTGTTAATTTATAGTAATTATACTCCTGCTTGTTGTGCTATTTGTCTAGACAAGCTTCTAGTATTTTGATTCCATTTATTGTCTCCTAGTTTTTGTATTCTTCCTTTCAAGTCATTTATTTAGCTGTAGTTCGTTTTGTATATTCACAGCTACTGAGAACTCAAAATAGCTAAAAGTCAATAAACTATCAGTATGTACTGTTCCAGTTAGGGAAGACATCATTTTATACTCTAGGAAAGTAATTGAGACAGATGCGTTGTCCCATACACACTAACGTAATATTGTAAACAGGAACAATTCTTATTTTGAAAATAAATTTCCATGTTATGTTGATTTTTATTTTTTATCTTTGTAGCTTCTTCGAGATAAATTTCATTATAAGCCAATTTTGACAAAAAAGCAGTTTTTCCAGTATGGGTTTGTTGAATGGAAGATACAGATTGTCTGTGATATTTTGAATTTGGTGATGAAAAAACATAAGGAACTGTGTAACCTGGATAAGGTAATTCATTGTCAAATTATATAAATTATCTAATACTTCAGTGCATAAAATGTATTATATTCAGAAAATTCATTGTAAGCATTACTGTTGCACTGTTAGAAGGGGCTTTTAAAATAACTTTCCTGCTTCTGACCTCTAACAGATCTTTTTATTTCAAATTTTTTTTAAAAATCACCTAAATTTCTTCCAGTACCTTTTCCATCCTCCATCTCCCAGTCATTACATACAGCAAATTTAAATTTATAAAAGAAGAAAAAAGAAAAAAATGATCAAAACTGATTAGTATGTGGAAAAATTCTGAAAATATATGCAATGTACTGCTCCCGTTGAATTTCTTACCTCTGACAAAGGAGGTAGAATGTCTTCTCATATTTCATCTTTAGGACCATACTTCTTTGAAATTGCTCAACATTCACTATTTATAGTTTTGTAGTTGTTCTTTCCATTTACATTGTTGTAGTCATTGTATATATTTTTTCCTTGGCTCTGCTTACTTCACTTTGCATCAGATTGCATGAATCTTTTGATTCTTTATGCTTGTTGTTTCTTTAAAAAAAATTAAAAGCTTTATTTTAAAACTTTTAACTTTAGGAATGGTGTGTTTTAGATTTAAGATCACTTATTTGACAGTTAATTTGGTTATATTTTTGTTTTTCTTTTTTCCACTTGGTAAATATAAATCTTTTTACTTGAGACTAGTTTTATAAATATATCAAAACTTTTAAATCCAAGTGTTGTCTCATTTCTCAGTTAACAATGGCAATAACAGTAATAATAACTGATATATATAGAACTTACATATCTATACAGTTTTATAAATATATACAGTTTTATAAACATATACAGTTTTAAGAGCCTTTTAAAATTTAATTATTGATTGTTGATTTTATTAAGTGACATACAGAGAAATGAGTTGTTCCTGTAATTTATCCTGATTGAATTTTTTACCTAGTGGGATGAATTCTTCATAAACAAGTCCATTTAAATCAAATAAATTATTCAATATTGTCTTTGTGGTTTTAATATGCATGTTTTCTCACAGCTTAATGCTATTTGGGTTTTCCATTTGTAGATTTTTATGCTCTGCTATGGTTTCTGTGACATCATTTTCTGCTTAATCCCTGCTTATGTAGTCTTCCCTTTTTGGTTTTGTTCACTTTTAAACTGAGCAATCAGAACAGATGTTAAGTCTTTGCTGTTTCTGCTTATCACTCCAAACATATATTCTAGCTTTTGTAAAAACTTTTGTCAAATTCAGGTTTTCTTCCAGAATAAGGTTATCTAAATTAACCTTTCAGTCATTTTTATCATTAATTATCTGATAGAATATAGATGGCAGTCTGATATAGTTGAAAGAGCCCTATGTAGAAGCCAGGAGATTGAGTTTCTAGTTTAGACTTTTCAGCTAACTAAATAGAAATAATTATGGTAATAGACACTTAAGCACTTCACATAATTTTCTCACTTGATACAGCAATATTGAGATAGCTATTTATGGATGTATTTGTCCTTGTGTGAATAAGGAAGCTAAAATATACGATGTCACATACCTATGATCACACTCTATTTAATTTATCATTATGGACGTCTTCCCTATATTATTTAAACTTTTTATGTCAGCCAAAATTGACATCACATCATTTCCATAAGCTTCTTTGGACATGTCAAGTACAGATTTGTTTAACTTTATTTTTACTCCTGAAATAAAACATATTTTTTTCTTAGCATAGCTGCAGTCACAAAACTGAGTAATCAACTTTGAAAGTATTGCTTCCTCAACTTAGAAGATATTGATAAGATAGTGATCACTCTTCTTCTGACCTCCAACAGATCTCACAGAAGCAGCCTTATTGTTCTATAGTCATACCTTATATGAATAATGAAGTGGTAAAATATTTAAAGCTATGTGATCCTTTGCTAAAAAAAATATTGTTTTGATTACCTTCCTTTTTCAGGCTGTAGCACAGAAAAAGAAAATTCGTCCCATCAAGTCACAGGCTTTTATAAATTTTGAGAAAACTCTTGTAGAACCTGTTGTTCCTGACTTCACATTCAGGGGTGTGCCTTCAGAGCAGGTATGGATGTTTGAAATATGTTTTGATAGAAGTATACTTTACACATCACTTAGAAAGCATCACTGATGTATACCAAAGAATTGAATTGAATTAAACTACACTCTGCGAGGCACGGTGCTAGATGCCTGAGTTGTGGGGGAGGAGGATATCAAGACAAAATTGAAGTGTCTTGTTCTCAGAGAACTTTTGTTCTCCTGAGAGAGCTACAACATCTAATAGAATCCAAGAAGCATTTATTAAATGCTCACTATGTGTGAGGGACCTTGTTAGGTGCTGAGAATACAAAGACAAAAGGAAAACTTAACTCAAGAAGCGTACATTTTACCTGGGGTGGAGAGAAGAGGATATAAAGTATGCTTAGAGAAGTATAAACATAATCATTTGAGGAAAATGAAAGCACTAATAATGGGAGTTGGGGTTCAAGGTGTGTTGCAGGGTCAGTTCAAAAGAATTCATAGACTTGAACCATCTTCAACCCAAATAAAGGAATTTATTGAGAATTACGCCACTCAGAAAGTTGGCTAAGTTCCAAGAAGGAACCAGCAGCTTAACAGAGCAAGACAGATTTTTATAAAGCAAAAGATGCCATTATATCATTATAGAATGTATGAATATTAAAATATTGGAGGTGTTTATTGATATAGGAGAGGTCCTAGCCTTGGTGAAACTGCACATGCTGGTTACCCAGAATGCATACTGAAAAGCCCCCAGTGGTGGGGTGGGGAGAAGGCATTTATTTATGATAATAATATTATAATAAGCCTCTCTATGTCATAAGTTCACCTTAGGGCACTTCTTTGCTATTACTGTGCATATGGTGGTCAAACATCCTAGGCCATGACCTGTTAGTGCTGCTTTCTGATTGGCTGGCTATTGTGGTCCTGTCTGAGGCTAAATGGATGATGTGATTGAGAACATGGGCACATCTGCTATTCTAGCGAGGCAGTAAGGCATATGAAGAAGTTGGGATATTGGGGGTGGGGGTAGTGGCTAGATTGGGGCTGGGGGCAGTAGCTAGATTCCATCAATAAGCTTTAGTGGTTTCTTGATGTTTCTGGGATTACATACACACTCCTCTGGCCTTTAAAGCTCTTTGCAATTTGGTTCCAGCCTACCTCTTCTGATATGTTATATATTACTTCTCTTCAGTCACTCTGCAATTAATCCATTCTGACCTTACTGTTCCTTACTAAAGAACCTTTGTCTCCCATTTCCATGCAGTGCTCAAAGGGAATTATCTTTAGCTGCTGGGCTTTACTGTGGTGAAGTACAAGAACTCTTATAAGCCCTGAGAATTTCAGTGACCCCTCTTCCCCTTCCCCAGACCTACCCTTTTAGCCTTGCCCCAATAGCCATAATTGAGAGAAGTCACTTGGACATGGAATTTTGGTCTCTGAAATCACTGGTCACCAACCACTGCTCAAAGATGGACAGAGAAGCTCCCAGAATCCTAGGAATAGCGATAGGCTTAGGTCATAAGCCCTGCCTGTGCCCTTCACTCCACAGCTATCATCCAGAGAAGTGAACTTTGTGAAAAAGAGACACACTGTTCTCTCCTGTCACCTGCCACCAATTATTTACCAGTTTCCCCCAGTAGGGCAGATGTGACATGGCTTGTGCCACATGGGGCAAACCACCACTACCACTTCAGCCACCACTTCCTGTCATACTCGCAGTAGAAACAGACCTAGAGTCTTGGACCCTCGGGAATTGCAGTGCCCTACTCCTGCAGGAACTTATCTTACTTGTAGTCTGACTGCTAGAGACATCATCTAGGACAGCAGCATTTGTGTAGAAGAGGCCTTTCATTTCTACCAGCTCCTCCTATTAACCATTTCCCCTCCTCGCCACTCCTCTAAAGTCCTGGAAACAGCTTTGCCCCCTAGACTGACTACCAAACCTGCAGCATCATCCAGGCAAGCAACTCTTGTAGGGATGTAGCTGGTCAGCATTTTCTGCAGGTGCTGTACCCACCTTCCCTCATTCACAATCTCAGTGACTGAAGACTTGGAGCGAAATATTCCCAATACCTTCCTCCTGGCAAACGGTCCAACATCAGAAGTAGATACGGTTCTATTAGTGGAAATGACAAAGATGTGTTACTGTGTGATTTGCTGCTGCACTCTGGAGCCTTTCCCTCTGACTTATAGCTGAAACTTGTAATATGTATTGTCTTCCTGTTTTAGAAGAAGAACTCCTTGAGAAGAGGGACTATTGCTTTTCTATGTATATGCACAATGCTTTGTACATAGTAAGAGTTGTATTTTTATATATGTATATGTATATTATATACATATACACACACACATATATTTGCACACACATATACACACACACACACACACACACACACACACACACATTTTTTTAAAATTCCTTGATTAGAATCCCTACTTTATTTCAAAGATGAACTCAAAGCTGGGCGTGATGTTATATATTGGTAGGTTGAGTTTGGTAAATCACTTGAGCTTAGGAGTTCTGAGTTACATGGGCTAAGCTGAATTATGAGCTAAGTATGTACTAAGTTCAGTATTCTATGGAGAACCCTCTGTAGTGGGTAGCCACCAAGTTGCCTAAGGAGGCACGAACCAGCCCAATTAAGAAACAGAGCAAGTCAAAGTGCTTGTGCCTATAGAGGTGGAATAATAACTGTACTGCCAGCCAAGGTAAGATGGGTAGATACAGTTTAAAAGACAAAAAAAGATCCACTGTCTTCCTACCTGAGACTTTTCTTGATTTTACCCAATTCTTTACCCGTCTCCATTGAAATTATCTTGCATTTACTTTGCACATATGTTGTTTCCCCTAATAGAATGTAAGATCCTTCTGGGAATGGAATATTTTTCTCTTGTCTTTGTTTCCCTAGTACCTAGTGCAGTGTCTGGTACAGAGTACCAGTTTAATAAATGCTTGTTGATTAGATTTTAAGTGTGCTTTATTTTGTTTTTTAACATAGAAAAAGCCAATTGTGGAACGTCACCCAAACAGTGAAAATTTTTCTCACGTACTCTTTTCTGAAACTGAAGGTAATGAAAATTTTGATGAACCTGGAAGAGATGTTATTGAAGTCACATGTGAATCACAAGTAAGATTTTTATACCTTTACAATAAATAACAGTATCTGATTGTATAATTAAATTGGAGCTCTTAAAAGCTTTATTCAGCTTCCAAAGCATGTTTTTATTCCCTTATCTGTCTGTTTATGTTGATCTTTACCTTGCCTTGTGAAGTCAGGTGTAATTCTGAATTTGTAATGTATATTAGTATTCCTTTGCACCTTAGACTCAATAACTTAATTGAATTAATGAAATATATTAGATAAGGATAATATTTAATTGGGACTGGTGATATGAAGTATGTTTGTAGTTACATTTTAACAGTTACACTTCTGTGAACCAAAAAGATCTATAATTTTAATAGAATTTCATTCCTTTGAAGCCTTCTAATTATGATTTTGGTATTTGGCTAGAGTTTGCATTCATTCATCAAACATTTATTAAGTACCTACAGTATTCTAGGCATCAGACAAAAAAGCAAAAACATCTTCAATGCCTTCAAAGAGCTTCCATTGAGAGAAAAACAACTTGTATGATGAATATATAAATATGATATACACACAATAATTTCTAGAGGCAAATAACTGACAGTTGTGGAGAGATCAGGATAGGCGCTCTGTAAGAGGTGGCACCTCACTACACCTTGAAGGAAGCTAGAGATTCCCAGAGGTCTAAGGGAGGAGGGGGTGCTTTCTAAAAAAGACTTAAGGGAGATAAAGGAAGCCTACACAAAGGTACTGATAACAAATGGGATGTTGTATAAAGAAAACAACAAACAGACCCATTTGGTTGGACAGTGAAGGAGGCAAATGTGCAATGTCTTTTTTTTTTTTGGCTAGGCAGTGGGGTTAAGTGACTTGCCCAGGGTCACACAGCTAGTAAATAATAAGTCTTGAGAGGTAGCTGAAGAAAGAAGTTTATATTTCATCTGACATTTGTTAGCACCCAATTTATGCCAGGCCTTGTTTTAGGGAGCATTGGTCATAGAAAGACCAAAGTGAAACAGTCATTGTCCTTAAGGAGCTTATATTCTGTCAAGGTAGGCAATATATATGTATAAAGGTAGATAAAAAATTAATATATGGTGCTATGGCGACAAGGAGGAGGGAAAAAAGCTCAGAGGGTCAGGAAAGCCCTCATGTAGAAAGGAGTGCTTGAGCCGAGTCCTGAAGGAAATTAGGAATTGCAAGAGTGAAAGGTAAAGGGGACACTCAGTGCACATATGCCAAGACAGGAAATGGAGTATCATGTGTGATAAATACCAAAAACAACAATCTGGCTAGATAGTATTGTATGTAAAGGACCGTAAAGCTAAATAGAGGTGTTTATATTTCTTACAGTTATTAGAGACAATAGGAAGTCTTTGGAGTTTATTGAGTAGGGAAATGACATGATCAGGCCTGTATTTTAGGAAAATCGCTGTCAGTTATGTGATGAATTGGAGAGGGGAAATACTTAAGGCAAGAAGACAAAGTGAAAGGTTATTACAGCAGTCTGGGAGCTAGAGCTGGTGAGGGCCTAAACTTATGTACAGTGAAGTTTGCAGAACCAAAAGAACCCTGTGCACAAAAGGTAACACAGTAACAGCAATATTGTATGAATGATTTAGCTATTCTGATTAATGTAATGATCCAAGAAAATTCCAAAGGACTTATGATGAAAAATGTTATCCATCTCCAGAGAACTGATGAACTCTGAGTGCAAATTGAAGCATAATTTTTTCACTTTATTTTTCTTTTAAAAAATGCAACATAGTAATATGGAAATGTATTTTTGCATGATTTCACATATGTAAATGTTATCACATTTCTTGTCTTCTTAATGGGTGGGCAAGGGGTGGAAAAGATGGCAAGAACTTGGGAACTCAGAATTTAAAAAAAAAGAGTACTAAAAATAAATAATAAATTAAGAAAAAGCTATTGGGCTAGTTTTAAAAAATTGAACAGTAGATTAAGAACTGGAAACAAGTCCTAAGTAGCAAATGGCAGGGAAGCAAGGAATTCAAAAGAACTGTGTTAACAGTGTAATATTTAACTGCTTAACAAAGAGAGAAGGGAAGGAGTAAAAGGATTGCTTGGCTATGATGAGGACCCTCTTGAAATTAGATAATAGAAATCTGTAGTAGCTTCAGTTTATGTGATTTTCCCTCCAGATTTGTTCACTAACACATGAGTAGGAGAATAAGAAAGATAATGGAAGTAATCCAGGATTCAGCATCAGTAAGCTGGAGGCAAAAAAATTGAGGCTGTGCAGAGTTAAACTGGTTTATTATAAGATTGAGATCAGGAAGTGAGGAAAGTGAGTTTAGAGCAGGGGTGATAGCCTGGCAGAATATCTAAGGATGGAGAGATGAGAGAATCGAAGAGAGAATCCTTGCGAAAATAAAGAATTGGTTTGGGAGAAAAGAGAGATACAGGAGAGCATCATAAGCAGATGAGTAACAAGATTTGACCAGTGCTTTCAGACTGTCATTTTGTCAGCTCCATGTAGAATGGATTGGAGAAAGGAGAGTCTTGATCCAGGGAGATTGATTAGAAGACCTTTCAGTGGTACAGGCAACAGATAATGAGTACCTGAGGGAGGCTGGTATTGTTTAGGCTGATGTGAGAAATGTTATGGATGTGAAAAATCAAGAAAACTTTGCAAGTTATTGAATATGGAGGATGAGGTAGAGGGAAGAGTTGAATATGACTCTGAGGTTGCAAACCTCAGTATAGCTGGAAGAATTGTGTCAACCTCAAAAGAAATGAGGAAGCTAGGAAGAGGAGAGAGGAGGATTTTGAGGAGCAGATAATGATTTCTATTTTAGACATGGTGAATTTGAGATGCATGTGGAACATTCAGTTCCAGATGTTCACTTGGTAGTTGGTAATAGGTGGAACTGGAGTTCAGGAGATACTGATGCTGAATAAGAGTCATCTACTGTAATGACTACTCTCTAAATTGTTTTGTTTTTTTTATCTTGTCAGTTCAATTTGATTCTACTATCATCTCTACGCAGATGACTTCCATACCTATATATTCAGACCCAGTTATTCTTCTGAACTTTAGTGCCACATCACAGATGTATAGGAGTTACTCTAGCAATGGAAAAAAGTTTCAGTAATACCTCATTTATCTGAAATTATTAGGAACTTTTAAGTGAATTTTCCAGATATCTGAAACTTATTGAAGCACAAAAACTATAAACAATTTTGATGGAAATTTTCTTTCACATTTCTTAGATTTCTTAAAGAGAACATAACACATTTTAATCTCTTGATGTCTCTAGGTCTTCAGTATGATCATTGATAAATAAACAGACTAACAAAAGTTTATGTGTTTTAAACGTAAGAGATCAGGCTTGGCTAACTGTTTCTGTTTAGAGGGTGGTTTGCTGGAAGTTTGACGTATGTATAGGTTGGAGGTGGGGTATCACTGTAGCAAAATTTAAACTGTAGGATGAAAGAAAAAAGAAATTGTTTCTATGAAGAAATAGGTTCTGAGTTTTAAACAATTCAGGTATAAATAAATTTTATAGCAAAAACTCTTAAGTATGGGACTACCTCTGTGTGTGTGTGTGTGTGTGTGTGTGTGTGCGCACGCGCGCACATACACTATTTACTGTCAGGTATGCAAAGAAGATGCTACTAATCTAGTTTTAAGTTATTTTTTCCAGATATTTTGTTTTTATATCATTATCTTTCCAAATACCATCCCTTGTAACAAGGAATTTAAAAAAAAAAAAAAAGAAAGAAAAAGAAAAACAGGTCAGCTAACACAATTTAAATGTAAGCAATATACCCACTTTTCATTCTCTACCCCTGTGAAGAAGGGGGAGGGAGGTACTCTTTTCTTATCTCCAGCACCAAGCTTGTTGTCATTCAATTGTGTTCACCTCTTCATGACCCTGTGTGGGGTTTTCTTGGCAAAGATACTGGATTGGTTTGCCATTTCCTTCTCTAATGGATTAAGGCAAACAAGTTAAGTGACTTGTCCAAGGTCATGCCACTAGTAAATGTCCGAGGCTGGATTGAGCTCAGGTCTTCCTCAGATCTAGCTCTGTTAACCTGAGCCATCGAGATGCTTCTGCATTGTGCTTGGTCATTTTTTACATAAATACGCAACTATTATGTTTCTTGAGTTCTTGACTCATTCTTAACCTGTACATAATTTTAGATGTATGTATAGATACAGGTATTACTGGGATAAGGCATAGGGCTGAATGTCTTGGCTTGCCTACTTACTATAACACTGTATGTAGTGAATGCAACACCCCCCAAAAAAAAACTGCTGAATTATACAGGTTATGGTGCCTTAATAGTTCTTGCTGATGCCCTTATGAATTACAGTATTATGACATGCTGCTCTCTCAGGGAACTGAGGTTTTCAGGTTGAGGTAGCTATTTGTCCTCTACATTTTTTTTTAGAATTGGCCTGTCATTCTGGTTGCTCTCTGCAGCTCTTTATACCCATCACTACTTATAATCTCTATTAATACTCCTGCTGTTGCTGCCGCCTCATTACCAGTTCTGCTTTCTACTACACTCTTCTTTCTTTCCACTTTTTTTCTTATCATTTTTGTCCCTTTTTTATTCACCCATATACTTCTCAGCCAGCCTTTGATAGATAGTAACAGCCAAAGTGTTCCTTTCCTTCCTATAGTGAAGGTATCTGAAGTGTGTCAGGTATAACTTCAAAAAATAATGGACACACTAGTTTATTTTAACGATTTTTACTGAAGCTTCCTGGTGGTTTTGTTTTTGCGTCATAATTTATTTCCCGATATTTCTTTGCCTGGCCCCACACACTCATTATATTTTACCTTGTAACAAAGATAAACAATTAAGCAAAATCTACTTAGCGTGGAACCATGTCTGACAGCATTTGATGCAGCATTCCACATCTCTTGCTCGCCCCCACCTTTCTTGTGAGGAAGGATGTGTGTTTCATCTGTTTTCCAGAATGAAGATTGTTCTTTGCAATTGATCTGAGTTCAGTTGCCTTTTGATGCTGATTTTTCCTAAACAGTAGATACCAAATGGAAATAAAGTCAAATAGTCTTTTAAAAGAACTTCAGTCTTGAGTATTATATTCTAAAACCTAACAGGTTTTTTTTTTAATAATTATTTCAGGACACAGAACTTAATGCTAAGATTGAAGATCTACGGAGTATGCTTGCTGAATGCCAAGAAAAACTTAAAAAACAGATATTGATAGAGGATAAGTTACGTTATTTGGAAGAACAACTGAAAGGAAAAGTGATTATGCAGGAACTGGTCTGGAATAATCTTTTTAATTTAAAACTATATTGATATCTTTTGGTTTTATATCACTTTAATTTAGAAATGACTTTACAGTTGACAAAATCACTTTCATTTATTCCTTTCCCCAGCAAGCCATCTCTTGTAATCAAGAATCAATAAATATTTGTGTGTGTGTGTATATATACATATATATGTGTGTGTGTGTATATACATATATATGTGTGTGTGTGTGTATGTATGTATTCACACACACGTATTACACATGAACAATTTAACACAGCCCAACAGCAGCCAAGGCTGACAGAAGTATTCCACACCTCATATTCCTCCGCTTCTGCATATAAGGGAGGAAGGCATGTTTTCTTTCCTTTAGTCTGGGCTTTATGACCAGATTTGTGCATAAGTACGTAATATTCAGTTTCTGTTTTTCCAGTGTTCTTTCTATTTCTGTTTCTTGGTTCTCCTTATTTTACTCTGTATCATTCCATAAAATCTTCCTGTCTTCTCTGAATTTGAAGTATTCATAGTTTCTTATGGTATACAGTGATATTCCTTTGCATTCGTGTATCATAGTCTGCTTAGCCATTCCCTAGTCAATTGGCAGCTACTTTGTTTGTATGTCTTTGCTACCACAGAAAGTGCAGCTGTCAGTGTTGTGCTACACATAAGGCTTTATGCTCAGTGCATATTTTGATAACTTTTTTTTAATCATCATCAAATTGCTCTCCAGAACGGCTGGACCCAGTCACAGCTCCATGTGTACTATATCAACGTGCCCTCCCCCATCCTCCAGCATTGGCTGTTTAATTTTCTTGTTATCTTTGCCAGTTTGCTGTAAAATCTCCAAATTATTTGCTTTTCCTCTCTCCCATTAGTCATTTGGATCCATCTCACTTGTAGTTACTAATAACCTGCGGTTCTTCCTTTGAAAACTGTTTGTTTATAACCTTTTACCACTTATCTCTTGGTCTACTTCCGTTATGTTTGTATCTTCAATATCAGATCCTTATTAGAGATATTCGATGTAATTCTCTCCCTCTATTTGACAACTTCTTTTCTTAAACGAATTGATTTTGTTTGTGTAAGAGCTTTTCATTTGCATGTAATCAAAACTATATATTGTATCTTTTGATTGCCTCTTCCTTTTTTGGTTGAGAATTTTTCTCCCGTGCCATATCTATGAAAGGCACCTGATCTGGCTTTCCTTCAGTTTTACTAAGGTATAACATTTAATATTTAGGTTAAATATCTGTTTTGAATTTATTGTTGGGGCAGCTAGGTGGTGCAGTGGATAGAACATTGGCCCTGGAGTCAGGAGGACCTGAGTTCAAATGCGGCCTCAGACACTTGACACTTACTAGCTGTGTGACTCTGGGCAACTCACTTAACCCCCAGTTGCCTCGCCAAATAAAAAAGAAGACAAAGAATTTATTGTCGCAATAAATGGTAAAAATTGCTGGCCTAAACCTGATTTCCTCCAAACTGCTTTTTAGTTTTCTCAGCATTTTTTTTTATAGGGAGTTCTCCAAATAATTTATGTTCTTGCCTTTATTGAATACTGAGTTACTGCTTTTAGTTCTTTCTGGTTCTTCCTCATCTACCCTCTTCCACATATCTGCCTTTACTTTTTAAGTAGTACCAAATAGTTTTGGTGATTACTGCTTTTTAGTGTAATTTGAGGTGAAAAGTGATAATTCCGTCTTCCAAATTTTTTCCTATTGTTTCCTAGTAACAATAATAGACTTTTTGTTCTGCCAGATGAGTCTTGTTATTTTGCCTTGATCTATAAATTAGTATATCCTTGGTAGTTTGGTTAATACAGCATTAAATTTATAACTTAATTTAAGTAGTTTTATAATTTTTTTTATCATATTGGCATAGCCCAGCCATGAGCAGTAAAAATAACCTTCAAATTATTTAAGGCTTCCTTTAAAGAGTATTTTATAATTTATATTTATGTAAGTCTTGAGTGTACCTTAGATTGACTTCCATGTTTTGATGCATTTTGTTATGTTGAATGGGACTTCTATCATTTTCTTTTGAATTTAGTACTGTATACAAATGCTCTTAATGTTTGTGAATTTATTTTGTATCCTACTCTTTTACTGAAACTGTTGTCTCAGTTTCCTAGCTGATTCTGAAGGGTTTTCTAAATAAGCCATAATGTTGTCAACCAGTAAGGATAGTATTTCCTGTCTGTGTTTAGGCCTTTAATTTCTTTCTCTGTTTATTGGTTTTGATAACAAATTTTACAGCTATGTCAGATTGTGGGGAAAGTGAGGGAGCGTCCTTGCCTTAGTCCTGTATTTAATGAGAAAGCTTATAGTGCTTTCCTGTGGCAAATAATACTAACTTTGTTTTTAAATATATACTTTTTATCATATAAAAAATGTGTCTCCTATACCTATGCTTTATAGAGATTTAGCATAAATGAGTGTTGTAGTTTGTTAAAGGCTTTCTTATATCTATATAGTCATATGTTTTATAGTGTTTCTGTTTTTCCATTTTAAAGTAAGTTTTATTAATATATTTTTATATCACTATAATTTTCCCTAGTGCCCTTTTCCCTCCCTTCTAGAGAGCCATGCCTTGTAACAAGCAATATTTTTTAAAGACAATAAGAAAATGAAGTGGAAGAAAATCATTATATCTGATCAATATATTGAAAAATTTTGAAAATGTAGAGGCAACTAGGTAGTCTGGAATACAGTAGGCTTTAAGTAAATGCTAGCTGTTATTACAATGTACAAAATTTCTGCACTCCCCACTGCTGCACAGGGGCAAGGTGGGAGTGTCTTCTCATATCTCTTCTTTTGAGCCATGTTTTGTTCTTCATAGTTTTGCAACATTCACTTTTGATTTTGTGAATGTGTGTATGTATGTTTTTGTGTAGTTCTTTGTGTTTATATTATAGTCATTGTGTATGTTGTTTTCTTGACTCTTGTTACTTCACCCTGCATCAGTTCATGTAGAACTTTCCATGCTCTTTATCACATTTGTCGTTTTTTTTATCCAGCACAGTTATATTCCATTATGTTCATGTACAACACTTCGTTTAGCCATTTCCCAACAGATGGGCATCTGCTTTGCTTCCTTCTGATTCTTTGCTACCATAAAAAGTATTACCATAAATACAGTGGTCTATATTAGGACTTTACTCTTAGCAGTGGACTCCTGAGACATAAGCCTAGTAATGGAATTTCTGGGTCAAAAGGGTATGGATATTTTAGTCACTATTTGCATAATTCCAAATTGCTTTTCAAAATGGTTGTTGTGATTCATACCTCTACCAGCAGTGCCCCAGTGTACCTATTTTCCCATAACCCCTCCCAAATTTACTGTTCTCATATTTTTATAAGAGGTTTAGCATAAATGAGTGTTGTAATTTATAAAAGATTTTCCTGTGTCTATTGATGTGCTCCTATGGTTTGTGGTATTTTTGTTTTTAATACGATTAATTATGTTAATTGATTAATAGTGAACCATTCTTGCATCCTTAGTATAACTTCAGCATGGTCATACTGAATAATTTTAGGACTATATTGCCATAGGTTTTTCTTCCTAGGGTTTTATTTAAAACTTTAAAATCATTATTTAGTGATACTGATCTCTAGTTCTCTTTCTTTGCTTTATCTTTCCCTCATTCAGGTATCTGGACTGTATTTGTCTTAGGAAAGGAATTTAGTAGGGTGTTTTCTTTTTCAGTTTTTTAGAATCATTTATGTAGTATAGATATTAAGGAGAATATACAGAATCAGGAAAGAAGTCAGCTGAGAAAATATCAAATATCCCTGTTTTAAAACTTATGTAAAACATTTACATAAAAATACCTATAGCACTCCTCGTCTTAGCAAAGAACTCAGAAGTAAATACCCTTCAGTTGGGAAATGGCTAAATAAATTGTAGCATACAAATGCATTGAATATTACTCTATGGTAAGAAATAGTGACTGATAAATACAAAAAAGCATGGGAATTGTATAATCCAATGCAAAGTGAAGTAAGGAGAAACTGCAAAACAGAATACTCAGTGACCACAGCAATGTGAAATGGAAAGAAATCAGTCGCAGAAAATTTGAAACTGAATGCTGTGAAAGTATTTCAGCCAAGGTTGTCTCTCTTCTCTTGCTTCTTTGCATAAACAGGAGACTTTGAGTGTGAAACACTTCAGATAATATCAGACTTTTTCAGTGTATTGGTTTTTCTGAAGTGTTTTCCTTGTGGAAGATGTTCCCCTTGCTAAGGGTAGAGATGAAGGATTCTTTGGGAAATGTAGGTGAGGTTAAAACAAAAGATAATACTAGAAGGCAACCATGTCAACATGCAACATTCTGATCTCATTATCCTTCCCATACACCCACCACCTAACATGAAGAGAGGTGTATGCTTCCTTTTTTTGTTTTGCAGAACCAAGATTTGTTTGGCTGAGTTCAGCTGCCCCTTTTAACATTGCTTTTATTTACATTAATCTAGCCTTTGTGTAAGGGCAGCTAGGTAGCACAGTGTATAAAGCTCTGAGCCTGGAGTCAGGAAAGCCCAAGTTCAAATGCGGCCTCAGACACTTAATAGCTGTGTGATCCTGGGCAAGTCACTTAAAATTGTTTGCTTCAGTTTCCTCATCTGTGAGAAGTGAGTGGCAAACCACTCCAGTATCTTAGCCAGCAGAACCTCAAATGGGCTCCCAAAGAGTTGGACATGATTGAAAAACGACTGCACAGCAAACAAAAAGTCTTTGTGTATGTTGTTCTCTTGATTTGGCTGCTGGGTGCTTTTACTGAAGACTGGGTGCTGAGGTCTTTTACTATAAATTCTGAATAACCTGTTGGAAATAGTAAAAAAGTTAACCATTCTTTTAGAAGAACTTTCATCATGAGTATTGGATTATAAAACCTTTTTTTTTTGTCATTTCAGGACTCTGATGTTAATTCTGAAATTGCAGAAATACGGAATATTCTTGCTGAATGCCAAGAAAAACTTAAAAAACAGACTTTGATAGAGGATAAGTTACGTTACTTGGAAGAACAGCTGAAAGGAAAAGTTATTATAGATGAAATGGTCTGGAATAATCTTTTAAGTCGTGTCACCCTCCTTGAAACAGAAATGCTGCTACACTTTAAAAAGGTATTTTACATTCCTTAAAGCATTTTTGAGATAAATGGTAAAAAAAAATTAATTACCTTGATTACACAGTGATTTTTTTTCTTTATCAAATAACTAGTATTAACTGACATTTAAATAGTTCTTGAAAATTTACAAAGGACTGTGCCTATATTTTTTTTGAAACTTTACAATAACTGTGAAGTAAATACTGCATGTATTATCCCCATTTTATAGGTTTGGAAACTAAGCCTCAGGTTAAATGACTTGCTTTCAGTTATATACCTAGTTGGTGTTTGAAACAAAATTCCTGATGCCACGTCCAGCCCTCTATTCCCTACATAAGGCCAGAGAATCTGATAAACATGATGGTGGTTTTAAAATAACTTTGTTTCTAATAGTATTTAAAATCAGGTAAATTACTATCTGACTTTGTTTTCAAAGAGTCTCTGAAATTCTGTCATTTGATATGTAGCCTGACGAAAGCAGTAGATTGAACAATTTATATTTTCTTTGCTTTTTTTCTTTCCTTTCCATCGCAACAGCCTAATAAATTACTTTAAAACATTTGCTGTGCCTTTGGCTCTTACACTGTGAAAACCACATTCTCTGGTCTGCCAGACAAGTTCATTACTTTTCTCCTTTTCCCTTCAGGCAAAACCAATATGCTGCTAATAACAGTTTCAGAAAAATACTATCCATTGTTTTTACTTATAAAAAAGATAGCTTTTATTTACACAAAGATGCCAGTGTTACTTGATTAAAAGTAAAATATGGTTATGTTAATATACTTATATATTTATATCTTAAATGCTGAAATTTTCATTTCAGCATGATGTACCTTTAGAAACTGTGGATATGAAAGAAGACCATAAGTACAGCAGAAACAGGGATCTATCATCTCCTGGTAAGTTCTTGAATAATAGCAATATTTGCCATACCTACCTCAGAATGTTGTAAAGATCAGTTTGCCATCAGCGTGGATATTAGTTATGTTTACTAATTATGATAAATTATTGCATTTTGGTATTCATAATTAAAATATTGACAAATATATAAGTATACAAAAATACTTTGTTACAATATGACAATCTCAATAATGTTTATGCCTATTTGATCATTTTATTAAGACATACTTGGTATGAGTTTACCTATAAAAATTTCAAGGAAGCCAATAATTATAAAAATTAGGCCTGAAGCCTATGACTGAGGGATTTTGGGAGATAGGTTCTTTTTCATATGACTGTAACATAGTAGTGTGTTCCATGGATAGGGGAAGGGACAGTATATGCTAGGGGAAAAGAACACTGACCCCAGAGTCAGAGGTCCCTAAGACTAAATTCTGAATCTGATCCTTAACTGTTTGACCTTGAGCAAAGTTCCTAAACCTTCCTAAGCCTCAGTTTCCTTACTTGCAAAATGATGACAGTTGGATAAGATGACCTCTGAAGTGCCTTCAAACTCTAGATCTGTAATCCTGTAAATAATAATTTACTTACTGTGCCTTGAAGTTATTAGTGGAGATACAGAAATGCTGAATTTACATTTAAGCAGTAGTAGCTTTTTCGTCTACAGTAAATGTTGGAGAGAGGATATCTCACTTTAGCTAGTAATATAGAAAGTATTGTAGAACTTTAAAATATATTTATATACACACATATACATATGCACACATATACGTGTGTGTGTGTGTGTATTTGCTAACAACTCAGTAAAGAAAGGAGGATTGTCATAATGTTTGACATGGACAGTCTAGAATTGGGCCATGGCTTATTTTTCTGGCTGTTGTATGTTGCGGTTTTTCCAAATGGGAGTGGTAATAAAAGTGTTTGATCTGGTTTTTAGTAATGACTTCTATTTTGTTATTTCTTACAATTCTTGTGGGCAAAGATGAGATAACTAAGTTCTGTCCTGGATTTCAGGTTGAATTAGTAAATTCAAAATTATATTACTTTTTTGCCTTTGACAATTTAATTTTTTTCAACAAAATTATATTACTAATTTTTTTGTCTACCAGAGACAGTTTTTTTGTTTCCAAAAGGTTTATCTGTAAATAAATATATTTACAAGCCTTTCATCTACATGTATTAACCATAAGCCCTAACAATAATTTCAGTACATGTATTCGAAAAGGCGTTTAAAAAGGCAAAGTAGTCCTATTGATATTTCCAGATATCACTCAAAAACTTAAAAAAATCATGTTTTGGCATATTCTAGATTTCACAGAAAGGAGTTGGCAAAGCCAGTTGATCTTCCAGTAGTGCATTTGTTACATTCAAAGTTACAAAAGTCTGTCTGTTTTTCTATGAGTCTGTAGTGTCTTGTATTGTAGGTTCAGTTAGATTTCTTTGGTTTTGGGTGACATCTTAAAATGGGAGGTAAAATACTGCCTCTCAGTGAGTTTATAGCTACATTTCAATAAATAGTCAGATATTGAAGACCTTGAACATTATGCCTTTTGCACCTTTGTCAATTGAAAGCAGTATCTAATTTGACATCAGTGCTATTGTCTTGTAACTCTCTTATGCTTCTAACTTAGACATTAACTATTGAGGCATCCTTCTGAATGTTAAGAAACCCACATAATTCCTTTTGTAGTTTAATTTGAATGTAAATATCTAGCAAGTAAAAATGCCTTGAAAGTTTTAGAAATGTGTAATTCTAAAAAGAAACCTGATTAAATAGGGATGAAAATTCATACCATATTGGTAAGTTAATCAAATGTTTCTCATTAAGGAGTGCTTTCTTATCAGATTTCAGGTGTTTTATTAACACTGGCATATGTTATTCACATTCTGGAAATAAACTAAGATGTAGAATTTCATGTCATGTACCACTTTGGCAGCTTGGTGAAGCTTATGGGGCCCCTTCTCAGACTTTAAAAAAATGTGTTCTGTAGTCTGTAGCAAACAGGGGGTACCAGCCAATGTCCACCCATCATCTCCTGGATGCAGCCTGTGCACAGTTCCAGTCAGTCCCCTCTTTGAGATCCTCTCGAGGCAGGAACATCTCTATGCCCCTTGCCAGCATGAAGCAGTTTCAGAAGGCAAGACCTTTGCCCCTTACCACAAAAAAAATTGGGTCCCATTTGTTTGAGGGGGGAATGATGGGGATGGGGTCTGAACCCCTAAAAGGAAAAGACCATGTCTTTTAGATCTGGACCCCAAAAAAGAAAATCTCTGGACTTTTCCCAAATCTCTGGTGTTTGCCTGAGGCTGTAATCCACTCAACTGACCTTTCATTGTGGCTATGCCCAATCTCCCAATTCTATTCTGTTACCTCCCAATTACCCCTGGCCACTTCCCACCCTTAATCCTATCTGGACTCCATTCTCCCTTGGCCACATGATCCAGGTCCCTGACTTTCTGTTCACCCCAGCTTACTGGCCATTCCCATCCAGATCCTCTTTTAGACCCTTCCTCCAGTCACCCCAGACTACTTGGCTACTCCTGGATCCCTTCTACAGTTTTTCTATATAGAAGATTCATCTTGTCTCCATTAAGGTGTGCAGAGTCTTAAGGTCTGGCCTGCTTGCATTAGTGATACAAATGCTTAGGTGGATCTTTAATAAACCTTGACTTTGGCTGAAAAAAAATATTTTAAAAAAAAAGGAAGCCATGTTAATTTAATTTTTCAATGATTTCCTGGACTCCAAGTTAAGATCTCTAGCATGAAGATGCAAAGAGAACACCCTGTGACACAGTTAGATTTTATACAGTATCCTGCATTTTACTGCCTAATGGAACAATATAATCCCTACTGTATTATAGCTACCATAAAGCTATTATGTGAAGAGGATAAAATGTTATAAGCAAATTTACATCCATATTAGTCTCAAATAAAGCTGATAAGAATTTGTGTTTAGTGCTTTTGTGAAAAACAAAACAAAAGTTTATGTGGCTGAGCTTTGTGCCAAAGTTGCATGTGACATAGAGTCTGATTGGCATTTTAGAGGTTTCACATTTTGTGAACTTAGGCTTGAAGATGCATACCTAGGAAGTTAGCCATCTTGGACATCCAGACCCTCTCCACTCTGACCAGCATGCTGTCAAAAACGTGGTGGTAAATCAGAACTTTGCTGATCAGATGAGCAGTGCTGGCTAGAGGTAGCAAGGCGCGGGAGAGCAAGCTGGCTTTGTTGCATTGTAGCTGTGTGACCATGGCCAGGTCACCTTGGAACATGTTTTTAGTGCACATTTTGTTACTTGATCATCACAACTATCCTCTGCAAAGAATTTTTCACTACTTTGCAAATAAAGACAAGTTCAGAGAGCTTAAAGGAGTTACTTGAAATCAGCTAGCCGAGAAATAGCATAGAAAACCCTTGAGCTTGCATCTTTCTTAGATCTTTTTTACCCAGATCCAGTTTTCTTTTTTTGCTATATTAGATATTGTATATAAAGTGCTTTGTAACCATAAAAAGTCACATAAATATTAGATGTTGTTGTCCTGTTAAAGCTGTCAAAGCTCTGCAAGTTCCATAACAGTTGTAATAGGAAAGATTCTTCTGTGCAGGGACCTGATTTGTGATCCTCTGGTCTGTATGTTTATATAGACCAAATCTAAATTTTTGCCTTCGCCTACCAAGGCCCTTTCCCCTCATTCGTGTATTAATTCAGCAAATAATGAGACTTCATGCAAGGTACTGTGGTGCTAGATAATATGGAGGTCACAGCTACAGATTAAGATATGGTCATTGATCATTTATATAGTTTATAATCTAATAAGGGTGGAAAGATAGATATGCACACTACATGTATGTATACACACACATAAATACATATATTTATGATTATGATAAAAGGTAGAATGTGGTGCGTGTGGTACTTTTTTCTTTAAAAAGTTCTTATAACAAAAATATGCAAAAATCAGTTTTGAAAATTTTAAAATAATTTAAATTTGTAGGAGTTGAGGAATATGAGAATGATGTGTCATTTTATAACTCATAATGATTTTCCATGTAATAATGGGTAAAGTATAAAAAATAACCAGAAATATGACATTCCCATGTCAGTGAACTCCAGTTGATT
Organism: Phascolarctos cinereus; assembly: GCF_003287225.1. Lineage (NCBI taxonomy): Eukaryota > Metazoa > Chordata > Mammalia > Diprotodontia > Phascolarctidae > Phascolarctos > Phascolarctos cinereus. Next base: position 79,146,846 of record NW_027556402.1, on the reverse strand, counting down.
GCTGTTAAAAATAATTATGTGCTGGTAAAAATACAAGAAAACATTTTGCAAGAAATTGGAGGGAGCAAATGATGTTTCTGAACTTGTTGAGAGGATCACAAAAATTGAGAGTTGGAAAGACCCTCAGGGCCCTTTAGTCTAATCCATACATGATCATACAGCCTCTGCATGAAGACTTTCATGGAGAGGAATACAGGTATAATCATAGAGCAGGGAGACTAGGAATAGTCTAATTAAGCATTCTACCATGATACAGGCAAGAGTTTCTGAGTGCCTAATTTATGATAGAGATTTTTCGAGTGGAGAGAAGGGACAGATGGAAAAGATGTAGGGAAGGTAGACAGAAAGGTAAAGGATGACTATGGAGTTGTAAATCTGTGTAACTTTTAAGGATGGTGGTATATTTGACATAAGCAGGTAAGAGTGGATGAAGGATGGTTTTTATGACTATTGTTTTGGTACCACCAATATTATTAGCTACATCCCCATTGGGTGGGAGGATTATCATTAGCAAAGGTGAGAAGGGGGAATAGATTGTATAGGTAGAAGAAGTAAGAGAGAGCAGTGTCACAGAATCCAAAGGAGGAGGAATGTCCAGGAAAAGGATGTATCAGAGAGGTCAAGAAAGGTGAGGACTGAGAAATGGCCATCGATTTTAGCAGTTAAGAAAAATTGTTAGTAACCCATAAGTGGTAGGGTTAGAGATTGCGAGGGTTGGCCTATTGGTAGTTGAAGAAATATGGTGAGATACAGTATCCCTCTCATTTGGAGCTGCTGAGCCTAAGAACTCGTTTACTTTGCACTCAGGGATTGTTTTCATCTTCTCCAGGGACTCCATCCTAACTTTCCAGAGATTATAAGACTCTAGAAATTATTCCTGTTTATTTTCCTAAGGAACTAGAAGCACACGATGCAAACTACTTTGGAACTCAGGGCTTCTTAAACTTTTTCCACTCACGACCCCTTCAGTGCTTCTTAAACTGTGGGTTGCACCCCAATGTGGCTGCTCAGCCTGAAATGACAACCCTTTGGCAATTACAGCAGCTATACAGGGACATTACTCAGCAAGTATATGCCCTGGGGACCAAAATGTTTTAATCCCTATTATCTGAGGTGTTATGTAAATAAAGATAATTTAAATTTGGACACATTAAAATTCAAAGATAGCATTATTGTAAAATAAATAATACATTTATGTAACCTTTAAAGGAATTTTTTATAAATGTGTCACCAACAGGTACACTGTCTCTAGTACATTTCTTTTCAGTATTCTTAATTCTTATCATCAAAAATCAGTCCTTATCTGCTGAAGAATTGGCTGTGACATAAGGCTCCAATCTTATCACTTTATAATACTAATTATAAAAGATGGTGAGACTAAGGAGGGACTGTTACGGAAATATGTATATGCTTGATTGGGTTTTAAGAAATCAAGGTATTTGTAGTCATCTGATGCTTCCAGAGTAATAATTTTTATTGATATCAGCTATTGTTTCTTCCACATGGAAGAAAATATTTTCTTCCTGTATTTCAGGGCTTGTTTTTTCTAAATTTAAAAACTATTTGAGAATAGAAAAGGCAAGGTCATTATCTTTTTCCTGGCCGTGAATAATCATGAGGAAGAAGGGTGATGCTACTAAATTAATGGCAGAATCTAGTATTTTAAATATCTCACATCAATGTACTTGAATAATCTGATTTTTAGAACACAAATGTGTCATATATATACGTGTGTGTGTGTGTGTGTGTGTGTGTATACACACACACACACACACACATCTTGTCTTATTAAAATGTTTATATGTCTCTGTTAAGGAATATACATAATTTGTGGTCTTTCTGGTTAAACAAAATAATATCCTATAAGTTTTCTTGCAGCAGTTATATATGTACTTTAAGGCATCAAAAAAAAATCCTGTAGGTGTCAGTACCATTAATTAAATTGGTTTAGCTCTCTTCTTTGGATTTGTTAAATAGATGAAAGCATTATTCACTTTACTGACATACTAAGATCTCTACTAAAATATCCAAATCATTGCCTTAAAATATATAGGTTATATGCTTTGTAAAAAATAAAGTTTTCCTCTGAGTTGTGAATAGTTTTTTTTTGAAAAGAAAAGTATTTAAAGTAATTCCAAGATTTTAACCCTGAATTAAGTAATGACACTAGAAAGCACACTGAATTTGGAATCAGAGAACATGGGTTCAAATCCCTGTTTACTCCCTCTGTGACCATGGGACAGCCACTCAGCCTGTTTAGGCCTTAGTTGGCTTGTCTGTAAAATAAGAAGTTTGGATTCTATAACTTTTGAGATCCCTTCAAGGTCTTAATCTATGATTCTCTTAAATCCACCTTATCTTAAGGAGTGAAATACTGATCTGTATGTTTCATAGGATTATGGCTCATCTAGGTAGTAAGTAATAGAGCTGAGATTTGAGCCCAGTTACTCAGATTCCTTAGCTGTAACACAACCCCCACCCCCCTTCCCCTTCCCACACCGCTCTGACTTAGAGGGAGAAATTTCCTCTTTTCCCAAATAATCCATCAGTGACAACAAAGCATCAGTATTCCTTTCAGTACTTTGATAATCTGTGGTATTTGGATATAGTTATCCCCTCTATTGAAACTGATTATACAGTTCCTCTGTAATTTAGCAGACAATCTTTGAGAGTTGCTATGGCTTGAGGCCAAACTGGGGATATTTGTCTCTGAACTTAGGTTAACTAATCTTCAAATGACAGCTATACAGTGCATCCTTGGGCATATCCAAAAGCTTCTCCAACTTTTGTAGCCTGTGCCAGAGCCCTCGTCCTGTCCTAGCACAGCCTTCAAGGTGGTCATTGCCACACCAGCATGAGGCAGAGTAGAGCTTGGACGGAGGATTGCTTTTAACTCACCATTTGAAAGGAAATACCTGTTTTGTTTCATTTTGTTAGGTTCATGTCATAACCTCAGGGGACTTATCTGAATTCATTGTCCTCAAAGGCATACTAAGACATAGGTAATCGTTTAATTGAGAATCTTATATTGAAAATATATCTATATCCAAATTGGTAGTGTATCTTTGTTAGCTGTGTTACAAACAATATGTTTGATATTTTTATAACAGGTATCGAATATCCTTATCACTTGGGAGGATTCACTCACAACAACTTATTACTTGAAGGAGGAAAAAATGACTTGGCTGCTGAAAAAGAGCCTGGTATTCTTTTGCGTGGTCCAAACAAAAATGTTTTTCTTGGCCAGGGAGGTGGGGAGGGCTAATTTATTAAAACCTTCCATTGATATAGTTTCATTGTTTATTAATGATAAGATCTTTATAAATTCCTTGTGGTTCTTGTAGTAAAAGGTACTGTAAATCATAATGATGGAATTGTTCCCATGACTGGATCAGCTGTTGCAACTTCTTTGATACTTCAATGGATCTCTGTTTCATCTATGTGGGTGCTCCCTCCAGTGGCATATACTGCAGCCCATCCTCACCATTCTCTGAGATTCTTGTCCATATCCTCCCATGGATGTTCTGTTCTGTATACTCATTATCCTTTCTTCTTGTTTGGTAATAAATTCAATATGTTCTTTAATTAGTTGATAATCTGACTGCATACAGATCACTTAATTCTGAAATGACACCTTCATCCAGTCATTTCCAATAAGGATTTATCAGTTTCATTTTTTTGTGACATTGTTCAGTGTTCAGCAGGTCCAACAGCTCTTACAGCTCTTCTTTATGATAATATAGATGTGAAATTTCTAACTATCTACAGACCTTTGGCAACTTCCATTTCTTAGTCCCAGATCATATTTCTGACAGTTTTCCCACCTTTTTGTTAATGTCACTGAGTGTTAAGGTATATATTGATTTGATTTGGAGAATCTTATAGAATTCTTAGCAGAAATTTTCTACTAATTCATCTCCAAAAGATGTACGTGTGTACGCTATAACTCTGTTTATTGTGATGGCCATTTGTCTCTCTGAGAACATTTGAACTATTTCTTCCACTTGGCTGCAACTTACTTATGTCTTCTGGTGGTATGTCACAGAGATCTCATGTTCACAATGCCAGTGGTTTAATTAATAAACACTGTAGAATCCATACATACTCTGTCCTTCCCTATGCCTCTGTCACTACAAAAATAGGCAGGGGCTGCATTGCTGAGTGCCATTTTAATGTTTTCTTCTGATATATATGTTACCAAAGCCATAGTGAGCCTCCCTGCTGGCAGTGGGGCACTTGCTAAGCTGTTCCTCTAACAGTAGCAGACACTGTCAGAGGCAACCCACACCTGAAGCTTGTCCTTTGCTGATATAGCCTTTGGGAACTCAAGATCACCTTCTACCTAATTATAGGCATCAAAACAGAAATTTTCTAGAAGTTTCTAAAGAAGTTTAGCTATTCGTTTTATTCAGCAGGAGGATATTAAAATCCAAACAATAGCAGTAAATCTCCTAATTTGAAACATTAAAATTTCCTTTATCTGGTAGTTTCATTGGGGTCCCAGTGTGGTAGCATTTTTAATTAACTACGAGAGCAGTGACTCTTAGCTGGTAGAAAAAAGAGGAACATTTGTTAGTTTTTTTTTTTTCTAGGTTACAAATAAGACTTTACAAATGAATAAAATTGAATTACTCAGTTAAAGTACAAAGCATAAAATAGAGAAAATGAACTTTAAATACTGAAATATTTTCTAGCTCTAGTGGGGAGGTGGGATTGAGAGGTATGCTGGAAAGGAGAATGGAGAAGGGGCACTGCTCAGGCTTTTGGAAAGCTATTAAAAAACATGTTAAGTGGAGGAGAACACAAGTTATGAATGAAACTGACAAGGCAGTATATTAAATTGTGTGGGAAGATCATTCCAAGTCATTCATATAGTAAGCATTTTATACATGGGTAATCATGATTTGACCATCATCCTTTTCAGATTCCTAGCCTTTAAGTTACCAGGCAGGGAGCAATAGTTGCCTAAAGGACTAGAACACATGCTCCCAGATGGAGCCTGTCAGAGTTAAAGGGTTGTATAGTCAGCAGTGACAAAAGTATCAAGTTAGGGGTGTCATTTAGTCAGAAAAATGCTATAGGTCAGGAAAGGAGTGTGGTTAGGAGTCTACAATAGTAAACCAGTATTTTGATAAAGAATAAACTGTTATAGATTGTTAAGATCAGAAATGTCAGTGTTGGAAATTGTTCCATTCTTATTTATAGTTTTGTTTCAAACTATTTCTACGGTATTAGTAAAGGGGATTTTTTTTAAAGAGAATTTGCTCACTGTCTGATCAGATTTCCAACCTTCTTTACACTTCATAACTTTCTAGCTTAGTATACATAAACCTTATCAAGAAAATAAGAATGCTTTAAACCAAAACATTTAGTACAATCTGAAAATGTTTCTTATAGATGCAGCTAAAGAATAGAAGGTGGAGAAAGATGGGTGAGTTGAATAAGATACCTACTAAAGATTTAGTACTAACTAATATTAGTGTTAAATTATAAATTATAAGTTATGGTTATTTGAAACTACAAAAATCTAATCAAAATGAAATTGATAAATTCAAAGGAAGTTATTGCTGTTGTCAAGAGCCTTACAATAACCAAAGACAGTGTAAACTATTAAAAATAAGAATTGAAAAGTTTGTTCTAAATTGTGAGAGGCTCTTTATGAGGGGAAAATAACCATTTCATTTTTATCCTTTGCCCTTCATTAACATTCAGCAACAAGGAGCATTTGGTAAAGGTGGTTTACCAAACTCTTTGATTTCTTGACTGTATCCTAGATTATATTTTTTGTAGTGGCTCCCCCATTTATTCTTCTATACCTCCCTGTTTAAAAAATGTCAAAACTTTTGCTTTGTCAAAAACGTTCAGTATAGACTACACCACTTAAGTGATGATGCTTTGAGGAAATCCATTCTGATTGTGTACAAAAAGATGACTGGCCCTCAACAGAACACATTTACAAGGGACACTAAAGAACCTGAGATGCATTTTTAGCCCAGAACTTTCCAACTGACAAACTGGTGATTTGGGTTAAGTCACTTTGCCGGTCTGAGCCTCAATTCTCACCTTTTAGATTGAAATAGATATTCTTTTGAGGTCTTTCTAGTTCTAAAATTAATGATTCCAAAAATAGTTTCCTTAGGACAAATAGAAAACCATTGACACATTAGACTGAGGAAACAATTAAATTTTATATTTTTATTTTAAATTAAAGGCATGTTTGTGTATGCCATATCTAAAGTGTATCATTTGTGAGGTTCATGAAGCCCCTCAAAAAGAATACATTGGTATCTTTCAGAAGGCTTCTTTAATTTGATAATGGGGTACATGAAGAATTATTCTTTTTATAGAAGCCCTCTTTATTTTCAACTCCATTTTATTATAAATATGTTCTTGAAAAATTGTAAACTACTTGAATGTCAAATCATTCTTCCATTTACTTTCACTACAGTATCGAAGTTAGCTTCCCATAGGAAAAAAATAACAAATAATAACGAAGAATCCTAACATTTGCTCCATGGAGCAGTGCACTTCAGTAATTTATCATATATGTGAGTGTTGCTCTGTAATGTAACCCCTGCAAATACATACATACATATATATTTCATATCTCATATATATATATATACACATACATATATGTGTATATATGTATGTATGTATGTATGTATATATTTATGTTTACAAGGCAAAGTAGTCAATTCAGCAAAAACTAGGTAGTAATTGACACTTTGGGTTTAAATAAGGGGATCTTGCCTGGCTTGGAAAGCTTTACTAGGAGGATATGACATATACAAAAACTGTGGTACTTGATAAGTGTTTAAGAAATGCTGTGTAAGGTTCAACTGAGGGAATGTTTACTGACTTGGGCACTGAGGCAGGTGGGTTGGGGTAGGCTTCCTGGAGTTTGTAGCATTTGACTTGGGCCTTTTCAGAAAGTAGAAGAAGCTAATACTCAACAATAAATGTTTATTGTTCGTATCAGTGAAGTGACTCAGCTTTCAAATCTAAATTGATGAAGCTTGCTGACTTACTGAATAAGCAGTTCCCTAATAGGAACCTTTGTAGTGTTTATTGGAAGCCAGTGGCAACAGGTTTTAGTTTTGATTCTGGAATCTGGCTTCAGTAATTATTTCAGCCTCACTTTAGAAAAACTGCATCTGTTCATTGAATCAGGGCAGCTTACTAAGATGGCAGAAGGGACAGGAGGATGAAGGTCATGGCAGAATTCATTGTTGGAGTCCAGCAGATACAGATGAGGAGGTGGTGTTCAAAGGAGGCCAGAATCACTCAAGGAAAGATGACGTTTTTTCAGGAGCAACATAGAAGGTCAGATGCTTAGAAAGTAGCTGTACAGTCAGTGTGCAGTCAACAAGTATTTATTAAATTCCTGCTTTGTGCCAAATAATGAAACAGTGCCTGCCATCAGGAAGCTTAGTTATGGAGGAGGACAGGGTCAGGAGGGAGTAGTTACATACATGGAAAATGATAAATGGAGTTATTTCCATTAGGAGAAACCAGCCATTTGGGGGCTTAGGATAGGCTTCCTGTGGGAGGGGCATTTCAACTCACCTTGGCAAATGACAAGGGGGTTTATTTCCATCATCGGGGAGGAAAATGTAGCCTGTCTGTACAAAGGGGAGTGGGAGATAGAGCCTTTTGTGTGGGGAAACAGGAGGCAGGCCAGTCTGGCCGTAACATGTGAGGAAAAGAGTATTACATACATTAAGCAGAAAAATTAGTCTAGAACCAGATTGTGAAAGCTTTAAAAGCCAAACAGATGAGTTGGTATTTGCCACTGGAGCTGAGTGGATTAGCCAAGTGACACAGTCAGACCAGTACTTTAGGAATATTAATTTTGGCTGCTGTGTGAAAGATAAATTGGAAAAGGGAAAAACTGGTGCCTAGGAGACCAGTTAGAGGCTGTTGTAATTATCTAGGCAGAAGTGGTAAATGCCTGAGCTAATAGAACAGCTGGGTGGTACAGTGGGTAGAGTGTTGGGCCTAGTTAGGAAGCCCTAAGTTCAGATCCAGCCTCAGACACTTACTAGCTGTGTGATCCTGGACAAGTCATTTCACCTGTGTTTCCTCATCTGTACAATGGGGATTAATAATAGCATCTACCTCCCGGGGTTTTGAGGATCAAATGAGATAATTGTCAAATGTAACTAGCACATAGTAAGTTCTATATAGATGTTAGCTATTATTGTTGTTAGTAGTAATAGTAATTGTAGTAGTGGTAGGAGGAAAAAGAGTAATAATTTGGTTTTGATACGAGTGGAGAGAATGGGATAATTATGAGATAATATAGTGCAGGTAGAATTGAATAGACTTTGCCAACTCTTTAGATCTGATAGGAAGAGTCAAGGATGACCTTGGTTACAAGCTTAGGAAGAATGGTGGTTCCCTCAATAGAAATAGGGAAGTTAGAAAGATAGAAGAGTTTGGAGAAAAAGAAATTAGTGGTAATTGATATGCCTGTGAAATATCCAGTTGGCAGTGTCCAGTAGGCATTAAGTGGTATGTGATTAGAGTTCAGAAGAGATTGCAGTTTGATATCTGGGTCTGGGAGTTGTCTGCAAAGAGACAGTAGTTGAATTCATCAAGTTAAAGATATCACTAAAAGAGGATTATAGAAAGACAAGAACACCCAAGACAGAGCCCTGAGGTATGCCCATAGTTAAAAGAGTGGGACAGAGATTTAGAAGAAGCCAAATATGTAGGAGGAACACCAGGAAAGATTTTTGTGATGAAAATCCACGGATGAGAGTGTTTAGAAGGAGGCAGCCTATAGTGTCAAGTGCCGAAGAAAAGTAAAGGATAAGCACTGAGAAAAGGCCATTAATTTGGCAATTAATAATAGGTCATTAATAATCTTAGAGTAATTTGAGTTGAATGATGAAGTTGAAAGCCAGGTAAAGGGAGTTAAGAAGTGACTGGGATATGAGACAGTAGAGACTAGTATGGATTTTCTAGTAATGGTATAGAATCTTCTTTGAATGCATACATATGCTGAGCATGATTGAATATGGGAGTATTGGAAGTGAAAGTGGAAGTCTGTGAAGAACAGCAAGAAAAGAGGTTTTCTATGAAGGAAGCTAAGAAGGGAAGTACCCTTCAGTAGATGGTGCTGATGATTGGCATACTAATAATCCCTGGTGTTGACTTATATCATTGGAATTATTCTTGAGTAATAGTTGTCCTGGGTAATATTGAGATCCCCTTCCATGCCTCTTTTAGTGTACCCCTGAAAAGGGAAGGTTGTAGAGGTACTCTGATGAATTTCTACTGTTCTACTTGCTTTTCTTTTACACGGAATTTTTTTTTTTTTTAGGTAAAGGAAGCATTAGGAAGTCATAAGAGGGCCTACTACTGCTAAACATGAGGGACTGAGAATGTTGTTTTACTGACAGAATAATTCACACCTTCTAAAAGTTCTTTCCATAGTTTTTGTTATTTCTTCATGCTTTTATGTAATTTTTATGGACATTTGTTTTAGAATTCTGAACAAGTAGTATTCCTAGTGGTAGAGAATATCTTTAATAATAAATTAACAAGTGTGTATTTGTTTAGAAACAAGAGTGTCATGTTTATTGATAGTAAGGCAGGTATAGAATTCACAAGTGTCTCATACAGTTTTAGGTATTGGTGAAGCAATTATCTCAAAAGTGAACAAATTATAGGGGGAAAATTTGTTCATTAACTTGATTACTAATCGGTTTCCAGTAAGTAAGATATTCAGAGAAAGTTATCTTCAGAGGTATAGTTTTTAGCAAAAAACCGTTTTCTTTATTTTGTTGTTTAAGTGCAAACACTGAATCTGAAATTAGAAAGTTTATTTGTTTATAGTTCATTTCTTATTAATTATAAACATTAGTATAAACAAGTATATTTCTTACAGATATCTCAGTTTATTTCCTCACATGGGTATAGCTGCCAGCTTAATGCTTTGACACCATTTATTTTTTGTAGTTTGTAATTGCTTAGTTTCCTTTAGTGGGTTTATTGTTATGGGAGAGTGAGGTAGTTTATTATTAGAGGCAACTGTTGATGCAGTGAATAGAGCACTGGGCTTGGAATCAGGAAAATCTGAGTTCAAATTGAGTCTCAGATAATTACTAGCAGTGTGACCCTGGGCAGGTCACTTTAACCCGTATCTCAGTTTCCTCAGCTATAAAATTGAAATAATAATAGCACCTACCTTGTAGAGTTGTTGAGGATCAATTAAGATAATATTTGTAAAAAGCATTCAGCACAGTGCCTAACACGTAGTAGGTTATATATAAATGCTTATTCCATTCTCTTCCATCCACCTATTTATGTATTTGCCTGTGATTATGTCTTTATACACACTTCTTTATGTGTATCAACACTAAGCACAATGAGAGCTTGTATTTTCTTCAGGATTCATTCAGTTTTCTGAGAGTAAAGATGTGCTCTGTGGTGGAGTGTCACTCACAAAAGGCTGCCTGTTTATTCTGCTACGATCCCCAGAAATATCCTTCCATGGATAGATTATTTTTCTTAAAATTGCATGTAGATAGGAAGGAAATGATATGGGTTGGTAGCTGTTAGTGTTCTTTTGATAGATTTTATTGGGTAATAATATTATCTGAGGTTTTCCCTGTATCTTTAGTATCTTCCTCTTCTCCTTATTTCTTTACAGTCGTTTCCTTAACACCTCAGTTAATCACAAGTATTCATTAAGCTTTTACTCTACGTTAGGTACTATGCTAGGAGCTAGAGATATAATATAATGTAAAAAAAAAATAGTCCCTGCCCTTGGGTGGCATACTTTTTATCAGGGGAGACCACACGAAATAGATCAAAGTATACATAAAATGTACCAAATAATTAATGGAGTTGCCTCCAGCACTGTCTCTACTGGTCTAGTTCAGTTGCTTTTCCCATTTTGTTTTCTTGGTGCCATTTCCACTTGTCTCAAGAAGCATACTTGACTTGGTAGTGCAAAATACCACCTCAGAGACCTTCTGGCAGTAAAATAGGGAGGTGAATGATCACTATAGTTTTTCTCTTCCGTTACACAGGCTTAAGTCAAAGATGGATTCCCTGTAGCTGGTGAAGCCCTCCAGGTGTTCTGATTTTTGGGTGACATTGTGCTGATTGCATCAAGCCAGGATATCATAGAACTTCCTGGACAATCCATAACCTAGTTGTTCTAACTATCCACAGACTACAAAGTAAAGAAAAATTGATCATTATCTAAATCCGTTGGTTCCAAAGTTTTGTGGTTGTGCAACCCAATTAGTAAAAGGAAGTTTTAGCATCCACCCCCACTATAAGTATATTAACTTAATTATTAATTGTAGATATGTTCTATTACACTAGTAATTATTTGAGTTATGAAATTTACACAAAAAATAGACATTGAAAGGAGTGAGATGGATTAACCAGTATTTGGTGCAGTGGAAAGAACACCATTTGGAGTTACAGGACCTGGGTTCAGATTCTGCCTGTGACATATACTATATATATGACTTTAGGTAAGTCACTTAGTCTCACTGGGCTTAAGTTTCCTCATCTATAAAATGAGGAGACTAGATGACTTCTACAGCACCTTCTAGCTCCAGATCTATGGTCCTAAATTTATCAAATAGGAGAAATGCATAGTCAGATTTGTACTTTAGGAAGATGATTTTCGCAGCTTTGTGATGATGGATCAGAATAGGGAGAAACTTGAGGCAAGGAGACCACTTAGAAAAGCTGTTGCAGTAGTTGAAGCAAGAGTGATACAGGTCTGATCTAGGGTGGTGGCTGTGTGAGTAAAGACTGGCTGTGTGGCATGAGAGTGAATGGGGCAGCCAGGTGGCAAAATGGATAGAGTATTCATATTGCTGAGTTCAGATCTGGCTTTAGACACTTAGTAGCTGTGTGACCCTGGGAAAATCACTCAGCTGGTTCAGTTTGTCTCAATTTCCTCATATGTAAAATGAGCTAGAAAAGGAAATGGCAAACCACTACAATATCTTTGCCAAGAAAACCCCAAATGGCGTCACAAAGAGTTGGACACAACTGAAAAGTGTGGCATCAGAGTAAAACGACATGTGACATCAGAATGAAAAGATAGTATATGACAGTCTTAGTAGTAGCTCTTTTGGCAGAAATAGGGAAGTTTAGAGAGAAAAGTGAACTATATATGAGATCTTATCATAGCCCATCCATGTCTAGTCATTCTGTGTGAATCTCTGTCCATATGCCATATGAAGTATTCTCTTATGATTACCCCCAGAATACAGAGTCCACCTTTCCAAGGAATGCCTGCTGCTGCACTTACAAGGTGATGTAGGCAAGGTGTGGGACAATGGGAGGAGAATTTTGCCTGCACGATGACTTTTATGGGTGCTGGTAGTGGGGTTAGGTGATAAACACCCTGAAAGGACTACACAAATGTAGAAACCTGAGGGAAAGCAAAGTGAGTGTGGTTATGTTGGAGGCAGTTGGCTGTTGGAGGGAGGAGAGGTGGGATGTGTCTCTTTTTTTCTCTGCTCTCTAATTGGTTGATTACAAACCACTTGGGGTCATGCCAAAGGCTCTCTACTTTGGAAATTACTGCTTTGTGATATGGAATTGGGTGGACAATTTACAGAGCTCATCCATCAAAAATATATCTTGGAAAGACTACAAAAAAAATAGTGATTTGGAGCCTAGAATTAAACAAGAGGAGGAGAGTGAGTTGAATTGCTTTTAGAGTGCTATAGATTGCAAAGAATTAAAAGGCCCACACAGAGAATAATGAAGATTCCCATATTGGGTAAGAGTAGGTTGTAACACTTTACAAATCCAAGAGAAGAGTATAAAGGCTGTCAGAGAGATGTGTGCCTGAAAAAAGATAGAACAGAGTGGCAAGAGTATGCTTCATGTTCTCCATTGATATTAATATTCATGTGACATAAAGAGAACCAAAGGAAAGCCCCCAGTACATTTGGTCAACCCTTGTAGTGACCCTTTTTGAGGACATGGATGGAAGTTTCACAGGGTGAGCAAGCAAGAATGGGTTGCTGTCTACATCACTGAAAGGAATGCTCATATTGATAAGATCACAAATCCATTGGAGTATATATTTGCTAAGATATGTAGACAGGTAGGTAAGTGTGTATCTGCATACCTTGCATGTGATTTAGTCATTGACGTTATTGGCGTTTCTGCTAATTAAAAAATGATGTGGGTGACAGTTTCTGTCTCCAGTTGTGTTTTAGAGTAGAATCCTATGAATCAGGAATTTAAGACATAATTTTTTTAAATTACCAATTAACAAATATGACTTCAAAAATTGCTTAATATTTTTCCCTCAATTTTTATAACTTGACACCAACACCTAGCTCAATTTATTAGTGAGACTCTTGGGAGGCACTTTAAATCTTGAATGAAAGGATTTTCTATCAGGTATTTGATGATAGCAACCTTTTGATGTAATTAAATATTGTTAGCACTGGCAGCTTATTTTGAAGGTAATAGAATGTTCAATTTGCACATGTACTTTTAATTTGACTTGCCTAAGTGTTTGATTTGACAGTAATCAAGATAAATGTAGTATTTCTGTTGTAGGTTCCACTGGGGAGAAGGGAGGGAGGAAAGGAGGGAGGAGAGAGAGAGAGAGGGAGAGCGCGCTTTCGAGTGTGCTCAAGTGTGTGTATGTGGGTGTGTGTGTAGGTCATACAGCACCCTATGTATGTTATAGTAAAGGACTATGAGGACAAAACTTGGACCTGTACCAGTAGTCTTTTCATATCTAAACAATACCTTCTTTTCTGTCACATACTGTAAATCAAACTGTTCTATAGTTGACCCCACTATGAGAGCAGAAAGACAAAGGTAACTTAAAAATTAATTTCTCCACAGATAGAAAAAGGAAAGAGGAGATGCCAGAAAGTCTTCATCAGCCATCATCTGGATACAACTTACTATTATCCGCAGATTCCTCTCCCCAACCCAGTACCCTTAATTATTTTGGTTTGACAGAAGCTTCAAAGGTAAGTAAAACTGGCAAATGCTTAGTTGATTTTCTTGTAAGGTCAGGAGAACAAGTGAGCATTAGTTTTAGTTGTATTGGTGAAAAGAAAAGCAAAACTATTCAGAAATCACTTACATTCTCATAAAAGTTCTGATATATAAACTAATGTTTCAGACTTTTATGGGATCAGGGTCTATTTTTGAAGTTGGTTATCTTAGAGGAATTATCTAACTTTGTTGCTTTTTAAATTACAGGAGACAACAATGGAGAAAATAGAAAGGATAAAAAAAATGTAAGTAATAGAAAAGGGCAGCAAGAATTCATTTCTCTGTAGGGAATTATATTGGACTAAGGTACCTATAGAATGTGCATATGTGTTCCAAACCAAAGGTCTTGCAATCAGGTGTGGAATTTCCTCAGGACTCTAGAGGATAATAAATCCACCTTCAGTTATATGTTTGTGGGATGAGTCATTGTTTGGGTTTCTAACTAGTAATATAAAGGGTTGTTAATGGAATTAACTGGAGATTAAAAAGTCCAGTTTGAGTTGATGGTAGTAAGAGCATTATCTATCATTTCATTAACAAAACAATATTTGTGGTCAGCTGTTTTTAAATGGCTTGTTATTTTAATATTGTAAAAATGTCGAGTGAAAGAAGTCCTCTTATTATGAAAATCATTTCTATTGCTTATGTCATAGATTATAAACATTTTATGGAAGAAAGAATTGTAATTAACTCTTCATTTTCTTTGCGTAGCCTGGTCTTAGCTCCTTTTTTTATTAATAATACCTGCCTTCTCCTATAAGTATTAAAAAACTGTTTTAGGGTTTAGAAAATTTTAATTTCTTAAATAGCCCATTTTGTTGTAATAATTTTAAAAATATTTTTAGGTTTCAAGAAACAGCTGACTTGTTGAAGTATTCGAATAACGCATCTTAGAAATATCTCCCTGGACTTCTGAGACTCGACACTGAACATTTTCTTTAAGTTTTACTTGTAACAGCTTTAAATATATATTGATGTTGCTACATTGAGAATTCCATTTGGTGTATTTATTATTGAAGAAATAATTTAATTCTTTTGAGCTGTAATTGCACTACTTTACTGTGTTTGAGCTTTTTGTGAGGAAAATATTCCTGTTGTTACAGTAGATTTCTTTTGCAGAGTGAAGTCATTACAGCAGTGTATCTTTGTGTTGACATTTGTTGGCAGTGTGCTAAGTAATATGTTTTCTAAAGCGCAGGCTTGAGGACCACAGTTTACATCCTGTTGGAAACTCTCCAGCGGGGACTTTCATATTGCACCCAGGAGATTTACATGCATACCATTTTGCCATCTGTGTAGTCAAATAAGTTGCAATGAAAAGTTAAATATACACATTAAGAATGAAAATGTTTTTATTTTTAAAAAACTTTTTTTTTCAACTTAGAAAAGTAGTGATGCATTAGATTTTCAATTAACATTGAAAAAGTAGAGGTCAGTGTGATCCTGTATTTCTGTATTTGTGTGTAGGTCTGAAGTCTTACTGTGAAAAAGGTGTTGAGTGTTTTAGTGTCATATTCAGTAACACGTTTTAAGACCAGCGACACAGATGGGGACCGTCCAGAGTTACAAAAATGCGCAAGCAGGATTTTGGGTTTTGTTCTTTTTTTCGGGGTGGGGAGGGGGAACATTGTGATTTGAAGTTATAGATTTCTTTGTAGATGTGGATGATTTTGAGGGAAGGTCTACATGAACTTGAGTCAAGACAAAAAATACAATTTAAAAATGTCTCAGTTTTAAAAAATCATAACACAGGTTTGCTCTGAACAGGTTTCAAGAGAAGACAGCTTCTTTATTATGAAGGGGGAGAATAACTTTTTCCTTTGATTTTCTTTTCCCAAAATGTATATGATTAAGAATTTTAATTTATAACTTGAAATGTTTTGTATGGCACTAAAGTCAAATAAAAGTGTGAACTTAAAGCATTATACTGGTGTGATTTTTTTTTAATGAGCTTACAAATTCTTAAAGTTTGAAATTATAGCAGCTGTTCACATTTATAAAGGAGTATAAAGTTAAAAAATTCTTTCCTCACAACAGCCTTATGAGTTATAAGCAATACAGATAGTTGGTTTTAATAGTATTAATTGTTCATTATTGTATTCTTCTAATCTAAAGAAGAATTATAGTTGAAAAAGTGGCAAATATCAGTAATTGAACAAAACTTGTGGGCTGACTTTTAAATTGCCTCTACAATGGAATTATAGCACCACCTTGTGGTTCCTCTCTCTTTTACACATTAGTGCAAACCATTAATGTTCTATAGCGTCTAAGAACATGAAAAGACAAGGCTCTGAATGACTTTACTTAGGTTGCCGTTTGGTCGTGGTGGTAGTGGTGGTGGTTGAAAAGGATAATTAGAAAGCTGGCACTTTTTTTTAACCCTACACACAACATAATTAAGTGACCAGAATTTTATGAATACAGTATTGAATATTGTATATGAAGTTTTGACTTTAGCTATAACATTATCAAATGTGCCCTCCCATACATACATAACACTTTCCATAACAAATTTGTACATAAAGGGCACGTAACACAACATTTTGCAATTGGAATAAATCTTTAAGTATACCAAGAGAAATCATTACTTAAGGGAAGTCTTTGTCTTCTGGCACAATTTTATAATCATGAATTACTTAGATAATGTGAATGGTTACTTGTTAATAAAATTCTGGGATTACTAGGATGAATGGGTCCTCCCTTCAAGCTTGAAGGAAAAAACTTATCAAAATAAAAGCCATTACTGCTTCAAAAAACAAACACTTGGCATAAATTGTTAAAAACTGGGTTTGTTCTAAATTAGAAGATTGAGACAGTGATAAAACAGATCATTTATGTTACATGAAATTGAAAAGCTTTTGCTCTAACAAAGTCCATTCAACTTAGGTAAAGAAGGCAGCAATAGATGAAGGGGAAAAAAAATCTTTACCTTAAATATGTCTGATAAGGACATGATATCCGAAATGTATATTGGAAACTAATAAGTATGAGTAAGACTAGGATCCATTCTACCATGGACAAGTTAATAAAGAATATGAACAAGCATCCAAAGAATTGTAAACTGTTAACCATATGAAAAACTGTTCTAAATCACTAGTAAGAGAAATTCAAGTCAAAACAACTGAAGTTTCATTTCACACCCAGCAGATTAAAAGATGACAAAGGTAGAAATGATTTTGAGAGAGTTTGCAGAAAGATAGGTACATCTAAGAAATCAATGAAAGGGAAAATTTTTGTGAAGCCTGATACAGAGTCAAGTGAGTGGAAGGAAGGAAATGGTTTAGTGACTTACCCAAAGTCACAAAACAGTGTCGAAGGCCAAATTTGAATTCAAGTATTCCTCACTCCAAACTCAGCATTGTATATACTATGCCACCTACTGGAGTCAGAACCAGGAAAAACACTTTATGTAACACCACCACAATTTTGAAAGACTTAAAAAATTAGATTTAAATTTTAAAAATTAAAATTCAAAAATCAATAATGAACAGAAGGGCACACTAATACTGTTGGTATCCTTGATGTTAATGGAGTTGTGAATTTGTCTAACTAGTATGTAAAGCATTTTGAAATTATATTAAGACAGGGGCAGCTAGGTGGTGCAGTGGATAGAGCACCAGCCCTGAAGTCAGGAGGACCTGAGTTCAAATCTGACCTCAGACCAAACACTTGACACTTACTAGCTGTGTGACCCTAGGCAAGTCACTTAACCCCAATTGCCTAAAAAACAAAAAAAAAAAAAGAAAAGAAAAAGGTTATATTAAGAGAGTGACTAAAATGTCCACACTTTTTGACCTTGGGATTCTTTGCAAGACATGCCCCAGTGTGGTCAAAGGCAGAAAGGTCACTTTATAGTCTTCAGAGAATCATTTTTGTTGTAACAAAAGAACTTGTGTCACAGTAGACACCTGTTGATTGGGAAATGGATAAACAAATTATGTTGTCCATGAAAATAACAATGCATCATAAGAAATTAATGAGTATGGCCTACTGCATAGAGAGTCAGGAATCCGTCAGTTCATGTCCTTCTGACATATACTAGCCACTTAACCCTGGGACGAGTCTCAACCTCTCAGTTACATGGTCAATTCTCTTAGAAACATTTTTTTTTCAATTAAGCTTTAATAGTGTGTCTTTCCCACCATTCTGTCCCCATATTTGAAAAAGAAAAAAACATAGCAAATAAGCATGGTCAAAAATTCCTTCATTAAAAAACGATCTCAGGATGCATCTTTATACCACAGGAGGTGGGTAGGGTTCTTCGTTAGTCATTTGGCTTCATAATTGGTCGTTTCATTGCTCAGAGTTAAGTCTTTCAAAGTTTCTTTAAATTTTTCCTGAATAGCTTGTTCCCCTGATTCCACTTGCCTCACTCAGCAGTTTGTTCATAAAGGTCTTTACAAGTTTCTCTAAACTAGTCTCTTTTTGTAATTTCTTGAAACTAAGTTGCAGAGTGGGTGGGGTATCCAGTTGTATTGGTAGAGAAAGTTCCTCACCAGGAGCACCCATAAGCTAGTGAAATCTCAGGTGCAGCCCCTCTTCCGCCCAAAAAAATAAAAACCCAAACCAATAAGAAAAGTATGGGAAGACTTCTGATCTGATATTGAGTGAAGGAAAGAGAACCAGGGTAGCAATTATACAAAAATGACAATAATGTCATGAGAAACAACAAAACAATACCATTGTCATGATCAAGCTTGTCCCCAAAGGAAAGATGGGAAAATTCACCTCCTTTGCAGAGTTTAGAGACTAGGTAGAGAACATTGAATACTGTTCTCAGTTGAGTTGGTAAATTTTTCTTTCTTTGGGGGATTAGGGGAAGTTCTACACAGGAGAGCAAGCAAGGGGGAAAAAAAAGATATTTGGAAATGAAAGTGATATGAAAGCAAAAGATAGCCTTAGAATTCTAAATAAAGTTCAGATAGGCTTAAAGTTAGAAATTAAAAATACCTTTAGACAAATTCATTGGCAGTCTGTTAAGAAAAGTAACACGACCAGTTGGGTATTGTAGAAGGCATTCTTTTTCAAAGATATATTGGATTAGCCAGCCACTGAGGCCCCTTCCAATTCTTGACATTTTGTTATTTGAAGGACAGAACCTAAAAGGAAGGAAGGTTAATTCAGAAGAGAACTCTCTTCCAGATGTCTTGTCATTGCAAGGGGGATAAAATAAGTGTGGCTAACTGGATATGAGAGAATTCTTATTTTCAGTTTTTCCATAAAATAAATTATTCCTTTGTGATGAAAATCATCCCACAATCATTCATTATGTTTCAGATTTGTTATTTTGTTGTTGTTGTTATTTATTGTCCCATCTGTGGGGGTGGGGGAAGAGGGAAAGGATCGCTGCCTCAACTATGAGTCCAGAGGACTAAAGATGAATTGTGTCACCCTTCTCCTACTGGAGAGGTAAAAGACTTAAATCTAGGATTGAGACATTCATTTTTGGACGTTAACAGTGTGTTTTCTGGACTATGAGTGTTACGAGAATTTTTTGTTTTGTTTTAATTAAGTTGGGGAAGTAGTCTAGGAAAGGAGAGAAAATAATTAAAAAAATTAAAAGCTAAAAAAAGATTAAATTAATTTTAAAAATTAGTCAGTTGTTACCTTTTGATTGACCTGTAGATTTTAACTTATGGAATCCTTAACAGGAAGACCACCAAAGGCCATGTGACTTAACTCTTACTTAGATGGAATTTTTGAAGTAGATTGAACTTATTAAGATGGATGAAAAAACTTTTACCATAGTAATAAAGCAGCAGCAACTTTCTGCTCCATCAGTACTATACTCTGGGGAAATTAGGTGAAATGTAATCTAGTTACATTCAGTGATAGATTTAGAGAGAATAGTTACCTCAAGTTAGATAATATGATATTTATAAAAAAACAGTTATTACTGAAGTAAAAAAAAACCCATATGCCATTCAGATCATGTATATGTTGTGCCGTTTACTCCAGCATTTTAATATACTCATTTTTAAAATGACAGGCAGGTTTTAGGACCATTTTGTTTAATGTCCTTCCTCATAGTGTCCCTCACGTGGTTGACAAGCACTTGGGGAAGCATTAAAGAGAACCTTGTCAACTTTACAAACTACCCCACTTCTTGAGCTCAGATAACATAGGTTTAATTTTTACTTTTTAGTGGTCCCTAGGCTTGTCTATCTCAGTTCTTTAAAACTGAGATGTACAAAAGGAGGTGTGTAAAGCTTTTGGGATTTTTTTTAGCTTTAAATTTATTAAACTACAAAATGAAAATTTTCAGTGCCACTTGTGCCTTAAACATGTTTTTAGTGAAAATGACAAGCTTCTTTGACTGCTAACACTTGTCAAGTGTGAAGGAAGCTGGGAAAGAAGGACATCTTTAAGTAGGAACAACCTAAAAAAAGGTCTAATTGCTTTAGAAATTTGGGGAACAGTTATTCCTTACTAATTTGTTTGGGAAATGTACTTTTAAGGGACTAAGGGTAAATGGGGGAGCATCCTGTCTATCATAGGCCACTGACCACAGGGGAAAGAAAAACAAAAAACTCCAACCAGAGGGCCATAAACATTTTTTTAAAGAGAAATATAATCTGATCGAACCAACTTTTAAAAATTGAGAACAGAGAATATAAAATGTTAAGTGCAAAAAAAAAAAGTGTACCTCTACACACAGAGGACTTGATCTCAGCTTTGTGGAGAATTCTAAGGGAGTCCCTCTGCCTAACCAAATAGCCAACCTCTCAGCATCTTGCTGTCTCAGAGGCTTTCCTGAGGCACTGAAAGGTTTAAATGATTACCCAGGATCACACAGTATGCTCCAGAAGCCTGGATTGAAGTTTAGTCTTATTGACTGAGAGTTCTATTCACTCCATGCAAATACATTTAAGTTGCTGTAGATATTTCTGTACGTAGGTGCACCCAAACCCAAATAATGTAGGTTTTCCACATTACAGAGTTAAATGGAATAAGGTGAGGGCCAATGCAATTCAGTTAATGCAAAAGAGAAGACTGAAAAAGAGGTTCAAGGGGGTTTAAGTATTTGTTGAAGTTGTCTAACTATTGATCTTTGAACTTCAAAGTAATTTGTTGACCTTTCAAAATATGATTAGCTGATTCAATCAGTTCAGTTGAGTAAACATCTATTAAGTAACTATTTTGTTCACCGTGCTGGTTCTTAGGGGAGAGAGTTTAAAGCCTAGTCTCTACCCTTAGGCAACTTAGCCTAGTAACGCGACACAATTGCTCTGACAACTAAAATGAAAAAGAATCACCTGAAAGGCAAGGATTGTTTTATCATTATTATTATTATTATTATTATTATTATTATTATTATTATTATTATTATTATTATTATTTTGCACCCTAATCCTTAGCACTATGCTTCATCCATGGTAGATGTTCAGATGCTGGTTGAATTGAATACAAGCCAAGTATATAACTGTAGATGCTAGGAGATGGGGATACAAAACCAAATAGTTCTTTCCCTCGAGGAATTTACAGTCTCCTAGGGAGATGTAACATGCTATAGATAAGTATGTCAGTGAAACTTGCCAGAGGGAATAGTAACCAGGGAAATCAGGAAAACCTCTCGGTGGGAGACAGTACGTGAGCTGAGCCTTCAAGGGGATTCTAAGAGGGAAAGGAAGAATGGAACACATCCAGACGTGTAGGAAAGAAAGGACGCAAGAAATGGAAAGCTGGATTTGAGGGACAGTAAGCAGGCAGGAACATAGGTGTGTATGAGGAAGAATAAGTTCAAATACATCTGAAAAGTAGCTGGAGTCCTGTTTTAAATACAAAGCTGAGAAGTTTGCAAAGATGCTTTACTTGTTGGGAAAAGGGATTGCTGGGTAGCAGGTATCCAGCAGTAATTACTATTTTATAAAGGGCTATATGTAAAGGGGAGAGATTAGTATTTTAGTCATTTCTTTCCTATTTCTTGTCAGCATGGAAGGATTTGATACCTTGTGCATCCTATTCAGTATCATTCCCTTCTCCTGCGTGCATGGGGGTAAGAGGTTAAGACAATTTTTCTCTTTCTGGCAACTTCCAATAATCAATTGACATGGGTGAGGTCATAGGTTGGTGAAGTGACATAGCAGTAGTGCCTATGGTACCTACTTTTGACTCCTATTTTTCACTTAATTACTTTTGCTTTTGCATAATTCTTTCACATAGTAACATTAGCCATGCCAATGTTGTGATTACTACCAGGTGGCACTAGCAAACAAGGTAAACTGAATCTAGGCCTCTGTCTGGCATGCATGAGGTACTTCCTGTACTGTCACATACAAAGAACTTCACAGTAACTTGCTCCTCGAGGATGGCTCTCCTAAAAGGCTTAAAAAGCCTAGTGCATGCTACCTTCCAGAAGGAATGGAAAAATGGCTATCCACTTCAGTTCACTCACCTCTCTGGCTATACTGGCTTGAGTCTACGAGGAGTATATTGCTGGGCACTGTCTCTGGCTCTGTACAATTATTGAAACAAGTTTCTAAACCCTGATCTCTATTAAATGTGTATTTCTGAACTTCCCCAGGAAATTTGCATTAGGAATCAAAAAAATACCAATTGGGCTTACAAAACTTTGATAATTTAGATCTTCCCTTCTATCTGGGTTTTAATAGAGTCTCAAGCAAGTAACAATGAACTCAAAACACCTGCATAGAGATAATAGTTCTAAATTCTAGCAGCTTAGTCAACTTTTTCTGTAAGGATAGGTAAAAGCAGGAAGCAGACTAAAGGCAGATAAGAGTGAAATAGATCTCCATTACCAAGAGATCTTTTATTTATTTATTTATTTTTGGCTAGGCAATGGGGTTAAGAGACTTGCCCAGGGTCACACAGCTAGTAAGTGTCAAGTGTTTGATCTGAGGTCAAAACTCAGGTCCTCCTGAATCTAGGGCCGGTGCTCTATCCACTGCACCACCTAGCTGCTCCTATTTTTTTTTTTTTTGCCAAGAGATCTTAAGGGTGACCCAAGTGAGTTTTACCAATACATATCTTTTACTTCATGCCCAATTGGTTCTAGAAGTCATTGGCTTATTTGATTTCTGTATTGTAGTATCCTTGATGTTTAGGGTTCCTCTCTTCATGCTTTAAGATTGTCCCAGGAACCTAGTGGCAGAAGGATTCAGCAGATAAGCAATTTGTCATGCCAATTAACAGGAGGAATTTTAAGAAAACCACAATGTGCAATTCAAGTTGAGATCCACTAGTTAAGGAAAGATAGGAACTGTGTGTACCAGTATCCTGTTGGGTATATGCTCTGTTTAGCTCCCTGTCTGTGTACAGGATTATAAATACAAGTTGGTCTCCCCTGCTGCAAAGAAAATGAAAGGACTTGAGGAATGTTTCTCTATAACCATGCTTCTTAAGAGAGTCTGAAGAGTTACTAAAAAGGACAAAAGAAATAGGCCAGGAAGAAACTGAGAAAGAAAAAGATTGTAAGGTTGTGAAGGGGGATGAAAGTCAATATTGTGAATTGTGTGTTTGCAAGTGGGAAATATACTTGCCATTGCTATGTATACATTTGCCCAAGTTTTTTGTGTGAATACTATGAAACAAAGGACAAAAAAATTCTCCCAAAGTATACTGAGACCTTTCATTTCATTGAAAGACTTACACAACAATTATATAAGTATTGCTAGTGAAATCCAAGTCCTAGGCAGAACATGGGCAGATTTATGAGTATAGGAAAGGATTTAATCCTGCTAGTTAAAAGTTGGGAGTGAACACTTGTCTAGTAGATGGTATAAAAAGAAAAACAACCCAAAAGAACAGAATTTGGATTTGCAGGCCACAGTTTATTCTATAGGAATAATGGACTCATGAAGTAAACAAACAAACAGACAAAAAATCTCGTTTAGCAAATTTACTGACCTGATCAGGAGGTTTATAAACTGAGTTTGGAGGCAGTCAGGAGGCAACAGAGGAAAATGTCTAGATAAAACTGTATATAATAAGGAAAACAAATGGACCACAAAGAAGGGTGGTACCCAGGAGAAATCTGAAGCTATCAGGAACCTTGAAACCTCAGCTGTTGTTTTGGTGTAGGCCTGACTCAAGCTAGTTGATAGTTTGCATTGCATATTGGAACAAAATGGGATTCTAGTAGAGCATTCCACGGTTACCAAAAGGAGATTTGCTTAGCTATAGTGGGAGGAGGGTATTCGATAAGGTATTCGTAAGAGACATTCTGAACTGATTTAGCTAAGCAAAACTTCCTTGCCTGTGTTGAGAATCACTAGACCGTGCCTGGAGATCCTTGTAGCTGTTTTGTATTCAGGTAACCAGGAGGTCACCTCAACAGTATGAGCCTTTAG
Source organism: Phascolarctos cinereus (assembly GCF_003287225.1). Lineage (NCBI taxonomy): Eukaryota > Metazoa > Chordata > Mammalia > Diprotodontia > Phascolarctidae > Phascolarctos > Phascolarctos cinereus. Next base: position 79,122,520 of record NW_027556402.1, on the reverse strand, counting down.
TCTCTTGAGCCAATCAAGTTTTAAGGATAGAAGGAAAACCTGGCCTAAACTTGTGTGGAAGTAAGGGTTGGGATATTGCTCCCACTGCAAACATCTCTTTTCTTGACACACTGTGGGTAATAAGCCAAGTAATTTTATGTTTGTTTCTTTCTTAGAATTTCAATTACACAAGTTTCACTGAACCTTTATGAGGTAAGACACATGAATGGAAGCACTGTCTTCCAACAGTCTCTCTCCCTCTTTCCCCCCTGCCTCAGTTATAGAAAACTTTGAGGAAATTAAAAGTGTGTGGGAAGAGAGGAAGGTCAGGGTTAAGTAGGATAGAGAGGGACTATGAAGGCAGCTAGAACCTTGGAGAGCTACCAGGTCCTAATCTAAGGGGTGGAAACTTTTGTATTATGTGAATTACTCCAACTATACTTGAAGTTCATTTTTTTTTCTCATGCTTTATTGGGGACAACATACTTGGACATCATCACCATATATTTAAACACAAAACAACTCTCAACTACTTTCATTATCATTATAAGTTATTAGTTTGTTTAGAGTCAGACTAAGGTTTTCTAGAAAATCTCATTCAATGACGTGTCCCTAGGTGTTTTAGCATTTATGGATGTATAAAATAGCCTCAAAAACACTAATGGTGTGTGACCCTGGGCAAGTCACTTACCCCCAATTGCCTAAAAAAACCCACTAATGGGCAGATCTTTGTCTTAAAATACAAACTAGCCTTCAGGACTTTGGGACTAAACAATATGGTAATGTTTCCTCCATGCACACAGTAGCTCCTTGCAATCTGGGGAGGGAGGAATACAGCACAATCAGTGTCATTTCCTACTGTTCCCTAGAACTGGTGGGAAATCAATGACTATAATTATATGGTAGAGGTGTTTCTATAATGGTCAAATGCGACAATGTGAAAATATTTTGGAAACTGCAAAATACAGGTTGACCCTCACTGTGTTCAGTACATTCCTGTAATAATGGGCATAAAGCTGATGTTTATAGAATCAAATTTACCCATTGACTTCCACTGCAGATTTGGAAATACATATCTAATTTTAGCCCTAATACATACTTTTTTTCCTTAAAAAAATCTCATTTGAGTCCGAAGTTTCATATCTCTCCACTAAATAGTTGTGTGATTGTGATTCTATATTCTCAAAGGCTATGCCAATATAGCATAATCTTGGCAAATCCTATCACTCAAACAATAGTGCTTTTAATAATTAAATGCTTTACATATTCAAGGAACTGTGCTAGGCATTGGGGATACAAATATAAACAATTAAAAAGTCTCTAATCTCAAGGAGCAGCTATATGGCACAGTAGATAGGGTTCCAGGCCTGTAATCAGGAATGATCTTTCTGGCTTCAAATCTGGCCTCAGACATTTCCTAGCTGTGTGACAATGGGCAAGTCACTTAACCCTATTTGCCTCCATTTCCTCATCTACAAAATGAGCTGGAGAAGGAAATGGCAAAGCATTCCAATATTTTTGCCAGGAAAACCCCCAAATGGGGTTACAGAGAATTGGACACAACTGAAATTGGCTGAACACTAATAACAATCTCGAGGAACGTATATTCTATCTACCAAGCTGAATGGCTGTGTGTCTCGCATTCTGATGAGATCAGACTAGTTCAGTTCAGAGAAGCTACCACGGGAAGGTTGGTCACCAGGTGATTATTTTTTCCCACCACATCAATTCATGAAGATCATCTATAAGGTATAAAGATCTCTGTTGAAATCATGAATCCTTGAAATAAACAAAGTACATTGCAAAAAAAAATACACTATTGTCAAAGTGTAGTTGATGTGTAAATTCTCCCATATTAAAAAAAAATCCAGTATGGTGTAGTTAGATGAATACTAGACTTAAAATCAGACCTGCTTTTGACCTTTTGAATTCCTATCTTTTTTTTTTTTTGGTCTGAGACTATATCTCCCTATTTTGCCTAGGTCAGGCTTGCAGTGGCTTCTGTTGGGGCCTGATCTCATGATTGACAGGGGAACTTTGATTTGCTCTATCTCCAGCCTCACCCAGTTCACGCCACCTGTCAGGTCTCACCATATTTGTACTGGACTTAGTGTGGGCACAGGACAGCCTTTTGGCTTAGCTCACTGCAGCTCAGAACTCCTGAACACAAGTGGGGATTTTAGGCATGCGTCACCATGCCCGCACCTACCTATATTTTAAAGACCAACTCAACTGTCCTCTCCTTTAGGAAGCTTTCTCTGATAGCCTATTGGTAATGACATCCCTCTTCAGACCTTTTATAGCACTTTGTTTCATACCTCTGATGTGTTTTATGACATAATATTTGGTATTATCATTCTTTATGTTGGTGTTATGCCTCTACTTGACCATAAATTCCATAAGTGTACAGATCACATCTTAACAAAACTCTCATCCAGTGCCTAGGCTAGTACTCTATACATAGTTATAATAATAGTTAACATTGATAGCAAACACTCAGAGGTAGGCCTTATTATTATTCCCATTTTATAGATGTGAAGACTGAGAAGTTAAATGGCTTGCGTAGGGTCCCGTATCTGGTAAGTGTCTGGAGCAGGAGTTGAATTCAGGTCTTTCTGACTCCAAGTTCCAGTACTCTGTCTGTTGTTCCACCAAGCTGCTTAGGAAGCACTTGTGTATTCATTCATGTGAAGTTGCTCTTCCCAGCTCTGCCACTAATTAGTTGTGTGGTTTTCAACAACTCACTTCATGTCCCTGACTCAACAAAAATGAAGGTGCTGATGGGAAGAAAACCTAGACAGATATGGCCATGTTGGAGCTATCATGTTAAATTTGAAATGCACAAACAAAAACAAATTGGATGTAGTAGAGATTCATAGTTTCACATGCATTTCTCATTTTTATGATATTTGTTTAGAGAAATGTTCATACATTTTGCTTTTTATCAAGTTCATGATCATAAAAAGGAAAAATTTCAATATAAAAAAATGAGAGTATTAGAAGAAGTTCCTTTTGGGTTTAAAATCCTACAAGTTATCCAAATGGACAGTTCCCATGATCTTGCTCTTTGGTGGAGGTGTATTTATACACTTAATTTCCCTGGGAGAAGAAGCAGAAGGAAAAAAATGTATTAATTTGCTTTAAAGGAAATTAAATGTTTTATTTTAAGCTTACTATTGGACACTATTGCAACCATCTAAACTTTGCTTTAATGTCTATTTACATAATTTCAATGCATAAAGTGCCATAAGTATTTGAGCCACTCCCTCTAAGTTCCATAAGGATTTTTTTGTCCATTCATTCATTCATTCTCACTTGCTATTCCTTGTATGCTTAATATTAGTATATTCTCAATTAGAAGATGCTTTTGTTACAGATCTCACTCAATCTAAGCATTCTGTAGCTAGTGCTTAGGAATAAATGTGTGTTAATATATAGAATAGCAGCTAAAAAAAGATGGTGAATAAAGTGCTGAATTTCAAGTCAGGAAGATCTAAGTTCAAATCCAGTCTCAGAAACTAACAGCATGACCCTGGGTAAGTCACCTAACCTCTATTTGCCTCAATTTCATCATTTGTAAAATGGAGATAATAATAGCACCTACCTCCCAGGGTGATTGTGAAGATCAAATGAAATGATATTTATAAAGCACTTTTCAAACTTTAAAGTGCTAGATAAATACCAGCTATTATTACTGTAATAATTATTATTTAGCCCAGCTATTAATCTTAAGGAGCAGTTAGGTGGTGCTTGTGATGCGGTTTAGGGGTTAGGGGTCCTGGAACCCCATGCCCAAAAGAATTTGACCCAAGCCTTCTTTCAGCCAAAGACAAGGTTTATTAGAATATTTGTCATATTGGGCAGACTCTTAAGGAGTCTGAACATGGGTAAGCAGTGGCTAGATTTTAGGAATCTGAGAAGTGGCTAGATTATAAGAATCTAAGCATCTTAATGGAGACAAGATGGACCTTATATACAGAAAGACTGTGGGAGGGATCTAGGAGTGGATCTGAATAGGAGTGGCCACTAAACTGGAGTGAACAGGACTCCTGGGACCTGGACAATAAAAACCCTTCCAAGCAATGCTTGCTGACACTAGAAATTTGAAGCCTCTGCTCTGTGAGCTGGATCATGGTCTGAATTTTTATCAAATGCACATGAATGCAGACCCATTTATTCGTAGTGTGTGGGACAGCGACCCTAACCCAAATTAAACTCAGAGACTTCTCAAGGTAGAAAGCAAAGGTTACCTTTATTACAGTCTCGGGAGATGGCTGTCTGCTCCTTCGATATACGTGAAGAGAGAGAGAGAGAGACCGAGTAATGGGGGCCGCCTTATAAAAGCAAGGCTCCACCCAGCACTATCCCTTATCCCCTTAACTGGGAGGTGGGGCTTACATTCCAGGCAAGAAATTCAAAGACAAGGAAAGAGGCCAGAAGCCAAGGGCAAACGGCTCAGGTTGGGGGTGGGGCAGGGCTTATTCTTTCTGTTACGTGCTTAAAAACAGGGTCTGAGTGGGGGAGGATTTTGAAAGTCATAATCAAGAATTATTTGACCCTTTGAGGAGCCTTCACTTCTGAGAGTTCATTTCTCACACTACCTTCTGAACTCATTACCTTAATTACACTGAGAAGTCTTCACTGGGACATCCCATTCAATCCCTCCTCTTGTTCTATACTATGTGAAGACTTCTCACATCCCACTAAATCTTAGTAACCATCAGGGTGGTCTCAAACTGGCACTCAACCCTGACTCTTCAGAACCATCAGCCTGATTTCTTTCCCTTCTATCTTAACCAAAATGGGACAAGGAGTCCTGCATAAAGGGGAGACACAGTGGGAGTAGGATAATTCCCTTCAAATGTTACAATCTAAGTGTTTTAGAAACACAACACAATTTAGAAACAGTAATAACTTTTGTAATACTAACAATAAACTTAACATTAATTGCATTTCCATATAATCGCATATAGAAATTATCATTCTTATGATAGCACCTCTTACATTAAATCCAAATTCAAATTCTTCTCAGCTCTTTCCTCTCTCTCCAACTATCACCCCTTTAAGTAAATATAGGCATTGACAAATCAAAGGGGCAGCCCCTTCATAATACACATACAGAGACCCAAAAGGTAACAATACTAATGCAATTGTCCCTTTAAGATTCAGAAAGTCTTTTCTTGTACAGCTGTCTGGCAGGGAATATCATCAATGAAGTCCTCTGGTCCTTGGTATTCGTTCCAGCCATCTTCAGCATCTCAGCATCTTCTTCTTCTTACCTTCTTGTAGGAACCAGCTTCTGTCCATTCTCCTACAAAAGTGATCTTAGCACAATTTAAAATTACTATTTCTAATCCTTATAACCCTGATCATTCATTTCTTTTCTTTTTTTTTAAACTCAAAATTGAAATTATGACCAATTGTCATGTTCAAGAAATTCACATCAGAACCCAGTGTCTCATACTTTACATTAATCCACAGGCTCCAGTACATACATAGATATATTAAATAATCCATTTTAACAAGTGCATGTAGGATCTTAAATTTTTCAGTCATGCCATGTTTCTCTGATGACATTTACAAAATAAACCACAAGCCATTCTCCTTTTAACATTATTAATTGTAACAAAACTTTAAACAATGATGATATTATCCAAATAACAAAATAACATTCTCACAAACCCCTGACCTAATTGTAAAGAACCCTAACTCATATGGGAACACACACAGGAACGCTAGTCTCAGTTCTATAGTAACCTAAGATGTTACATAATCTCACATTGCCTAAGGAACATCTCTAAAATGAGCCCTAAATAGCTTGCATGCATTTCCACTCCTGTTCATAAAACCTTACTAAATTGGTGCAAAAGTTCTTAAATAACACAAATTCCAGAGTATTAAGGAAACTAAATTCCTAGTTATCACAGAATCCCTCATAAGTCTTTAGTTAAAGGCACATAGAGATGGTTGTTTTCCCAGTCACACAGGACTAGGTTCAAACAATAGGCAGTTCAAAAAGGGAGCTCTGCTTCTCTGGCTTAATGTAAAAATCCAGATCTGTGATCTTCTTACCTAAACATGCTTAAAACTTGGATTTCCATGATAGATACATGTTGGAAGCCAATCATATACATCTGTCTCAAAATTTGCTATCCTATTTAATTAGACATCTATCACATTAGACCTTTGTCTTATTATTTTGTCTAAACATTTCCTCCTTAGGAGGATGTTATCCCTATATTGTTATTATTTGGTCACAAATGTACTTGCATCCTATTATGGTAACTCAGAGATGTTCCAGAGGGACGGGGTCATATATCATATCAGAAGGAAAGAACTTCCTTAGCTCTATTTGATTCCAGGCAGGAGTCATATCTGATATCCAATCATGCAGTCACTGGATGTTAAAAGCAGGGCTTGGGATTAATCAGGTGGTGATTTCCCTTTTTTTTTTTGTTTTGCTTTTAGGCAATTGGGGTTAAGTGACTTGCCCCGGGTCACACAGCTAGGAAATATCAAGTGTTCAGTCTGAGGCCAGATTTGAACTCAGGTCCTCCTGACTTCAGGGCCGGTGTTCTATCCACTGCGCCACCTAGCTGCCCCCCATGATTTTCATTTTTAGAAAGGAAATAGCACAATTGGGAAATAGAGTCAGGAAGATCCTACCTAGGCTGTGTCCAGGGTCATCCTCAGAACTCTTCCCAGGCATAGACATCCACCTTTATCAGTTCTCAGCCTGCAGCACATGCCATTCTACTATTGGCTTCAGGACAACTCAGACAATTATCCTGGTAATCAAAGCTCAAAACAATAGTAAATTTCTGTCTCACAAAGTCACATATCCTAGATAATAAGAATTTAACTTCACATTGGTAACAGTAAGGGACTGATCACAGACAAATACTACTGCTCTCATAATTCCTTTAAACAGTGGATTACAGAAATTTAGATGCTTTAGTATTAATCACTAGCTTTAGATCTGACACTGCTCCCATTGAGACTGTTTCTCTAAAAGCACCCAGTTAAGTCCAGTCCAAGAATACAACAAACCCAGGAATGAAACTCTAAGTTCATAGTAGGTTTGGACATAATTTTTTTGCAAATAGAAATTTAGTAGACTCTCTAAAAACAGTATCAAAGATTTCAAAACTTTTTTTTGTAATAGTATCTCCCTTTCTCAAAAACAGCTTACAATTTTCTAATTACCATAAAATTCCTAGTTACCTAAATTCTCTAGTCAAAAGGTGTCTGTATGAGAATTATGAGATTTTACAAAATCAGGGGTTTTTTTTGCATAATTATCAAGTTTCTTTTCACACACACAAAATACTTTTACCAGTGCTTGGCTTAAACAATAACTCCAAATAGCTTAGTTAACAATTTTAAGCTTCATAAGTGAAAGCCAGATAATCCCAGCTAAAACTTCCCTTTAAACAGAGACAAAACTTGGAAGTTCTCATTTCTTAAATTACAGTACTTAAAAGGAAATGTTACAAAACAGGGCCATATGAAATGTCCCAACAGCCCCAATTCATTCCTTTTTCTCTCTGAAGGCACAATTCTTAATTTGACATTCTGAGTTATAAAATAAATTGCCCTTCCAACAACATAACTAATACAATTGCTTACTAGATTATATCACATTCAGAAATAGGTAAGCAGTATATTAAAAACTTAAAACAGACCCAATAAAGATCTTTCTTTCTGAATTCTTTCACCAGGTCCAGTCTCCTGGGGCCACTCCCAACCCCCTAGACTAGCTTTTCTTTATTATCTACACTAGCCCATCATTGTGTTTTTACTGGTCCAATATCCTCGGGCCACATCCTGATTCAACCTCAATAACACCCCAAATCAGAAATTTGGTGGCTGGCAGCCTGGATTTCCCCTAGGCCCACTAGTCCCTGCCTTAAGAGTCTGGCCCACGTGGCCCATCCCCCAACAAACCCAATAAGTTAACCTGAAAAAAAAGGCCTGGGTTGAACATATATATATATATATATATATATATATATATATATGTATATGTATATATATACGTATATGTATATATATACATATACATACATACACACATATATATACACACACATATATACATTGAGGCCCTAATATGAGAGAATACCTCATTAATTCCAGATACATATCAATAAGTTTTTTTTAACAATAAAATATGTTTGTATCACAGGGCATACATTATAAAATTATCCCCAAAATTGTAATAAACTTTGAAAGAACCCATCATCAATTTAGATGAATGCACTCCCAATCACTTTGACCAGAGAATAATTCATCTCATCATTAATATGTTGAAACTATGACTTTAAACCACCATATATTTTTTATAATAGTCAAGATTTTAAACAAAAATCTCCTATCATACTCTCCATAATCAAATATACCTCACTAGGTATTTAACAGTTTCAAATTATCTCATCTTTATCACTAAAAGACCCATTCAAGAGTTACCTAAACACCATTTCTACCTCACAGTGGTCCCTCAAATTTTACAATCTAAGAGTTTTAGAAATACAATACAATTTAGAAACATGGTAATAACTTAAACAATAAACTTCAGATAACATCAGTTGTATTTCCAGATTATCACAAGTAGAAATTATCAATCTTATTATTCTTAGTACTTTTAACAATTACATTAATAATGCCACATCTCATAACAACCATTTTTTTAACAGTAAACTTAAATCCAATTAGATCTGAATTTATAATCATTAATAATAAACAATTAAAAACATTTTTGTTTTAAATCCAATACTCTTGGCCCTTTAAAAGGAAATATCCTCCACAAATTTATATTTTCCCTTGAAAAGATAAGTGGTAACAATTCCTGCTCTAAATCCTCCTTTTCTTTTCTGCTTCCTTAAGGGAACTAAGAAAAAAAAAAGGTCCCTCTGCTTCTTAGAGGCTTATCATATGGAACCTCCCTCCAGAAAATCTCAGGCTTCAGAAATTTGAACAGGATGTAACCCTTTATAGATAATTGAATAGGGCCTCCCTCTCTCTTCCTGGACTGCTTTTACAACTTTACTACGAATTCTGAACAATTCACTGGTCTTACAAAAAAAAATATTTTATTTTATTTTATTTTTTATTCCAAACCTTTTACTCTCAAACCCTCTATTCACTCTCATTCACACCATGGACACAAACAGGAACACAAAACAGACATAACAAATTGCTGCAGAGTCCTCACATCATATTTAATCAAATTTTTTTTTAATCTTTCCCTTTTTATTTTGGTAGCTCATTCCAATCTTGGAGTCTACTCTCTAAAAGACTATCTTCTGGAATATCAAATGGCAGTTTCTGGTTTACTACTTCAGACTGTGGTTCGTCCATAATTTTCTTACCTATATGTAATTACACAAATGAATTTGGCTGAGAGAGATTGCTCTTCTCTCCGAGTCAGTGACTCAATGATTAACTAACAGAAGAGGTCGTCCTCCCCCTTTAGAGTCACCCGAATGCTCTCTCAGTGTCCCCGGAATTTAGTCAGGCGGGGTTGCTCCCAGCCCCAAGTCAGAGACTTAGTAATTAGTTAATTTAGCTGAGGGTGTCACCTTCCCTCCAGGTCAGGGACCTTACGAATAAAAGGGACATTTGAGAGCTACATTTGTCGGGCTGTATGCATACAACTCACGTGACTGATCTGATTCTTCACTCTATTTCACTCTATTCACCCCGGCCAGCCGGCTTCACACAATCTTATAGCTGCCCTGTGTTTGCTTTCCCCCTTGAGCGTTTCTCTTCGAGACCTTATCCAAATGGAGGGAGGCTCCCTAAATCTGGTCTGAGGGCTATGGAGAAATCTCCAAGGGCTCCCTGACCCCCAGGATCCAGATGGTAGTCTGGATGGGTGAAATCTCAGTGGGACCTCCAAAGCTGTGTGGGACAGCGACCCTAACCCAAATTAAACTCATAGACTTCTCAAGGTGGAAAGCAAAGGTTACCTTTATTACAGTCTCACGAGAGGGCTGTCTGCTCCTTCGATATATGTGGAGGGGGGGGGAGGGAGAGAGGGAGAGAGAGAGAGAGAGACCGAGTAATAGGGGCCGCCTTATAAAAGCAAGTCTCCACCCACCACTATCCCTCACCCCCTTAACTGGGGGTGGGCTTACATTCTAACTGGGAGGTGGGGCTTGCATTCTAAGCTTGAAAGTTTCTTCCTATCCCCTTAACTGGGAGATGGGGCTTACATTCCAGGCAAGAAATTCAAAGACAAGGAAAGAGGCCAGAAGCCAAGGGCAAACGGCTCAGGTTGGGGGTGGGGCAGGGCTTATTCTTTCTGTTACATGCTTAAAAACAGGGTCTGAGTGGGGGAGGATTTTGAAAGTCGTAATCAAGAATTATTTGACCCTTTGAGGAGCCTTCACTTCTGAGAGTTCATTTCTCACACTACCTTCTGAACTCATTACCTTAATTACACTGAGAAGTCTTCACTGGGACATCCCATTCAGTAGCATCCAGCCTCTTAGTCTCCATAATTCAATGCATGTTTACTAATGTGAAAAATGATTATTAATAACCAATAATTTAGAGATTAAGAGCTTTCCCTAGCCTCCTTCTTTCAAAGTCTTGATTTTAAATTCAGTTTTTCCTTTGAAGGCCTTTCTGAAAATGAGATTGACTCTATCTAGGTCAGCCCCCACCCAAGTTTGCTAGTAATTTAATCTAAGGTAGGAAAGCCCATTGTGTTCTACTCAGACTTGAGTGGAGACAGATTCTTTTGTCTAGATAGCCCAAGGCTGGGAGTGGTCTGGTATGCCTGGGAGTAGTCTGGTACAGAGAGTCCTAGGGTGAAATAATGATGGAATGACATCAACCCCTGTTGAAAGGGTATATAAACTGTGTACCCTAAACCCAAAGGGAGCTCTGTTCCAAACTGGCTCCCATGCATGGATGCATGCATGCTACCACTTCGAGAGAAATAAATGCTGACACAACCTAATCCTTTTTGTCTTTCTTAAACTGAACTCTGAAGGTTGACACATTATAATTCCCTATTATATACACTTTTGTTTTTCTATCACCTCAATTAAAGGTTTATGTGGCAGACATACTATTTGTAGCCAGCAAAGACCCCTCTATCCTTTGCTTCTCCACACATACATTGCTCATTATGACGGGGTATGGGCCCAAGCCAGGACCTTTGCTCCTTACCCCAAAAGAATTTGGGTCCCATTTGTTTGGGGCGGGGGGAAGCATGGGGTATAGGCTCTGGAAACTGACGCCCCCTTCAACTCTCCTAGAATTATCCCAAGTGGTCAATTCTCTAGCATTTGCCTGAGGCATCGACCCTTACCAGTTAATTAACTGCCCTTTCATTGTCTCTACCTGGTCCCACCCTAGACTTCCACTCCTTGATCCTATCTACACCCCATTCTCTTGGTCTAGGCATTGGACCTCTAGTCACCCCACTACTTGGCCACTCCTAGATCCCTCCCACAGTCTTTCTGTATATAAGAGCCATAGTGTCTCCATTAAAATCAAGGCAAGGTTCAGTTTCAATCTGGCCAATAGCTCAGATTCAAACTGGCCAATAGTTAAGATTCAATCTAGTCCCTTTGTCAATACAAGCATCACAAATGTTCAGATCCCTTAAGAGTCTGGTCAATATGGTGGATCTTTAATAAACCTTATCTTTGGCTGAAAGAAGGTAAGACCTGCTTGTTGTGACTTTGGGGTCCCAGCACCCCTACACCCCTAAACCTCAGCAATAGCCATTTCTCAAAATGTATGTCTTATTCTACATCTTGAGAGGCGTGTTGGTATGTGCTAAGCACTGAAGATATACATACAAGCAGAAATAATTGAGAAGCTCACTGACTAGCTGTGTGACCCTGGGCAAGTCACTTAACCCCAATTGCCTAAAAAAAAAAAGAATTCAGAAGCTTACATTTTAATAGTGGAAGACAAGTTCCAAAGAAAGCTGAACAAGGGGAATTGTTTGTTCTAGTGCTCGAAGAGGATCAATGACATCAGGAGGGTAATGTCTTGACTTGTAAGTGTATATGTATTCTTCACCTGGTTATGCTCACATTACTCTGCCTCCCTTCCTATAAGTCTGTCCTAAAAGAGCCTGCATTCTGTTACAGGAGGCAGCCTATATATATACATATATGTATATATGTGTGTGTGTGTGTATATACCTACATACATATATATATATATATATATAATATGAGTATGCAGAATACACATAAAACAAATATTGGTAGTTTAGTGTGGGAGAGTACTAGTAGGTGGGATTGTCAGAAAAGGCTTTATCTAGAGAAAACTTAATCTGAGTTTTAAATAAAAGAAGAGATCCTAAGAGGCAGAACTGAAGGAATTTATCCCAGGCACTGAAGACAGCCCGTGTAAAAGAATAGAGGGAGGAGACCAGGGAAAAACAAGGCCAGTTTGTGGAGTGTGAGGAAAGAGAGGCATGCAAGAGGAGGCCCCAAAGGATGGCTGTAGCCAGTGACCAAGGATAAAAAGCTGCCAATACTCAAATTAAATTGGGCGTACTTTGTTTTTACCTCCTTTTGTAGTTCTTTGGTCCTTAGCGCCTTTTCCTCTGCTTCTTATAATAGAAAATTGAAGTCATAAATGCCATCAAAACTCAGGAGTGACCATACTCATACTTTCTTTTACATTATTTTGATAACCAGCTTTCACCTATCTTTCATTTAATTAAAAGCATAGTGGACTTAACTTGGAAACATATTTTATATTATTTACATATGTACATATATCGTTAATAGATAATACTAAAACAGTGGGTTTAACATGAAAATATACTATGTATTATTTATAATCTGTTTTACATTATATGTAATATTGCAACATGTAATTTATATCATTTTATATCATATTTTATCTTATATATTATTATACAATCTACGTATAATAATATATAATCTTTCTGTGAAAATATACATTTGCATGTTAAATCCACTATGTTTTTTAATATCTTTTAACAAATTTACTATACGCAAAATATATTTTTATGTTTTTTATTTATGTATATAGGTATATATGCATATATATAAATAAATAATATATAATATATATATATATATAATGTCCTTCAGCTAAAATAGAACAGACTGAGACTAACTTAAATGAATGAAACTTCTGACAGAATTAATATTTCTTAAAAAAGTGCATTTCTTCAAGTACAGTCGCTCAAAATGCCAGAGGACCTGCTTTAAAGAATGGATAACTTTATCTGTTTCATCAGTACCATGTGGCTCAAACTTTTGAAAGCCATTTGTTCTCATGAGCAAGACTCTTGTGATATTTATGATTCCTTTTCTTTGCCAGGATTTCTCTCCCACCCAACCCAGTAATGAAAAGGGAAGCTTCAGCCCAGCCCAAGTTAAACAATCCAATTTGAGATTAGTAGAGACTGAGTAACTGGGAATCATAGTATTGAAGCAAAGATTTGCAAGTATCTTTTTTCTCCCCATCATTGCCCTTGGCACCACATGTCTGGAGAACACAAGAAGTTTTCTGAGTAAAGCAACTAAAGATCCCTAGACATATGACTTGCTAGCCCTCAAAATTTCTATCTTTAATAACCAATGTTTATGAGAGGATGTGTTATGTATGTAGACAGAAATCAATATGCAGATGTTGTTCTTGTCCTCAAACATTATACCTGAGATGCACTTTTTAAAAAGATAGTAGATCCTAGTCCTGTTGATCCAAATTTACCTGTCCTATTTTTCATTTCAGACTTATTTGGAATCTACTTTTTGCACAATAATTATTTTCACTCTGGGCTATATGCAGGCATTTAAGGTTAATGGGGATCCAGAAAGTATTAGGGAACACAAAGAAGTTCAGATATATAGCATGTGCACTGATGTGAAATGTGCTGTAATTCAGCAAATTTGGGCTTTCAACTTGTCAGGCATTTTTAGTGTTATAACAACAGAGTACTTATCCCATGATCACTTCATTTTGTCTACATATTTATTACTACCACATTCTCTCTTATGTCATATATATTAGTCTATATATTGTGTCTTCCCTATTTTCTGGAGCTACATCCCTACATTATCAATTGTCTGATGGACATCATCTATTGGCATCTCAAATGGCACAAGTTCAAAATGAAATTCATTATCTTGCCTGCCTAAAACCACCTATTTCCATAATTGCTCTGTATGGAGAACACTAACATCCTTTTGATCACCCATGTTTGAAACCTTGGAGTCATCTTCAACCCTTCACCCTTACCTCTCCAGTCAGTCCTCATGTCTTGTTCATTACACCTCTGCAAATTGTCTCTTACATTCTTCTCCTTTATTCCTCTACCCTGGGTCAGGCTCTCATCTCCTCTTACATAGACAGCTGCAATAAGTTTCTATTTGGTTTTCCTGCCTTTCCCCTCTCCAATCTTCCCTCCACACTACTGAAAAACTCACAGTACTCAAGCTCAAGTATGATCATGCCACTGCCTCATTCAAGAAACCAATAACATTCTCAGACTGGCTTTTAAAACCATTACAATCTGACTCTAGCCAATCTTTCTTTTAATTATCCAGTGGCTTCACATTTAGGGTCTTAAAAGTTTTTTTAAAAAATTTATTATGAGCTTCATATGCATCAATGAATGTGAATATTTCAATAGACAAGGAAAAACAACAATTTGTAAAACCAGTTTATAAACATTTGTAAACAAAAAAGTTTGCAATGAAACTCGACTTCTGTCATGCTCAATGTTTTTTCTACTATGAAAAGCTGAGTGGGTTTGGTTTTATGTTTTGTTTATTTTTTGTGGTATGATTTAAATTTAACTCAAGAGTTCCAAAATTTCTCTTCATGTCTATGTCCCCTTCTGAACTTCCTTTTGCTATCTTCTGTTTATTTTTTAAATGATTCATCAACATTCTTTCCTGTCTGTTTTTTCCTTTTAAAAATGTGAGCACTGCCCTGTTGCCTTGCTCTTGCTTCAATCTCCCAAAGTAAAAATAAAAAATAAGAAAAGCTCTTCCCTCTAACAAAGAAGTATAGCAACACAAAACAAATGCACACATTGCATAGACAAACAATATAAATGTTGCAAAGCACTTTACAAAGATCTTATTTTATCCTCACAATCTTCTGGGAAGAAGATGCTATTGTTACTATTCCCATTTTATAGATGGGGAAACTGAGCCAGATAGTTTTTTTTAATTAGTATTTTATTTTTCCCCAATTACATGTAAAAATAACTTTTAGCATTCGTTTTTAAAACTTTAAGTTCCAAATTCTCTCCCTTCCTCCTTTCCCATCCCCTTCATTGAGAAGGCAAGCAATTTGATACAGGTTATACATGTGTAGTCATGCAAAACATATTTCTGTATTAGTCATGTGAAGGAAAACATAGACCCCCCAAAAAAAAAACTTGAGAAAAAATAAAGTAAAAGAAGCATGTTTCAATCTGTATTCAGACATCATCAGTTCTTTCTCTGGGGATGGATAGCATTTTTCATCACAAGGCTTTCAGAGTTGTCTTGGATCATTGTATTGCTGAGAATAGCTAAGTCATTCACAGCTAATCAGCTTACCATATTGCTGTCACTTTGTACATTTTACTTTGCATCAGCTCATGTATTTTCAGATTTTTCTGAGAGCATCCTGCTCATCATTTCTTATAGCACAATAGTATTCCATCATAATCATATACCACAGTTTGTCCAGCCATTCTCCAATTAACGGGCATCCACTCAATTTCTAATTCTTTGCCAGAAAAGAGTTGCTATAAATATTTTTGTACATATAGATCCTTTTCCTTTTTGTTTTTTTATCCATTTTTGGATACAGACCTAGAAATTGTATTGTTAGGTCAAAGGGTATGCATGATTTTCCAGCCCTTTGCACATAGTTCCAAATTGTCCAAATGGTTGAATCAGGTCATAACTCCAACAGTGTGTTAATGTCTCATTTTTCCTACATCCCCAACATTTGTCATTTTCCTTTTCTGTCCTATTAGTCAATCTAATAGGTATGAGGTAGTACCTCAGAATTGTTTTAATTTTCATTTCTCCAACCAATAGTGATTTAGAGCAGTTTTTCATATGCCTATAGATAGCTTTGATTACTTCATCTGAAAACTTCATATCTTTTGATCACTTATCAATTGGCAAATGGGTCTTATTTTTATACATTAGACTCAGTTCTCTACATGTTTGAGAAATGAGGCCTTTGTGAGAAACTTGTTCAAATTTTTTTCACAATTATCATAGCTAAGTGTATTTCTCTCCATCCTATTTTTGACCCCACTTTCCATTTATTCCATTCTCTCTCTCCTTTCACCTCCTTTCCTCAGAAGTGTTTTGCTTCTCACTAACCCCTCCCTCAGTCTGCCTTCCCTTCTATCACCTCTCCTTTCTCTTATCCCTTTCACCCCCCTGTTTTCCTGTAGGGTAAGATAGATTTCTCTACCCAATTGAGTGCATATATTATTCCCTCTTTGAGCCAATTCTGATGGGAGTAAAGTTCATTCACTCCTCACTCCTCTCTCCCCTTCCCCCATCTTTCCCTCCACTGCAAAAGTTTTTTCTTGCCTCTTTTATGTGAGATAATTTATTTCATTCTATGTCCTCCTTTCCTTTTCTCCCAGTACATTCAACTTTCTCAGTCCTTAATTTTATTTTTTTAGATATCCCTTCATATTCAACTCACACTTGTGCCCTTTGTCCATATATACTTCTTCTAACTGCCCTAATAATACATGACCACACATGTATATCCTGTATCAAATTGCTTGCCTTCTCAATGAAGAGGGTGGGAAGGGAGGAAGGGAGAGAATTTGGAACTGAAAATTTTAAAAACGAATGCTAAAAGTTATTTTTACATGTAATTGTGGAAAAAGAAAATACTAAATTAAAAAAAATCTGTCTGGCTCAGTTTCCCCATCTATAAAATGGGAATAATAATAATAGCATCTTCTTCCCAGGAGGTTGTGAGGATAAAATGAGATCTTTGTAAAGTGCTTTGCAACATTTATATTGTTTGTCTATGCAAGAGAAAGGTTTTACGAGTTACAAGTATCATCTTCCCATGTAGGAATGTAAAGAGTTTAACCCTATTAAGTCCCTTATGATTTCTCTTTCCTATTTACCTTTATAGGCTTCTCTTGAGTCTTATATTTGAAAGTCAAATTTTCTACTCAGCTCTGGTCTTTTCATTAAGGATGTTTGAAAGTCCTCTATTTCAAGCCTGAGCCAAAATGGTGGAGTAAAGTCAGGGACTTGCCTGAGCTCTCCCCCAAACCCTTCTACGTACCTTTAAAAATGACTCTAAACAAATTCTAGAGCAGCAGAATCCACAAAAACTTGGAGTGAAACAAATTTCCAGCCCAAGAGAACTTGGAAGATTGGGAGGAAAGGTCTGCTGCACTTGGGTGAGAGTGGAGTGCAGTTCATCCCAGGCCGTAGCCCAGTCCACAGAAAAACAGGAGCAGGCCTTGGGAGTGACTGAATCGTCAGTGGCAGTGGCAGCATCAGCTTCTGGAGCTCTCAGCCCACAAGATGGTAAGGGCATCGAACAACTGGTCAGAGGGAGATTACAGGGGGCTTTTTGCTAACACTGAGGCAGGACTCTTTTGCTTTGCCCATACTTAGATCTGGGTTGCAGACCAAGGTGGCAGTCCCAGGGTGAAGAGCAGCACTAGCATAGCAGAGCTTGCAACAACAGTGGAGGAGAGAACCCTCCTCACAGTTCCAGGGCAGAAAAGAGTGTTTGTGGTCACTCATATACCAGAGCACAGGCAAGGAGTGTAGTAAACACTTCTTAGATCATGCCACCTTGGAAGAATTGAAAACTTACAGGTCCCTAGAAGTATCTCTTAAAACAGCTGCACAAAATTCCTGAAGCTGGGAACATTGTGCCCTCCATCCTAGAAGCAGAGCCCTGCTTTAACAAAGGGTTGAAAATGAGCAAACAATGGGGAAAAAAGCCCTCTGACTATAGAAAGTGACTATGGTGACAAGGAAGATGAAAATACACACTTAGAAGATAACAAAGTCAAAGCTTCTATATCCAAAGCCTCCAAGAAAAATACAAATTGGTCTCAGGCAATGGAAGAGCTCAAAAAGGATTTTGAAAATCAAGTAAGAGAAGTAGAGGAAAAATTGGGAAAAGAAATGAGAGTGATGCAAGAAAATCATGAAAAAAGAGTCAACAGCTTACTTAAAGGAGACCCCCCAAAATACTGAAGAACATAACATGCTAAAAACCAGACTAGGCCAAATGGTAAAAGAGGTCCAAAAAGCATTGAGGAGAAGAATGCCTTAAAAAAAACAAAATTGGCCAAATGGAAAAGGAAGTCCAAAAGCTCACTGAAGAAAATAATTCCTTAAAAATTACTTATCTTGGTTGGTCTTGGGCTGGAAATTTGTTTCACTCTGTCTTTTTGTGAGTTCTTCTGCTCTAGAATTTGCTGAGGGTTTTTTTATTTTTGCTTTTTGGGGAGATAATTGGGGTTAAGTGACTTGCCCAGGGTCACACAGCTAGTGTCAAGTGTCTAAGGCCGGATTTGAACTCAGGTCCTCCTGACTTCAAGGCCAGAGCTCTATCCACTGCATTACCTAGCTTCCCCCTTAGAGTCATTTTTTGCAGGTATTTGGAGGGGTTTGTGGGAGAGCTCAAGCAAGTCATTGCTTTTACTCTGCCACCTTCCTCAATTCTAATTTTTAAAGAATTATTTTCTTCAGTGAGCTTTTGGATCTCTTTTTCCATTTGGCAAATTCTATTTTTAAAATTTTTTTTTCTTTTCTTGCTTTTTTTTTTTCTTGGCTAGGCAGTGGGGTTAAGTGACTTGCCCAGGGTCACACAGCTAGTAAGTGTCATGTGTCTGAGGCTGGATTTGAACTCAGGTCCTCCTGAATCCAGGATCAGTGCTCTATCTGCTGCACCACCTAGCTGCCCCTCAAATTCTACTTTTAAGGGAGTTTTTTTCTTCAGTAAATTTCCATTTGGTCAATTCTGCTTTTCAAGGCATTCTTCTCCTCATTGACTTCCCCCTTCCCCTTTCACCATTTGGCCTAGTCTGTTTTTTAAGGTGTTATTTTCTTCAGTATTTTTTTTGTTTTTGTGTGTGTGTGTCTCCTTCACCAAGCCAGTGACTTTTTTTTCGTGATTTTCTTGCAAAAAAAAAATCAAAAAGGATTTCTCTTCCCAATTTTTCTTCTACCTCTTTTACTTGATTTTCAAAATCCTTTTTGAGCTCTTTTATAGCCTGAGACCAATTCATATTTTTCTTGGAGGCTTTGGATGTTGGAACTTTGACTTTGCTATCTTCCTCTGAGTATGTTTTTTGATCTTCCTTGTCACCATAGTCAACTTTCTATGATCAGAATTTTTTTCTGTTGCTTGCTCTTTTTTTTTTTTTTTGGTCTAGGCAATGGAGTTAAGTGACATTGGATTTGAACTCTGGTCCTCCTGAATCTAGGCCCAATGCTCTATCCACTGCACCACCTAGCTGCCCCCTTGTTTGCTCATTTTTCCAGTCCATTTCTTGAATTTGTTAAAGTGAGGCTCTGCTCTTGGGGTATAGGAAGCACTGTCTCAAGTTTCAGGGGTTTTTTGTGTGGTTTTTTTCAGGGCTAATTCTGTTAAGTTTTCAATTCTTCCAAGGCGGTATGATCCAAGGAGAAGTGTGCTTACTACTCTCCTGGCTTGTTCTCATGAGCGACCATAAGCTCTCTTTCCTGCCCTGGAATTGTGATGAGTATCCCTGTTCCCCTGCAGCTGCAAGCTCTGGTGTGCTAGTGCCCCTTCTCACTCTGGGACTGCAACCCAGGACTACAAACCAGATTTGAGCATGGGGAAAGCAACAGAGTCCTGCTCCCAGTGCTAGCAAAGAGACCTCTGTATTCTCCTTCTGACCAATTGTTCCACCCCCTTATTGTCTGTGGACTGAGGGCTCCAGAAGCATACACTATAGCGGCTGATTCAGTGGCTCCCAAGGCCTACTGCTGGTTTGCTGGGGCCTGGTCTGCACTGGTGTGGCCTGCGCTGGATTGCGCTGGATTGCGCTCCACTCTCACCCAGGTGCAGCATCCCTTTCCTGCTGACCTTCTAAGTTGTCTTTGACTGGAAAACTATTTCACCCCATTCTTTTGTGGGTTCTGCCATTGCAGGACTTGTTTTATGGCATTATTTAAAGATGTTTAGAGAGGTTTTGGGGAGAGGTCAGGCAAATCATTGCTTTTTCTCTACCATCTTGGCTCTGCCTCCTGAGGCAGACAGTTTAAGTGAATTGCCCAAGTTCTAACAAGTAGGAAGTTTCATTAGTGTGGATTCTGTCTTGATGGGCAGAAATCTTAATGCCTACACACCTCTTGTAGGCATTTTTCATAAGTTGCTTTGCCAAGAGGAAAAAAAAATAGAATTAAAAAAATTGTCATGATGGTTAGGTGAAAAGCCTCTCAACTTTGCTAGGCTAGGTCTTCAACAACATTTGTACAATCTGTTGCCAGGCACCTCTGCAAAAACTTGCAAGTTTGGTAGGTCATGCCAGAGTATGAACTCCACAGTCATTGCCTTTGAGAAGCCAGGATCACCTTCAAGACATGATAAGGAATCAGAGCAGAACTCTGTAAGATGCTAAAGTACAATTCTTAAGTTCAATGAAGAATATTTCCATAGACTTCATGAGAGAAATTCCAAGAATTTCCTGTTTCTAAAATAATTTTAACCTTGTTTTTCTTTCATTTTATTTTTATGTCATACATATTTACAAATATATCCTTTCCTTTCCCCTATCCAATGAACCATCCTCTTGTAACAAAGATGTCTTTTTTTTTTTTTAGCATTTCGGCAAAACTAACATATTGGACCTCATAGTACATACAATAATCCATACCCACATTCCCTTCCCTTTGCCACTGAAGAGAATGAGATATATTTTTTCAATTCTTCTTTGGGACCAAGATCCATCATGATAATTACACAGTGTTCCATTTCATTTTGTTGTTATTATTCTTTCCATTTTCATTGATTTTATGTATATTTTTGTCTTCTCAGTTCTGGTTACTTTTCTTTAGTCACACTAGATTCTTTGCAAAGAAACAATTTCTTTAACTTCATTTTTTTTTTAAAGTTTTGAGTTGGGAAGGGAAAGGAAGAGAGAGAGAGAGAGAGAGAGAGAGAGAGAGAGAGAGAGAGAGAGAGAGAGAGAGAGAGAGAGAGAGAGAGAGGAGAGAGAAATTGCATGCTTTCAGTCTGTATTCAGACAGTATCAGTTTCTTCTCTGAAGGCTGCTAGTGTGCTTCACCATTAGTCCTTTGAGCTTGTCTTGGATCACTGTATTGTTGAGAATAGCTAAGTCATTCATAGTTCTTTATCATCCAATATTGTTTTAACATGTAATGGGGAAGAAATAAAATATATTAAAAAAGAATTGCAACACATTAACAAAATGATTAGAATTGTATTCAGCAACTTAACTTATAAGTATATTTATAATCAATTTAAAGTCTAATATTTTAAGCCTCATCAGATCATATAGCAGCTGTGTAATACTGCTCATTAGGTACTTGACGTTTCACCTTAACCCTGGGCTCTGTTTTATTATTTCTGCCATTTATCTGCTGGTAAAAGGGTCCGGGTTTGGCCACTTTCCAGCTAGTGGCCAAATTTTCAGATACAGAAGCTTTCCCTATTACCAAGCACTGCTGCCACCATGCTAATGGATATTGCTGCTGCCTCCATACTCTCAAAAGATGCTTGTGCCAAAGCTACCCATCTCAAGACCTTTTGAAACTTATGGGGTCTCCTGGATACTTTCATCTCAAGATACTACAATCAAGAAAGTAAAACACTCTAAAACTAGATGGAAGAGAAGACAGCCACCCTTTCCCTTACTGAACTCTTGGGACCAGCTCAAAATATTTCACAGCTGGAAAAAAAGAGAATTTCAAGAACCAAGTAGCTCAATACAGCTCCTGATTCCTTATGGTTTAGTAGCCAATTAGGAAACTTTTGGTCATTAGGCAATGTAAGTCCTTGCACATGACTGGAAATAGCAACCTCCCTTCCCACCACCAAACCCTCCCCAACTCCAGCTTCAATGAGGTGGACCAGCACAAAGCAAATAATATCTTCCCATTTTCCAAGGAATGGTCCCATTAGCCAGTTCAACTATATTACATTTGAATCCCCAGAGCCTAGCACAATGCCTTATACTTAGTGGATGCTCAATAAACATTTGTTTGATGAATCAAAACCAGATCTGGTTATGGTCTCTTCAGCTAACAATAGAGAACAAATTATTTTGCTCATTTTTTTAGCTTCTTCCTACTGCTGCATCTCAAAATGCCACACAAAATTTCCTCATTATCATATTATCAACCTGTGTATGTTTTCATATCCTAAAACTTCTCAGACTGATGGTCACTCAATCTTTTCTCAGTTTGTATTTAGGCTGCTCATTATCCCTTTCTAAATTCAATAACTTTTACTTTGATTTTTCTTTAATTTTATACAACTTGATATAAATTGTTTCTTGAATTTCTGTAGTGTTTTGGATTATACTTTTCTGCCTTTCAAATTTCTAGTAATTTCACCATATACAGCCTATTGAATGGGGCATCAATTGCCTGACTTTAAAGCTTTAAAAATAATGCTATTGTATAACTGCCTGGGAATTTTTCACAAGAATGACAAATAAGTCTTTTGAATCAAAAATTATTATGAAAGCCTTGCTCGAAAATTGGGAAAGGCAAGAAAATCAAAGTTTTAAAGAATAGTTACAATTTGGTATATAACATATATATACATATATAATATATATAATTCCACTGAAGATGACTGTGTTGTTGTAGAGTTATGACTGCATGAATACAGTTATTCCTTATGGTGATTTGTAATTTCTATTTAACAAGATGGAATGTCTCCATTGATTTCTAGGACTATAATACACCTAACTTTCATTTTGCAAAAGATAAATCACCAGTGAATTAGGAAAGTAGTTGAGTATATTAGACTAAATGTTGCCTTTGAAGGATTAAATTTATATTCTTGCAACATTCTTAGGCTCAAAATTTTCCTCTTATCCCCACTGTATTTTTGGTTTATGTAATTTCCAGTTAATTGACCCAAATAATGGGAATCAATTTATACTGGTTAAACTTCCTTAAGAAAGAGTGACAGTTTGTTAATGTCTATTCTTTTCATTATTTCTCATTTTTTTGCATTAGTACTTTAAAGTAATTACTTTCAAATTATTTTAATTGCACACTATATCTTTTTCTCATATTAAATCTTTCTTCTAATTTGGTATTGCTTTTGGCATTAGTTTTAACAAATCAAATATCTGCACAGCCAAATTGTGTTAACTATTTTATCAGTAAGCAATCATTCCCTGTCACTTTCATTTTTTTTGTGATGTTATTTCATGCTTTGTCATATTCAGTATCTTGATTCTCTCATTTTGAATAAAGTATTCATAATATATAGGCTCCCTGCACTTCTGCATATTCTATAAGTTTTTGACTTCTCTCTTTCTTAATCCTAAGCCATTGTTCCAATACAGTTTTTGCTGTCTTCCTCTGTTTTGCACAATACATTAAAGGCAATAATACAAATCAATCCCTACCAAAAAGAGATAAGAAGAGCCTAGAAACCAGTTCAGCCAGAAACTATTTGATCTTCCTGCCAAGTAGAGAAATATGGCAGCCAAAGTTACATCAGTTTAGAATATATCCTCATCTGTAAAATCCTGTGTTGGAAAGTGGTAGAAGATTCTGAGCACTATTGCTTTATAAAACAGTGAACAGTGGTAGAATGAAAAACAAGCCACCCCCCAAACTAGCTCATCCTGAGATCATTTAAGGACAAAACCAGAAAGACCACAAATATATGAAAAATGGAAAAACCTGTCAAGATTCCTATAACAAATTACTTCTCCTTCAGTGACAGTGGAATCACTGTATAAAGCATATAAATGTGAGCAACACAGAAGAGATCTATATGACACAATTTTGGAAGTGCAGAGGCATCAGTTCTTAAATATTGGGACTTACCATTTTTGTTTTATGTACCCCCCTGGACACCTTTTGTTATAATTCAGAATATATAATGGTTAAAAGCAATTTTTTTTCCCTGTTAAGTAGTCATTTTGGGTGGGGGTTTAGCCTGACAGTTTTGTGTACATTGCTCCCAGAACTCAGATTTTCATGAACTGCCAATAAATTCTTTCCTTTTCCCCAGGGCCATTCTTGTGATAAGAAAAGTGGATAAGGTGATAGTTTTTGGTATGAGTGTTGAAGCAGTCATTCCAAATGTAGCCTAATTAGGGAACTGTTTAAATATCAATATCTAACAATGAAAAATGTAAATAGATCTCATCTCTCAGACAAAAAAAAATGCATTGTAAGGTTAATGTTGCTATTTCTGGAAGAGAGACTGTTTTGGACAAGCACTAGAACTATATAATTTTAGAGGTAGAAAGAACCTTAGAGAGAGATCATATGCTTCCCCTTACTTCCCTCCACACATACCACAATTTTAGAGATGATGAAGCTAAAACCCAGAGAAGACAGAAGATATATAGAAAAGACACAGGGAAGACGTGAGTGAAATGGTACTGAGATCTTAGAGGTGAGAAAAGAGAAGAGAAACAAGTGAAAAGTAGCTGACAGTTGGACTTCTGGGCAAGACCCATTTGACAATAACTGAGGGTTTTTTTTTTTTGTTTGTTTGTTTGGTTGGTTTTTTGCCTATAAGGCTTCAGCAGTCGTCTGCTAAATGTAGATCAAACACTTGAGCAGATGAACAGTAGGGGAGTCTGCATAAAGGAAAAGCTTGCTGACCATCAGCATTGTGGAATTGGCTACCTACAGAATTAAGGAGTCCCATTAGGTAGTGGTCTTCAGGTCAGTGCCTTGATGAGCACTTGCATGAGATCTTATAGAGGGAAGCCTCTCTCTTCCCTCTCTGTTGCAGTGGGTGCTTCCCAAAGACTACCCTGAAGTGGTCCTCTTGCCCATAATGTTGCAGAGGGAATTCCCATTCAGGTTTGAGTTTGGCGGAATAAACCTCTAAAGATCATCACCTCTCATCTGGATTATTGCAATAACGTCTTAATTGGTTTCCCAACTGGTGTTCTGTTTGGTTTCTCTCTTCTCTCCCATCCATTCTCCACATAGTGATCTTCCCAAAGTGTAAATCTGATCGAGTCATCCTCCTATGGGGTGAATTCTAATGGCTTCATAATGTTTCCAGGATCAAATATTTTAAGCTCCTCTATTTAACTTTTTAAAACCCATCACAATCTGTCCCCAACTTACTTTTCCAATCTTATTATACTTTACTCCCCTTCTAAACTCTACAATCTGACCCAATTGGCCTTTTTACTGATTCCCCACCTCTGTACTTTAGCAATGGCTAACCCTTATGCCTAGAATGTACTTCCTTCTCACCCCTGCCTCTTAGAATCCCCATTGCCTTTAAAACTCTGTTTGAGCAACACCTAAAAAGCCTTTCCTGACCCCCTCACCCCCAACTGTAAGTGCCCTGCAACTGAAAATTAATTTGTATTCATTTTGTATATATTTATGTGAATGTTCTCTCCCTGAATGGAGTGTGAGCTCACCGAGGGAAAGAGCTCTTTCACTTTTGTCTTTATATCCCCAGTGCCTAGCATAGTGCCTGGTTCCTTTATGGTTGTCCTTTGTGTTCAAAATGACATCACTAAGTTGGGGTGAAGGTACAGTGTATCTGACTGTGGCTGATCAGTCCAGCAGGAGCTTAGAAGGCTCTACCACACGTAAGGCATAAATAGTTTGTATGAACATTTGGAGTGGAAATGTGTCTAAATATGCTCATGTCATATTTCTTTTGAGCGACTGCAATTCTGCTTTGCTCATAGAGCACAGCTTCTTCTTTGACGTGAGCATAAATGCTTGTTTGACATTTATTCATTGATCACTTCTGGCTTTAGGGTTATGGGATTATATGGTTAAATAACTTTTATTCAAGTCAATTCAATAAGCATTTATTAAGCACTTACTCTGTGCCAGGTATTTTGCTACACTGGCAGATGGTCACCTAGCTAGTTTGTGGTAGAGCCAGGACTGTACCCAAATCTCTTCACTCCTAATCCAATTCTATTCCCATTAATTATGTAGTTCTTTCCTTTTTAATTCCTTTCCTTACTAATTTAATTAAAATAATTAGTAAATTAAGGAATTAGTAAATTCATACTTGCATTTTTCCTAATCTCCTGTAATTTGGATTTGTTGTTCCAAGCCAAAAACCTTTGCTCTGCTACTTTTTTCCTCCTATTCTCCTGTCTATGAACTCAACCCTACCACTCCCCACCTCCTCCTTGGTCCTCCCTATTCCCAGCTGTTTTAATAGCAAGCAAATTTCCTTTTGTCCTATACCTCTTTCTGTTATACTCTTTCCATCTTCTTAAGCTCACAGAAGGGACATTAACATAAATCAGTTTTCTTACCCTTGTTCATTCTTACCAGGGCTGCCTGCTCCTTCCCCCATGCCCCTGACATCTTGGACCAAAAGGATTCAGTAGCACTCATCATTCCCTACTATCACTTCCAGACTTCCATCTGCTTCCGTTACTTAGCAACCCTTTCTCCTTTTAGGTTCACTCCATTCCCCAGCCAGGGTTCTTATTGATGTCCTCTACTGGTCTCTAGGCAACTCTCCCAGCATTCTAAAGCAATATAGCACTTAACCCACAGTCTTCCTTTCCAGCCTAACTCCTCTCCTTATACTTAGGGGCTTTGACATTCATTTTCATGTTTTTTCCAAACACTTTGTATTCCCAGTTCATCAACCTAGCTATTCCTGTGACCTGTGCTTTCACTGTCCACCCAAAGGAGAGAAGACTCATTAGAGTATTATTATCTGTGTTTGCTCCACACTCACGATTTTGAATTCTGAGAATTTTCTCCCTGATCATTGTCTTCTCTCCTTCCTTCCTCATGACTCTAGAGTTAAATACTTAATAAAGCAAACTGAAGCTTGGGACAGAACTTAGATTAAAAAGGCCAAGGTCTCCCTCTACATCCAGGGCCATCTCTAGTCATCCTGACCTATATCTTGCAACTGTACCCAGAT
Source organism: Phascolarctos cinereus (assembly GCF_003287225.1). Lineage (NCBI taxonomy): Eukaryota > Metazoa > Chordata > Mammalia > Diprotodontia > Phascolarctidae > Phascolarctos > Phascolarctos cinereus. The sequence continues at coordinate 79,095,454 of NW_027556402.1, read as the reverse complement.
GGCTCCAAGGAGAAAGTGAGGCTGGTGACTTTGCACTGCCCTTCCTCACTTAAATCCAATTCAGACTCATGTCATGGTATCACCTCCCTGCTGTCACGGTCCTCTTTGAGAATGAAGGACAAACAATAACCACCTCTGTGAGTAGTAGTAGGAGCTGCCCCACTGGGGATCCACCTGGAACTGGACAGTTGGGCAACACAGCTTTCTTTCCTTCCTTCCTTCCTTCCCTTCCCTGCTCTATAGCCATCCTTTTAGCCATCTTTTAATTACACTGTCACATTTGCCACAGCATATTTTCCAAACCTTGTCCTCCTGCCTCAAGCTCTCAACACCATCCATGTGTCTTCTTCTTCAGATTATAGGACATAGATTCAGAACTATAAAGGACTCCAGAGGCCAATGCTAACTGTACTAAATGCTGGACATGCAAAGAAAAGCAAAAATAATCCCTGCTCTAAAGGAGCTTACATTTTAATGGGGGATGCAATATGAAAATAACTAGGTACATATGAGTTAATCATTTTACAAATGACCTTGCTTGTTATTTTACTGAGAAAACTAATACCATCTATAGTAAGTTCCCTCAGAACTTTGTTTTCACTTGTATTTTCCTCTAGTCACTGAATAAGTGCTTCACAATTGCCTGTTGACTGATTGTGAAAAGGTGACTCTTCTCTTTCCTAAAAATCCTTATACTTTTACCCCTTTTTAACCCCTTACCATTTCCTTCAGGATCATGCCTCATTAATCATTCCCATCCTCAGTCTCTCTCTAACCAGTGCTTTTTATCAGATGCCTATGAACATGTTCAGATCTCCTCTACCCTAAAAAATCCTTCATTTGATTATACCATCCCCTCAGACTATCATCCTACATCTTTCCTTGCTTTCACTGCTAAACGCTAAAATAAGGGTAGGTCTAAAGGCTGAAATGCTTTGCTAAGGCATATAAGTATGCTTATTTATTTATTATTTATTTTGCTTTTTTGGTGAGGCAATTGGGATTAAGTGACTTGCCCAGGGTCACACAGCTAGTTAAGTGTCAAGTGTCTGAGGCCAGATTTGAACACAGATCCTCCTGACTCCAAGACAGGAGCTCTATGCATAATGCCACCTAGCTGCCCCTTAAGGCACATATATATATAAGTATATATATAAATATAGATGTAGATACAGTTATAGATATAGATATAGATATAGATATAGATATAAATATAGATGTAGATACAGTTATAGATATAGATATAGATATAGATTAGATATAGATTAGAAATAGAAATAGAAATAGAAATAGAAATAGATATAGATATAGATATTTATGGAAGGCCAGGAATGACTAAGTAGGAAAGATAAGGACTTAACCTTAAGGCTTAACTTTGGTAATTGTTTAGATTCATTGGGAAAACAGTAACACGATATGGTAGGTCCTCAAAGATATTCAAAGAATCAGGTCCACAGAGGTTAGTGACATTGCTGGGGCAGAGCTCTTTCCAAAATGAAACTAGAGGCACTGGATCTGAATTTGTAGGTTAAGTAGGGAATATAAAGAACTTCAACCCTAAGCTGTTGGAGACTCAAGCCCCAATGATCAGGATTTTTTTTTTTTGAGGGGAAGGAGATAGGGTTGGAATTATGATCTTATTAATATAGGGAACTCTGTGTGTGTGTGAAAGTCCTTGTAATGCTGATCAGCACTTTTTTTGCATCTTATTGTCTTAGAGAGTTGACTGGTAATGCAGTTCAAGAAATCGACTTGGGCCTGATGGCTTTGGATAGCTAGGAATGGCTCTTCTCAGTGTTTTAAAGAACTTGGTGCCCAAAGCAAAGAATATTCTGGAAGTGAAAAAGTCTTTTCTTTGTTCAGTCCTGTCCAACTCTTTGTGACCCCATTTGGGGTTTTCTTGACAAAGATTTCCTTCTTCAGCACATTTTACAGATGAGGAAACTGAGGCAAACAATGTTAAGTGACTTGCCCAGGGTCACACAACTAGTAATTATCTGAGGCCAGATTTGAACTCATGAAGATGAGCCTTCCTGACTCCAGGCCCAGCATTCTATCCACTGTGCCACCTAGCTGTCCAAAAGCTGTCTATTAAAGGAACAGAAAAACCAAGAAGGTTGTTTGTTTGTGTGTGGGGGTAGAGGTGGGGGGCAGGGTGCTGAGTTTTTTTCTCCCCATGGAAAGATTTTACCTGATCCTTTTGCAGAGTGTTTTAAGGACTTCTGCATTTAGGAAGCACTTATTCAGTGACTAGAGGAAAATACAAGTGAAGACAACGTTTTGAGGGAACTTTCTATGGATGTTATTAGTTTTCTCAATAAAATAACAACCAACGTCATTTGTAAAATGATTATTTGGCAGAGAAAGACAGAGAGATGAAGAGAAACTCCCTAGTTACATTTCTAATTAAGTTGTGCCTGATGACCACAGGACAAGCAAGACAACTGGAGAGCATCCACATGAGACCAATAGGAAGCAATATCCAAAAGACTCTATGTCTGACAGAGAGGATGTATTTAGAGGAGCATTTACTATGCATCTGCTATGTGCCAAGCACTGTGCTAAGGGCTGGGGACACAAAGAAAGAGGACGGGAAGGGAAGAATTCCTTCTCTGTTTTAGAACTTCACTGTCTAATAGGGAAGACAACATGCAAACAACTAGGTACAAGCAAGATATGTATAAGACAAATTGGAGGCAATCTCAGAGGGAAGGTATTTGTATTAGAGAAGACTGCACATTTGATGAGATCAGCAGTATGAGTAAGAGCAATACAATGACAACAACAGATAGCAACAGCTCTGCAGCATTAGAAGCACGGGTTTTTTCCCCTTTGTACATGTACTTTGAACATGTGTGTTCCCTACATAGCAGCCTTACCAAACTGTTTCTTTCACTGATGCTATGTCAATTTGCGGGAGAAAGTAGCTCTGGTTTATGAAGGAAATGTTTTATTGCTACTTTTCTTACTCTGACATTTGTTACACGTCTATGCTTTGAACTAACTCTTCTTTGGATGACTAGTTATGGTATATGTATCAACGGTGTCATGAACAATGGTTCTTAATGGGGGGCAGAGCCAAGATGGAGGAGTGAAAGCAGCGACTTGCTTGAGCTCTCCTCCAAACCCCTCCAAATACTCATAAAAAATGGCTCTAAACAAATTCTGAAACAGCAGAACCCACAAAAAGACAGAGGGAAACAAATTTCCAGCCCAAGACAACCTGGATGATTGATCAGAAAGGTGTATCGCGCTGGGCTGGGAGCGCAGTGCAGCATGGGCACGAAGGCCCCGGCAAACCTGGAGCAGGCCTCAGAGCACTGAATCTCGGGCAGCTATGGCAGTTTCCAGACTCCTCAATCCATGAATGCCAAAGACAATTTAGAAGGTCAGTGGGAAAAGTCTGTTTCTGCGGTGCTCAGAGAGGAAGGCAGGGTTTCAGCTCCATTCCCCAAGAGCATGGCCCTGGGGGGGGGCAGCTGCTTCCCAAGCTTCCAGCCCACAGACTGAGGGGGAATCCAGTGGCTGATCAGAGAGGGACTGCAGGGATCTCTTTGCCAGTGCTGAGGCAGGAATCTCTTGCTTTGCCCGTGTTTGGATCTGGGTCACAGTTCTGGGCGGTGGTGCTGGGGTGAGGAGGAGCGCTGGCGTGGTGGAGCTTGGAGTGGCTGTGGAGAGGAGCCCCTTCTCACAGTTACAGGACAGAAAGGAATACTTGTGGTCACAGGCCAGGAAAGGAGTAAACACCTCACCCTTTATCATACCACCTTGGAAGAACTGAAAATTTACAGGTCCCTACAAGTATCTCTGAAAACAGCTGTACAAACCCCTGAAGCTTGGGACAGTACATTCTCTACATTGGAAGCAGACTCTTACCTTAACAAAGAGTTTAAAACTCAAGTAATTGGCCGGGATCATGAGCAAGCAGTGCAAAAAGAGTCAGACTATATTATCTTACTTTGGTGAAAAAGAAGATCAAAATATACAACCAGAAGAAGACAACAAAGTCAAAGCTCCTACATCCAAAGCCTCCAAGAAAAATATGAATCAGTCCCAGGCCTTGGAAGAGCTCAAAAGGGATTTTGAGAAGCAAGTAAGGGAAGTAGAGGAAAAACTGGGAAGAGAAATGAGAGTGATGCAAGAAAATCAAAAAACAAGTCAACAGCTTGCTAAAGGAGACCCAAAAAAATACTGAAGAAAATAACACCTTAAAAAATAGCCTAACCCAAATGGCAAAAGAGGTCCAAAAAGCCAATGAGGAGAAAAATGCCCTAAAAAGAAAAATTGGCCAAATGGAAAAGGAAGTCCAAAAGATTACTGAAGAAAATACTTCCTTAAAAATTAGAATAGAGCAATTGGAAGCTAGTGACTTTATGAGAAATCAAGACACTGTAAAACAAATCCAAAAGAATGAAAAATTAGAAAACAATGTGAAATATCTCATTGGAAAAACAACTGACCTGGAAAATAGATCCAGGAGAGAGAATTTAAAAATTATTGGACTATCTGAAAGCCATGATCAAAAAAAGAGCCTAGACATCATCTTTCAAGAAATTATCAAGGAAAACTGCCCTGATATATTAGAACCAGAGGGCAAAATAGAAATTGAAAGAATCCACAGATCTCCTCCTGAAAGAGATCCCCAAAGGAAAACTCCTAGGAATATTGTAGCCAAATTCCAGAGTTCCCAGGTCAAGGAGAAAATATTACAAGCTGCCAGAAGGAAACAATTCAAGTACTGTGGAAACACAATCAGGATAACACAAGATTTAGCAGCTTCTACATTAAAGGACCGCAGGGCATGGAATATAATACTCCGGAGGGCAAAGGAGATAGGATTACAACCAAGAATCACCTACCCAGCAAAACTGAGTATAATCCTTCAGGGGAAAAAATGGTCATTCAGTGAAATAGAGGACTTTCAAGCATTCCTGATGAAAAGACCAGAGCTGAATAGAAAATTTGACTTTCAAACACAGGACTCAAGTGGAACATGAAGAGGTAAATAGGAAAGAGAAATCATAAGAGACTTATTAAGATTGAACTGTTTACATTCCTGCATGGAAAGATGATATTTATAACTCATGAGACCTTTGTCAGTATTAGGGTAGTTGGAGGAAAAAAATTATATATATATAATAGATAGATAGATAGATAGATAGATAGATAGAGATAGATAGAGGCACAGGGTGAGTTGAAGATTAAGGGGTCATATCTGGAGAATAAAATTAAGGGATGAGAGAGGATATACTCAGAGAAGAAGAAAGGGAGAGGTAGAATGGGGTAAATTATCTCACAAAAAAAAACAGAAAAGAAAAGTCTCTTACAGTGAGGGGAAACAGGGGAAGGTGAGAGGGAATGAGGAATCTTATTCTCATAGGATTTGGCTTAAGGAGGGAATAACATACACATTCAATTGGGTATGGAAATCTGTCTTACCCTACAGGAAAATAGGGGAGAAGGGGACAAGAGAGCAGGGGATGATAGAGAGGAGGGCAGATTGGGAAAGGGGTAATCAGAAGTAAATACTTCTGAGGAGGGACAGGGTCAAAAGAAAGAATAGAATAAATGGGAGGGCAGGATAGGATTAAGGGAAATAGAGTTAGTTTTTCACAACATGTCTACTATGGAAGTGTTTTGCATAACTGCACATGTATAACCTATATTGAGTTGCTTGCCTTTTCAATGAGGGTGGGTGGGGAGGGAGGAAGAGAGAAAATTTGAAACCTAAAGTTTTAAAAACACATGTTTAAAAAAATGTTTTTACATGCTACTGGGAAATAAGAAATACAGGAAATGGGGTACAGAAGTCTATCCTGCCCTACAGGAAAATAGAAGGGGAAGGGGATAAGAGAAGGGGGAGAGAGATAGAAGAGAGGACAGACTAGGGGAAGGGATATTCAGAATGCGTGCCATCTTGGGGTGGGGGGAAGGGTGAGATGGGGTGAAAATTTGGAACTCAAAAACTTGTGAAAGTGAATGTTGAAAACTAAAAATAAATTTAAAAAAACAGAAAAAAAATAAAGACAGATTTTGAAATGTCAAAAAAAAAAAAACAAACCCAAAAACAAAACAAAAAAACCCCCAGTGGTTCTTAATGGATGAAGACAGACAGAGTACCCTGAATCTGGTGTGGCAGAGTCACACTCATATGTGTGTGTGCATGTGTGTTAGGGGTGTGATGTGGCCAGATTAGACACTTTAAAAAAAGGTAATCTACCTTCACTACCTCCATTTCCTTAGAACCTACTCACTTTCCATTTCCTTGTAATACGGCTTTCTATCCTATTACGTTGGTAGAATTTCTTCTCCTGGCACACCAGTGACCTCTTAATTGCTACATTTATGGCCATCAGATGGAGTCTCCATCCTCTTTGACCATCTCAGATACTTTTGACATTGCTGACCGTCCCCTATTCCTAGACATTCTCACCCGTTGTAGCTTCTACTGAGTCTCCTTTACTGGATCATTATTTATCTCCTCTCCTCTAAGCTTGGGTGTGGCCCAGAGCTTTAGTCTATGTCCTCTTCTCTCACTATACTTTCTCCCTTGGTCAGTTCATCAACTTCCGTGGGTTTACCAAAATTACTTCTACATCTATTTATCTAGCCTTAATATTTCAACAGAATTCCATATTACCAATTGGTTGCTGGATACCTCTCTCTTTATCCCATCGTTCTCCCTCTCTCCATTCACAGAGCTTCCATGCAATGTCAGGATCTTATCACCTCCAGTTTGAAGTGTTGTAATAGTCTCTTAATTGGTTTTCCTGCTTCTAGTCTCTTTCCTCTCCATTTTATTTTCTACATAACTACATATGTATGATTTTGTGTGTGTGTGTGTGTGTGTGTCTGTCTGTCTGTCTGTAATTTCCCAAAACACAGGAATGACCCATGACTCCATGCTCAAAAACCTGCAGTGACTCCTTATTGCCTCTAGGATAAACAAAATCTTCAGCCAGGTATTTATGGTCCACAATAATTAAGCTCCAGTCTGATGTCTCAGCCTAATTTCATATTACTCACTTTAACACATACTATGTTCTATACCAACTTGACTACTACATGTTCTTCAATTCAATGTTTCTTCTCTCACTTCCACATACTTTCTCAAAGTTGTCCCTCCTCCTGGAATTCACTCCATCTTTAGTAGTGATGTCAAAATATATAGGAATCACATTGTTTGAGGAGGGCCTTTAAGGCCTTTCTTCTTCTGTGTCAGGCTATTTTAAAATATCTACAAGCTATTGCTTCAAATGGAACCATTAGATAGATTCCTTATCATTCTTCCGTGGTCTAAGTGCCACCTCCTCCATGCTGCCTTCCATGATTCACTTCCTGTTAATTTCCTCTCCATTGTTAACTATGCTTTGAGTATTTTATCTGGCTTTGCCTTAACCCCCTTTACTCCTTCCTTTGAATTATATTTTTCTGTGTAGATGTACATAGTTCAAGTATAATATAAGCTTCTGGAAAGCAGTGTCTGTTTTACTGTTTCCTTTTTCACAGTGCCATACTCGTAGTAGGCCCTTAAAAAGTGTCTGTTGAATTGAATAAATGGACCTGACATTTACTTCTAAGTGTTCCATGAGCACTTTACACACTCCATCAGCATTTTTTTAGACACAGGAATTTTAAAGCTAGAGGAGGTATGCACTGGAATGATTTGTGTTGATTTACTCAAAAGACATGTTCTTGTTTGAGTTTAATAGGAACACAGAGCTCCTTGATAATGTAGTTCAAACTTCACTGATTTGAAGTTGGAGCTGGAGGCAGTTGGGAAGGCCTCAAAAAGTATTGTCACATATTGCCAAAGAAAAAGCTATTGTGCATGAGGAAAGTCATTTAATGAACATATATGTCTGTATATATGTGTGTGCATGTGTGGCAATATGAGAATCAACTGCCTCACTGGAAATGGTAGTGGTTCCATGTATAAATTGGGTGAAATAGGCTATCTTCCTTACTTTGCTTGTGGCTCCTTACCTCCCGGGACTAGTCTTTTCATACCCAGAGAGTCTATTGTATATGCCGCCTTCCTTTGGCTATGGAAGAACTGATCTTGAATTCTGCTTTTAGGAAAAATACCACAATTATCTGCAGTGCCATTAAAAGAGAAACTTTTAAAAAAATTAAGAGACAGTATGTGGGATTGGTTAAAATGCATGGAATTTGCACTTCAGAATCACAGCTCTTCCTGCCCCTGTCTCATTTCTATCACTATCCTGACACTAGAATTGGATGCCTAAGACCATAACCAGGCCTATCCACATGGAGTCAAGTTCCCTCCATTTTTATGGATGTCTGAAAACCATGAGAACATTAGATTCTGCCCTGCATTTCCATATGGAGAGGGGGGGTGGGACAGTGTCTGTAGAAGCTAAGTGCCATTGTATGCTTATCACATATTTTACAGGTGAACCTCTTGCCAACAGTTCAAAGATTTAAAAGTGCCTTACCTCAGCCCAAAGTTGAATCTAAATTAACAGTTCTGATGTGTCACTACACCACCCCCCCCAGTGCCCTAAGAGAATAAAATAAAGTGATAAAACCATGTTCCAAAGTCAACGTTCTCCACCCCTCATCCCCCACGATGTCACTTAAACAATTAGGAAGCCATGAGTCCTTGTTTAAGCTATTCTCTCCTATCACATCTCATCTTAGGGCATAGATTATTTTTATTTTTTAAAATAAATTTATTTGATTTTAGTTTTCAACATTCACTTCCATAAGATTTTGAGTTCCAAATTTTCTCCACATCTCTCCCTTCCCCCACCCCAAGACAGTGTAAATTGATATAGGCTCAACATATACATTCATATTAAGCCTATTTTCACATTAGTCATGTTGTAAAGAAGAATTAGAACCAGTAGGAGAAACCACAAGAAAGAAGAAACAAAGAGAGAGAGAGCGAGAGGGAGAGAGAGAGAGCAAGCAAATAAGATGCTTCAATCTGCATTCAGACTCCATAGTTCTTTTTCTGGATGTGGATAGCATTTTCCATCATGAGTCTTTTGGAGTTGTCTTAGATCCTTGAATTGCTAAGAAGAGATGTCTATCAAAGTTAGTCATTGCCTAATGTGGCTATTACTGTGTACAATGTTCTCCTGTTCTGCTCACTTTACTCAGCATCAGTTTATATAAGTCTTTCCAGGTTTTTCTGAAATCTGCTTGCTCATCATTTCTTATAGCACAATAGTATCCATTACATTCATACACCTCAACTTGTTCAGCTATTCCCTAACTGATGGGCATCCCTTCAATTTCCAATTCTTTGTCATCACAAAAAGAGCTGCTACAAATAAAATATTTTTGTACATGTGGGTCCTTTTCCCATTAGTATGATCTCTTTGGGATGCAGGCCTAGAAGTGGTCACAGTTTTATAGGCCTTTATGCATAATTCCAAATTGCTCTCCAGAATGGTTTGATCAGTTCACAACTGTACCAACAATGTATCAGTGTACCATTTTTTTCCACATTTTCTCCAGCATGTATCATTTTCCTGTTTTATCATGTTAGCCAATCTGATAGCTGTGATGTACTTAGGTACCTCAGAGTTGTTTTGATTTGTATTTCTCTAATTAATAGTGATTTAGAACATTTTTTCATATGACTATAGATACCTTAAACTTTTTCCTCTAAAAACTGCCTGTTCATATCCTCTGATCATTTATCAATAAGGGAATGACTTGTATCCTTATAAATTTGACTCAGTTCTCTATATATTTTAGAAATGAGGCCTTTATCAGAGATACTGGTTGTAAAATTTTCCCCCAGTTTTCTGCTTCCCTCTTAGTCTGGGTTGCATTGGCTTAGTTTTATGCGAAACCTTTTCAATGTAATGTAATCAAAATTATACATTTTGCATTTCATAATGTTCTTGATCTCTTCTTTGGTCAAAAATTCTTCCACCATAAATCTAACAGGTAAACTATTCTTTTCTCTCCCAGTTTGCTTGCCTTTATATCAAAATTGTGTACACATTTTGACTCTATTTTGGTACATGGTGTAAGATGTTGGTCTATGCCTAGCTTCTGCCATACTGTTTTCCAGTTTTCCCAGCAGTTTTTGTCAAACAGTGAGTTCTTATCCCAGAAACTGGAGTCTTTGAGTTTATCAAACAGTAAATCACTGTAGTCATTGACTACTGTGTCTTGTGTACCTAACCTATTCCTCTGATGCCCTATAGGGCTTAGATTATGAATCTTTTTCTGTGTCATGGATTCCTCTGGCAGACTGGCAAAGCCTATGACTACCTTTTTGAATAAACTTTTTAAATGCATAAAATAAAATTCACAGGACTTTAAAAGAAACAAAGTTTAAGATAAATTTCAAAGTCCTCTAAACCTCTGCCACAGGCTTTTTCTCCTCCCCTATTTCCGTCTCCTCTCTTATCTTCTTTCCCAAAGTTCATCTTGAAAACTTGTGCTGCCATATGTTTATTCAGTCAGGCATTAAATATCCCTCGAAGAAAGGACAAATGAAGCTATATTGAAGTGTTAAGGTACTGGCAAGGTACCAGAACATTCATTCCCTTGAAAAATGAAAACCAAGAAAGTCCTTACCCTAAAAGACCATTAGTTGAATTGATAATATGAATCTCCTCCATCTAATTCTGCCTCTTTCTGGGCTTAGCTGGTAGGTGGAAGGTCCAGTGTGTCCATATCAATTAAATTAACCCAATAAATCTCTAATAGAAGTCATTTGATTCCATTCTCTGCACATGCATACTTGTATGTCTGATCAATAGGGGTGATTTTTCATTATTACATTTTTAATTTATAGAAGTAATTTTTGATAACTTTGTATATTTTGTATACATACATTTGTATGGTAGAAAGAACACAGGACCAGGAGTCAAACTGAGTACGTGTCCTAGTTACTAACTTCTTATTTGTAAGACCTCAAGTCTTACTTTCTTACTAACTTTTCCCTTAGTTTTATTATCTGGAAAAAAATAGGGATAATAACAATTATATTATCTTGCTCACAGAGTTGTGGTAAGGAAAACCCTTTTGTAAATCCTAAAGCATTATGTAAATATGAGCTGTTATTATGCATTCCGTACTTCAAAAGCAATGTTATTTTGCTTCTACAGCTAATGAAGGGCACCACTTCATATTCAAAGGAATGCTGTTTTCCCATGAGAAATAAAAAGTTTTGTTTAAGAAACTAAGAGGGGAAAAGTTCAAAAGATCATTCATGACTGAGTTAGGAACTGGAAGAATGGATAAGACTAACTGGGGAATACATCATTGCCTAATTTAGTACAACACTAATTAATTTGTGTTAACCTTAGGTTATCATCATCCACCCACAGGATAGACCCACGGTAAAAATAAACTCCTGATCCATCTTGTTAAAGTTTCATTGTTGGATTGGATGAATTAAAAATAATATCCCATATTGTGTAAACAAAAAATCTGCTGCTATGTCTAAAACTAGTCAGACCTGGACTTTCAAAACCAGAACACTTATTGAAGTATATGTTTTTTCTTGTTACTCAGTATTTTAAAAGTTATGCTAAGAAATCTAGCAAGAGCTCTGTATTTGGGGTCAGGATCTCACTTCAAATCTTAACTCTGCTATTTACAACCTATGTGATCTTGACCAAATGACTGAATATTTCTGAGCATTGGTTTCCTCACCTTCAAAAAATGAGAGGATTGGACTAAATGATCTCAAAGTTCTTACCTAGCTCTTTATTCCTTAGTGCTATGATCCTAAAGAGTCTTATTCAAAAAAAAATCAAACCCAGAGAATATTTAGTAGTAAAATAGAATTTATAATGTATGCCATTGTAATGTGTTATGTTGTTTAAGTTTTATAAAAATATCTACTTTTTTCCCCATGCAGAATAGGTTTGAATGGCAAAAACACTGACTTCTGTTGTCTAGGCTACAATTCTACAATTCACCAAAAGGATAAATTTCACTATTGAATAGTGGAGACATAGATCAGTTGCCCCAGATCATAATTTTGTTGATCCTTGTGTTCTCAAAATTACCTTTTTTTTGGTAGCTTTTGATTAACATTCTAAATATGCTACTTTGATAGATCTGTGATCTCCCTGTTGTGCAGACCCTGTCCTCTAATGCAGATAGCATTTCATCCACACCTCATCTTATGTAATTCTTGTGCATATCCTTTCATAGATCATCCACAGAAAGCTATCCAACAAATTGAAGGGGAAGAGAAGAGAGGCAGGGTGACACGAAGCTGATTTCATCAAGCATAGAATGATGGTGCTGAATATACTCCTCTTTCACTCCCTTCGTCTTTATAAAGAAGGTGTTTGGAGCAACAAGAAGAAAAAGTGCAAGAGAATAAGATGAAAGGATAAAAATAGGTGTAATAGCTAGCACAATCACTACCATTTATATGGTACTTACTATACCATGCCATTTGATCCTCACAACAACCCTAGGAAGTAGAGGCTATTATGACCTCCATTTTACAGATAAGGAAACTGAGATGAACGGGAGTTAAGTGAGTTACTCAGGGTTACAAAGCTAATAAATGTCTAAGGATAAACTCAAACTCAAAACTTCTTGACTCAAGACCTGGTGCTCTATCCACTGCACCACCTAGCTGCCAATTAATGGTTATACCTGTGAATATTAATGGATTGAAACTCACCCACGAAATGGGAGCGGTTAGCAGAATGGAGTAGAAAGCAGAATCCAATAACATATTGTTTACAAGAAATACACTTGAAATGTAAAGACTAACATAGAGTTAAAACAAGGGGCTGGAACAAAATCTATTATGCTTTCACTGAACTCAAAAAGCAGGGGCAGGGAAGGTTCATCATGGCAAGGCAACAGCAAAAATAACTTAATTAAAAGTGACGAAGAGGAAAACTACATCTTGTTGAAAGATGTCATAGACAATGAATTGCTAAGCATTGAAGGGCATAGTAACTAAATACTTAAAGGAAAATTTAAATGAGTCAAAGGATAAATAGGCAACAAATCTATAATAGTGGGATCTCAAAATACTCCTTGAGTGTTAGACAAATCATGGAAGTAGATGTGGTAGACCCAAGATGGCAGAGAAAAGGCAGGAATTCTTCTGAGTTCTCCCAAATTTCCTTCCAAACAACTTTAAATAACAAATTTTTAAGTAGCAGAACCCACAAAAAAGGGGGTAAAACAATTTTCTAGCCCAAGACAGTTTATAAGGTTGGCAGGAAAGGTCTGTTGTGCTGTAGTAAGAATGGGGCATAGGCTGGGCCTCAGCACCCCAGCAGCATTCCCTGGGGGCAACTGAATCAGAGGTGGCAGCAGAGTGCCTTCAGGAACTCTCAGCCCCATAGATGGTATGGGGATTGGACAATTGTTCAGAATTAGATTGCAAGAGTCTCTTTGCTCGGCACTGGAGGAAGGACTCTGGTGCATTGCCCATAGGCAGATCCAGGTCCCAGTCCCAGTTCGTAGTCTCAGGATGAGGAGGAACACAAGCACACCAAAGCTTGAGGCTGAAGGGAAACGGGGACCTTGGTCACAGTTCCAGGGCAGAAAAGAATGCTTACGGTCACTCACAGAGTAAAGAACAGGCCAGGAGAGTAGATCTCCTTGGATCATACCATCTTGGAAGAACTGAAAACGTATAGATCACCAGAATTAGCTCTGGAAAAAAAAACTGCATGAAAAGTCCCCAAACTTAGGACAATGCTTCCTATACCCCAAGAGCAGAGCCCAACTTTAAGATAAAGACACAGGCTGGAAAAATGAGCAAACAGCAAAAAAGGGCCTCTCCACGGAAACAATGGTGACAGGGAAGATCAAAACATAAACTCAGAAGAAAACAACAAGGTAAAACTGCTACATCCAAAGCCTCAAAGAAAAATGCGTATTGGTCTCAGGCCCAAAATGAAAGAACTCAAAATGAATTTTTTTTTTTTAAAAAAAGAGAGACAGAGGAAAAATTGGGAAGAAAAATGAGAGTGATGCAAGAAAATTAATAGTTTTGTAAAGGAGGCAAAAGGAACACCGGAAAAAAAAATAACACTTTAAAAAACAGAATAGGCCAAATAGCAAAAGAGTCACAAAAATCAGAATTGGTCAAATTAAAATTTAAATTTAAAAATCAGAATTGGTCAAATCAAAAAGGATGGAAAAAAATTCACTAAAAAAATCCTCCATAAAAAGTAGAATTGATCAAATGGAAAAAGAGGTACAAAAGCTCACTGAAGAAAATAATTCCTTAAAAATCAGAATTGGACATATGGAAGCTAATGACTTCATGAAATATCCAGAAACAATAAAACAAAATCAAAATAATGGAAAAAAAAGAAGAAAATGTGAAATATTGCCTTGGAAAAACAACTGACCTGGAAAATAAATTCAGGAAAGATAATTTAAGAATTACTAGACCACCTGCAAGCCATGATCAAAAAAACAGCCTACATATTATCTTTCAAGAAATTATTAAAAGAAAAACACTTGGATATTCCAGAACCAGAGGATTAAAAAAAGAAATTCAAAGAATCCATCGATCATCTCCTGAAAGAAATCCCAAATTAAAACTCCCAGGAATATAATAACCAAATTCCAGAGGTCCCAGGTCAAGGATAAAATATTACTAGCAGGCAGAAAGAAACAATTCAAATATTATGAAGCTACACAATTTAGCTAATTTGTTTAAAAAAAAGAAAAGTAAACTAACAATATAAAAAATCAAAAAAAGGAGAATTTACAATCAATGAAGAGTTAAAAAAGGAAATCATTAGAGCTGATTTTGCTCAACTCTATGCCAATAAAACCAACAGCTTAAGTGAATATTTAAAAAATATAAAATGCCCAGATTAACATAACAAGAAATAGAGAATTAAAACAACTCAATGTAAGAAAAAGAATGAATATACCATAAATGAACTCCCAAAGAAAAATACCCTAGACCAGATGGATTTTTGAGCAAATTCTACCTAAATTCAAAGAAAATATTAATTCCAAAAATTCACAAACACTTTGCAAAAATAGGAAGAGATCTTACCAAATACCTTCTATGATGCAAACATGGTCTTGATACCCAAACCAAGGTGACCCAAAATAGAGACAGTATAGAGAGGTTGCTGATTTGGGAGTGGGAAAAGTTTTAGTAGAGAAGGTGATCTGGAGAAAGGATCCTATCTACATAGTAGCAGGAGGAAAGGGGACAGTAGCAAGTTAACTTCTCTGGTTTTATCTATGAAAAACAGTGCCTTCCACAGTTTCCTTGGTGTGGGGAACTCCTGGTGAGAAGTTTCCTTTATCAATGCAAATCTCTGCAATTTACAGTCTTAGGGAGATGCCCAAGCACCTACACAGTCAATATAGGGCAAAGGTAGGACCTGAGTCCTTGTCTTCCTGACTTCTGTATGCCCTATGCCAGGCTGCATCTTGATGAGATTAGTAAGAGCTGATATTTACATAATGATGGGCCTTGCAAAGTGCTTTATATGTTTTTGAATCTTGCAACAATCCTCTGAGAAAAGCACTAGCAAATATTATTATCCCTGTTTTATGTTTGCAGAAACCAAGGCTGAGTGAGTTTAACTGATTTGTACATGTTTACATAGCTAGTAAGAAGCAGGAATGGGATTTATACCCTATTTTCCTGGCACTAAGTGTGGAACTCTATACTGTACTCCCAATCACTGCAGGTTGCAGTGGAAATAACACCAGATTCGGAGTTACAAAACAGGGTTCAAATCCTGACTCTGCTACTTTTTGTGACCTTGGACAAGTTCCTTCATCTTTCTGGGCCTCAGTTTCCCCATGTATAAAATGAAGGAGTTGTAATGGATGATCTCCAAGATTCCTTCTAACTCTAAATCCTATGACCCTTTGACTTAATTTTTAAAGGGAGTGGAGGGAACCCAGCAAGGACAGAGTTTGTTCATTTTTTGAACATACACATAACAATCCTACCAGAAGTACAGAGAGCCATTCTGCAAATTTTATGAAACCATATCACATATGTTTTATGCCTTGGCTTCATTCATTTCATATACTGACTCCTAGCACCAACAACTTGCATAGATTTTCATGTCATTTTCCTCTAAATAAAATTCCCTTTAATATTTTATGAATCATCACAAGGCCAAAAACCTCTTCCAAATAATGGCCCTGGGGACTGGAAGCTGTTCAGAGCTTGTCTGTTTCAGATTTGGAAATGCCCGACAGTTTCAGACCTAAAGATTCATTAATCACACCCACTTATTGTCTGGGGCTCAGCAGTTCTAAGTAAACAGAGCAGTGAGCAGAGTGGGTTTTCATTTGGAGAGATGATCATTCAAACTGAGCACATGCATGCACTTTGGCTCCAGTCAAGTGTCCCTGGAGCGGGCAAGATAATTTTGTTCTTAATTAGATGAACTTGATGCATGTCAACGAATCCCTTACCTTCCTGGGACTTCAGTCTAGAAACACAAACTCAGCTTGCTGGCTAATTGAAGCAATCAGTCAGATGACAGAGGACAAATTTTTCTAGTGGAGGGCAGTGAGGTTTGGAGCTTACCTCAGAATAGAAGCTGATTATAGCCGGCACAGGTTTACTGAGGGAATTTGTGCTGGACTTGGCAGCTTAGCAGCTTTCCACTTCAGTTTTGGGAATAATGCTTCAAGCCTTCTCTGTTTATAGAATGACTAGGCAAGGAGAGGACTTTTGCTGGAGGGAGGAAAGAAAAGTCAAGTACTTTTTGAGTTACCACCAGAAAACCTTTGGAAGCTATTCCTTATCTGTTAATCAGCATCAAAATTGACCACGATACCCTTAACAACCAAAATTGGACTACTCCTTCTGGATTCTAATAAACAAAAGGTTGAATTATCATAAAACGGGGCTGGAGTTTTTCCTCATTTTCTTTCAGCTCAATTTGTGATCTGGAGAATCCACAAAAAATAATTTATCACTGGGCACATACCTTTCCACAGCTGGATTTTCAAATATGATTACAAAGTTCATAGGACAAAATCATCCTGAAAGTAAATATGTCAGGAGGCTTTGTTTTATTTTATGGATTCATTCTGAAGGCAGTTCAACTTAATACAAACATGGCCTCCACTCAAGACATTTAGCTAGTACTAAGCAAGACTCATATCATTTCAGATTATGGAAAGTTCTTTAGAAACACCTGGGTCCAATATTTATATCCAGGCCTTAAATCTTAAAAGCTTTGCAGTTTTATAGCCCTTAGGGGGAAAGACAGGAACTACATTAACACTTGTTAGTGTAACAGTTAATGCATTGCTGACCAAAACTTCAAAAAAAGGACCCCAAAACCTTAAAAATTAATGCAGAAAAAGGAAGAAAGAAAAAGGGGCCAGTGTTTGATCAACATTTTATAGACTTAGGAGGAGTGTTTCATATAACTCTCTCTTTTTTCCTTACTTTTTTGTAGCACCAAGGGGGCACAGTTTGCAAGAAAAAACCAAATACTGCAGCTTTAAAAATCACTAATATTTGTTGTAACATTGAATATAACAAGGGCAAAAACTTTAACCTAAATTGTGAGGCAGAAAAAGGTTTTCATTTCAGCATTCTCCTTCTTTTTACCACCCCTCCTTCTCTTGGAATCCCTACTTCTCTGCCCCTAGATTGAAATTGTTCAGAGCTGTTTTGCTCTTGGTGCTCGTCCTCGAGTGCTTAGACTCTCTCACTGAGTGCCCTCTTTAAGACTGGCTGCCTGTGTATACTTTCTGTCCTCTTCCATGCCTGGAAGGTCTGTTTGCTAACATCTTTTTCTCTCTTGCTATGTCCCCTCTCTCCCTTGTACTTATCTTTTAATCTTGCCCTCAGACTCATACTTCTTTAATCATATTGTGTTTTTCAGATGGCTTCTGTGCCACTGAAGATGGCTAATTGTTCATCTAAGTTAATATGTCTATAATGGGGTGGATTGGCTTCAGTCTATATATGTGCATAGCTGTTAAGGAAAAAGGCTGAAGAAGACCACAGAGGGCTTCCCTCACTTCCCTAGAATAGTGTTTATTTTAGCAGTAGTGTTCAGGAGCTCTGTTCCCATTTTGGTCACCTAAACTTGGCAGTAGGAGACCAGGTGGAGAAGAAGGTGGTAAATGAGAGAAATATTTTTCAAAATGATGCCTTTCAGTGTTCTTAGTTCTTGCAGGTAGGCAACCACCTATTTTATTTGGCATGACAAAGATCAAATCAGAATGTGTACATCTATATGTATATATGTGTATATATACACACACACACACACACATATATATACACACGCATATATATGTGTGTATATATGTATATATATGTATACACATATATACAGTATGTTAGTATATTACTTAATCATGTAATTAAATTATTTAAATTATATATATAATTAAATTATATATATAATATATTTATGATTTTTATCTATCTAAATATTTTATAAATAAACTTTTACCACTGGTCATTTTAAGTTCAAGGAAGTTTTCCTCCTCCTCTAGGAGAAAATAAAAAGCAGATGAAATTGAGGCAAAGGCAGGCTTAAATGCTAATATTCATTATTAGCAGCAATGTGATTAATAAGAACTTTTATAAGCATGATTTCATTTACAAAGTGATTTCCATAGGTATTTCATTTGAGAGTCACAGAAAACCTGTAAGGTTGTAAGTTCAAGTGTTTGGGTTTTTCCCCTCACATTTTACACGTGAGGAAACTGAGGCCTACACTTACCCAAACTCACTCAGTTGGTAAGTGGCAGAGTCCCTAGAACCCTCAGAAAAGCTAAAGAAGTTCAGTATTCTTTCTAGGAAGCCACAGGGTCCCCCAGTAGTGCTAAGAGCTGGAAATGCTTGTACCTTTATACAAGATAACTCTGCTTAAGATGATGTCATAGATAAAGTCTTGGATTTGGAATTAGGATACGATCTGAGTACAAATTCTGCCTCAGATACTAACAAGCTGTATGACTGGGAGCAACTCATTTCATCTCTCTTACCCTCAGTTTCGTCATCTATAAAATGGGGATGATAATAGTGTTTATATCATAGTATTGAATGAGGTAATAAGTGTAAAGTGATTTGCAAACCTTAAAGTGCTATATAAATGCTAGTTGTTATTATTAATTCTTACACCTCCTCAGCACTCCTTGCCCATGGGGTCCCTCCCTCTGTTTGGAAAGGTTGTTGTGGGGGGCATCTGAGAGCTCCCTTTATACCTTCTATTTGAGGAGGGTAACCAGGGAATCTACCTCATCATTTCCCACCTTGCTGACCTCCTAGATTTCATGATCTCCAGAAACTTAATGATAAGCAAGATTATTTCAGGAAGAAGAAATCAACTCAGAAACTTATACTCCCTGAGATCATTTCCCACTCCAGCTACAAGATTTCATCATCCTCCTCACCCCCACTTTTCAGCTTTTTAAAAAATGTGTTGTGAGCTCCTTAAGGGTAAGGATTGTCTTATATCTTTTTTCATATCTTCAATGCTTTAGCACGGTGCTGGCATGTAGTATGCATTTAATAAATGTTTATTGAGTAGTGACTATTGTAGTTTAGGGAAGAAAATGAACTATGGCATAGATATAAAGGTTTATAGGGATATAAGGCTTGATGTAGGATGCTGTCTCTTGCATGTGACTAGTCTGATGAGGTGCGGAGAAATAATTTGTATTTATTAGAAACTGATAATACTTATGAAGGAACAATTTTTAAAGACACAATGGAAATGAACTGTTTTTGAGGACTGATAAAAGGGATGGCACTGCAGTACATTGTGATCCCTCAGTTCATTTGCATGTAACAATTTCGAAACTTAAGAGGGCAAAATTTAAAAAGAAAAAATCATATAAATGCTTGGAGACAATGTAATTATTAAAATAAGAAGTGTGATTTTATAGGTGAGATTTGGAAAGTTTTTATGTTACCAATGAAACACGAGTCAGTATTAGGAAGCTTTGACTGAAGTCATTGAAAAGCATTGAATAACCTGATAGAGAAGAGAGATATAAATGGAAAAGGTTCATTTTATAGATTGTGATGTACTTATTCATCATGCATTTGCTTTAATATATGAATATCTGTGATGTTATTATAACTTCTGCCTCGTTGTTAGGTTAAGATTGAATTGTGGCATCGTTGTCACTTGCTGGGTCTGTTCTGGTGGTTGACTTGCCGAATTTACCTCTGCTGGTCCTTCGCAACAGACACATAGTACGGCACTGGGATCACACTTGAAGTTTTCCTTGCCTGGTAAGATATGCCAGAGTTTATGATCTAATGCCTTAGTCTTCAAACCCAGAATCCCTTCTCCTTCTTGGTCATAATGAGGCATCAGAGTAGGACTTTAGTGGAGGTCCAAAGGAGAAAATGTATAAAAATAACCTGGAGACAACAAACAGATTTTTACAACAGAAGTGTTTTCTCTGTCTTCTCACCCCCTCACCTGCTCCTGCCCGGGCCCCCAATATATATATATGCATATATATATATATGTATATATATATGTATATATATGTATATATATATGTGTATATATATGTATATATATGTATATATATGTGTATATATGTATATATGTATGTATATATATATGCAAGTATGTATGTATATGCATGAGTGTGTGTATGTATGTATGTGTATATGTGTATATGTGTGTGTGTATATATATATACATACATATATACATATATACACATATATATACATATATATACATATATACACATATATATATACACACATATATATACATATATATACATATATATATGTATATATATGTGTATATATATGTATATATGTATGTATATATATATATATATGAATATATCCAAATTTGTATCTATCTATCTATCTATCTATCTATCTATCTATCTATCTATCTATGTCCAACCCTTGGAGAACAGTGTTGGGTGGGACCAGGCCAACCCAGGGTGGAAGTTCTGAGTTCAGACCTGGACCAGGGATTCACCCCAAGGCATGTGCTTTTCTTTGCAGAACAGTTTAACCATCCAGCTTAAAGGAAAGTTAGAGATTGCAGGTTGCCTCTTTTCCTTTTTTACCTCAAGGTTCTTCTGACTTCACTGCCCCTGCCCCTCCCCAGGCTTTGCCTCTCTTCTCCTTTGCCTTTTGTGGGTTATTTCATGGTTACTGTGTTAGGAAAAGTACATATTATCAGAATTAATGTTTTGTTATAAAGAATTATAAGCAGAAAAGCATATTTTCAGTAATATCTAGTTAAAGATTATAGTTTCTAGTGGCTGTGAGAACCTAACCCCTTGTCTCCCATAGGTTCAACATATCAATATTCATATTTTTTACTTTTGCACAGTTTTCTAGGTACATTGCCCCTCTGAAAGCTGAGGATTGACTGTGTTGAACTAGATGACTTTAAGATTTCTTCCACCTACAAAACTGTACATTTTTATAATTCATTTATTGACAGAATTGGGATAGTAGAATGTAGCATGGGTTATAAATGCCCTGATTTAGTTTTCTTTATGTCAGCCCAGGTTAATATATTGGCGTTCTGTTTAAGATTCAAACACATCACAGAATTTAGGAATCAGGGTCTTTCTAATTTAAGCTTTTGTTTACAAAGAATCCGTTCCATAATATCACTAGAAAATGATCATCCAGTTTCTTTAAAAATTTCATTGAGGGGGAACTCTGTCCTTCCTGACAATCAGTTAAAAAACATTTTTAAGAACCTACTATGTGTCTGAGACTGTGCTAAATTCTGGGTTTACAAGAAGAGGCAAAAGATAATACAGAACCTCAAGTTCTAGTGGGAGTCTAGTGGGAGAGACAAGCAAACAACCATGTGCAAACAATCTATATATAGGATAAATTGGAAATAATTAAGAGAGAGAAGCCTCTAGAATTAAGAGGTTTTGGGAAAGGCTTCGGTAGAAGATAGGAGCCAACCTATTTCATTTTGAGAAAGCAAAAAAAAGATTTTCTTTATATAAAGGAAGGTGATCAGAGGATCTCTCTCCCAGGCTCCACCTCTTCGACTAGGGCACTGTCCTTGAAAGTGACCATGTACCTTGGACCCTTCTGCTGGGGAGGTTTCTTGCTAGAAGACTGCATAAATGTGTTTTGTTTCATATTTTATTTGTTGGGGGATGGAGTTTGCTTATCAGGCAGTGTTTCTATCCATAAATAATGGATATATGTGTGTGTATGTATATATATATACATACACACACACAACACACATATATATATAATGGATATACATGTTCATTTGAGAAAAAGCTTTATTGATGCTCTTTTAAATATATAATATATAACATATTAAATATATAATATATTATAATAATACATATTAAAACATATATAAACTATATAATCAATATATTAATTTATATTCAATATATTAATATTTGTTTTTAAAAGGGCATCAATAAAACTATTTTTTCCAAAATGAACATCTTTTTTCAAAGGGGAATATGCACCAATAATACTTTTGTTTTTAATTCAAGTGATGTCTCAGCCTTCACTTTATAGCCTCATGTGTCCCACTTAAGTTTTTTCTGTTTTCTAATGTACACTTGGGCATATACATTCACCTGCTTAAATATGACTGAAGCTACTAATCAGCCCTGCTAAATACATAACAGATGTTCAAAGGAATATAAGTGAAAGCAGATGACTCAATGAAGTGAATCCAGAATTGTCATCACCCTCTTCACGATCACCAAGTATTTTGTTTCAGCAAGCTCATGCGGGTGTGCCCACAGGACCCTGCCAAAGTTTTTCTTCTGCCAATTTTCTGTATTAGACATTATGATTTCACAGTATCCCTTAACTCAACAAAGCCTCCCTAGGGTGCCTTGGACTAGGTGGATTGTCAAGCTATGACCTTCTGAGTCTCCATGAACTTCAGAGCAGTTTGGAGGGTCTTACGATCCACCCAGGAACCCCTGCAGGAACTGAAGTTTTTATGCTCCTCAGATAAGGGCATCAGCACAGACCAACCTGCCTTATTTCAATATATACTTGGATAAAGCTTGGCAACGTAGTTACAAACACATGAGATGTCTTTGACATAAACAGAAAATATTTCCTCTTGGTTTCAACTCCATGCCTTTGTATTATCTGTTCCCCCCATGCCTAGAATGCTCTCTTTCTCATCCCTGCCTCCCAGCATCCTTCAAGATTCCTCTCAGATTCCGTCTTCTGCCAGGAGCCTTTCTTGTTCTTTCCCTGTCCCTAATCCTTCCTGCTCTCTCTGACTCCCTTGAATCTCCCTCTGCAGTTACCTTCCACGTACAGTGTTTATATTTTGCATTTACATAGTTGTTAGTGTGTCGTCTTCCCTATCGGACTGTGAGCTCTTTGAGACTTGCTGTTCAGTTGTTTCAGTCATGTCCTACTCTTTGTGACCCTGTTTAGGGTTTCCTTGGCAAAGATACTGGAGCAGTTTGCCATTTCCTTCTCTAGCTCACCTTACAGGTGAGGAACTGAGACAAACAGGGCTAAGTGACTTGCCCAGAGTCACACATGTGGTAAGTGTCTGAAGCTGGATTTGAACTTATGTCTTTCTGACTCCAGGCCCGGCACTCTACCACTTTGAGAGCAGGGACTATATTTTTGCCTTTCTTTGCACCCCCAGTTCTTAGCTTAGTTCCTGGTATAGTAAATATTTAATAAGTTTTTATTGACTGACGACTCTGACTTTTTTGCAGCATTTGACAAATTCTTCAATGATCAGTTATATAGGACATGTGTGTATGTATGCATATGTATATATGTATATACACATATCTCTATAGAGCTATCTACCATCTATCTCCTGAGCATTGTGCTTGGCATATACTTACACACATGCACATACATATGTATGCACACACATACGCACATACATAAAGATAGTCTTTATCTGAAACTTCTTGAGGCCTTGCTGTCCTGATTGGTGACTGCCTCATCAAGCTCACTCTTTAAGGCAGGCTCCAGCTATGTTTCTTTCCATTCCCAATTCACTGGCCATCTTCTCAACAACTACTTATCCTCTTCCTCCAACCCTTCCAGTTCCAGAACCATGATCAATAATCAGCTCTGCCATGTTCCTGGAAGGAGTCTGTCAACTTGCTTGCCTATTGCCCTTCCCTAGCTACCACTCCCTAGTGTGTTCTATCACCCCTATCTGAGTATAAGTTTCTTGAGGGCAGACATGTTTTCTTTTGTATTTGTATACCTTAAATTTAGCATAGTGCTTGGCACATAATGAGGATTAATAGATATTGCTGTTGTTTTAAAATTCACTCGCTCATTTTCATTTGCAAGAGGACTTCAGAAAGTGCCTCAGATGGCATCTCTCCAAGTGGAGAGATTGAAGAGCCTACCTCTGGGGACTGATGAAAAGATGGGATGGAAATGCCTTAGAGAGACTGTGGGGCATGCATACACATTCTGTAACTGGTTCTGGTCTGCTAAGCACAAGGTTAAGAAAAATCATTTTTTTAAATTGGCTGTGAAACTAGGGGATTCTTCGAGAAAGGCTAAGTCAGCTTTGGCCTGAGTTTTTCACTTAATTCTCTTCAGATGTGCTTTTGAAGGGATCTGACTGAACCCTTCACTCAGAGCATCTGGTAAGATACATTGTGTGAGAAAAGGAGCCTTGGGGTCTTCTCCCCTCTGAGGACACATGGCCTTGGGAAAGAGTCTTCTTTGTTCTTTTTTTTTTTCCAAGTGATTTGGAACATTTTATTTTATTTCACTTTTTTCCTATGGAGGCAAAATTAAAAAAAAATTTGTATTACTATTTAATTTTCCCCAGGTACATGTAAAAATAATTTTTAACATTTGTTTTTAAAACTTTGATTTGCAAATTCTCTCCCTTCTTTCCTCCCCACTCCCCCTCATTGAGAAGGCAACCAATTCGATATAGGTTATACATATGTGGTCAAGCAAAACATATCCATAATAGTCATGCTGTGAAAGAAAGCATAGGCCAAAAAAAAAATAATAAACCCTCAGGAAAAATAAAGTAAAGAAAAAGTATGCTGCAATCTGTATTCTGACAACATCAGTTCTTTTTCTGGGGATGCATAGCATTTTTCACCCTAAGTCCTTCAGAGTTGTCTTGGATTGTCTTGGATTGCTGAGAATAGCTAAGTCATTTACAGCTGATCATCTTAAAATATTGCTGTTACTTTGTACACAGCACCTTTCACTTTGCATCAGCTCATGCAAGTATTTCCAGGTTTTTCTGAGAGCATCCTGCTCATCATTTCTTATAGTACAACAGTATGCCATCATAATTACATACCACAACTTGTTCAGTCATTCCCCAATTGCTGGGCATCCCCTCAAATTCTAATTCTTTACCCCCAGAAGAGAGATGCTATAAATATTTTACACATATAGGTCCTTTTCCTTTTTTTTTTTTAATCTCTTTTGGGATACAGACCTGGTAGTGGTATTGCTAGGTCAAAGAGTATGCATGGTTTTATAACCCTTTGGGCATAGTTCCAAATTGCTCTATAGAATGGTTGAGTCAGTTCACAACTTTACCGACAGTGTATTAATGTCTCATTTGTCCCACATGCCCTCCAACATTAGTCATTTACCTTATCTGTCCTATTAAACAATTTAATAGGTATGAGGTAGTACCTGAGAATTGTTTTAATTTGCATGTCTCCAATCAATAGTGAGTTAGAGTATTTTTCCATATAGCTTTGATTACTTCATCTGAAAACTGATTATATCTTTTGATCATTTATCAATTGGGGATCGGCTCTTATTTTTATAAATTTGACACAGTTATTTTTGACAAATATTTGACATAAATTTAACATATGTTACAGAAATGAAGCCTTTATCAGAGAAATTTCCTTCAAAAATTTTTATTCCACAGTTACTATTGCTAACTGTATTTCCTTCCACCCAATTCCCCTACTCTCTTTATTCTATTCTCTCTTTCTCTCTCTCTCCTTTCACCCTGTCCCTCTGCTTCTGACTACTCCTTTCCACAATCTGCCCTCCCTTCTATCACTCCCTCCCTTCCTTTATCCCCTTCCCCTTCTACTTCCCTGTAGAGTAAGATAGATTTCTGTACTCAATTGCCTGTGTATGTTATTCCCTCTTTGAACCGATTCTCATAAGAGTTAAGTTCACTCACTCACCTTCACTTCCCCCTTCTTCCCCTCCACTGTAAAAGCTTTTTCTTGCCTTTTTTATGTGAGATGATTTACCCCATTCTACCTCTCCCTTTCTCTTTCTCCCAGTACATACCTCTCTCACTCCTTAATTTTATTTTTTACATATCATTCCTTCATATTCAACTCACACTTGTGCCCTTTGTCCATATATACTCCTTCTAACTATTCTAATAATGAGAAAGGTCTTATGAGTTACAAATTCATCATCTCCCCATGTAGAAATGCATTTTAACCTTATTAAGTCCCTTATGATTTCCCTTTCCTGTTTACCTTTTTATGCTTCTCTTGAGTCTTGTATTTGAAAGTCAAATTTTCTATTTAGCTCTGGTCTTTTCATCAAGAATGCTTAAAATTCCTTTATCTCATTGAATATCCATTTTTTCCCCTGAAGGATTATAATCAATTTTGTTGGACAGGTGATTCTTGGTTGTAATCTTAGCTTCTTTGCTCTCTAGAATATCATATTCTAAGCCCTTTAGTCTTTTAATGTAGAAGCTACTAACTCTTGTGCAATCCTGACTATGACTCCACAATACTTGAATAGTTTCTTTCTGGCTGCTTGCAATATTTTCTCCTTGACCTGGAAACTGTGGAATTTGGCTATAATATTTCTGGCAGTTTTTATTAGAGTTTGGGATCTCTTTCAGGAGATGATTGGGGAATTCTTTCAATTTCTATTTTACCCTCCGGTCCTGGAATATCAAGGCAGTTTCCCCATATAATTTCTTGAAAGATGATGTCTAGACTTTTTTTTTTTTATCATGGCTTTCAAGGTAGTCCAATAATTTTAAAATTATCTCTCCTCGATCTATTTTCCAGGTCAGTTGTCTTTCCAACGAGATATTTCATTTTCTTCTATTTTTCATTCTTTTGGTTTTATTTTATTGTCTCTTGGTTTCTCATAAAGTCATTAGCTTCCACTTGCTCCATTCTAATTTTCAAGGAATTATTTTCTTCAGTGAGCTTTCAGATTTCATTTTCCATTTGGCCAGTTCTGCATTTTAAGGCATTCTTCTCCTCGTTGGCTTTTTGGACCCTTTTTACCATTTGGCCTTGTTTGTTCTTCAGTATTTTTTTTGTGTCTCCTTCACCAAGCTGTTGACTCTTTTCTCATGATTTTCTTGCATCACTCTCATTTCTCTTCCCAATTTTTCTTCTACATCTCTTACTTGCTTTTTGAAATAGTTTTTGAGCTCTTCTATGGCCAGTTCATATTTTTCTTGGAGGCTTTGGATATAGGAGCTTTGACTTTGCTATCTTCTTCTGAGTGTGTGTTTTGATCTTCCTTGTCACCATAATAACTTTCTATAATTTGAGGGGTTTTTTTCCATTGTTTGCTCATTTTCTTAGCCTATTACGTGATTTTTAACTCTGTTAAAGTAGGGCTCTGCTTCCAGGGTAGAGGTCATACTCTCTGAAGCTTTAAGGGTTTTGTGCAGTTGTTTTCAGATACCTCTGGGACCTGTAAATTTTCAGTTCTTCCAAGGTAGTATGGTCAAAGAAGAGGTGTTTTCTACTCTTCTGGCCTGTGCTTTAGTCTGTGAGTGACCACAAACACTCTTTTCTGCCCTGGAACTGTGAAGATGGTCCCCCCTCCACTGGTGCTGCAATCTCTGCTAGGCTAGTGCTCCTTCTCGCCCTGTGACTGCCACCCAGGACTAGGACCCAGATCCTAGTGTGGGTAAAGTAACAGAGTCCTGCCTCAGTGCTAGCAAAGAGACCCCTGTAATATCCTGCTAACCAGTTGTTCAACCCTTTTACTGTCTGTGGGCTGAGAGTTCTGGAAGCAGCCTCTGCTGTTACTGCTGCTGATTCAGTCACACCCCCCAAGGCCTGCTTCTGGCCTGCTGGGACTGTACTGTTTCGGCAGGGTCTGTGCTGGACTGTGCTCCACTCCCACCCTGGCATAACAGACCCTTCCTGCTGACCTTCTAAGTTGTCACTGGTGTCTATGGGCCAAGAAGTCTGGAAACCATCACTGCTGCCAACAATTCAATCAGCCTGAGGCCTGCTCTGGACAAGATGGAGCCCAGTCTGTGCTGGCACAACCTGTGTTAGACTACACTCCTCTCTCAGCCTGTTTCAACAGAACTTTCCTGACATTCTTCTAAGTTGTCTTGGGCTAGAAATTTGTTTTACTCCATCTTTGTATGGGTTCTGCTGCTCTAGAATTTGTTTAGAGTCATTTTTAAAGGTATTTGGAGGGTTTTGGAGGAGAGTTCAGGTGAATCCCTGCCTTTACTCCACCATCTTGGCTCTACTCTATCTCCCCTCTTTCTTTGTTCTTTACCTCTGCATTTGTTCTTTTCTGTTTAGGTGAAGAGAATGAAGTCTCCAATCTTGTGAGTTTTCAAAGGTCAGGGATGGCACACCAGTATCCTGGCATTCCAGAGCCTGGGTTATAGAACCATTTGCAACCCAGTAATTGGTGCCTAGATAAAGTGAGGAGTGAGGAGCAAGGAGTAATCTGCTGGACTCAGGCCAGAGAAAGCTGATATAAGGATTCATCCAGCAGTCATATCACATCTGGACATGAACTTGGTAGGACCAAAATTATGTAGGAACTGAATCAAGCACCTAGCCCTGAGGTAATAGAAGGAAATTATTGTACATTTGTTCTTGATGTTTCTTAATATTGTAAAAGCTAATTGATATTAAGTGATTAAATGGAATTGGGATGATAGCTATTGATGCTTAATAATGGTGGGATGACAGCTAGTGGGGGCTCAGGACTAGGCCAGTAACGGTGTTTCCAAATCCCTCAGGGTATACAAGAACACTGAGAGGCAAATATAGTAGGCCTAATCTTGGGAATATGACCTGGAACATGCTACATTCATCCATCCATCTAGTCATTTATTAACTCATTCATCCATTTAAAACAAGGAAAATATACTTATCATAGTGAAATGGTAAGAGACTATGGTGTAAGGTTAAAATAAATACTGTTATACATCCCAATCCTTCCCATAGACATAAAGGTGCCCTAAGCCATCCCAAACTTTAGCTACTTGACTCATATATAAAAATATACACACACACACACACACACACACACACACATATATAAATAAACACGCACATGCACATACACATATATGTATACATATATACATTACATATGTAAATATAGATACACACAACACACATACACACACACACAAACAAACTCTTGTCTTGCCACAGGTACATAAAAACAAAGTCACAAACATACTTCAGCTACACATATGCTAATGTGCTAATGGAAAGAGAATAGTAAGATCAGTAATTCAAAACATTAGGCAATACCAAAGTCATTTTGAAATTCACTTTGGAATAAATGATGATTTCATTTTAATAGGATTTTTATCATTATCATTTATGTTTTGCTTTACCACAGTGTTACTAATGGCACAGGGTGGTAGCCAAGACATGTTTTAAATGGCTGGGGGCAGTGGTTTTAGGATTAAAATTTTAATATGCATGAGTCAAGATTGGACTGTTGAGAATTGTTCACCATTTGTTGTGTCCACACAGTTATTTCCTGTTTGGCCATTTATCATTTATCTTCCTGATAAATGGGGGTGGGGCACTAGTCTAGAATAAATTTAGATGAAAAGAGGAAATTATCTAGAAATGATGAGCTGAGTGTAGCAGTATGGTTTCCTGAATGGAGAAGAAATGAAGGGAGTAAATCCTTGTCCTCCTCCTCCTTTTCTATTCCCATGACTTTCACCTTCATATCACTTATCCTCAAACAAGGACAATTAATCCCTTAATTTCATCTTCACCCATGTGTATTCTACTTCCATGATTAAGAACTCTGCAATTCTCCTAATCATCTATAATGCCTTATCTTTCTATTTCTCCGTGTGTTTCACTTCTAAATTTTGTTTTTTGTTTCTCACCATGACCTTCACCTCTCAGTACTGGCTTCATTTCTTCCTCATTCTTAACCCTACTTCATTTCCCATTTCTGCCATTGCCCTAGTTATCTCATATGTTTGGAATATACTCCCTCTGCCTATGGAGTCCCTTCATTCTTTAAATGAAGCTCAGGCTTCAGTGTTTTAGATGCTCCCTATAAAGTCTGGAATATTACTCAATTAAAAGTATAGGCTCTTTTTTTTTTTTTTTGGTTTTTGGTGAGGCAATCAGAGTTAAATGACTTGCCCAGGGAGGGTCACACAGCTAGTAAGTGTAAAGTGTCTGAGGTTGGATACCCACTGTGCCACCTAGCTGTCCCAAAAGTATATACTCTTAAAACATTCCTGCAAATATGTACTACCAATGTATGCCTCATAACATTGCCCTGACCCATGTGGCTTCATGATAACATTGTTAATATATTATAATCCAACCCTACCATAAAGTTGTAAATCCAGTTTGTCATTATTCATCAAATTCTGTGCTCATAACACTTACAATATTGTTTCTATGAAAGACTGAATATATACTGTAATATTGGATCACAACCATTTTTTGGTAAACTAGTCAACGATGATGGGCCAGATAGTACTGTAACTCTGTGTCTACTTTGTGTATGATTTAATATATCAGTAATCAGCAGAGGTTTCATGTTGAAATAATCTCAAGAGTCTATAGTTCTGTTTTAGTTTAACATATTTTTCCAAGTTCTTTTCCTTGTATCCTCTTCCATCGCATGAAAGTTGTTAATGTATAAAGAAAACCTGAGAATTAGAGAGAGGTCTCTGAGAACACAAAAAGATGTAGAAGCAAGGAGGGAAGCCTGTGAAGAAGGGTTATGAGGAAGAGTGAAGATGGTGGTAGAAAAAGCATCAGTAATATTCAGAGATACAGATGTGGAAGTATTAAATTATATTCATGTTATGCCCATCTGTTGACCAAATAGTTCATTCTGATGGACCAATTTTCATCTGGAAATCTTTCTTGAAGTAGTTGTTCATTGGCTATAGAAATACAATTTCTATCTTCTCTATATGTGTGTTTCCTGATCCTTTGTGTCTGCTTGCATTAAGCATAGATCATGCCACAGCAGTTTTTGCATGAATGAGCTGAGAGGTCTTAGTTCACAAATGTCTTTAACTTAAGTAAGAGTGTCTCAGCCCAGCTGCAACTTTTTATAATGATCTTTGCCTTCATCTTAGCCATGTCATCAGTTCTGGAAATAAACAGCTCACCAGGTAGGAAACAGGGCTCTTTCAAGTTTATGTGTTTCTCAGGAACAAAGAATCATTAAGCAAATCTAAGATTTCAAGATGTTGTTTAAAAGTGACCAGTGATTTTAAATATGTTTGAGAAAAGAAACTGGGTAAAAATTATGTGTGCCTAGAGGTATGATCAGTCTCAAAAGTAAATTGAGTACATCATCTGATCTTTTTGGTGGCCACAAATTCAGCCTATAAAAAAAGAAAGCCACCTTACCCTCCATGATACACTCCTTTGTCTTGAATTGTTAATTTCGCAATGCTTTATTATACAATGCCATTTGTATGACTTGAGTGTGTGGCTTCTGGTTTAGAGGACATATAAGTTCATTGTTAATGAGTAATCAATAACAACTAGTTCATATAGTGTGTTAAGGCAATTTACATAAAAGCTTTTATTTGAGTCTTAACAACTACCCTGCAAAGTAGACTTTCTACTGTGGAGGTAGCAAACTCACAATTCCTATGTTCTGCAAGAACTAGGTTTAAATGTTATTGGGAAACAATGTGACAAAATTATTTAGCAATTTTGACAATTTGTTGAATAATTTTAACAAGTTTAACAAAATAAGCAAAAGTACAATACAATATAGATAATGTTAATTTGTGGTTTTCTAAATCAAGGTGTGGCAGTTTCTAATTGAGTTTGAACAACTGCTCTTCAAATATTCTTTTCATTTTGTAGATGAAGAAAGGGAAGGTCCAGGAAGGGAAGCCTTGTTCATATTTATGAGCTCCTAAATATTGGAGCCTGATTGAGACCCAGATGTGCCTGACTCCAACCTCAGCACTTCGTTCCACTTCCTAAGAAAGATACTTTAGGTCAGGAGGCAGAGAAGAGTTAGAGATGAAGGAACTGTTTTTAAAAAGAAGTTAGATACCTTTGTTATCATTTGAGGAGTTCAGTGGCAAAATTCAGCCTGAACTGGGAGTAGAAGTTGGAGCTGAGAAGGGACCATATTATTCAGGTATTGAAGATAGAAGAGGTCAGTTTGTGATGAATGCAAATGGACAGAATCTAGAAAGATAATATAGGCAGAAAGAACTTGGAAAGGGAAAATGCTGTACTCAGGGTGCTATAGAACTGAGGTATCACAGTAAGGCAAAGGTGTACTCCACCCCACTCTATGTAACTAACAATGCTGACTCAACTGTTATGTACTTTGGGTCTCCAGCCTTTCTAGGGGAAGTAAATGAGGGTCATTGCGGAAACTGATGGTTAACTTAACCATATGGAGGGAATAGGCACAACTCATTCCACATTTCACTCACTTCTGCACATCCACACGAATAGAATAAAGGTGCCTTATTGAGACTCTCAAGGCTAACAAAGGAAAAAGGAGAGCCAGATACCCAGAAAACCATGAACATGTGTTTGTGGATCCCCTTATACCAGAACTGTCCCTAGCATCAGTTTCTGCTGTGGCCAGATATTAATTTGCCTATCAATCTTCTTGGACTAACCTTGGCATCCTACCATGGAGGGCATAATGTTCTTTAGAAGTGAGTGAACCTGAAACTTCAATGCTTTAGGAATGTATGATTTCATTGATAGAGACTGTGATCTGTACCCACATGTGCCTTAGTTGTTGTGATCAAAAGAATTCATCACCTGCTGGTTAGCCCTACGGCAATGAGCATCTCTGAACTTAGCAAAGATGACCCTTTGAGAGGTAGGGCATAAAATTTGTCACCAGAGCTGGACTTTAAGTCTTTCTGGCTTAATAAAACTTGCCACAGTTTGAAGAAAAGCCTTTGAGAACTTAGGGTCATCTCTATACCACTATGAGATAGTAGGCTGGATTTCTTTCTCTCTCCCCCCTCCTCAAGAAAAAAATCCCACTGCCTCAGGCTTAGTTTATTTAGTTTAGTTTTGTGTGTGTGTGTGTATATATATATACATATATATACATATATATATACATATACATATATACATATATGTATGTATATATGTATATATATGTATATATATGTATATATATATGTATATATATATGTATGTATGTATATATATATATATTATACACACACACACACACACATATTTTGTTTTTGGCTAGCAATGGGGTTAAGTGACTTGCCCAGGGTCACACAGCTACTAAGTGTCAAGTATCTGAGGCTACATTTGAATTCAGGTCCTCCTGACTCCAGGGCCTGTACTCTATCCACTTCACCACCTAGCTGCCCCAAGCTCATTTAGTTTTGTCTCCTCTAATAATATAAACAGTTGTTTAGGAATTCTTAGGGCTTAAGCCATGTAAAATGGCCCTAAAATACTTATGGGGCATGTAAATCAAATAAGACTATATCTATTAATCTATACACATTATGTGACAAAATTTCTTCATCTCCCTTTTTCATATTTCTTGCATCTAGTATGGTGCCTTGAACACAGTAGATACTCAATTGTTTGACTTGAAAGAGCCTTAACTGACTCTGGAGTCAGAAGACTTGTGTTCAAATCTTGACTCTGGCACTTATTCCCTGTGTGACCTTTGACAAGTCATTTATTCTCTGGGCCTACTTTTTCTCATTTATAAAATGAGAGAAGGGGGTAGATTCAATGACTTCTAAGTTCCCTTCCACCTCTGAATCTATGATCCTAGGATAAGAGGTGAGAGTATAGAGGAGATAAGAGACAGGAGAGAGGTGGAAGAGCAGATTTCTTTCAGTCCTACTACCTGAGGATCATAATTTAGAGCTCTGAGGGATCTTAAGAGTCACCAAGTCCAATTCCTTAATTTTGCAAATGAGGAAACCGAGGCTCAGTGAGGTTACATGAATTGCCCAGGATCACACAGCTAGTAATTTGTCTAAAATGGAGTTTGAGCACAGGACTTCCTGAGTCCAAGATGTCAACCATGTAGTCCCCAGTACTTCCAAATACTGGGAAATATTTAATATAATAAATAAAAATATAATAAAATATGAATGATATTATATCTTAAAACTAAGTCAATATGTGGCTTCTAAGGATACTTATGTATGTTTTAGTGTCTCCAATTTCTATTTAAGTTTGATACCACTCTAGTATGCTATGCTGGCTCTTTCCTTTTTTGGCTTCTTACACTTGCTGCCTTTGGAACACAGTAGTCCCCTCCCTATTTCTACCCTTATGATTTAAAAAAAAATTCATCAGTCATTCTTAAAAGTACAGCCACAGCTCCTTTTCTATGACAGAGCCAATGTTGCATGGTGAGTAAATACTGGGGATTGAGGAAATAGGTTCTAGTCTTGTTCTAAACATTACCAAATGGGTGACCTTAGGCAAGAGACCATCTCTCTGGGTATAAGAATCCTCATTTGCAAAAGGAGAGGGGATTACTAAATGACATATAAGGCCCCTTTCAACTCTACAACTATATAAGTTACAGAGAGCTGTGCACTGACTGTCCTCCTTGCAACCTGCCAACTGAGTTTCCTATTCTGAATGGGCAGCGGGGGTGATGTCACAGAATTCCTTGCAGGTGTCTTCATTATCTCAGAGCTTGATTACACAGCTGTTTGCTAAATTACTACTTCAAGGCACCATATTATAGTCTTTTAGTGTCTCTTTTTTTGTTCCCAACCTGGGAGCAGTCTGTTTACTGGAAGAACTTGGTGAAATATTTATCATGGGCTGTTGGAGGGGGAATAGAAAATGAAACTAAGAGGGATCAGAAGTAAGCCTAACTGCATTCCATTATTTACTAAGAGTATATGTTGAAATTTTCATGGAAATCTGAAGATTAAAAAAAAAACCCTCTTGCTTTAGTATAAAACAAAATATGAAAAAGACATTAAAAGATTGTTTTTTGCTTTTCACCCAGAAGAACCAGTGCTTTTTACTAGTACTTACTTGGTTGGAAACATGGATGCTTTTATAAGATAGTCATCAATGCACATCTGCAGAGCCAAGGAATGGATGGATTTACCAGCACAATCTGATTCTTCCAGTTATTATAAATGACAGGCTTTGACAAAAGTCTGTGTTCACTCTGAACTGTTGAGGCAATATATCCTTCAACAGTAAATGACACCAACCTGCCACAATGTTGAGTCTGGAGGCTAGTTTTCTTAAATTCCTAATGTCTTAAAATCAGGTTATTTTGAGAGATCTTATGGGTTTAACACTATTGCTGCTTCTCAGTGAAAAGAAACAGATCTGTAACTCAACTTTGTAGTTTATGCAACTAAGAGACATAAAGTGATGTGTTTCTGATGTTCCGCTCCATGGTAATAACACTAGAATGTCTCTCCCTCTCTTCTCTCTCTCTCTCTCTCTCTCTCTCTCTTTTTCTTTTCTTTTCTTTTTTCTTTTTCTTTTTTAATAAGTTATAAAACCAAAGCTTTTTAAGTCATATTTTTCAAGAGGAGGACAGGTACATTTGCAGGCCAGTTGTTAGAGCTGCTGATATGTTACATATGAGACATATGCTGATATGTCTCAATCTGCTATTATGGGACCATTGAGGCTCTGTAACAAAACCCTTATTTCTGTAGCCTCGAAGAAGTCTACATCTTTTCTAGGTTAAAGACAGGCAGGGCTCCATCTGACAACATGTATCTGGATTTTTAACTCTTGAGAGTCTGTGTTGTTAGTAGAACTTGGATTTTTAAAGTGCTTCTGATGTTATAAAATTACACGATGGGACTCTGAGAGAAACCACTTCCCTGGGCAAAAGCTAACTTAGGACATGAGCAGAATTGACATCTTGAGCCAGAAAAGGTGTGACAGTATGACAGTAACAGGTAATGTTTAGATCAAGGTTTAGACAGCATTCACGCTGTCCAGGTTGTATCTTTCTCAGCAGTGTGAGGAGCACAGGGGGCATGATGAAACCCAGGAAAACACTGCACTTGGAGTCAGGAAGACCTGAGTGAAAGTCCTGCCACAGCACTTAATATCTGGGTGAGATTGGTCACAAGTCACTGAACCTTTCAGTCTCAGTTTTCTCATCTTTATAATGGAGATAATAACAGCACCTACCTCACCGAATTCTAGTGAGGATCAGATGAAAAAACAGGTGAAGTTCTTTGCAAACCTTAAAGAGCTGTATAAATGCAAGATATTATTATTGTGATTTAGCTGAGAGATTGAGGTAAAGAAAAGAGGCACTTGATGGGAGGTCCATAAAAAGTTTTGGTCTTAATAACAAGATGAAGGGTCAGGTTTTCAGAGGCCAGGTAGCATAGGAGAAAAAATGCTGGGTTTGGAGGCAGATGACTTAGTCAGTCATCAAATATTTGTACAATGCTTAATATGTGCCAAGCTCTGGCAACACAAACAAAGGTAAAAAAATGCAGCCACTCCGTGAGCTTGGTAGCATATGCATTATTATAGCCATTCATAGAGAAGGAAACTAATAGAGGAGAAAACATGCAAACAGTATGTACAAACAAGAGGTATTTATGTTATATTAAAGATAAACGACAGAGGGGAAGCACTAACTCTAAGGTAAATTGAGAAAGTCTTCTTGAAGAAGGTTAGATTTTGGCTGAGACTTGAAGGAAGCCAGGAGGTGGAGAGAGGAGGGAGAAAATTCCAGGCATGAGGGAAAGCCAGTGATGATGCCCAGAGCTGGAGTTGGGAGATGGAGTGTTCAGGATGAAGAGTTGCAAGAAGACCAGTGTCACTGGTATAAGCAGGAAGAAGATAGAAAAGTAGAAAAGGGACAAGTAATAGGGGGCTTTAGAAGTCAAACAGAGGATTTTATATTTAATCCTGGAGGTAATGAGGAGCTACTGCAGTTGGTTCAGTAGGGGAGTGACATGATCAAACTTCAAGTTTAGGAAGATCTGTTTGACCTTGGGTTAGATTCCCAGCTCTGCTACTGAATACCTGTGTGACCTTGGAGAAATTACTTAATTTCTCATTTTCCTCATTTGTAAAATGAGTGACCTGATGTAGAAGACCTCTAAGGTCCCTTCCAGCTCTGAATCCATAATAGTCCACATTTATATAGCACTCTAAGATGCGCCAAACACTTTCTTCCCAACAACCTTGTGAGCTAGGTAGCGTATGCATTGTTATACTCATTTTATAGATAAGGAAACAAAGACTCAGAGAGCTAAAGTGATCTAGTCATCATGGTTAAAAACTCTTATTAGGTGCTTGCTTTGGTCTAATACTCTTTCTAATCTGCCATGATAGAGGATGTGGTTAAGGATGAGTTGTGAAGAAACCAGGACGAACTCATGCCATGGAAAAGCTCTGGAGTCAGAGGATCTGGATTCAAGTCCCACTTTAGATTTTTGCTGCTTACCTCTCGAACCCTCCATTCCCTCACCTATAAAATGAGAAGCTCGGTCTAGATCAATGGTGTCACATTAAAATAGAGACAGGACCACTAAACTTACTTAGCAAACCACATATCAACATTATCTATTTTTATTGTTTTTTATTTGTTTTGTTACATATTTCCCAATTACATTTTAATCTGGTTCAAGCTGTGCTTGGGAATGTTGCCTATGACCACGTGTTTGACATGTCTGATCCAGATGATCTCTGGATCCTTGTCTACCAGCTCTGTAGAGCACCATTCCTCAAATTTATTTGAATGTGGAACTCTTTAGGATGAAAACATATTGGTGGAAAACATTAGATCCTGAGGAAATCTGGAAGCACAGACTATTCCTAAAATGAAGGGGAATTTGGGAAATTTGGGTATAGTATCAAGGAAACTAAACCCATTTTCACCCCAAAATTGCCTTCACGTGCTAAGTAATTTTTGGCAAGTACACAATTTCATGTTTAATATTTCAAAGGAGGAAAATATCAGTAGTATTGACATACCTCCAATCCCCACCATAAAACCCTTATGCTCACCAGGGGGCTTGCCTTAGTTCCACAGAACACTGAGGAAACACCATGATAGAGTGTATGTTTAGTCAAATTTTTTCTTTCTGTAGGGAATAAGCAAGACATACCAATCTCTTGCCGGAGTGGACTACCTCCACACAACTAGCTGGGTACAATCCCAGGAGACCAGCTTACCAGGCAGTAATCTCAGAAGGGGCAGTTTCTTTCTTACAACCTGAATGAGTATCTGTGTATAAGGTGGCATGGTTCTAATCTGATACAAGTTCCCAGGGATCATGGCCTAAAAACAATCTCGCTATGCTTGCGCCATGCTAGATAATGTAAAGATTTGAGCTTAGCCCATAAACACCCCCACTGTGCTTGCTCTATGCTGACACATCATTATATAACCAAAGTTAATATAAACTTATAAGCTTATTGTTGGCATGTTGCCTTCTTTGTGTGCTCCCTTATAAATCGAGCGAGCACTGGTCAGTGAATGTGGAATGTGAATGTGGATGCTGTGGGGGGATACTCAGATGCTCCTACACCTGTCTCGGCCGGCCCCTTGAAGAATAAAGGAAAAAGGTGGATGATTCCTCACCTCATCTCTGTCTGCCACCATTGAGAATAAAGAAATATTAACCCCTTTTCTGGGGCTCCGTTGTTGTTTTTTAGTCTACCCGAATCCAGTGAATCTGTGATGGAACTGAGCTCCTGTGTAACAGTATCCAAAATACCAATTACCCAATAGCAGACAAAAGAATTGCCCAGTGCCTTCTAGGAATACAAAAAAAAATGTAGGACTTTTCTAAAATTTATTTTGTATTTTTTTGAGACTGGTCTTTTTATCTTACCCAAGCCAGAAGTGCTTTTCTATCTGGACCAGTTTGCTCTTCCTTAGGTAGCCTGGTAGTCTTCTACTCCTTGGGGTTCACCATATTGGCACTAGACTTGGTGAATACACTTTAGTATGGATAGGGAACCTGCAGCCTCGAGGCCACATGTGGCCTTCTAGGTCCTCAGGTGCAGCCTTTTCACTGAGTCCAAGTTTTATAGAACAAATCCTTTTATTGAGGGGATTTGTTCTGTGAAGTTTGAATTCAGTCAAAGGGCCGCCCTTGAGGACCTAGAGAGCCACATGTGGCCTTGAGGTGGCAGGTTCCCCACCCCTGCATTAGGGCTTTAGCCCTATTGCAACTCAGAACTTCCAAACTCAAAAACATCCACAGGTCTCAGCCTCCCTTATAACAAGGATTACAAGTGTGAACCCGTTACACCTGGAAGAATGTAGGAATTATCTTAGTAGAAGAAAATCATGGTTTCCCTGCTCCAGTATTTTGTTCCTAGTGCAGGAACTATGATTGCTAGCCCTAGGAATAGAGTTGGTAAGAAAAAAGTATCTTGGCAATGTGTATTGGGTGTTGATAGTATGGTTCACCAGAAAGAGCTAGGAGTCAAAGGACCTAGGTCCCAACTCTGCTTCTGCTATTTGTTTACTGGTATGACCTTACCCAAGTCACTTAACTTCCCTGCACCTTAGTTTCCTTATCAGTAAAATGAAGATGTTTGCCTAGATGGCCCTTGAGACTGCTTCCCATTCCATGATGTGATTTCCTTTCTCTAGTGTTAGCTGCAAAAAGTCTTACCACAAATACCATGTAGCCATTGTTTGAACCAGGAAGAAGTTTTTTTTAACAACCTGGCCAGAACCGGCAAGACTGGATGCTCCACATGTTCTAGACACACCCATGTCAAACAGATACACACCTTTTTATTCCCTGTTACCGACTGGAATTTCCAAGGTTCCAGCCCACCTACAGCACCTAATTTCCCCAGTTGAATCTCCGCCCCAATCACATCTCCCACTCCCCACAGTTCTGGAACCTAGGCCTGAATCCACTTTTGCTCTTATTTGAGAACACCCCTTTGATGTTAATCTATACCTAACCTCAGAACTGGTTTTCACTGGTTAGTCTATTCACCCACCAATAGTGTTTTCTTATTCCAATTTATGGCTTCCTTTGTTCAACTTTCACTTTAGATTTGCATTTTAGGTTTCAGGAAATGAAAACTAGCTATTTCTCACAGACTTCAAACCCGGATTAAACTGATTTTAATGCTCTGGAGGCGTCCACACCCAGATGAGTGATTCGGAGAAGTAACATCCCCAACCACATTGTCTACATTCTAGTAAAAAGGAGGTCTTGTTCTGCACCTGTTTCTTTTCTAATTACTTGGTCTTTTAAGTTGAACCTTGTGATAATCCTAGATTTTGAAGCCCTCAGATTTACTCAGGAAACACTGAAGCTAAAATACTCCTATGATTTTTCTTTTGCCTGGTAGACAGAAGTTTCATTCTTCTTAAACAAACAAACAAAACAAAAACGAAAAACCTTGGTGTTGCTAAAATCTCAAAACCTTTATCAGGAATTATTTTTTTAAAAAATAAAATTCATTTTTAAAAAGGGTTTTAAGGTTCAAATATGGATTTGTCCACAACCCATTTAAAAATATACTATATAAAAACCCCTCTGCCCAGGCCAAGATCAACTGAATCCAGAGATCCACAAGATTAGTCTTATTTACCAAGCCCAAGTGTCTCTTGCTGATATTAGGAACAAGTGTAGTCATTTACCTTGGCAGGAAGTCAGCAGTATTCTTTGAGCCAGACTCAAGTTCTTTCCTAACTCTCACTGTAATGCAAAGAATAATGAATTTATTGGCAAGTGACCTTATTGTGTCCTTTGACTAAAGTGCAGTACAAACTGCTTGCCAGCATGGATGGAAGGCTGAGCTTAGAGCCAGCAACACCTGGGTTTACATTCCTCCTGTTTCACTAACTTGTTATGTGTCCACAGACAAGTCACTGTAGCTCTCTCAGCCTCAGTTTCCTCATTTGTCCAATGAGGATGCTGCCTCTGCAGTATCTTTCTCATAGATTTGTTATGTGACTCAAATGAAAGGGTGTAAGCAAAATATTTTGAAATCTTTAAAGTGCTATGTAAATATCAACTATTGTTCTACAAAGGTTTATAAAACTCCTTTCAACTTGAAATCTGCAATCCTATAATGTACCTACTTGGCACCACACTGAATCGTATGAATTTGGAACCAGATCCTGCCTCTTCTACTTAGTACCTGAGTGACCTTGGACAAATCTTCCAGATCTCAGTTTTCTTAGCTATAAAATGAGAGATTTGGACTAGATAATCTCCAAGGTTTATTCTGGTTCTAAATCCTATGAGTATCTTGAGATAGGAGGTCTGAATCCTAGCCCTGACTCTGTCATTAACTAGATGAATGACCTTGGAGAAGTCAACTCACTCCTCAGTTTCCTTATTTATAAAATGAAAGGGTGGAATTAAATAATGTATAAGATCTCTGCTAGCTCTAATATCTTATACTTTTTTCCTTTAATAGTTTCTCTGTGAAAGGGTGGAAAAGGGTATTCATTCTGACAGTTTACTCTTCAATGGGTCAATGACTCCTTTCACAAGCATAGATTGCAGCCCATTCACACCTTCTTATTCTAGGCCATTTTTGTCTTTGTTTACCCATAAAGCTTCAACAAAGAGTCTCTCCAATAGTGTTAGAAGCCTTCCTCTAGGTACCTTAATATTTGATGGCAAGAGTATCTTGTTTAGGTTTTATATACATATATATGGATTGTTAGAGGGACCTTAGAGATGAATGAATGAAATAAAAAGCAGTAAAACACTGTGCTAAATCCTAGGTGTACATATTGAAATCATCTAGTTCAGCTTCCTTATAGTGCAGATGAAGAAACTGGAGCCCATGAAAATGAAATGACTTCACCAAGGTCACAAGGGTAGTAGTGACAGGATTCAGGCTCAGGCACAAGGGTTCCAAGTCTAGTATTCTTTCTACTGCCCAACTCTAGCTCCTTCCTGTTATATCTTATTCACAATACGTGAAAAATTTTGTTAAAATGGCTAGCAAGTTTAAAAAGGAAAGTTTAGAAATCTTGAGTTCCCAGCAGGCTTTTGAGAATGATGAGGGAGCACTTATTAAAAAGAGGAGTAGCAGCTACATTTATGAGGAAAGATAGTTCAGGTGTGTCCTGCTTCAGGAAAACTGAACTGACAAAAATGTTATGTAAGAAAATAAGTTAGAAGATGATTCTCTGAATTCAGTAAAACCCTTGGCTCTTTTTTTTTTTAAAGTTTTAACTACAGAGCTATAAGGTCATTTGAATTATAATTCCATTGAAAAGAGGAGTGGTTTCAGAGAAAATCAAGAAGATTTACGAACTGATACAGAGTGAAATGAGTAGAACCAGGAGAACAATGTCTACAAATAATGACAATAATTCTAATGACAAACAGCTTTGAAAGACTAAGAACTCTGATCAGTGCAATAACCATCCATGATTCCAGAGGATTGATGATGACATCCTGAACAGAGAGATGACTGATTTAGAGTACAGATTGAGACATATACATTTTAGACACAGCTGTTAGGGGAATTTGTTTTGCTTGACTATATGTATTTATTACAAGGGTTTGGGTTTTTTTAAATTTTTTTTTTAGTTGGGGGAAAGGAGAATGAAAGTAGTTTTTTAAATGAAAATTTTAAATTAAAAATTATGATTCCATTTATATAAAAATACTTTTGTGTAAAATGTTTTAGGAACATATCCACTACATAAAGTAAGGTACAGTTTTCTGTAGAGTGGAATTTTTCTAATCTGTTCCACTTCCACTAAGAACTGAGTCAAGAAGGTTAACATCTCTAGCACTTTGGCACTTTTTAATTCTTCCACAGTTCTGCAAAGGAATCTTAGTGTAAGGATGTGCTCCTTTCAGGCAAATTTGAAGGCTATAAAGAGTAAG
This sequence comes from Phascolarctos cinereus, assembly GCF_003287225.1. Taxonomy (NCBI): domain Eukaryota; kingdom Metazoa; phylum Chordata; class Mammalia; order Diprotodontia; family Phascolarctidae; genus Phascolarctos; species Phascolarctos cinereus. The sequence goes on along the minus strand of NW_027556402.1, from coordinate 79,052,537 downwards.
TAACAGGGATGATGAAATATAAAGGTCCATCCCAGTCAGAATGCTTTTGTACCTAGTAAGGAAATATTCCCTTTCAAAAGATCTAAAACTTAGAATAGGTTCATTTATACCTCAAAAAGGATGAAAACCTTCCAGGAATTTGTGAAGAGTCCAGGAAAGTGTCCCAGTAGCCAGCAGATAAACTTTTCTCCAGGGTAGACCATCATCTGTACTTTTCCCTTGCCTGCCTTTCTGAACTAAATGGTCTAACTTAGAAAGTAAAAACAAAAACAAAAACAAACAACCTGTGTAACCTTGAACTCTGGAGCTATTTGGTTGCAAGGGAAAAGACAGTAACTGACATTGAATTGAACTGGATAGTTACCATAAGTTAGGGTGAGGTCACTCACCAAGAAGACCCAGCCTTGTACCAGGAAGCATTGTTAAAAACAAAAGACATGCCTAAAGTTATTAAAGGCATTATCTTACTGGGAGGACCTTGTTCTCCCGTATCTTGCCTGAGAGATGGCAGGTCTCAGAGCCAAGGCCCTGAGAGAGCAGAACTGGGTAGGTTTTTGACTGTCCTCAAGCAAGAGTTTCTGTTCTTTTGCAAAGAACACAGCCGTGTGGACCCACAGAATACCTGGGAATCAGAGATTGCATTAGTTACCTTTCCAGAAAGAGTATGAATGAGCTGAGGCAGTACCCTACCAGAAATGAACCTTAGGTCTCTGATTGTCCCCTCTTATTTTAACTTCAAACATAAACTTATCTTCTTCCTCCCTCCCAAATACTTTCTCCTGATTTCTCTTTTTTTAAAAAAAATTCTATGAGTGGCCCCCTCATTATTGGTCTCCCAGGATCAAAACTTCCAAGGTTAACATTTCTCCTTCCACCTGGCTGTCCTTATTCCCTCTTCTTTCCTCCCCATCATGCTCCAAAGTCTGGTTGGTTCTTCCTTTGTAAGGTCTCTCAAATTTCTCTTATTGTTTCTATTTCTGGGTCTGGAGTCGAGAAGACCGGAATTCAAATTCAGCTTTGACCCTTAACTAGCTGTGTGAGCCTGGGGAAATCATTTAACCTCTATTTGCCTCAGTTTCCTCATCTATAAAATGGGGCTAATAATAGCACCTCCCAGGGTTGTTGTGAGGATCAAATGAGACAATAATTATAAAAGCACTTAGCACAATGCCTGGCATACAGTAAGTGCTCTATAAATGTGAGTTGTCATTAGTTCTACCACCACTCGCCTAGTTAAGACCTCATCACTTCCCATTTGTTCTGTGGCTTTGGCTTCCTAGTGGACTTCCCTGCCTAGTCTCTTCCTTCTCTGATTTATTCTCATATCACTGACCTTCCCCACAACCCATTAATCTTTTCTAAATCCAGCCTTCATTATGTTATTCCAAGTTCAATTCAATCCAGCATTTATAAAGTGGTTACTATTTGCAAAGTAGTTTTCAAAGAATGAAATATTCCTTCAATTCTAATGAATTTCTATTGAAATATAGTTCAATTGAATATTCAAAAACCTTCAATGGCTTTCCCATTGCTTAGAAGTTAAATTCAACCTATTTGTCCTGCATTCAAACTCATAACCAATCTTCTTTTCTAACCTTTGCTTTCCCAGTGTGACATAATAGTGATCCTCCTCTGGAGTCAAATGGTCTCCTGGAGCTCTCATTCTGGGCTGGGACTGACTCTGGCTAGTCACATCGTACTTTAGGCTCAATATTGGAATGAAATTAGACACTTGAAGGTAGGAGTGTGCTGGTAAATGTTTAACACTGGCTCTCTAAAAAAATGTATGCACAACATATTTTTAAGTTTAGTAACATTTTCTCCATCACTTTCTTAATTCTAAACAATCAACAAAATGATAAAAAAGTCCTGATTTGTGACACTTACTGATTTCTGAGATGTAAATGCTCACACTGAAAATGGGTCAGTTTGAGCTGACTCTAGCAAGTCTGTGGGCATGGGGGGCCACCTATACAAAAACACCGAGGTAGGAAAAGGAATTTCAAATTTGAGGAAAAGCAAGCATGACGGTATTAACCAGTTCCAGTATACCATTCAACTGTTTCTCAAAGATTTACTTATCTGTAGAAGGAGAAGGATATTCAACCAGGCTATACATTAAGGACACCTTGAATTGATTCACTGAGCAAAGCTTTCCTGTATGGGAGTAGTCCATCGCTGTCCTCTCATCAATTGTCAGAGAGGAAGCCTGGAGCTCCTCCTGGCTGTTTTGTACTCAGAAGATCAGGAAGCAATATTAACAGACTGAACCTTTAGTCCCCCAAGCCAATCAAATTTCAACATTGGCTTCAATATTTTTTAAGGAAAAAAAAGTCCAACTTGCATGGAGGGAGAGGGAGTGGGGGTCTTGCAGTTCTCACCACGTCGCCCAAACACACTGGTGTTCCCCACCAGAAACATACTCTCTTTTCCTTTCAGCCTGTCCCAATTCTACCTGCTTTTTTTTGAAGCTCTATGTTGTGATTGTTGGGTAGTTTCGGTCTTTTCTGACTCTTCATGACCCCATTCTCTTTTTGTTTGTTTGTTTGTTTTTGTTTTTGTTTTTTTGGCAGTGATCCTAGAGTGATTTGCAATTTCCTTCCTTCAACTCATTTTACAGATGAGAAACTGAGACAGGTAGGGTTAAATGATTTGCCTAGGGTCATGTAGCTAGCTGGATTTGAACTCATGAAGGTGAGTCTTCCTGGTTGCAAGCCCAATGTTCTTATGTACTGTACCACCTAGCTCTCAGTTTTGAGGCTCTGCTCAGAGATCATTTCCATGAAAGCTTCTCCCAAACCCAACCCAGCCCATAGTGATACCCCCCTTCTCTGACCTCTTCTAGCACCTGCTCTCTGTCTTGCTCACATAATAGTTATATATTATTTCATCTTATTCTTTAATATTTTTTGCTTTTTAAAAGTAAATTTTTATTGATGTCTCAGTTTCCCCCAGTATCCCTTCTTTTCTCCCTTCTAGAACGCCATACCTTATAACAAATAGTATTTATCTAAAGAAAAAAAGGAAAACATTATTATATCTCGTCAATACTTTGAAGAAGTCAGATAATATGTGTAATGTGCAACACTTGTGAACCCCCTGCCTTTTTAAAGAGGTGGGTGAGAGTATATTCTCATATCTCTTCTTTTAAGTTATGCTTATTCTTCATAATTTTTCAAAACACTATTCACTTTTGTGGTGTGTATGTGTGTGTGTGTATGTGTGTGTGTGTATGTGTGTGTGCATGTGCAGTTGTTTTTTGGGTTTACATTGTTGTTAGTCATTGGGTATTATTGTTTTCTTAGCTCTGATTACTTCACTCTGCATCAGTTAATCAAAATCTTTCCATGGTTCTTCCACTGTCAACATTTCTCATAGAACACTAATGTCCTGTTACACAAATATACCCTATTTTATTTAGCCATTTGCCAGTTTATGGGCATCTGTTTTGTTTCAAGTCTTTGCAATCACAAAAAAGTACTGCTGTAAATATTTTGGTGTATATATGGACTTTCTTCTTATACCTGGAATCTCTAGGTCAAGAGGATGGATATTTTGGTCACTTTATTTGCATAATTCCAAATTGCTTTTCAAAATACTTGTATAGATTCACAGCTCCACCAATAAGTCTATTTTCCCATAACCTCTTCAACATTGATTATTCCCCTGTTTTGTCATCTTTACCTAAATAGGGTATAAGGTTCAACCTTAGGGTTGATTTTAATTTCTCTTATTATTAGTGATTTAGAGCATTCTTTCATGTGGTTATTAAGAGTTTACAATATTCCTTTAGAGAACTATTTGTTCATATCACTTGACCATTGGAGAATGGCTTTTTTTTTCATTTTACATTCATTTCTAACTTTTTATGTGAATTTTCCTTGTCTCTTCATTGTATATCCTACCAGATTAGCAAATCCTCTGTTCATAATAGGCCCTGGACAAATATTTATTGACTGAAAATATTTATTAACTGAATGATTGAGTAAGGGGCTAAATCTACACAGAGCTGTGAGAAAAACCCATTTATTCCAGAGAACAGAGTCATTTACAAAGATGATTCTTTCAGGCAATTGTACTCTGCACCAAGAATTAGCAGGATGATGCTATGGACTATTTACCTAATTTCTCAGGCTACCCTGACTCTTATTGTAGTAATGAAAGTTTATTTTGTTCTGCTGTTTATCTGCCTGGAAGTCTCTGGGTAAATAATATAGTATAAAACTTTTTTTTGAGTCCTGGTTACTTGAAAAAGGACTCTCTATGTAAGGAATGATTTCTTTTTTTCCAGTAGGTTTTGCTAAGATGATAAACTCTATTTCAAAGATGAATGAGCTTCCCAGAGGCAAGTCAAACAAATACATTTGCATAATAAGGCTTTACTTTTTTTTTTATCATTCTACTTTTCTTACTTGGCTTTACAAAAAGACTGAGTGCTAACAGTGTCCTTTAGATCCCACAGAAGGACACCAGGACTGGATCTCATTCCTATGTTTATTGCTTCCCCCCACCTCCCATACTGGTTCTAATCATACTTCATCCAGAAAGTGAAAATATTGTGAGAGTAAAGAAGAGAGAAGACAGAGAGACTGCAAGAGGACAACCAGGATGAGATAGAGATGGGCTAGGGAGCAGTGAAAAGTCACCATGAGGTCTTTGCAAGGATGCCTTAATTTTCTTCAACTAGAGGTGCTACTTTTCAGCCAGAAAGAAATCAATCAGCCTCTGTGAGTCAGGCATTCAGGCAATATATTTGTTATACTTCTCTGGAAAGGAGATGGAAATGTTGAATCACATATACTGACTTGAACAGCAAAAAACGTACATGTTTTATAGTTGCAGTCATCTGGTACCTCAAAAACATAAATAATGTATGAATGGTATGTCTGACTCTTAAGTCCCTGTGTTCTGAAAGTCATCAATACTTCATTGAGATCCCTAAGCACTTATGGTCTGTACCACATTTTCTTTAGTACTTTCTCTAGCCTTTATCTCAGAGGAAGTTTAGTTTAGTGGTTAGTGTGCTGAACTTGGACTCAGGAAAACATGGGTTTGAATCCTGCCTCAGATACAATATCTATGTCACCCCAGGAAGTCACTTAACCTCTCTGGGCTTCATTTCCTCAGAATGTGGATAATAATAATAATAATAATAATAATAATAATAATAATAATAATAATAATAATATCTGTGACTGTTACTTCATAGAGTTGTGAGTCCCAAAGAAGAAGGTATATGTAAGATACTTCACAAAGCTTGAAGGGCTCTATATGGGTCAATTGCTATTCTGAAGTAATTTAGGTTCTTAGACTTAGATAAGAGGATCTTGGAATGTGGTACCAGAAGGGCCCTCAACATCTGTGAATCCACTCCTCTCACCTTCCACCCAAGGAAATTAAGACCTAGAAAGGTGAAGTGAATTACTTAAGGTGACTCTAGGGTTAAACAGTGGAACTGGGATTTTAACAGAGGTATGACTGCAACTCCATTGTTCTCACCATTAGGCTGCACTTCCTCCCTCTTTCTGAAGAGCTAGATTTTAGCCTCCTTCAGGGGAGGGACCATATCTTATGCTTCTTTTAGCATAATCACTACGTCATGTACCACTGATAGTCAAGAAGTATTTGTTGTTGCTTTGGGTTACCAGAAACCTAACTAAATGAGGCAAATAGATTTCCACTACCCAGACCCAAAACTATGAGAGTTGGAAGGGACCTCAGTGACCATCCAGTGTTGCAACCTATACCCCAAAAGAATCCTCATTATAACATACTTGGCAAGTGGTTGGCCATTCAGTGTTTGAAGACTTCCAAATAGGGGGAGCCCATCACTTCTTCTTCTTCTTCTTTTTTTTTCTTCTAGGCAATGGGGTTAAGTGACTTGCCCAGGGTCACACAGCTAGGAAGTGTCAAGTGTCTGCGGCCAAATTTGAACTCAGTCCTTCTGACTTCAGGGCCTGTGCTGTATCCAATGCGCCACCTAGCTGCCCCGAGCCCATCACTTCTAGAGGCAGGACAATTTCACTTTTGTAGCTCTGATTGGTAGGAATATTTTTCTGACATCAAGCTCCTTTGCTATTTGAACTAGCCATTCCTGGTTCTGCTCTCTAGGAGCAAAACAAGTATAATCTTTCTTGGCATGGCAGTCCTTCAAATATTTGAAGATAGCTATCATATCAGTCTGTACTCAACAAACATTTATTAACATTTATTATGTACCAGGCACTGTGCAAAGTGCTGGGGATACAAAGAAAGGCAAAAATGTAGAACCTGCCCAAAGAGAGATTACAGTCTAATGAGGGAGACAACCTATAAAGAATAGGTTATAAATAATATAAATACAAATAGATTAAAACAAAATAGGTTGTAAGTTTTATATACATATACACATACATATATACACATATGCATATGCATATGCATATACACATACATATACATATACACATGCACATGCATATGCATATACATATACATATACACAAAACATATAGAGTAAAAATGGAATGTAATCTCATAGGTAAGGTACTAGCAAGGGGGAAAACCTCCTTCAGATGGTGGGATTTGAGCTGAATCTTAAAGGAAGCTGGGTAAGCTAGAAGGTCTAAGGTATAAGGGAGAATATTGCAGATGTGGGAAAAAGCCAGAAAAAAGACAAAGAGTCTGGATGTAAAAAGTTCTGTGTAAGGAACAGCAAAAAGGTCAATGTCACTGGATTGTAAAGTTTATGGAGAAGAATAAAATGTAAGACAATGGAAATACATGAAGGGCGCAGGTTGTGAAGGACCTTAAATGCCAAAGAGAAGATTTTATATTTGATCCTGAGGGTAATAAGGAACCACAGAGTTATTGAATAGGGGGTGAGGTGTGACCTGGTAGGAAAATCACTTGGCAGGTAGATAGAAGATAGACTGAAGTAGGGAGACACTTAAGGTAGGGAGGTGACCATCAGAATTAAATTGAAATAATCTATTGCAATTGCAATATAATGCAATTGCAATAGCTGTGTGGTGATGAGACCCTTCACCAGGGTAGCTGCTATGTGAGGAGAGAGAATGACACATAGAGGAGAGATGCTGTAGAGATAAAAATGATAAAATTTGACAACAGATTGGATGAGTGAGGCAAGTACAAGTGATTTGAGAATGACACAGAGGTTTTAAGCCAGAGTGACTCAGACGACGGGGGGTAAGATGGAAAGATTTTGGGAAAAAGAAAATGAGTTCTGCTTTGTACATCTCTCTCTTGAGATTTGTTTTCTCCAGGCTAAACATGCTCAGTTCTTTGAACCAATCCTCATGACCTATTTTTGATATTTTCTATTCTCATCTGCTTTGCCCTCCTGAGACCCACTGGGTTTTTCCAATGGCCAGACTTGCAGATAAAACCTCTTCTATGTGTTGTTTACTTCTGTTAGAAAGTAAGCTGCTTGAGAGCAGGGGCCATCTTACTTTTCTATTTGTATCTGCAGTGCATTTCACATAGTGTTTAGTGAATGATATTTATCATTCACTCACTCATTCATTCATTCTTCCATTTATTCACCAAGATGTTTAGTCAAATTCAATATTAACCGGAATGACTGAACCTGTTAAGTGACTTCCACAATGAAGAAGTGGCACATATAGACTTAATAAATAATTGTTCACTTGACTACCTCTCAATTCTAGGGAATATATTTGCATATTAACCATTGAAAATTGAGCCATATCATTAGTTTGTAAAAATGTAGCTATATTCTCTGCACCAACATTGTTATTTATCCTTCGTTTTGAAGAGGACAAATGACATCAGAGGGTGATGTCTTAACTTATGTGTGAAATGGATTTTAGTGAGGCAGAGTTGCACGAAGCCGTCAGCCTCACTCTCTCTTCCAGAGTCATCAAGGTCCAGCGCCAAGACATAAGTCAAGATGGCTGGCAATGGCTAGGGACGCAGTGGGTGACCTTGGTGTTTTCAATGTCAGTGTGTACTTCATCTGCCTTCGTGGCTATCAGAACAAATTGCTCTTATCCAGTCATTCTACTAGAGGGGAAGTCTTCACATTCTTGAGATAGACAGCCTCCTAACTCACTGATGTGTTTGAGGCCTGTCTGTACCCTCAACTTTGTTCAGCTCATCTGCTGAGAAGGTTTTTACCAAAGTGTTTCTGCTGTACATGCTACAGCTTCTTGGAGTCATAGGTGGGAGCTGGGTGACTGTGGACACCAAAGGTGGAAGAGCAGCCCTGCAAAGGGCTCAGTAAACCGTCACACTGGAGGTGCTAGGCCTCTGAATACTCCATACACCTCATACTGCACCAATGTAATGTTTCCTAAAAGAGGTTAGGTATAAGTTGCTACTCAAAGTTGTAAACCTATGAGGTCACAGGTTTGCCATCAACCTTTATCCTGGTAGGCAATTTGGAGTTTGATTTCCTTTTAAAAAATCTAATTCTACTACTAACTTGTGTATTCTCAATTTAGAAGAAAGATTTGACCTTCTTGAATACCAGTTTTATTTGTAAAACTAGGATAATATTCATTTTTACACATCCCTTGCATCAAAGGCTGTAGTGAGGATTCATTCTGCACTATCTATAGCTTTCACACAAAAAATCTAACATCTAAGATTTATTAAGAGAAAGCTCTATTGGCCATTTGTGATTGGAAGTACTGGGTACTGATTGTATAATAGGCTAATATATTTATGTCTTGGACATAATTATAAGTGCTGGAATTGCAAGGCTTCTTTGCATTTTAGCCATTGCTCCTTTTTTTGATTTAAATAACTCTCTAGCTTCTTAAGGGGAAAGAAAAAAAAATATCAGCCTTCTTGACATGCTAGTCATGGTTTGATGCAGCAAGCCTATTTGGGCTGAATCTATTCCAATTAGCCACCAGATAGCGCTCTAGGAACATGTTCTTTCTCAGCTCTCCTCCACTTGGCCACCTGGAGAACAAAGCGGGCTTTTTCCTTTCTGTGATCAGTCGAGAAAGGAGCCTGCCTATAATGATAATGTGTTATTAGTGATGAGACAGGTTTGGGTTGCAAATCCAGTCACGGAGGGAAAAGGTCAATGCTGGTTTGAAGTTAAATCAAACTCATCAAAACCATAGCAGAGGTCATGGAGGACCACTTGTAGAGAAACATCTTTAGGAAAAGAATTCTTGGACTAATAGCCTGAGAGGAAACAGACTAATTCTGGCGTGAAGATAGGGAAAAGGGAGGCTGACATTGAGTGTTAGGATGGAATTTGGGATTTCTTGGCTCAAAAGCTGAGCCTTTGGGAAATTCTGATCTGAAACCCTCGCTGATGTTTAAACGCATCCCAGTAGATTGCTCTTTCCTTTTTTTCTGTCTTGGAAGTAGATTTTCCTCCCAGCAGGCCTTTGGGCAGAATGTCACTAGGATTTTATTTCTGAGGGGAACAAATGGGAAGCAATAGATTTCCAAATATGAAAAGTCATTTCATATTCTGTACATTGGATACAACAACACAGTCTGCTGGTTTTGTGAGGGATCTGGAAGTGAGGAACTTACTTCCATACCAGGGTTTTAGGGATCCTATACATTTATTCCCAGTTTAACACTGAGACTCTTTCTAACGTGCTTGTCTTCAGCACTTCTACTTATTAGGCACTTCTCTGCATGTAGCTCTGTCCTCCGTTTTCATCCCGATGTCTGTTGCCTTGAAACAATGTACATTAGGCACCCGATTATTGCCTGCAGAGGGAAGATAGGTTCAGTTTTTCTGGTGAAAATTCACAGTAAAGTTATTTAAACCTAATTTTAAGATGGGGCAGATATAATGTATTTTAAACAGGAGGACAGTGTAGGCATACTGAGCCATTTGGTTTTAGGAATCGAGACCAGGGAAATAGGAAAGTAGGATGCTGATAATGTTGCCTTCTGGGGGAATAGGTTTTGTTCTCATGGGATCAGTTCACCATCCTCTGACTCCCTAGAGCAAAAACACCTTTCCTTGGCAATCATTTCCCTCTGTGTATTGTTTCTATTAGAATGTAAGCTTTTTGAGGGCAGGCATTGTTTCATTTCTGTACTTGTCTCCCTAGTGCTTACATATCTCAGAAGCATCTAACAAATACCTTTTCATTCACTTATTCATTCCTTCCATCTCTTCTGTCAGTGATGCTGTGAGTGGTGGCCAGGGAGGATAGTTTACATTTATAGTGCTTTATAGCTACCGAATGCTTTCACATTTGTTATTCCATCTAATCTTCACAAGAAGTTTATGAGGTATACTGAGCACATATTTTCATTCCCATTATGTGTGTTTTGGGGGTTAAACTAGCAGCAGCCTGGGGTACAGTAGGTGGAAACAATGGATCAGACATAAACAGCAGCAGTGGTAATAGTGATATAAGGCAGCCTAGAGCCTTCTTCTCCTTGCTGGAATGTTTCCTCATTTTTATCATTACCTCTCCAGAGGCATTCCTTCCCTCACTCTGCACTCTCTTAAGTAGAGGAGGGACTGAGCTTTCAGTTGCAGTCTCTGGCTCTCTATAGCCTCAAGTGAATAAGCATTGATGAGCCTCTGGTTGAAGTTGGAATGAGTAAAATGAACCTAAGAGATGTTAAGATTTGTCCAAAGTGACATTAAGTGGTAGAGTGACTTTAACCTAGTTCTTCTGACTCTCAGGTTCACTACTATTTCAACTACACAGAATTTGGTTGAAGGTTGGAAGCCCACCTCCCCCTGGTCTCCACACAAAGAGATGGATGAAGAGCAACTTTAGAAGGCCCAGGAGACTTATAAGTAGGTTGGAGCAAATAGGCCTTTTCCTCAAGGCACCACAATTTAGAGGGCACTGAAAGCATTTCTATATTAGGAGAAACAATTAAACTTAGGAACTATTGAGAAAAATGAAGCTACCAGACGACTACCACGTTCCAAGAAGAGCTCCTCCTTGATCCTGTCTTGCCCTATGTCCTCTTACAGTAGCTTTCCGAGCAATATTCTAGTGTCTCTTACCCCATGAGATCTTGTGATCATTTTCTGAAATTTCTCTCATTCCTATTACCCTAGATGAATTTGACATTCCTGAACTAAAACTTTCTTCTCTAGCCTTATTCTCCTATCTCTATTGTCATCCTCTGTTACAGGGCAGTGAGGTGGCACAGGGGAGAGAGAGTACCGGCCCTGGAGTCAGGAGGACCTGAGTTCAAATTTGACCTTAGACACATAACACTCACTAGCTGTGTGACTCTGGGCAAGTCGTTTAATCCCAACTGCCTCTCACACACAAAAAATAATGCAAAAGAACATAGATAATGTTAATATGTGGTTTTCTACATCAATATGAAGCCTGCAGGGATCCTTATGTACCAGTTAGTGGCCCACATTTCTGTATTAGTTTGATGCCACTGATCTAGAGCACTAAGAGGTCAAGTGAATTGCACAAAGTCACACAAACCAGTATGTGCCGGAAGTGGGACTCGAGTCCAGGTCTTCTTGGCTTCAAGATTGGCTCTTTATCCAGTGTGCCATGTTGTAGTTAGTAGTATCACAGCATCAGAGAATTTGAGAATTGTAAGGGACCTCAGTAGCTGTCTAAATTTCAAAGGAATCTCTACCTTCACACACCTGGCAAGTGGTCACTCAGCCTTGAAGACAAGGACGGGGAAGCCACCAGCTCAATAGGCAGGCCATTCCAATTTTGGATAACTCTATTTATTAGAAAGTTTTTCTTGCCATCAAGCCTAAATTTTCCTCTTTGCTGCCTGTACCTATTGCTCCTGGTTATGTCCTCTAGGGCTAAACAAAGCGAGTCCAATCTCTCTTCCTCATGGTAGTCCTTCAAGCTCTTGGAGGCAGTTATCATGCAGCCTCCAGTCTTCTCTTTGCCAGGCAAAACACTCCCAGTTCCTTCAGCTGGTCCTTGAATTCAAGGCCCTTAACCATCCTGCAGCCTCTATATGCTCTCCAACTTATCAGTAAGGGTTCTTCTTAAGCCATGGGGCCAAGAACTGAACACAGTTCTCCAAATAGGTAGGACAAGATCACGATACAGTGGGAGTATCACCTCTCCGTTCCTAGAAGCTCTGCTCCTCTTAATGCCACTCAATATTGCATTAGTTTTTATGGCTGCCACATAACACTTGCTAATTCATATCGATGTTGCAGTTCACTACTAAAACCCCCAAAATCTTTTCTGAACAACTGCTCTCTATCCAAGCCTCTCCTATCTTATATTTGTGGAGCTGATTTTTTATACTCAAGTGCAAGACTTTACATTTATCACTATTGAATTTCATCTTATTCAATTCATCCCAATGCTCTAGCCCAGAGGTGCCAAATTCTCTGACTCCAGCTGAAAACTCTCCAGCTAGCTCTCTAGCCAACCAGATTGAAATGTAATTAGGAAATGTTTAACAAAATAAATTAAGATACAGTACAACATAGATAATGTGAATTTGGGGTTTTCTAATCTAATATGCGGCTTTCTGTCTCTATTTGAGTTTGACGCCACTGCTCTAGCCTGTCAAGATCCTTTTGAATCCTGTCATCCAGTGTATTCATTTATCCCTTCCACTAAGTAATTCAAAATAAATGATTGATATTTGAAAGATTTTTTGTTGTTATTGTTGTTGTCTAGATCTGTAATTTTATGGGTGTATGGGGTTCCTGGAGAAGAAATTCCCTCTGCCTTCTACCAATGCAAAATAAAATATTTGTAAATTTGTAAAATCAGTTCCTCACTTGTAAAAATGAGCTGGAGAAAGAAATGGCAAATCACTCCAGAATCTTTGCCAAGAAAACCCCAAATGGAGTCACTAAGAATCATACGTAACTGAAACAACTGATAAACAACAACAACAAAATACAAAATACAAATTTAAGTCTTAGAGACTTGCTTTGTGACTCATCAATGATCGCTCACATCTCCAGAATGTGTCAGAGGTGGGCCTGGGCCCAGGCCTTCTAGACTTTGAGTCTGGCTCACTAGTTACTACTCCATGTTGCTTCTCTTAAGGTGCAACATTTCCTTAACATTTTGGCTGTAATAAGGAAGTCAGCTCAGTAGAAAAGATCCAGTGTTAGAGTATGTTCATAACAATTTGTTCTTTTCTAATCCTTTTGTGAAATATTTATCAGCAACTAGTTTTACTTTTACCATATGATGAATGGTCAGTTAGTTCTCTTGATACTCTGCATCTGTTTTTTGTGTACCACAGTTTTCAATCCATTAACAAATGTCTTGACTTGTTATCCCAATGACAAAGGCAAGCTTCTGAAAAATGTTGTTTCTAGTAAGCTCTATGTGGACTTTTGTAGAATAGACAACTTTGTTTCCTCTAAAGTTCCATGAGGTAGCAGTGAAATAGTTAAATGATTGTTTATGAGTTTATTAAATTTGCTTGGTGATGGTCTAATATCAAGGACCACCTCTACAGAGCATACAAGAATTGTACTATACTCTGTACCCATGCGTGCATTTGGGATCAGGTTCAGTCTTGGAGACACTGTTTCTAATGTAAGGGGTTAGTCTCCTTTTTTCTTTTATATTCTTCTGCTTATTAACTCCCCACCTCAGAGCCTTAGGATAGTTATAATCATAGCTTAGATTATGCCTCAGATCTAGGGTTCCCTACAAAGAAGAAATTAAAAGGTATTTAATACACAATATGAATCAGGTATGGGACAGGTAATTTATTTTTGCACATAAAAGTAATACTAAACACAGACTACTCATAAGCTTGTACTTGATGGACAAGTTTAGGAACTTAACTTACAACTATTTTTGTGAACTACTGGGACATTTGGCTTAAGCCTTAACAGAACATAAAGCAATTTGTAGCACCACTAAGTAGGCATTTTACGTGTCACCTCGGTAGCACATTACTTAAATAACTATGAATATGTATGTCTACTGGTAAAACAGTCAGGCTTGGCAGCTCTTTCTGTGGTGGCTAAGAATTGGAAATCGAGGGGCTGCCCATCAGCTGGGGAATGACTGAACAAGTTGTGGTATATATTGTGATGGAACATTATTGTGCTATAAGAAATGACAAGCAGGATGATTTCAGGAAAATTTGGAAAGACTTACATGAACTGATTCAAAGCGAAGTGAGCAGAACTAGGAGAACATTGTACACAGCAACAGCAATATTGTACAATAAGGAACTGTGAATGACTTAGCTATTCTCAGAAATACAATAATCCAAGACAATCCCAAAGGACTCATGATGAAACATGCTATTCACCTCCAGAAAAAGAACTGATATTGTCTGAATACAGACTGAAGCATACTGTTTTCTTTTCTTTCTTTCTTTTTCTTTCTTATTTTCTTCCTTTCTTTCTTTCTTCCTTCCTTCCTTTCTTTCTTTCTTTCTTTCTTTCTTCTCTTTCTCTTCTTTCTTTTTTTTTCTTTTTTCTTTCTTTCTTTCTTTCTTTCTTTCTTTCTCTCTTTCTTTCTTCCTGACTCTTCTTGTAAAAAATGATTAACATGGAAATGTTTTATATGATTGCACATGTATAACGTATATCAGATTGCTTGCCATCTCAGGGAGGGGAAAAGGAAAGAAAGAGGGATAGAATTTGGAATTCAAAACTTATGAAAAGACAGATGTTAAAATTGTTTTGACATGTAATTGGGGAACATATCATTTAACGTGAATATTAAAAATTATCTTTACATGTAATTGGGAAAAACTAATCCATTATTTTTTAAAAATGGTCAGGCTTGAGAAGGAATGAATGAGCAGTTATTAAGCCCTTACTATGTACTATGTACAAAGCCCTGTGCTAAATGATAGGTATACAGACAGGACAAATTCTCTCAGCTCTTAGGGGGCTCGCATTCTAACAGGAAGCGACATCTCACATAGCAGGTTTCGGTTACAAGTCAGATAGAAACATTCCATAGCCCTCAGGATATAGTGGTATAATGGATTGTAGTCTATTTTCTTTAGTATTGTTTCTACTGATAAATCCATGTCCATTTCTGATGTTGACCCTTTTAACAATGCTAAGACTTTGGTGATGAGAACTTTCTTTTTTAGCCCTTTGGTATCTGTGTTTGCTGAGGATGCAGGGGCTGTGGCAACTGCAGAAGCAGTCTTTAGGTCACATCTCTATAAGGGTTGTTTCCCCAGATTATCACTACAGGTGCTCGGCTGTTGGTCAGAGAGGTACTGCTATTCCTGGGTCTCTTGAACTCCAGGACTAAGAGGAGGAAATGGTGATTGAAGTGTAACAGTGGTTTGTCCTGCCTGACACATGCTACCTCCTATTTCTCTCTCAATGTGCTTAATAGTTTAATTAAGCTAGCTTGCCTACACAGCTTCCATCTATGGCAGTAGTTACAGGGACACCTCTCATGCCCCCATTCAGTTACAGCCTCATGAGGACTCTGGACTTTCTGTACTTACAAGATTGCTTTGAAGCCTGGAAACATCCATTTTGGGGTAGGTAATCATTTACCTAAGATTAGAAAAGTATAAACACGAAAGAAGCAGTCTAAATTCAGTCTCAGGCTTACCTAGGTAAGATGTATGTTATAGATGCCATGGGATTACGTCCTTATAGATGCTGGGTTTGGAGTTCAGGACATGCTGCCCCTTTTCCAAGATATATCTCAGGAAGCAGCTCAAATCAATGCAGAGACAATTCACAGCCAAAACAGAAGAAAGACACTGACAGTGTTTTTGCTTTCTTTTACTTGTAAATGGATGAATGAATGAATAATCATGTAAGTACTTACTATGTGCCAGATACTCTGCAAAGATCTAGGGCTAGAAATTCAAGTAGTCAAGAGGGTCCCTGTCTCTAATACCATATATTCTACCATGAAAAGATAACACATGTAGTGGGACGGTGGCCAGAGAGGAGTGTTTTGGATAAGGAAGCCAAAGAGAATGGTGCTTTGTGTAATAGGACATCTGATTTGATGTCCCTGTCAGCAATGGAAGTGTTGATATGAGCTTCTGGAGGGAGGAAGCCTAGTAGCTGAGACTAGGCATGATTAGGTAACATATTCACCACTCAGAGACCAAGGTCACGGGGGTAGAAGCTTCAGTTCCAGAGGTGAAAGCTGTAGTTATACGTGGTGAACAGTGAAAGGAATGAAATGCTTATGACTGATTCATCTCTTTAGCCGATAAGGGAATTCTTCAGCCTCTCAAAGTGCATAAACTTTGGCCCTGCTTCACACATGGCCAGAAGCAGGCCCCAAACCCTCCACCAGGTCAGCCAGAACCAGGAACGGCACCTCTGTGTGTCTTCTATGGATGGGCCCCATGCACAAATTCAACTTCACAACAATGGGATCCAGTGATGAATAGGTCTTAGTCCCTTACACAGCCTGATAGATATTTCCTCTTCTTCATTATGGCAACAAAAAATTATCTGGGATTTCAGATTGAATAGCCTCTGGAAGAAACTTCTTTGGAGATAGACTAGTTCAACGCAACCAAAATTTTTTGAGTTTCTACCCTATGTAAACTACCATAAAGAGAAATCAATAACAGTGAATTTTCTAAATCTACTGGCCCAAACTCTTCCTCTTATCCCCTTCCTTCCCCCCCCCTTCAACAAGATGGGAATTTTAATAGAATATTCTTTTCATCTCTCTTAGTGCTGCTTCTCCCTGCAGTCTTTCTATCTACTTACTACTATAATACTAATAACAATAAGAATAGATGACTATGTAAGGTAGATGAGAAAGATATCATTATTTCCATTTTAAAGATAACAAAATTGAGCCTTGGAGAAGTTAAGTGGCTTCTCTTGACTTGACTTGAAGATCTCTTGACTTTCAAATTCTTTCACTATTTTTCTGCAGTGTTTTGCGATTCTTTTGAGGCACCTCTCAGTGAGTGGAAGAGTCAGGATTGAACTTGGGTTTTCTGATACCATCTAGTGTTTGTTCCCCCAGAGGTTCCCAAAGTGGATGATACAGTCCCTTTGGGGGTACTGGAATTATCCAGGGGGGCAGTGGTAGCCTTGGGTGCAACTGGGGAGTGTTGAATGAAAATAAGGGGGTGTTGGAAACATAAAGAAAGAAAAGAAGATAAGAAAATTTTGAAAAACTATTTGTACATGTTTCATCTGTTACATTTTTTCCAAATTAACACACAAAATGCATGTGAGAAACCAGGCCTGTACAACATATGGCCTGTGGGCCACTTGCAGCTTGTTAAAGGATTTCAGGAGGCCCATGAAAAATGTAAGGTTGCCACTGTGCACTCTCCTGTTTGTCACATGACCCATGGCAAGCAACTATAGTCTAGTCTAACCTATCTGTGGCCAGAAGAAGTTTATCCTATTTTAATTTTGGTCCCTACCCACTGCCAAGTTGTACAGGTCTATTATAACTGACCAGGTCTTACCAAGCAAGTGTTGGCAGGCGAGCATGTTGCACATTGTTGAGAAGTCCATTATTCATCATCCACATTGTAGCACCCCCACCATTAGAATATAAACCCCACTGAAGTCAGATATTATTTTGTTCTTCTTCATTTTATCCTTAATTCTTTGTTCATAGTGGCACTTTAGTACATGTTTATAAAACTGAATTGAAAACCAATGAATACTTCATGAAGGTATATATAAATTTGAGTCTTTTCTGGGATAGATACAAACATAGCAAGACAAAATTTTGGACATCCAGAGTCTATTGGAAGGTATATTTTACTTCTGGCAAAGTTGATCTCCAGAAATACCCTAAAAGCAACTCCCAAGGCTTTTGAATGTTTTTATAAAGATCACCAGGAGACCAGATGTCTTTTTCGGCTTTGGAGTGAATTTGAATGATGTATAAACAATGCCCCACATCCTGGAGAAACCTTCTAAATGTTAGCAAACTATAAATTTTCCACTGTGCCTGAATGACAAGAGCCTTTGTCAGTAACCTACATGCATTTTCAACAGTTGTTGCCTTAAAAGAGTTTAACATTTATAGGCTCACAGGGTATTTATTCTAGCTGCCACTCACATTATCAAGTTAGGTTCCCAGAGTTCTACTTCTTCCTAGGGCCCTACCACTCCTGAGCCTCGATTCAATATATATCCCTAATATCAACTGACCAGTACTGCTTAGTATCTCCTCAATATCATCTAATCAGTGATTAGAGCCACAATATGAGGAAACCAGTTGATAGCTCCTTGATGTAATAACCAATTAACAGCAATTAGCTTTTTTAAAGGTATATTTACTGAAAAGATCTATCAAAGACAAAAGTACAAAAAGCACCCCCCAAACCTGGGAGCACTCTCCCTTCTATACACATTTAAAGTGATTATTTTAAAATATTTCTTCTTCCAGGTTTCCTTTTGAGTGAGGCATAGCTAAAGGAAAAGCCGCTGCCTTGGATTGCAGGGTAGTGGGTTGCTCCTCAAGACTAGATCCTCGTTGTCTGCTAACATACTCTGCTATGGACAATAGTTGCTATACTTTACTTCATTCTTTCTCCATACACAACTGAGAGAGAAAAGCAGAATTTTCATGCTTTTCCAGCTTCATGGCTATGGAGAAGCACTTCCTTCATTTAGAGGTCCACTATAGTTTTTCCTCTTCCCCACTCAAAAGCCAACAGGGCAAAAAAAAAAAAAAGATCCTTTGTTGGAGACTTTTGCACACCCACTCACTTCTGGCTAAGAAGCCAGTTAAAAGGCTTTTCTTCATGTAGTGAGCATACAGGAAACAGTTACAGAATACCTGTTTATGTTTTCAAGTGATTGGTAGATTTCTCCACTGCTCAACATCACACTTTTCCAAAACCAGCCTCTTTGTGGGTTGGCTGTAGGCAGAATATTTTCTGATCATGTTAGAAGGACTGAGGTCCTACTGGCCAGACCCTCATTATAACAGTAATAAAGGAATCATAGTATACAGCCCAAACACCTTCATAACAGAAGCCAGGTAAATAAAAAAACACTTGGAATTTACATGAAACCTTTCTTAAAAAGGTCAGAATACTTTGCAAAAATATCCATTTATTCATCTTCACCACAGCTTTCAGCAAAGAAGCAAGTCATCTTCTCTGTGTTTTGTTAATGAGGCAAATGAAACTCATATCCATGCAAAATGATGGCCTGAAACATGACCACTCATTCCATAGAGATCAAAGTAAGTGTTGTTTACCTTCTGGGAGAGATGGATAAATCTCAGCCAGCTCACTCAGGCTTATCATCTGTCTGAATTAGTCTTTTGGCCTGATTTCCACTCAGTTAGAAGCCAAAAACACCTTCATAGTAAAGCCTTCTTTTATTCACCAGTATTCATACCAGTAAGGAGTTCCCTTTGACCTCAGAAACCTCTACCAGCTTCAGATAGTTCTCCCTTCTTGGGCCCTTGTCCTTGTGAAATTCAAGTGAGGGTAGGGGAACAGGATCCTGAGCACAGAGGATTCTGTATGTGTGTGTGTGTGTGTGTGTGTGTGTGTGTGTGTGTGTGTGTGTGTGTGTGCACGTGTGCATGTGCATGCATGCATATATTGTTGGAGACTTTATATTGTTTCTAAATTAAAATTTTTGTTGTGAATTTAATCATCAAGAAGTACAATCATTTCAATATACAAAGAATAAGAAAGAGTATCCCATGAGAGGGAAGGGAAAGAAATAGACATTTATATAGTACCTACTATGGGATGGGTACTGTGTTAAGTGCTTTTACAAGTAGTATCTTATTTGATCTTCGTAACAACTTTGTGAGGTAGGGATCCTCATTTTTCAGTTGAGCAAACTGAATTTAACAAATTTGCCCAGTCACCTAGTAGTAATTGTCTCAGACAGGGTTTGAACTCTTTTCTTTCTTTTCTTTTCTTTTTTTTTTTTGTGAGGCAGTTGGGGTTAAGTGACTGACCAGGGAGCATCAAGTGTCTGAGGCCAATTTGAACCCAGGTCCTCCTAACTCCAGAACTGGTGCTTTATCCACTGTGCCATCTAACTGCTCCTGAACTCAGGTCTTTTTGACTCCAGACCCAGTGCCCTATCCATTGTGCCATCAGCTCTTATATAGTTTTAAAAGTGTGTGTGTGTGTGTGTGTGTGTATGTATATATATACATGTATATACACACACATATACATATGTAACCATACATGTATGTATGCATGCACATACAAATATACACACCTATGTGTACATGGGTGTATACATGTATGTGTGTGTCGCATTTTGTGTATGTGTCCTCTTCCACCACTACATCATACACCTGTCAGGGAGAGAGAACGTAATTTATACCTCACAAGGCATGTTGTCAGGCTCAAATGAAGTAATGCATATAAACCAATCAAACAACCAGCATTTTAAATGCCTACTTTATTCCACTATGCTAAGTACTGGGTGTACAAAGACAAAAATGAAACAATCTCTGCCTTACAGGAACTTTATTTAAAGAGTGACAGAAAGGACAGCTATTACTTCACTTATTGCTACAATCCTTATATCTAGCCAGGCAACATAAACTAGCAGGCATCTGATGCATGGTTTTGATAAAGATAATGAAGAATAGAATCACAGCCCCAAAGAACGACGTTCCTTAAGCATCAGTTAGTGGGTTGGGGAGAAATTTCAGGGTAAGCCTCTGAAATCACGCCATGCAGGTATAAGGGCTAGAAGTAAGGAAAGAATGTCTGGATTTGCCTAAAATCAGGTGGAAAATTGAGGCATTTCCACTCTTTTGGATTTTTCTACACCTCTTAATAGATAAAGACAGGTAAAGTGTCATTATGGTAGGCTTCAAAGTCAAAAGAACTGGTTGCCAGTCCTGCCTTGAACACAGCAAGATGATAGCATAATTAATATGGAACTGGCTTTGGAGCTAAGAGAACCTCGGTTCAAATCCTTCCTCAGACACTTAATAGTTATTTGACCCCGGGAAACTTGACCTCTCTGTACTTCAGTTTCCTCATCTATAAAATGAAAAAAATTAGATGCGATTTCTTCTAAGGTTCCTTTTAGTTCTCAATTTGATCTGTAAGTCTTATACTGTGTGACCCCTGGGCAAATCACCTAAATGCCCAGGTACCAGGCAACTAAGACTATAACTTGCAGAGCAGGTGCTGATCTACATTGGTAAAGGGAGTTTCCTGAGAGTTCTCTGTACCAGTGAAACCATAGGTCAATAAAACTACTTTTAGAAATACAAAGGTCCTTAAGGGCAGAGATTCTTCCTCCCCTTCCCTCCCCTCTCCTCCTCCCCCCTCCCCTCCAGTCCTTTCCACTCCCCTCCCCTTTCCTCCTCCCCTCTCCTCTCCCTCCCCTCCCTTCCCCTCCCCTCCCTTGCCCTTCTTTTCCTCTTCCCTTTCTTCCCCTTCCCTTTTTTCTCATTTTCCTTTTTCCCCTTTTCCTCTTCTCTTTCATTTTTCTTTTTCTTTCTTTCTCCCCAGTGCCTAGAATAGTGGAATGGAATCTGGTAGATGCTTAATAAATGATTGTTGACTGATTGAAAGAAAGATTGATCAGATTTTGTACATAAAATAGATTTTTTTTTTTATCATAACGTCCATTTATCCTTTCCAGTTAAAGTCGTACTCAAATGCTTTCTTATGGTATGGAAATGATTGTGAATTTTCAAAGGCTATGGCAACAGGGTGGATGTGAGCTTGAAAAAGTCCTAGCAAATTGGAGAGACTCTAAATATGAGCTCAATGGGCCTGGCAATGGACTGTATATATGTTATCTGAGAACCAGTTTAGGTAAATTTAAAGAGGCTTATTTATGATTTTTAGGAAGTGTCAGTTTAGAGCGGTTGGGGGTTTGGGAGAGTGCTTAGCAAATTATGTACATCGTCTAAGCTATATTTCTTGGATTTTAATGTGGGATAAGAATGGAAAGGAAGATACTGGGAAGTGATACTGATGGATGTAAGAGAGAAAAATGCATAGATAAAACCTTTGCTAAGAGAAAATAACACTAACAGCTTACATTTATATAGCATTTTAAGGTTTGCAAAGCACTTTGCATATGTTATTTTATTTGATCCTCATAGCAACTCTGTGAGATAGAAAGGAAGGAAGGAGGGAAAGAGGAAAGAAAAAAGAAGGAAGGGAAGGAGGAAAAAAGGAAGGAAGATACCATTATTTCCAATTTACATATGAGGAAACTGAGGCTTGCAGGTAGGATTTGAACTCAGATTTTTCTGATTCCAAGTTTGGAACTCTGAAATATTACCTCCTAAGGTGTGGCAGTGGGCTTTATATTGGTACCCACATTGATGAAACCCCAGATCCTTGAGGTAATACAGCAGGCCTACACAACCTGCAGCCTGACAAAGGATTACTGGAGGCAGACAAAAAATGTAGAGGAAAATATCTTCTACATTTTTCACCGGACACCCAAAATCCTTTGGCATTCTCTGAGCCATAGGTTATAATACAGTATTTTTGGATCTAATACATTTCATAGAACTCTCCAGTTGTTCTGAAGACTGTGGTTTATCTATTATGAATGAAATGACATGTTGGAGGTGGGGAATGTTCTCTTCTTTCATAAATCCTACCCCATTTTGTCATCAGACTTATGTGCGCCAAGATTTCTTGTCCCCCTTTTTTGGTGGGGGGAAGGAAAGAATTGTAGCTGTCCATCTGTTTCAAGAAACTGCCACAGAGGAGCTAAACATGCATAGACCATTTTTTTTCCCCTTTTCCACAAACATCCTCTGATATCCTGTAAATCCCTACAGAAGCAGAAAAATGGAAAGACCTGATTTCAAGAATTTGGAGTTTACATGGATTTGTGTGGGAGACAAGATGGCATGGTGAAAAAAAATTCATAGGTGTGAAATCAGGGAGCCTGGGTTTGAGTCAGAACCAGCTAGGTGACTAGGTCTCTCTGAGTCTCAGTTTCCTCATCCATTAATCTTTTTTCTTGGTACCATTTATCTCATGGGATCATTATAAGAAAGGGCTACGTAAACCCTAAGCGGTATTCCAAAATGAGTTATCGTGAATAATGGAATAATGTATTGTGAATCTATGCAATGCTGCTAACCTCTCAACACACTTTTGCAATACATTCATTCAATGATCATTTAATGAATTAGAATGTGAGTTTCTTGAGAACAGGCACTATTTTTGCCTTTCTTTATATACCCAGCATTCAGCGTGATGCCTGGCACATAGTGGAAGCTTAATAAGTGCTTGTGGTTGTATTGTTGTTATTGTGGTTTTATAAAGCAATAGGTTAGTACTTGTGGAACCTGAAATGAATCCCAATAAGCTCCCAATTAACAAGGAGTTAATAACTGAGGTGAAGAAAAAAAGACATGCACACAAATCATTCAATCAAGAAATATTTATTGAACACTTACTATGTGCCAAGAATTGTGTTAGGTACTAGGGGTACAATACACAGAAGAATTTGGTAAATACATAGAAATAAATATAATATAAAGACTGTACAGAGGAGGAAGAGAGGCTGTTCATCTGAGAGAGGATAAAGGAAGAGTTCATAGAGCACCAGAGACATAGAGCACCATAAAACCTTGAAAGATGGGCATGCTTCGGTGGGCACAGATGTAGGAGAAGAGATTCTAAGTAGAAAGAAAAATGTGAACTCAGGTCACAAAAAGGGAGAGTAATGGGGTATCAAGCTAGAAAGGTTGGTTGGGGCCAGGTAATGGTGGGCTTTGAAAGCTAAAATAAGGAGTTTGGATTTTATTATTATATAATGGGAGCAATTAAAAAATTTCAAAAGGTAATGGACAGGAGCTGAGCTCTGCATCAGGGAAGATAGAACTAGTTGAAGCAGAGAGTGATGTGAGGCAGAATTGCAGTCAGGATATCGTAAAAGTCTAGATATGGTACTAAACAAATGTATTGTATTGACTTTTTTTTTTCTGGAGGGGATCTGTGAATTCTTTTGACTGGTTTTTGTTTTCTATATGCAGGAGCTCCGGGTAGCTTTCTTGTATTATTTCTTGCGTTATGGTGCACAGGTTTTGTTTTTTTAAATTTTCTGGGAAATTTATGATCCTTAAGTTGTGTCAATGCATTCTGTCTTTGAAATCAATGGCTTTGGCTGGCTTGTATAAATATTTGTGTATGTGTGTGTATGGTGTATGTTTGTGTGAAACAACAACATATCATTACATGCTCTAAGAGTTTAATACCTAAGGAATATGTGTGTATTATACTAATACCTTTTGTTTTTCTTCTTCCACACGTTCTGCCAATTCAAAATTTTCATATTCCAAATATTATTCTGTCTTTCAATTCTTTATAGAAACTTGCCACTATAGATTCAAGTTAATCTAATGGGGACGTTTGGGTGGTTCAGTGGATAGAGCAACTGGCCTGGAGTCAAGAAGACCCGAGTTTAAATTCAGCCTCACACACTTACTGGCTCTGTGACCTTGGGCAAGTCATTAAGCCTCGTCTGCCTATGTTTCCTCCTCTGTAAAATGGGGATAATAAAAGTACCTACCTTCCACAGTTTTTGTGAGGATCAAATGAGAAATCTGTGAAGAGCTTGACACAGTACCTGGTATGTAGTAAGCAATATATAAACCTTAACTCTTCTTTGTCATCCTTATCATCTTCATGTTCTCCCCCCCCTCCTCCTCCTCCCCCTCCTCCTTCTTCTTCTTCTTCTTCCTTCTTCTTCTTCTTCCTTCTTCTTCTTCTTCTTCTTCTTCTTCTTCTTCTTCTTCTTCTTCTTCTTCTTCTTCTTCTTCTTCTTGTCATTTCTGTTTTGAAAACTACACATGTAAACTTTTTCTGTTTTAATTTCTTGTATATATTTCATTTCTCTTTTAAACATTTATGAAGTTTCTTGTTGTTCCATTCTCTCTTTGGAAATTCCACAGTGTTCCATTAGGCATTTGCTCATTTCCCTTTGTGTTTTATTATTTATTCAGAGAGCTAGTTTTAGTTTTCTAATTTTAGGCTCTTTGCTGATTTTCCTGCTTGTGCTTTAGGTTTTTAATTAAATTTTCTTCCTCTTATAATCTTTGGTATTTCAGACTTTTTTCTGTATGTTAACCCATCATTCATTTTCTGAATTGTCCTTCTTTGATGGTGTATACAGACCCACAAGTACAGGACCATAAAGCTGTCTCAGCCTCCTCTCACATTTCACCATCTCTGGTCTAAATCTACCTTTAGTAGCTTCTGGAGGTGCAGGACTGGCTCCAGCTGGATTCTAGTCTCCTTTTCTTGAAGCTTGGTATAGTGTCTCAGTCTGGTGCCTCTCCCCTAATTCCTTCCCAGGTTCTCATTCTTTTCTTTTCTAGGTAAGCTAAATCAACATGCAATTATAAGACAGTTGATGCTGTCCTCACTCTCTGAAGGTTGGGCCTGTTATATCTTACTTCCTAAAGGGTTCTCTGGTACCTGGAGGAGGTGTTGCTTTTCTCTGGGGGGTTTCTCTGGGTATTACTGTTCTCTGCCAAAAGCTGGTGCCTGTAACCTGCTGGGTCCCTCCATTATTAGGGGACCAAGGAGAAGCAACCCACTTCCACTTAGCAGCTTAAAACTGGATTCACTTTCATAAAGAGACATTTACTTCAAAGATAGAGTAAGGACAAATACACGATATTTTCCTCAACATCTAAGGGGTATAGCCTTCACTAAATCACCTGTCACTGGGGAGCAGGGCTGGAATTAGGTTCACAGTTTAGCTCAATTCCTATACAGACTTTAATCCCACCAAATTCAAGTCTGAAGCCAAGCTGGGTTATCATTTTCTGAGCCTTGTTCCTCCAGACTGGGCTGGTTGTAACACCCAGCCTGGATTACTGAATGTCTGGATTTCTGGAATCCCAGGCTGGAGCCCCAGGTCATATTTTCCAGGTCAGTCCCTTTGCTCCTGCACCTCAAGTGCAAAACGCCTCCCAAATTTAAAAAGGTCAAAACCCCAGGTCCATTTCTTGGACCAAGTGTCTTAAGGGAGTGAGGGATGAAGCAAATTAGCCTCAGGGTCATTTCCCATTACTGCATGGTCAGTCCTTCACCCTCCAGCAAGACTGCCAATAAAAGTCCTGCCTGTTACTCTGTTGGAACATTTCAATGACACGAACAATTCTGAATACAAGAAAAAGGTTGCTCCCAACCATGTGGTTGCTGTTCAGTTGTTTTCAGTTGTGTCAAATTCTTTGTGATCCCTTTTGGATCCATTTTCTTGCCAAAGATACTGGAGTGATTTGACATATCCTTCTCCATCTCATTTTACAGATGAGGAAACTGAGGCAAACAGAGTTAAGTGACTTGCCTAGGGTCACACAGCTAGTAAGTATCTGAGGTCAGATTTGAACTCAGATCTTCCTGACTCCAGATCAGGCACTCTTTTGTACTCGCTGCCCAAACTATGTAGTAAGTTACTGAAAAATGTCCATCCAGGCTCCAGTCCTCTAGTCTCCTGGAAGTAGGCTCCTAGAATCTTCTACATGGATTATGCCATCTTAGATGATCTAGCAGGGGTGGGGAACCTGTGGCCTCTAGTCCACATGTGGCCCTGTAGATCCTCAAGTGCAGCCCTTTGACTGAATCCAAACTTCACAGAACAAATGGGCTGCACTTGAGGACCTAGAGGGCCACATGCGGCCTTGAGGCCGCCGGTTCCCCACCCCTGGAAGCACTGACCAAACTTCCATTTCACCAGGTTGAGGAATGATATGAGGTTAGATATGAGGATAGAGAGTATTTATAGTCTTTGGGGCCTTCTAACCTAAGGGCTTCCCTAAGCAGAGGGCATCATCTTTCCTCTCTCCCTCATCCTCCTATGACTAAACAGAATTGTTGTTAACTGTTTTTTTTTTTTGAGGCAATTGGGGTTAAGTGACTTGGCCAGGGTCACACAGCTAGTAAGTGGCAAGTGTTTGATCTGAGGTCAAATTTGAACTCAGGTCCTCCTGACTTCAGAGCTGGTGCTCTATCCACTGCGCCACCTAGCTGCCCCCTGTCGTTAACTGTTTTAAGGGGTTCTAGAATAGAGAGAAGGTAAAGATGTTCCAGAAATCTCTGCAACAAAAAGCCTATCTCTATTTACTGCTACCTTTATTTGGGAACCAGATACAAGCCTGGTGTATTCCTGCCTGATGCCAGTAGGGGAAAGATGCTGAACAAACACTTTTCCACTATTAATTCATCTCTTGAAGAATTCTTACTTTCTTGTCTTGTGGATTAAGCTCTAATTATTCTACATACAGTTCAAAATTCTCCTTATTCTTGTTTTGTTTTTGTTTTTTGAGAGTGGAGCCAGAGAAAATGTCTGGTCTATCGTATTGTAGGTCACGTGCCTTATTTTATCTAGGTTGTAGTTTTGGGAATTGGAAGTAAGGCAGGCTTGCATAAGACATTATGAATTCAGAAAGTCAGGACTTAGGATCTAAACGGGGAGTGCATGACAAAAGAGAGGAAAGCTGAAAGACGATTCTGTTTTCTTATTTTGGTGACTGGAAGAATTGTGACAGCAAAGGCAGCAATGAAAACGTCAGGAGAAGGAGCACTTCCACTTTCGGGAGCCAAGATGGCAGAGTGAAAAGGGAGTTGCTCTCACTCTCCCCCATCAACCTCTGAAAACCCAGAAAATATCACCCCAGAAAAAAAACCCTGGAACAGCTAAACTAGAAGAAAGATGGAGAGCAGCAATGCAGCAGCCCAGCAAATGGGTCTCCCAGTGCCTCAGCAAAAATAAGGGAGGCAGAACTACAAGGGGCCCCAGGCAGACAAGTACCCTGAGGCATTCATCTGAAAGGAGGTGAAGAAAACAACCTAAAGGCTTCCTAAAGCCCGGACCTTGCTGATTCCAACCCAACACCAGGTGAGCTGTAGGAGCCCTGAAGCCTCCAATTGTGAAGAAATACTGAAGCCCAGGGGGTAGAGCAGGCAAACACCAACACCTGGACCTCCGAGTGCCTCACTGAGGGTGGGGGGAACTGGTGGAAACCAGCTCAGAAAACCACCAGGAGTCTTGGCAATCTACCACTAAGGAATCTCCCAGTGCATTAGCAGAAACGAGGGAGACAACACTGCAGGGGGCCCCAGGCAGATAAATATGCTGCAGCAGCCATCTAAAAGGAGTCGAAGAAAGCTAAAGGAAAGGAAAAGCAGGCAACCTAGAATTACCTGAAAGTTCCAGCCTTACTGATTCCAGCCCAACACGAGGTAAGCTGCCAGAACTCTACAGCTTCCAATTGCCAACATAAGAGGCCCCAGCACATAAAGCCAGTGACCAAGACCTAGGCTCCCAGCACAAGAAGCGTGGGGCAGTACCCTCTGTGCCCCAGCAGGAGAGCTCAATCTCTTTAAAGGCCAGGGAATAAACAAACACCATGAGTATAAAGAAACGTATCATAGATTCATATTATGAGAAGAGTGAAGATCAAGACAGAAATTCTGAAGAGGACAACATTGTCAACAAACCCACATCTGCAACAACAAAAGGGAATATGAACTCGTCTGAAGCCCAAAAAGCCTTCTTAGAAGAGCTCAAGAAGGATTTTGATAGTCAAATGAGAGAGGTAAAAGAGTCCTTCAAAAATACAATTGGCCAATTGGAAAAAAAATACACTGAAGAAAACAAGTCCCTAAAAAACACAATTGGCCAATTGAAGAAGGAAGTACAAAAACTAACAGAAGAAAACAATCTGTTAAAAACTAGAATTGGACAAATGGAAACTAATGTCTCTATGAGAGAGGAAGAATCAGTCAAACAGAAACAAAAAAATGAAAAAATAGATGAAAATGTAAAATACCTCATCAGTAAAACAACCACCTGGAAAATCGACTCAGGAGAGACAATTTAAAAATTATTGGACTACCTGAAAATCATGAAAAAAAAAGAGCCTGGACAGTATCTTTCAGGAAATCATAAAGGAAAACTGCCCAGAAGTCCTAGAACCAGAAGGGAAAACCATAGAAAGAATCCACCGATCACCACCTGAAAGAGATCCCAAATTGACAACGCCAAGGAATATAATAGCAAAATTCCAAAATTACCAGATGAAAGAGAAGGTGCTGCAAGCAGCCAGAAAGAAAAATTTAAATATCATGGAACCACAGTCAGGATTACACAGGACCTTGCAGCTTCTACATTAAAAGACCAGGGCATGGAACATGATATTCTGTAAGGCAAAGGAGCTTGGAATGCAGCCAAGGATCAATTACCCAGCAAAAATGAGCATCATTTTTCAAGGGAGGAGGTGGATATTCAACAAATAGGAGACTTCCAAACTTTCCTGATAAAAAGACCAGAGCTCAACAAAAAATTTGATCTTCAAGTACAGGACTCAAGAAGGACTTAAAAAGGTAAATGGGACAGAAAGATACAATATGTTGTTAATAAGGGGGGGGCTGTTTAAACCCCTACAAGGGAATATGAGACTTGCAACCCTTGAGAACTGTATTGTTATTACACCTGTTAAAGGAGTATACATAAAGAGGGTGGATATTAGTTGACTTTGATGTAATGATAAAAAAAAATCTAATCAAGTGGGTTAAATGGATCCAAATAAGTGGATCAATCTGATCTTAGAAAATGGAGGAGGCAGACAAGGGTAAATTACATTACAGGAAAAGACACAAAATCCTATTACAGCAGAGGGAAAGAAGGGAGGGGGAGCATTGTTTGAACCTTACTCTCATCAGATTTGGCTCAAGAAGGGCATGATATAATCAGTTAGGTATAGAAATCTAACTTGCCCTATAGGCAGTAGAAGGGAAAAGGGGAAAGAAAAGGGAGGGGGGAAAGAAAAGGGGGGGAAAGGGAGGGAAGCAGCAGTAAGATAAAGGGGAAGAAAAGGGAAAGGGATAATAAAAGGGGGAGGGACTGAAGGAGGTGGTCAAAAGCAAAACACTAGTGAAGGGGGAAAGGAAAAAGGAGAAAGAAAAGCATAAATGGGGGAAAAGGATGGAGAAAAAGACACAGATAGTAATCATAACTGTGAATGTGAATGGGATGAACTCTCCCATAAAACGGAAATGGATTGCAGAATGGATTAAAAACCATAATCCTACAATATGTTGTTTACAGGAAACACATTTGAAAAAGAGTGACACATACAGGGTAAAGGTAAAAGGCTGGAGCAGAATATATTATGCTCAGCTGAAGTAAAAAAGCAGGGGTAGCAATCCTGATCTCAGACAAAGCAAAAGCAAAAATAGATCTAATCAAAAGAGATAAGGAAGGAAACTACATCCTGCTAAAAGGCACCATAGACAATGAAGTAATATCATTACTAAACATATATGCACCAAATGGTATAGCATCCAAATTCTTACAGGAGAAGTTCAGGGAGTTACAGGAAGAAATAGACAGCAAAACTATACTAGTGGGGGACCTGAACCTCCCCCTCTGCACTAGATAAGTCTAACCACAAAATAAACAAGAAAGAAGTTAAGGAGGTGAATAGAACATTAGAAAAGTTAGGTATGATAGCCCTCTGGAGAAAACTGAATGGGGATAGAAAGGAATATACTTTTTTCTCAGCAGTACATGGCACATACACAAAAATTGACCATGTACTAGGGCATAAAAACCTCACAATCCAGTGCAGAAAGGCATATTAAATGCATGCTTTTCAGATCATGATGCAATAAAAATTATATGTAATAAAGGGCCATGGAAAGATAGACTAAAAAATAATTGGAAACTAAATAATCTAATCCTAAAAAATGATTGGGTCAAACAACAAATTATAGAAACAATCAATAATTTCATTCAAGAGAATGACAATAATGAGACAACATACCAAAACTATGGGATGCAGCAAAGCAGTTCTTAGGGGAAGTTTTATATCTCTAAATGCTTGCATAAACAAAACAGAAAAAGAGGAGATTAATGAATTGGGCATACAGCTAAAAAAACTAGAAAAAGAACAAATTAAAAATCCTCAACTAAACACCAAATTAGAAATATTGAAAACCAAAGGAAAAATTAATAAAATTGAAATTAAGAAAACTATTGAACTAATAAATAAAACTAAGAGCTGGTTTTATGAAAAAACCAATAAAATAGATAACCTTTGGTTAATTTAATTAAAAAAAAAGAAAGAAGAAAACCAAATTACTAGTATCAAGAATGAAAAGGGGGAAGCTACCACCAAGGAAGAGGAAATTAAAACAATAATTAGGAATTATTTTGCCCAACTATATGCCAACAAATTTGACAATCTTAGTGAAATGGATACATATTTGCAAAAATATAAATTGCCCAGATTAACCGAAGAGGAAGTAAAATACTTAAATAACCCCATCTCAGAAAAAGAAATTGAACAAGCCCTAGGAAAAAATCTCCAGGGCCAGATGGATTTACATGCGAATTCTATCAAACATTTAAAGAACAATTAATTCCAATACTATATAGACTATTTGGGAAAATAGGTGAAGAAGGAGTCTTACCAAATTCTTTTTATGATACAAATATGGTGTTGATACCTAAACCAGGAAGAGTCAAAACAGAGAAAGAAAATTATAGACCAATTTCTCTAATGAATATAGATGCAAAAATTTTAAACAAAATACTAGCAAGTACATTGCAGCAACTTATCACAAGAATAATACACTATGACCAGGTAGGATTTATACCAGGAATGCAGGGTTGGTTCAATATTAGGAAAACTATCAGCATCATTGAGCATATCAACACAAAACCAACAGAAACCACATGATCATCTCAATAGATGCAGAAAAAGCTTTTGATAAAATACAACACCCATTCCTATTAAAAACACTAGAAAGCATAGGTATAAATGGAGTCTTCCTTAAAATAATAAATAGCATATATCTAAAACCTTCAGCAAGCATTATATGTAATGGGGACAGGCTAGAAGCATTTCCAATAAGATCGGGGGTGAAACAAGGATGTCCATTATCACCACTGTTATTCAATATTGTACTGGAAACCTTAGCTTTAGCAATAAGAGAAGAAAAAGAAATTGAAGGCATTAGAATAGGCAAAGAAGAAACAAAGCTATCACTCTTTGCAGATGACATGATGATATACTTAGAGAATCCTAGAGAATCAAGTAAAAAACTACTTGAAATAATAAACAACTTTAGCAAAGTTGCAGGCTATAAAATAAACCCACATAAATCATCAGCATTTCTATATATTACCAACAAAGCCCAACAGCAAGAGATAGAAAGAGAAATCCCATTTAAACTTACTGTAGACATTATAAAATATTTAGGAGTCTACCTCCCGAAACAAACCCAGGAACTCTATGAACACAATTACAAAACACTTTTCACACAAATAAAATCAGATCTAAATAATTGGAAAAACATCAGTTGCTCATGGGTAGGCCAGCTAATATAATAAAAATGACAATCCTACCTAAGCTAATTTACTTATTCAGTGCCATACCAATCAAACTACCAAAAATTATTTTATAGAGTTAGAAAAAATAATAAGATTCATTTGGAAAAACAAATATCCAGAATATCAAAGGAACTAATGAAAAGAAATGCAGGGGAAGGTGGCCTAGCAATTCCAGATCTTAAATTGTATTATAAAGCAGCAATCATCAAAACTGCTTGGTACTGGCTAAGAAATAGGGAGGTGGATCAGTGGAATAGGTTAAATATGCAAGACACAGTAGTCAATGACTATAGTAATCTATTATTTGATAAACCCAAAGACCCCAGCTTCTGGGATAAGAACCCACTCTTTGAAAAAAACTGCTGGGAAAACTGGAAAAGAGTATGGCAGAAACTAGGCATAGACCCAAATCTCACACCATATACCAAAATAAAGTCAAAATGGGTTCATGACTTAGATATAAAGGCTGATACCATAAGTAAACTGGGAGAACAAGGAATAGTTTACCTATCAGATCTATGGAGAACAGAAGAATTCATGACCAAACAGGAGATAGAGAACATTATGAAAAGCAAAATGGATAATTTTGATTACATTAAATTGAAAAGTTTTTGCACAAACAAAGCCAATGCAACTAAGATTAGAAGGAAGGTAGAAAATTGGGAAAGAATTTTTACAACCAGTCTCTCTGATAAAGGCCTCATTTCTAAAATATATAGAGAATTAAGACAAATTTATAAGAACACAAGCCATTCCCCAATTGATAAATGGTCAAAGGATATGAACAGACAGTTCTCAGATGAAGAAATTAAAGCCATCTATAGTCATATGAAAAAATGCTCTAAATTATTGATTAGAGAAATGCAAATCAAAACAACTCTGAGGTACCACATCACACCTATCAGATTGGCCAACATGACAAAACAGGAAAATGATAAATGTTGGAGAAGATGTGGGAAAATTGGAACACTAATACATTGTTGGTGGAGTTGTGAAATGATCCAACCATTTTGGAGAACAATTTGGAACTATGCCCAAAGGGCTACAAAAATGTGCATACCCTTTGATCCAGCAATAGCACTTCTAGGGCTATATCCCAAAGAGATCAAACAAATGGGAAAAGGACCCACATGTACAAAAATATTCATAGCAGCTCTTTTTGTGTGGCAAAGAATTGGAAATTGAGAGGATGCCCATCAATTGGGGAATGGCTGAGCAAGTTGTGGTATATGAATGTAATGGAATACTATTGTGCTATAATGATGAACAGGCTGACTTCAGAAAAACCTGGAAAGACTTATATGGTCTGATGCTGAGTGAAGTGAGCAGAACCAAGAGGACTTGGTACACAATAACAGCCACGTTATTCAATGACTAAGATTGTTAAACTGAGCCTTTCTCAGCATTAGGAGGATCTGAGACATCTCCAGAGGTCTCGGATGGAAAATGCTGTCCACATCCAAAGAAAGAACTATGGAAGTCGAATCGCTATCACTTATTTTTACCTTCTGTTGAGTTTTGTTTCATCTTTCTGATGGTTCCTCATACTGGTTTTAGTTTTTACTTACAACTTCACTAATGTGAAAATACGTTTAATGGGTATGTAAATATAAAGCCTATATCAGACTGCGCGCCATCTTGGGGAGGGTGGGGGGGAGGAAGGGGGAAAAATTTTCAACTCCAAAGCATATGGAAGTGATTGTTGATAAATCAAAATAAATTTTAAAAAAAGGTCAGGAGAAGGAACAGGTTTGTTAGGGAAGATTCTGAGTTTGGATTGGGACATACCGAGGTTCTGGCAGGATATCTAAGTTGAGATACCCTCTAGGCAGGTGGAAATGTAGGTCTATGTACATGTATGGCCTATGTCAAATTTCTTTCCTTCTCAGTGAAAAGGGGAGGAGAAGGAGGAAGAGAATTTAGAACTCAAAATTTTAAAAAATGAATGTTAAAAATTGTTTTTACATATAATTGGGGAAAATAAATTATTAAATCATCTTAAAAAACCTAATACTTATACCTGAATTTAAAACTCAGTGTGAATCAAATTATGATCTGAAGAGGCTTCACCTCATGTAAGTTCCACTATTTACAGTTTAAAACAGGGTGCAGTTATTTTGTTGTTTTTGTAATAATGTTTAGTTAAAAATAAATAATAATTAATAAAATATGTATCTTTTAGAGAACAACAACAAATAGGAAATATAGGTACAGAAGAAGGGTGGTCAGAGTTAGAGATCTGACTCTAGTTTAATGTTAATTAATATAAAAATTAATATTTAGTTGGATATTGATATACATGCGCTAGTTTAAGTCACATTGCTAAATAAAATAGAATAATAGTAGAATAGAATAAAAAAAAATAATGCGGATGCAGTCTTGAGGAATACCTACACTTAGAGAGCAAGAAGAATCAGATTTTTAGAACTGGAAGGATCCATCTCTCCAACCTTCTCATTTTACAGACGAGAAAACTAAGGCCTAAATGTGTTAAATGACTTTCCTGAGGTCTCAGATATGGTAAATATTAGAGGAGTGATTTCAGTCATAGTCCTCTGATTCTAGAACCAATATTCTTTTCAGTGTGCCACAAGAACACCTGTAAGGTAAGCCAAGAACCAGGAGGGAGTAGCAGTGTTCCAGAGCTGAGGGATGATAGAATATCAAGAAAGAGGGGTGTGATAACCACAAGGCCAATGTCTTCATTGGCTCAAATGGCTTTGTCTAGAAACTGAGTCAGAATGCCTTTACATTTTTGCCTCTGGCCATTCTGGGACTGTTCAGTCTTTGATCTAGAGACTTGACCGGAGGTTAAAAGGGGATAAGGACAGCAAAAGAGCTTGGGAAAATTCTTTCCATGACTATGCCTGGTTTGAAGAATAAGTTTTTCTGCAGAATGATTTCCAGTGCAAATACATGCAGAAACCCAGCATTCATGTATGCTAGCTGTGTGAAGTCATGTCACAACTCTGAGCCTCAATTTCTTCATCTATAAAGGAGGAAGCTAGACCAGATGACCCCTAACAATTATTCCAGCTTTAAGTCTTATGATATCAATAATAACAGCAACAATAGCAGTGCAAACGCAATGTGTCACTGCACGCTATAAGAGTTGAGCGCCTACTGAATACATAGCAAGACATGCCTAGTGCTTAGACTTGTTAATAATAAGAACATCACTATATTTCAGAGACTGATAGATGACACATCTCCAACTATAAAAAGACTTCCAAATATCAGAGAAAACTCAATCAATAAACTGTATTGAAACTGGACCACTATCAAAGACTGAACTTTTGCTCACATTTGTCCAGATAAAACATTGATTCATAAAAACTTAAGAATAATACCTTCAATAGGGATTGACACTACGAATGTTCAAAATCTCCAAGCCATGTGGAACAAAAAGTTTCAAAAGTATAGAGGACATCAACACTATATGGTTAGAGGAGGAGGTGTGTATCTTCTTTGTTGTCCTGTCCACTATTGGGATTGTATTGCAAATGTTTTAATTGATTTTGGAGAAGATGTGTAGTGTTCTGATTTAACTACAATTATTTTATCCACCTCTATAACAGTCCTTAGAATGTTAAATATAAAAGAATGTGGCAGGCATGATAGCAACTTGTCTCAGAATGATTTCTATCAACTTGAAAAAGTTGAGAACAAGAGAATAATGTTGTCTAACACTTACCTAGCATTGTAAAGTTTCTGAAACACTTTGTACACATCATTTCATTTGATCCTCACAACAATCCTGGGAGGTAGGTGCTATTATTTATTTATTTTTTAAATTTTATTAATTTATTTTGATTTATCAACAATCACTTCCATATGCTTTTGAGTTGAAAAGTTTCTATGGTCTGACACTTTTTTTTTTCTTGTTGTTGTTTTAGGCAATGGGATTAAGTGACTTGCCCAGGATCAGACAGCTAGTAAGTGTTATGTGTCTGAGGCTGGTTTTGAACTCAGGTCCTCCTGAATCCAGGACCGGTGCTCTATCCACCTAGCTGCCTCAATAATAGTACCTATCTCCGAGGGCTATTATGAGGATTAAATGAGATAGTCTACATGAACCACCTTTCAAAACTTGAAGTTCTATGTAAATGTTAGCTGTTATTATCATATCATCATTATCATTATATTTTACTTGGAAGACAAGAAGTGCTCCCTTTTATTGGAATCTCGTTAACATTTGAAAATAGTTCAGTTTCCTCCCTCTAAATACATTTTTCTTTTTCTTTGGTCCAGGCCTGCGATTTCATAAGAATTCCTTATCTAGACTCCCTCTTAGCAATACGTATTGGGAGTGGTGTCTCCTTGGTCATGCTAGAGAGCTGTCTGGACCTGAGAGGGTAAGGTTACAACCAAACAGTTAATAGCCGTCAGAGGCACAACCCCCTGTGCCACACTGCCTCTCACATACTTGTCTAGCACACATCTATACATACATACACACACGAAGAAAAAATTAGTTTTGTGTTCTCATTTATGCTTCTCTCCACACCCTAACTCAACCAAAACAATCTTCTAGAGAAAATGAAAGGTCTTTTCTGCCCATTAGTCTTCAACAATCGAATTCTTGTTTACTGTCCTCCAGTGTTGAAACTTGTGTTCTGGTAATCTGCGGTTAGTAATGATGCAGATACAGCTGGTTAGGCAAACTTCAACAAAGAACTGGAAGCAGCAAAGACAGATGGCCCATTATAGGATCAACTGTTCAAAACAAGAGAGGTGTGGCTGTAGGCAAAAAAAAAAAAGTTCAGCGAGTTTCATTTGTTTCATCTTGTCTATGGAAGTGGGGAGCTGATCATTTTATTTTCTTTCTGTGGCTATTTTTCCCATGATTAATGATATCTGGTAAGTGACAGGCCACAAACAACTGTGAAAACTGATAAGCATGAAACCAAGACAATGTTCATATTCAGTTTTTTTTTTTCGTCTTGTCTGATTCTTCATGACTGTATTTGGAATTTTTCTTGGCAAAGATACTGGAGTGGTTTGCCATTTTCTTCTCCACTTTGAGGAGGAAACTGAGGCAAATAAGGTTAAATGACTTCACACAGCTAGTAAGTGTCTGAAGTCAGATTTGAATGCAGGAAGATGAGTCTTCCTGACTTCAGGTCTGGCGCTGTAACCATATGCCACTTAGCTGCCCCCAACCAAGACAAGCTTATTCTTAAAATAGAGATTGCAGGAAGTGGAAGTCTCATATTGTCCTTAGGAGAGTCCTGAACAGTCTGAAATTGTTCTGATTGGTGGAGAGTATTTTGAGAGGTGAGTAGATGACTGAATGGCTTGGCAGGAAGAACTTTATCTATCATGCCCAAAGAAAGGAAGGGGAAGGGAACATGCATTTACCTAGTACCCATTATATGCCAGGTACTGTGCTAAGTGCTTCACAAATATTTTTTTGTTTGATCCTCACAACAATTCTAGGGAGGTGGGTGCTAATATTATTCTCATTTTACAGTTAAGGAAACGGAGGCAAATAGAAACTAAATGACTTGTTTAGGGTCACTTAATCCTGGGGTCACACAGCTAGAAAGTGTCTGAGGTCAGATTTGAACACCAAAGAGCCTATTTGCCTACCACAATTTGCTAGTTAAATTGTGAATTTCTTCATCAAATTCTCCTAATTCTTTCTCTCCTGCAACACTTATTCATACGTAGGTGCAACTATCTTTTTTTTCTAGTGCCCATTGATACAGTTAATTTTGAGTTCAATAGATTGCTGGCTATTTCCGAATAATTTTTTTTCAAGGATGGGGAGAGTTCTTGATGTTTCTACTTGGCACTAATACTGTATTATAGCATTTTGAGAACTATCACAGCAACTCTGTCTTGTCAGTTATTGACACTGACCTGAGAGACATGTTGTCTGGCCCCAAATATTGACTATACTCATAACATTCCCATCTTCCCCCTGCCCCCAACAATAAAACTAAAACAAAAACGAAACCACTTTAAATTATGCTAGAACACATGGAAAGGAAATGAATGAAAGGACATTCAAATAGAGCTACACTGGAATTTGGAAATGCTCTGAAACTCCAATGGCTTAAACTTTGCTTTTGTGAATACCATTAGAATTGTGGTGGAGGGGGAATATCTTTTCCCAAATTTCCCCCTTTGGGAAATGTGTGTCTGAGTCTGTATATGTGTATATCTAGCTACCAATTTAAAAAAATTGACAATTTATTCCCTAAAATTTCTTTCATTTCTTTAAACACCCTAGGGTCTAATAATTTCCTTTCATCTGGGAAAATTTTACTAAGATTGAAGGAGATTCAAGTTCCAAAAAGTCTGGTCCAGAATCAAAGACTTAATTAACAAATGGCCTAGTTATTTTCCAATGTTTAATAAACATAGTGAGATAAAAGCATTTGTGAAAGGATCAAATATTTTTCTTGAAAATGCAGATAACATGCCAAAGGATTTATTGCATCATTTTTTTGTAGTAGCAAAGAACTAGGCCAAACAAATTATGAATATGATAATATAGTATCATACTGCAAGAAATGATGAAAGTAAAGAAGTAAGAGAAACATAGAAAAACCTTTTGTTCTGATCCAGAGAAAGGAAAATAACACATGCAATGACTACAACAAAATAAGTAGAAATAAAAAATGGAATAATGTGTCATTATGACAACTCTTGTTCCCAGAGAAGAAATGAAGAAGTATACCTCCTCCTTTCATCAAAGAAGTGGGAGGCAATGAGTGTGGGATGTTCTATGTCAGATGTGATTGATGTATTGGTTTTGCTTAACTTTTTGTTCCCTTGTTACAAAATAATGCCCACTAGGTGGGGGGTGGGGCAGATGGCTAATCTGGAAATGACTATAATGTAAAAACAACAGATACCACTGAAACTTTTTGTTGTTGTTGTTTATGATACCCAAGAAATACAAAATAAGTTAATACTTCTTTTCATTGAATTTTCATCAGAATGACTTCAGGCATGAATATTTATTGTTCTTCTCATGTTATCTGGATCAGCAAAGTAAGACAAGGACATTAGAAGCAACCCACTTAAGATCTCAAATCCAGTTACAAGGAAATAGTAAATGAGGTTGAATTCTCAGTTACTGATAGGACTCATCTCCAGACAATAGCTCCTGTGTGTGATATCTCTCAAGCTAGACTGGACTTGGGCAAAGTTGGTTGGCTTTTGGGTTTGTCCAAGTTTTATAGCACTCTCATTTCTAGAGAAACTGAATCTTAAAGTCACCTTAATCTTAATATCACTTTACTAATTTGTAAAAAAGGAGGCAGTTGGACCATATGCCTTCTAACAAGCCTTCCATGAACCTTTCATTTTATATCCACAAGAATACAAAGAGAGTTGCCTTTCACTAAGAATCTGTATAGATGGGATTCAAAGGGGAACGCAGAGGAGCAGGACAATGTTGGTATTATATTAAATTTAATGCATGCTAAGAGGAACAAACTGTAGGTAGCAAATGTTAAGTTTCGTGTATAATCTCCATCTTCTGGCTTTCTATGTGGATGGAAATATTCATGTGTGTTGATTATCTTTTGGTTCATAATAAAACAGATTCATTTGGGGGAACAAGGGAACAAACATTTACTAAATGCCTACTATGGAGCAGGCACTATATTAAGCACTTAACAAATGTTATCTTATTTGATTCTCTCAACCTTGTGAGGAAGGTGCTATGGTGATCTCCATTTTACAGTGGAGGAAACTGAGGCAGACACTAGTTTAAGTGACTTTTCCAGGACCATTCAGGTAAAAAGTATCTGAGTTAGGATTTGAACCCGGGTCTTCCTTACTGTAGGCCTAGTGCTCTATCCTCATACGCACAGATAGAGTCAATTTTGCCCTACTGCTTGCTTTGAAAATGCAAATATGCTTCAATGCAATAGTATAGTAGGGAAAATTTTGGAGCATGATATAAGTTTCATGTTTGCTTATGAGAGATTTTGTACATGAGAGACAGTAAAAACAGGAAATCCGCACCACTTTACAATACCTCATAAGCCTTCCAACACTCACTTCCAAGGAAACTTCAGGTCTTTTTCAAGGTAAAGTGCCATATTGATTGTGTATTTTCTGATGCAGTAGGACTGGTGGTTGGAGGAGAGATGGTCCAGCCTCTTCCCTTCTCCCTTTCCCCCTCCCCCTCCCACTCCCCCCATTCCTCTCTCCTACCTTCTGCCCCAGCCCTTGATCTCACATTTCCGTGGTAGCCATCAACTTTGTCAGCCTGGGACCTGTGGGAACCCAGGTGCAGTGAGCAGTAGCCTGCAACATCAGATGCTGCCACTATGTATTATAATATTTATGATATCTTGGCATGGGCAGCTAGGTGGTGCAGTGGATAGAGCTGGAGTCAGGAAGATTCATTTTCCTCAATTCAAATCTGGCCTCAGACACTGAATAGATATGTGACCTTGGGAAAGTCACTTAACTCTGGTTACCTCAGTTTTCTCATCTGTAAAATGAGCTGGAGAAGGAAATGGCAAACCACTCCAGTATCTCCGCCAAGAAAACCCCAAATGGGGTCACAAAGAGTCTGGCATGCTGAAAAATAACTAAACAATGACAACATGATTTCTTAACCATTAGCAGGTATGCAACTATGCTACCAATTTTCTTAAGTTCCTATCTTTTTTTTCTCTATTTTAGTAATAACGTTTTTCAGTGTTGTTTCCCTAACTCCATTTCCCCTATAAACTCTGTGTTGTTTTTTTTTTACTGAATAATTTTGAATAGCACAGTGATTTTTAGGAACAATTATGTTGCATTTTAGCAGAACTGACTGGATTTAACTTAGCTCTTTTGTTCTCTGCTTATAGAATCCTGTCTAGTCTTCATGGCCCAGTTGCTCTCTAAGGACTTCCCTGACAACTGAAACTACAGTGTTTTTTTTCCTCTCTCTATACCCTGGCAGTCCTTATTCATAATCCTCTCTTTGTCATTATACCTTATATATTATTAAAATGTTGAAGCGCCCATGAAAAAACTAGGTCATCATGGGATCATAGGATCATATATCTAGTGGTGGGGCCATCTAGTGCAAACCACTAATTAAACATATGAGGAAACTGAGGTCCTATATTAAGGTAACTTGCTAAAGGTTGCACAGGGCAAGCTTCCAAGGAAATCTATGAACCCATGTCTGTCAATCCCAGAGTCTCCGTGCTTTTCCATGACATCAGTAAAACAACAATTACTGTAGCAGGACAAAAAATTAGGATTAGATTCAATCTGCTATAATTTCCCACCTACTCTGTAATACTCATGATGGAAAGGCCTCTAGTGAAAAATAAAATAAAATGCTGAACTTGTGTTTCAATCTAAGCTCCAGCTGGCCCTTTCTTCTCAAGAGGTTTCAATTAAGTTAAGGGTTTTTTTCCTGTTTATAAACTAGGGTGAATTACCTCATTTTCCAGATTCTAGTAAATGAATGTTCCCTAGCCACTGTTCCATAAGGTGTATATAGCTAGCTGGCTATTAAGGTGAAAGGTCAAGTCCTGGTCATTAGGAGTCAGAAGCCCTAATGCCCCTCACATAGGAAGACTAGGAATAGAATAACTCCTGGAAAAGTCCCCTTGGTCTTAATTTGGAAATTTGGAAATTTGGAATTCTCAATGTATTAATTTTATATCACTTTCTGCTTGGAGAAAATTTCCTGTAATGAAAAAGTTGGCTTTTTATGGATGATGGAAACCCCCAAAATTGGACATATGTATTGGATTTTGTTGGATTTATGATTTCATTTGGGTGGGTACTCTCCATCCACTGATGCAACTCAAATTCCTTCTATATCTTCTCATACTATATAATTCCCATCCATAAGATACATAATTTTGATTGTGCTCTTGTCAAAGAGTAGATGATTCTCGTAGTTCAACTCTGGGCACCATGTTTTAGAAGGTGTATTGACAAACAGGAGGGTGCCAAGGAAGGAAGGAAATAAGAATTTGTTAAATACTTACTCTGTGCCAGGCACAAGCACTTTTCAAATATTTCATTTTATCCTCACAATAAGGTGCTATTATTATCCCTATTTTATAGTTGAGGAAATTGAGGCCGACAGGATTGAAGGATTTGCCCAGGGTCATAAAGCTAGTGAGTATCTGAGGCCAAATTTGAACTCTGGTCTTCCTGACCCTAGGCCCAGTGTTCTATCCACTGTGCCACCAGCTGCCTTTCCCTAGAGGAGAGCGACTAGGATGATAAAGGGTCTGTAGTTAAAACCAAATGAGGATGGGGTAGAGGAACTAGGGATGTTGAACCTGGAAAAGAGACTTAGTGGGGATAGGAAAGCTGTCTTCAAGCACCGAAAGGGCTGTTAAGTGCGAGAAGAGCTGGAATTGTTTGGCTTGGTACCAAGGGATTAGACCGCTTCTGCTTAGTAACATGAGTAAAACTGCAAAGAGGAAAATTTGGGTTTCTTGCAAGAAGAATTACAGTTGTCTAAAAGTGACGGGGGTTAACTTAGGAGGAATTGATTTCTCCATAATTAGAGGTTTTAAAATAAAGGCTAGATAACTACTTCAATCAATCAATCAAACATCATTTATTAAGTGCCTACCATATGCCAGATGGCAGCTAGGTGGGGCTGTGGATAGAGCACTGGCCTTAGAATCAGGAAGCTTCATCTTCCTGAGTTCAAATCCTGCCTGAGACACTTACTAGCTGTGTGACTTGGGCAAATTGCTTAACCCTGTTTGCCTCAGTTTCTTCATCTGTAAAATGAGCTGGAGAAGGAAATGGCAAATCACTCCAGGATCTTTGCCAAGAAAACTCCAAATGGGGTCACAGAGTCTGACACAAGGGAAACAACTGAACAACAACGAATATCTGTGCAAGGTGCTGGGGATACAAGTGCAAAGAATGAAATAATCTGGGGCAGCTGTGTGACCCTGGGCAAGTCACTTAACCCCGATTGCCTAAAAAAAAAAAGAATGAAATAATCTTTCTTCTCAATAAGCTTATATTTTAAATGGGGAATATGACAAGTACATGAAAATATATACAGCATAAAGACAAAGTTAATAAATATAAAAATATATGCAAAGTAGTTCCCCATGCCTGGAATGCTCTTCTTCCTATGTTCTACCTAGTGACTTCTCCCTGTCTTCCCTTAAGTCTCAACTAAATTACTACCTTCTACAGGAAGCCTTCTTCAATTCCTCTTAATTCTAGTGCCTTTCTTCTCTTAATTATTTCCTATTTATCCTGTGTATTATTTGCTTTGTATATGTTGGTTTTCAGGTTTTCTCTCCCATTAGATTGTAAGTTCCTTGAGAGCAGGGACAGTCTTTTGTCTCATTTTGTATACCTGGCACTTAGCATAGTGCCTAGCACACAGTAGGCACTTAATACATGTTTATTGATTGGTTTATTGATAGTCTGAGAGTGATCTAACTTGATGTTGGGGAATCAAAAAAAGCTTCATGCTGAAGGTGAGCCTTGAGCTGAATCTTAAGAGAAGAACTCTCATCTCTCTCTTGGGAAGATGAGGTGAAAATAAGGAAAGAATGCAGTCTAGGTATGGGGATGACCAATGCAAAGGTCTAGGGATAGAAAATGGAGTGCGGTATGTGAGGGGCGGAGAGAGGGGCAATTTGGCTGGATCTCAAAATGTACATGGAGGTATATTGCAGGGGAAGTAATGTCCATAGAGACTGGAAAGATAGGTTGGGGCCAAGTTGTGAAGGGGTTTAAAAGTTAAACAGATGAGTTTCTATTTTATCCTACAGGGGAGAAGGAAACCATGGGTGTTGATTGGATAGGGTAGTCAGATCTGCTCTCAAGGAAAATCCCCTTGGTAGCAGTGAGTAGGATGAACTGGAGGGGGGAAAGACTTGGGGTAGGAATACCAGTTAGTAGGCTGTTACAATAATCCAGGTGAGAGGTGATGAGGCCCTGGACTAGGCCAGTAACTGTGTAAATAGAAAGATGCTGCTTGCAAGATTACCTGTTGAATATGTTGTAGAAGGGATTCTTTTTTCAGGTATGGGTTGGACCAGATGGCTATACTACTGACTTCTTGTCCAGCTTTGACATTCTCTGGTTCTTTGAAGATTCGGTGATTCTGGAAACACTGAGTTTGGAGCTCTTCATCCAGTTCACTTCATTCAGTCACTTAAGCTTCCTGAAAAAATGAATTCACATTGACACTAGCATGGAGGTCAGTGATGGCATTTCAAACTGGATGTTCCATAGACACCTCCAAGTCCACATGTCCAAAACTGAATTCCTTATTTTTCTTCCCAAACACTCTCCTTTTCCTGTTTCTATCAAAGGCACCATTTTACTTTCAGTCTCCCAGCACCATAACTATGACTTCTCAGTCTTTCTTATCCCACAAATCCAATAAGTTGCCAATCTTGCCATTTCTACTCCCATGATATCTCTTGCATCTGACCTCTTCTTCATACTCACACAGCTTCCATCCTCATTCAGGTCCCTATCACTTCTCACCTAGAGTATTATAATAGCCTTCTAATTGGGTTTCTGG
The DNA here is from genome assembly GCF_003287225.1 of Phascolarctos cinereus. NCBI lineage: Eukaryota > Metazoa > Chordata > Mammalia > Diprotodontia > Phascolarctidae > Phascolarctos > Phascolarctos cinereus. The sequence continues at coordinate 79,007,829 of NW_027556402.1, read as the reverse complement.
CCTCAAGTCTCTCCCAACTTGAATCTATTGTATATGCTGCTGCCAAAGTGATTTCCATTAAACATAGTGCCCATATTAGTGCCCTATTCAACCAATCCCTGGTGTCTCCTTATTGGGATAGGATAAAATAAAAACTTCTATTTTAACTTTTAAAAAACTTTTACAACATGGCCCAAACCTATCTTTCCAGCCTCACTAAAAATTCCTCCTCTTCCCTGTGATCTAGCTAAATTGTCCTTCTCTCTGTTCCTCACATACCATACTCCATGTTTTGTAATGGCCATCCCATGGCTGGATTGCACTCCCTTTTCTTCTCTTCCTCAGAGTCCCTGTCTTCCTTTAAGATGTAGCTCAAGCACCACTTTCTACATCAATCAATTAGTCAGTAAACATTTATTAAGTGTCTACTATGTGCCAGGCACTAAGCCCTGGGAATACAAAAACAAAAAAGACAGTCCCTGCCCTCAAAGAGTTTATGATCTAATGAAGCCTTATGATCTATACAAAGTCTTTTCTGATTCTCCCTGGCAGTGAATTCCTTCTAAAACTATTTTATATTTAACAACTTTGAATATATTTGTATTTATTTTCTTTCTCTTAATTCTTTATATGCATATGTGTGTACTTGGCATCTCCCTTATTAAAATGTAAGTTTTTTGAGATGGGATTATTCTATTTTTTGTTTTTCTATCTGTCTAGCACAGTTCCTAAAATATAGCACGTCTTTAATAAATACCTGTTGCTTAAGTTTTTATATTTAAGTGTTATTTATTTCATTGTAGCTATTTACTATAAATTTGAGGCCCCTGATTTTCCAGAGTAATAGTTTCCAAAATTTATCTCTAGTTTTAGCCTTTAATGAGTGGTTAATCATACTCTTATAATTACCTAAGGTAATATAACACAAAGGATTATTTCTTTTAAAAACTTAGTAATTGTTTGCCTAGTAAACATCCATTGCGAAGGAATTTTTAAGTCTGGCATGTGCATACGCAACCTAACAATAGTACATTGACATGCCAGAAGTTATATCATTCTTGTACTCCCAGTAGTTCTAATTAATTTTTCATTTTTTTTGCCTACTGTGCTATCCAGTTTAAAGAGTCAAAATTCTAATAACTTAGAGTCTCATAGAGATATAATGTGCTACTCAAACTAATGAAAGAATACTTGTATGGGAGAAAATATTAGTTAAAAGATATAGGAAACAATAATGACCTAATGAGCTTTAAATCCCACCAGTAAGTAGCAAATATTGATTAAATATTCTGCTTAAACACTAACTAGCATATCCAACTAAGCCAATAGTTTTCTTTCTTTTCTTCCCAATCCCAATTACATGGACCCTGTTGTCTACTCACCTGCTTACAATTAGCTTTTTTTCTGCTAGTAAGTTGTTGGCGGTGAGAGTGAGGCTAGAACACACAGAGGCCTTTGGAATGTTGTATTTCCTTACTTCCTCTTTCTCTTTGAAGGCAGAAATGAGAGTAGCATGTTAGGTGCTGGTAGAAACCATTGGGAAGATTGACATCTCAGAGGTCTTGGCTTAGAGAGTTATTTTGGTTGATATCAAGATCTGTGTTATGTAAAATTAATTTTATTTACTGGAATTTGTGCACTTCCACCAAAGTTCCACTCCAATGGTTCATCATGGTGTGAAAGTGATGACCAAGGGTTCAGCAAGGCAATCTCAGAAAAGCCCAAATTTTTCTGGGAGTAAAATGTTGCCTTGAAGGTCTTCCTTTAACAAGGTTTCTCCTCTTCATACATCAATTTAAAAAAAAGATTCCTTTAAAGAATTAAAAGTGGAAACAACTTTGTTTAATGATCCTCTTATCATTAATACTGATTAAGGCATAAACAGAGGCAGTATGGTGCCATATAGTAATATAAAGCTTGCCTCTGAGCTAGAAAGACCTGCCGTTTCAGTGGCACCCCAGATAGAACCCTGGCCTTGGGGTCTGGAAGACTTGAGTTCAAGTCCTGCCTTTGATTTTTTTTTTGCTTGTTTTTTGGGCAATTGGGGTTAAGTGATTTGCCCAGGGTCACACAGCTAGTAAGTGTCAAGTGTTTGGTCTGAGGCTGGATTTGAACTCAGGTCCACTGCACCACCTAGCTGCGCCTAGATTCTTAACTAGTTGTGTGCCCCTAGGCAAGCCGCTTAAGCTTTGTCTGCCTCAATTTCCTCATCTATAAAATAGAGATAATAATAGTAGCAAGCTCAGAGGGTTGTTGTATGGATTAAAAGAGATACTTATGTAAAGTACTCTGCAAACCTTAAAGTGCTATATAAATGCTAGCTGCTGTTGCCATAAACGATGATGACTACTAGTATTTCCACTATTACTCTTATTACTACCACTACTTCTACTCCCCCTCCTCCTTCTACTTCTCCTCCTCCTCCTCCAGTCTCATTTCTAACACATGTTGACTGTGTGACCCCAGGCAAGTCTCTGTGCTTTAGGTATCTCCTTTCGACTATAAGTTATAGAGAAGATAATGATTTGCTTTGCTAGAGGAAGTCTCATTCTGGGAACTTCTTGCACTAACGAGATTTCAGGCCTTATTCCAACCCCAGCCCACGGAGTAAGGGAAGGGAAGGGAGGGAAAGGAAATAAGCATTTATTAAATGTAATCAAGCATTGTGCTAAGTACTTTATGAATATTAATCTCATCAGATCTGCAAAACATGGAAAGATGTATCCTTCCCTTTGCTGCCATCCTGGAGGATGTTCAGAACAAAACACAAATGGAATATGGATTCCTTTTAGATGGTGAGGTCTTCCATACCCTTCTGTTTCTGGATGACATTGTGCTAATTGAATTAAACCCTAGGATACCACCAAGCCACCTAAATGAAATCCCAGATTATCAAAGGAATTTGGCCCAACTATCCAGACAGGAAAGACCAAGTGATTGAAGAATATACATTATTATGTAGGAGATGATGTGCAGTTTGGTAAACAGTCCATAAAACTGTTTTTTCAGCACATAAATCTTGTACATACACTGAAGATAGATAAAAAAATCAGGTCGAGCATTGAGGAAGGGGAAGAGGGCAACTTGGACTGAAGCTGGGAAATGATGCTGTGTTTTTCATGGCCTTGGGCTCTTTCCTGACGCAAATGGCTAAGATTTTGATGCCAATATTTTTCCAGTCATGCTATATGACTATAAATTATGACATACCATAGTTACTAAGGAATTAATGTTATGAGTCACCAAAAGTCAGTGGAGAGTTGTGTGGCAAATGTAAATAGTCTGTATCATATTGCCAACAAAAAAATATTATGCAACACAAATGGTATAAGATGTATCATCAAAGAGATATATGTGACTGGAAGAGGAGGTGGGCCAAGGACAAAGAACCAGCATACTCCATTGGAACCCACGTGATATCCAGAGATCTAAATGAAGGCTCCTAGCCCGTGGGGTGGACATATAAAGGATTTACGGGAAAGTATGGACAAGAGTCACACAGTATGAGGGCATTCTTTCTTGTTAGAGGGAAGGTCTACATCAAGGAGTAGATCAAAGTAGCAAAAGAGAATCATTGTTAATCTTTTTAATAGAAAACTATAAAAAATATTGAACTCTGAAGCCATAAGGTACTTTATGGGGTCAACCAGAGACTGCATGACATTCATAGGGGACATTGAAATGCTTAGAGGGTGGTTCATTAATTTTGCTGATCAGGGGTTTGTTATGGAAAGATATGTTGGAATACAATCACGGAAAGTTTTGAATACCAAGTTGAGAGCTTTTTACTTGATTCTACAAGAAATGAACTATTTTGCTGAATTAGTAAGAGAGCATATTAATACGTCTTTTTGTATGACATTCAAAGTGATCTGTTCAGGTCAATTCAGTTCAGCTAGGGAAATATTTATGAAACAGTAAATATGTACAAAGGCACTGTGCTGGATTCTGGGGATACAAAAGTTTAAAAAAAAACAACCACAGTTTCTGACCTCAAAAAAGGTTACATGGTAGTAGGGAAGATAAAGCAAAACACAATAAGTAGAATATTTATTATTTATTTTGTTTTTCTTTTTGATGAGGCAATTGGGGTTAAGTGACTCGCCCAGGGCCACACAGCTAGTAAGTATCAAGTGTCTGAGGTTGGATTTGAACTCAGGTCCTCCTGACTCCAAGGTTGGAGCTCTATCCTCTGTGCCACCTAGCTGCCCCTTTTTAAATTTTTTTTTAACTTATTTTTATTTTTTGGCACCTAACTGCCCCTTCGCAAATAGGTAGAATAAAGATGGAATGTAGTGGGGAAAAGAGTAGATGCAGATTAGTAGTCTAGGGAAAAATGAAGAGGAAGAAATTAATTTTATCTGGGCCTTGAAGAAAGTAGAAAGATGTCAAAGAGACATGAGGAGGGTATATACATTCTAGGTATGCCAGAAAGGCTTGAAAGAATACATAGGTCAGAGACAGAAGGATAAAATGGAAGAGCAATATGGTTTATCTGGAATATAAAATGAGTGAAGAGGGAATAATATGAAATAAAGTTGAAAAGGTAGACTGGAACCTAATTATGGAATGCTTTAAATTCTGGCTTGGGTTACTGTATGAGTTGTCTCATTAAATTTCTAGCTGTTGTAATCAAATAACCATCTTTTGGCAAGTGGAATAGCCTATGTGTATAGTGACCATATGTCCTTGATTTTCTGGGATAATCCTTATTTCAAATATTCAATGCCATTTTCTTCATAAACTCAACGAAAAAAAATTAATCCTTTGCCAGACTGTAGGTCCAAATTATGGTTTGAACAATGTTATTACTGACCTTTTATGGTTTAAAATGAGGTTTCTGAAGTGGGCTCTCTAGCCCTCAATTATTAATAGGGGAAACCTTACTGCCTCTGCCACAGATAGTGTTAGTAATAATAATATTAATAATAACATACATCGAATATGTTAAGGTTTTCAAAATGTTTTACATACATTATTTCATCTTATTTTTCACAAAAGCCCAGTGAGGAAGGTGTTATCACTATTTTCATTTTACAGATAAGGAAACTGAGTTGAAGGGAGGTTAAGTGACTTACCCAGTGTCAGACAGCTACAAAATGTCTAATTTAGGATTCTATTTGACTCCAACTCCAACATTCTATCCACTGAGTTTTCTAGTTGCCTCAAAGTATTGTTAAAAGGCCAATGGTACCTGAGAAGGATTACACACTGGTGTCATAATGAAGGCTTCTGAGCAGGTATGGGGACAGCACGAGGTAACCAGTTCCTTGGGGTAAGTATGGCTGGCAGGAAATGATGGAACAATGATGAAGACAGACTTTGCTTATTTGGTAATTTCGCCCAAGGTTAGCCCTGAGAATACATTAATAAAACAGAGGGATTCTGTGCCTCTTATAGATATGCTGCTAACTCAGTAATGAGCCAACAAACAAACTATTAGCTTACCAAGTACCGGGCCTTTTTGTTCTCTGCTTTTGAGTGTTTTCTGGCCAAATACTTTGGGGAGGTTGAGAAGGGAAGAACAATTTCTCCTCCCTAGTTGCTGGAAGGCTGTATACTCAGAGTAAAGGAGAATTATTGATGCCACTTCAAAGGCAGCATAGCTTAGTTCCTTCTGGGTAGGGAAGGGGTAGCCTCCATGTGACTGGCAATATGACTCTAGGCCCTTTATTCTGTGGTGTGTAGAAATTTGGGTCCTCTGGAGCAAGGCAGTATGTAATCCAGCTTTAAGAAGAGGCTCTAAGTTCACTTGGACTATTGTTATAATGGTTATAGTGTTTGCCTCACTGAAATGAATTAATTGTGACAGGCATGTCCCTTTCAGCTATACCAGCTTCGTCTTAGTACTGTGTGCCTCTAGCTTGGGATATTTGCCACTAGATAATTTTAAAGCAATATATTAAAGAAGGTTATTATAATTATTAGACCTAAGGCATGTGATCCATTTTTATGAGGGGTAAAACAAATTCAGGATATATGCCTTTTCCCCCCAAATAATATACACAATTCACATACTCCTGTTGAATATAAACTCTTTGAAGTCAGGAATTAGTTTTGCTTTTATCTTCATATCCCCAGTGCATGGTGATTTAGATAAAGTGAGTACTTAAAAATGTTTATTAAATTTTAAAAAATATTAACAAACTTATAAAAACATAAATTTGCTCTTATATATAACCCTTATGACAGAGACTTCTTCTGCACGTGAAGAATCCGGTTATACTTTGGGAGATTTCCCACTTCTCCAACTTATTGTGCTTACCAATCCAGGGCTCTCTCCACTGTACCACATAGACTCATTAAATGTTTTTTCAAGCAACAGTTTTTGTGTATCTTATCCAATGCATTCACGCACAAACACCTACACACATATACACACACACATACATATATATATGTATATATGTGTACACATATACATATGCATAACAGAGAATCAAGGAGGTTGTCTCTAACCAAGAATCCCTTCTTTAACATCTATGTAAGAGATCACTCACTCTTTATTTGAGATCCTCTAGTGAAGGGGAATGTCCCAGGTCCTGAAGCAACCATTGCACTTTGGGATAGCTCGAATTATTGGGATGTCTCTGTTTTCATCAAGCCCATATCTCTCTGTTGCTGCCTTTATCTCTTAAAAGAATGAAGATACTCAATGGAATGAATGCAAAGAATTTGGAGCTACTACCGGGTGAAATAAGGTGAAGGAGAAAAATAGTATTCATTAAGATGACAAAGGGAAAGGGAAAAAAATCCCTAAAGGATTCTGAATTCTGAGTAATTGAGAAACAAATAATAGCCCCAGGATGATTATACAATGAAGTGTACCTTCTTCCTCTGAATAGCAGGCCTGGGGGTTAAGGGGGCAGAATGTTGTATACATGGTTGCTGTATCCATTGTTTTTGCTTAACTGTTTGTTTTTGTTAAAAAGGAGGTTTCATTTCCAACTGTCAGAAAAGGGAACATTATCTTCTTAGAAATTGCTGTAACATTTTTGAAAGACACAATAAAACACATTTTTAAAAAATTGTCATGATATTTCATTGTCATGAAAGCCTCAGTTTCTCCATTTGTAAAATGATAATATTAATCTGTCTCGGGAGATTGTTTCTAAGAAAATGCTTGCAATGCATAAAAGGTGTGAATTATTTTAGTCTGCCCTTTATATGCAGTAGGGTATGTTAACAGAGCAGGGATTGCAAATAATAGTTTCTATTTATTGCTGCCTTCCACACCAAATATTTGTGAAGTTCAAATATTTGGACTCTTGAGAAAAGCTGTGAAACACTCTTACTCCACCCTATCCAGGGAAGGAAGAGATTGGGGAACAAAAAGTCTAGCCATAGCCTTCCTGAGTCATTAACTGGTTCCACAAAAACATGATGCTTGGTAAAAGTGTTATGAAGACAGTTGGTTTCACAGGAACAATTGCAAAATTATAAAAATGTATGAACACTTAAAATGATATTTTATGGTTTTATTTAATTTTAATATTAATGATGAAATTGTGAAACAACATTGGTTGGGGTCAACCTTTGGGAGAGTTTACCTATACTTTTCTCCTGTTTTAGGAGATTCACAGAATACAGCATGTTCAAAAAGGCTTCTGAAGGACTGCTGAAACATAGAAACATTGTAAAGAAAAGCAACTTTAAAGACAAGACCTCTGATTAATGCAATGACCAACCATAATTCCAGAGGACTGATGATGCGACATGCCACCCTTCTCTTGACGGAAAGGTGATGGACTGCGGGTACAGATGAGACCCATTTTCAGATGTGGTCCATTTATAGATTTGGTTGTTCAACTATGCTAAACATTAAAAAAAGGGAAGAATTGGGGGGAATGGAAAATTGGAGGGAAGAGTGAGGGTAGTTATAGCAATGCTAGAAAAAGGAAGAAAGAAAATCAGTGAAGCATTTTTAGAAAACAAAAAAGATGAGAAGGAGCTTAAAAAGTGTGACAGGACCAGTATTTTCCTGATGCAACTTCCTTTGGTCCTAGCTTCCCCTGATAAAGCTTCTTCTTTCCACGCTCACCCTCAAAGCCAATATGGAGCCTATATTGGGTGGGTGGGTGCCTTAGAACAAGAGGTTCACCGTATTCCTGTAGAACTGCAAAGCAGACCCACTTTGTAATGAAGCAAGGGAGGCCAAGTCTACCAAAGTTAAGGCTAAGTACCATCGTGTCCTCACTGTGTCTGGGCAAAATAAACTTTTTTTTGTTATATGTTTAATGACTTTTCAATGCCTCATTTCATCCCAGAATTGAGCCTGAACAAAGAGTGTGCTGGTATCAGAGTCATACCTCCAACAACTGGGTAGTTTGTGCATTGTCTTTCCTTCACGCTTGAAGAGGATCAAAATGATGTCACAATGTTGGGGTCAACATACAGAGTGTTTGACTGTGGCTGATCAATACAAGCTCAGAAGGCGCTACCACAGGTCCGGCACAAATAGTCCATGTGACCATTTGGGAAGCAGATGTCTCTAAAATTGTAAATCTCACATTTATTTTGAGCTACTCCAATTCTGCTTTGCTCATAGAGCACAACACTTTCTTTGACGCAGGCACACCACATTGGATTAATCCCGTGCCGTGTCTCACAATTGATACCGAAGTTCTTCAGAGAAACTTTGAGAGTTTCCTTGTGTTACTTCTTCTGACCACCATGTGAGTACCTACTTTGTGTGAGTTCTCTGCAAAATAATCTTTTAGGCAAACATATGTTTGGCATTCAAACAACGTGGCCATCCCATCGGAGTTGAGCTCTCTGCAGCAGAGTTTGAATGCTTGGCAGTTCAGTTTGAAAAAGGACCTCACCCAAAGGGCTATAAAATTATGCATGTGCTTTGATCCAGCAATACTACTGCTAGATCTATATCCCAAAGACATCCAAAAAAAAAAATGGAAAAGGGCCTATTTGTACAAAAATATTTATAGCAGCCCTTTTTGTGGTGGGTAAGAATTGGAAATCAAAGGGATGTCTATCAATTGGGGAATGGCTGCACAAGCTGTGGTATGTGATTGTCATGGAATATCATTGTGCTGTAAGAAATGAGAAGCAGAACAATTTCAGAAAAACCTTCAGAAAAGATTTCAGAAAGACTTGGTGACTGATGCGTAGTGAAGTGAACATAGATGCTGTACCCAGTAATGGCGATATTGTTTGATGAAGACCTGCAAATGGGTCCAGTGCTCAGTACCTTATCATCTTCAGAAGCTCCCTAAGACAAGTCAAGCAGAAGCAGTTTGATCTTCTGTCGTGGCACCGCTGTACTGTCCAGGTTTCCCAGGCATTCAACAATGAAGCCAGCACAACGCTTTGTAGACCTTCAACTTTTGGTGGGCAGCCTGATCTCTCTTCTTTCCCATACGTTCTTTTGGAGCATCCCAAACGCTGAGCTAGCTGTGGCACTGCATGTGTCAGTCTCGTTACCTGTGTGAACATCCCTGAAAAGTATACTGCCAAGGTAAGCGAGCCTATCCACAACATTTTAAATTTCTCCGTTTGCTGTAGTGCTGGCTGGTGGAGAGCCTCGGTTTTCTTAGTGTTAATTGTTAGGCCAAAATTAGCACAAGCAACAGACAATTAGTCCATACTTTGTTGTGTTATCAGCCTCAGAGGGTGCATAGGGTTTACAATCTTCTCTGAACAGAAAGTCACACACCAACTCTCTCTCCACTTGAGTCTTGGCATGTAGCCTTTTCAAATTAATTCACTGCCAGTGTGGTAGTTGACCTTGATGCCACTTTTGTCCTCACTGAGGGCCTCTGACAATAGTGTTGAAAACATCCTACTAAAAAGCATGAAAGCAAGCACACAGCTTCACTCCATTGGTGACTGGGAAAGTGCAAAAGTGTTGTCCATTATCCAGAACCTGTTCAAGCATGCCATCATGAAACTGGTGTACAATACTTATGGACTTTTCTAGGCAACCAAACTTGGCATGATCTTCCATCGGCCAATATCAAAGGCCTTGATTAGATCAATGAATGTTGTGTACAGACCTCTGTTCTGTTCCTAGCATTTCTCCTGGTCTTGTTGGGCAGCAAACACTATGTTGATCATTCCTCGGTCCTTTCTGAAGAACTAGATCTCAGGTAGATGACCATCTTCCAGGTGAAAGATCAGCCAGTCAAGGAGGACTGTGGCAAGAATCTTGCCAGCCATGAGTAAGAGAGAGACCCCCTGCCCCCTCATGATTGTCACAGGAACATCTATCTTCTTTTATCGAGATGAACTCCTAGGGAATAACCTTTTGCTGTATGACCTGGAAGATTTCCGTCAGCTTTTGCATGAACAGTGGGCCCAGATCTCTGCTGAAATGAAACCAGCACCAGGTGCTTTGGTGCATGAGAGGAAGCTAATGGCATTAAACATCTCTTCTTCATTCGGAAGTTCGGCTGGAAAGGGACTGACTTTAACCTGAGCTGAGTGGTCAATGGCTTCAGCATTGCTTGACGGTAGTCTATTGAGAACAACGTAGAAGTGTTCAGCCCACCTCTCCAGGATGCGTCTTATCACTCCTCAGTGTGGCTCCATAAGCACCGAAAAGTTGAGAGGCACCATAGGTGCATATGGTCAAAGGACCCATAAATGACCTTCAGGGCATCATAAAAGCACTTTGGATTGGTGCTATCAACATAAAATTGAATTTCATCTGCCTTCTCATTGAGCCAAGAATCCTGCATCTTTCTAAGCTTTGCTTACACTTTACTTTTGATGGAGTTAAATGCTGTCTTTCTAGAGACAGATTAACTATTCTTCTGGTAGACCCTATGGAGTTCTCATTTTTCGTTTAGTAACTTCTGAATTTCCCTATCATTTTCATCAAACCAATACTAATGACCCAGGTGAGTAAATATGTGCTGTACCCCACATCTCTGAAAGCTGCCCACTCATTTTCTACTCCACTGTTACCAACAGTTTGTTGGCTCAGCTTTCGCTCCAAGTCAGGAGCAAGCTGTTCACACATGGAAAAGCACTCCAATCTGTTGACATTGAGTCTTCTGATTGTCATCATGCCTTGGGGCTGCTGCTTTCAGTAGAATGAAAATGTTTAGCTGAGAGAAGATAAGGCTGTGATCAATCCAGGCTTTGTTACTCTATTGATTTGGGGTTAGAAAGTCTATAGCTTGGGGTCAGGTAGGTGGCATAGTGGATAGAGCTCTGGCCAGAGCTCTGGCCTTGGAGTCAGGAGGACCTGAGTTCAAATTCGGCCTCAGACATTTGACACTTACTAGCTGTGTGACCACGGGCAAGTCTATAACTTACAAGAAACTTTGTTGTCCCTTAGCATATCATCCTACTCCCTTTTTTCAATTAGATAGGAATTCAAAGGTTCTTGGTGGTGATCTTTGTGAAGCAAGGTGCCCTATACCAAAATGGTCCTTGTGTTTCTTTGGCAGAACCCCTTGAAATTGGTTTGGACACGGGAACTCTATAAGGGAGTTATAGGTAAGTTACAGACTTTTTAACTTCAAGTCAGATAGAAGCTTGCAACAAGATTCTAGATTCGAAGAAATAGGTATTACAATAAGTTGATAAAAGCTCTAGGATAGAAACTCTAGGATGATTTCCTGACCAGTGTTCTTCATCTCTCTCTCTCTCTCTCTCTCTCTCTCTCTCTCTCTCTCTCTCTCTCTCTCTCTCTGTATATCTATCTATCTATCTATCTATAGATATATCTATATATGTATATATATATATATATATAGATATATCTATAGATATAGATAGCTATAGATAGATATCCTTTTTGTTTCCTTATACAGACACACACCTAAGTTTTGAATGATCACGTAAGGGATAGCTAACCTCTGTTATGTGCAGTGAACAACTAGTAACAGCTACTAGGTCTTTGATGGGAAGCTGACATAAGGAGACTTGACAAAAACACAAGATATGTGTGCTTATGCACACACACGCTAAGTGTGTGTCTTAGGAAGTAGTCAGTCAATCACGGATATCTGTCTAATTTTCACATCACCATAATCTATAAATGTCAGAAGGGAACTTTCCTGTCAACGCAGCATCAGTTTTATCATTGTAACTGTTTTCTGATCATAATGTTCATAGTTACACATGCTTATGTGTCGCATGGTATGACTTTTTCTATTGATTCTCATGATTAAGGGAAGATATATTCTTAAATTCACCCTTAAGGATTTCTGGTGATACTAGCCAGATACAAGCTGCAAGCTTGTTTTGCACTACAGAGTTGGCCATAGAAAATTCTAAGCTAGCCAATGAAGCTGTGTTGACATCGCGGTGGACTCAATTGTTTTGATTTTATTTCCCTGGGACACTGCTTAACTGTAACCTTGCCTTGTCATTTTGTGTATATATTATCTTGCATAGTCATTTGGAAATGGTGTGGTGATTAATTAATAATAACTGAGGAAACAATCTGAGCAATACAATTAATTGGCAAAACAATCGTAATAAATGGGTCAGTGGACTCCCCCGCAAGTTGAAAGACCCTGAATATAGAGTGAGACAGATTTTTATGTATTAAAAACAATTAATCAAATAAAACCAATTAATTATAAGAAAACAATCAACCAATATACAAGCCAAGATACAAAATTAGCCAATCTGATACCTCATTGGAGGAAAGGTTAGGTACTTTCCAAGTTGGTACAGGGGAAGGGTGAGTTTTGGATGAGTTGGGAGGAAGACAAGTAAGTTCTTAGGTCTTTTTCCCCCCTAGAATTGAAAGATGCTGATTAATTGTATCCACCTGCATTTATGAAACAATAGATGACTTATACGATATAGTTTCCTGTGGTCGATTTGCAGAAAAAACACAAGATAGAGAATACATGTGGCAGTACAAGATGGAGTCAATGTTCATGAAATAGATTCTAATTGGTTCTCTTGATTCCCACACCAAGCCAACTCCATTTTGTAACTGTCACATGATTCTCCTTCAGCTGTGGTGAATGAAAGATGAAATGACTGGGGAAACAAAGGTTTGAGCTCATGAACATATGAATATATTAAGCGATGTGTGTGAATTGCATGACAAAGCAGGGTCCAATGCCAAAGCTGAGGAAGGCTGAGAATAGGGAGATAGAACTCTAAGATTCCATATCTGACTTTCTCTGTTTCTACATTTCTGACATATTACATATTCTACGCACATGCATCTGTAACCTCATCTCTCTTTCTTAACCTATAATACATAATTTCTTAACCCTTAATACAGAGTCTCATTATCACCAATACAAATTATTGTGGTAGTCTCTTAATGAATTTTTAGTCTCTTATTTCTGCAATCTTTCCTTCACGCTATTGTCAGGTTAACCTTTATGCATTGATGTAGTCATGCCATTCCTTTCCTTGAAATATTTTGATGGCCTCTTTTATCCATGAAATGAAGGTAGAAGTTTCTATGACAAGGGGCTCATTTTCAAGATATGAAAGGAATAGATTAAATTGATAAGAATAAGAGCAGTTCTGTAATTGGTAAATGATTAAAGGGTATGAATGAGTTAGCAACATCTTCCCTACAATGGATTAAAAAAATCCTTTGCGTTTTATTGGTTATAAATAAGGAATCCCCTTGGGGATATAGGTGTACAATTGTGTCTTTGACATTTGGCATAACATATTCCCATGTGGCATGAAGCTTTTGAAGAAAGTATTGTCTGGGTGTTAGCCAGGCATCACTTTGAAGATATGCTATCAGTACCATCTGACTTATTATAATAATTGCCTCCTGGTCCCAAAAACAGTGATGGCAGTGAAGCAATTTGCAGAAGATAAATCACTGTACATATTTAACCATATAAATATGATGGATGGAGGGGGTTTTTGGAAGGGGCAAGAGAAGGGTCGTGTAAAAAATCTGAATGCAGTGTGGTGTTGACAAATAGGAAAAATAACGAAATTGGGAAAAATTTGTTTTTGTGGGGGGGAGGGATTGATCTCTTACTTTTCCAATTTTGTTAGAAGACACAATACTTGTCAATTTGGCCCTTTCTCAATTTTGGCAAGAATTGGAAAGAAGGAAAAAGAAATTTTTTAAAAATAAAGTCAATGGGAACATTCCAATACGAGCTGAATACTGGCTGTTTCTGTTTTTTAGAAAAAGATCTGTGACCTCATCAAAAACATCTTTAAAATGTTTTGCCTTTCTTGACCTGACATAAGAACAGAAAATTAAATTGTGAAGAGAGGCTACAAGTTCCTAATGTAAGAAATTTCTATTTACTGTTTCACTGTGATAAGCACACAGACATCATCCTTGGATTTATTTTGTCATGGTCTCTTTATATTTCCTGACATCTTTTGGAGCTATTGATTTGGTAGAACTTTGACATTTTGAAACAATTTCCATATGTTGCTACTGTTTGGCAGTTGAAATGTAAAAAAAATAGTTATATAAAATTTATAAAAATATGTATAAAATATACATCTCAGCCTGTGCTTTTTAAAAAAGTGGCCCTAGGGGCAAGGAATACAAGCAGTAACATATTTCATAGGCATCCTTAGCATAAGCATTTATCATAGAATGGCTATTTGCCATATTCCTTTAATAGACTTTTTTAATGTGACATTTTCTTTCTTGAATGATGGCAGCCCTTTGAAAAATGATACGTATTGTGAATAACATTGAGGTTTCTTGATGAATAAGTATTGAGTTAGTCTGAATATATTGTGAATCTTGTCTCCAAATTTGACTTGTATAAAACCTGAGAGTGGCCCAAAATAATAAGTCATAGACATAGATTTAAGAAGAGACCTCAAGAACCATATAGTTTTCTTCATGAACTGGGGGAAAATGTCTTCCAAACTGATTGGGATCTTTTAAAAAATGCTGCATTTCACATATAATGTAATGGCAAAGACAACAAATTATGAGAAGATGGCAATTTTATGACATCTTTTGTGGACTGTTATGTAGTTGTAAGACATGTCATGTAACACTCTGCAAAGTTTGAAATTTAGTATCACACAGAGAGCAATGGAGAGGTATATGATGGTGTGAGCAGACTGCACCATGTGTCAAATAAGAATCGTCTTTTTTAAGGAGTAGTAAAAGATGTCATTAAAGAAATGTATGGAGGCAGCTAGGTGGCGCAGTGGATAGAGCACCAGCCCTGAAGTCAGGAGGACCTGAGTTCAAATCCAGCTTCAGACCAAACTCTTGACACTTACTAGCTGTGTGACCCTGGGCAAGTCACTTAACCCCAATTGCCTGGGAAAAAAATATGTATGATTGAAAAAGAGATGGATCGGTAAGTCAGGTTGGACAGTCTGGTTGTTCCACTGGTGTCCTTATGATATCAGGAGTAATCAAGGAAGACTAGCATATAGGGTGGACTCCTGTGGAGAACTTATGGGAGGACATGGATGAGAATTTTCAGGATGGATAAGCATGGATGGGTTACAATTCGCATCACTGAATGGAATATCCAAATAGATAAAATCACTGATCCAATGTAGTGTTTGAGTGTCTTTCAGAGGTGGTCATTGCAGAAATTCATCACCTACTATTCAGCCTACTGGTGATGAGCCTTTGTCTACTGAGCTCGGCTGATCCTCAGAAAGCAGACATCATCTGTGGTCAGGACCACACTCAAAACCTTTGCAGATTAGTGGATAAGCTAGAGCTTGTATCCACTAACATAGACTTTGAGAACCAAGGGTCACTGCCATAATGATGGGTGTGTGGTTATGTGTATAAATATGTGTAAATGTAGAAGAATAGACTGAAAAAACCCCCTAATTTAAAAAAATATATTTTTCAGTGTATTTGGGGCATGTGTGCATGTGTTTGTGTATGTGCATAAGCTGAAAAATTATTGAAGAAATTTTCACTCTATTACTATGTATCTATTTTTCCTTTCCTTTATTTTCCTTTATTTATTTATTTATCTATTTATTTATTTTTACCAGTATGATGTCTAATTGAGTTCTCCTTTACCTTGCCTTTCAGAAACTATGAATTTTCCTTTAAAAGTAAGTGAATGGTAGTGTAGTCATCTACTTAGACTGGCTGGGGAATCTGAACAGCTTGAGATTATTATGGGCAGCTAGGTAGCACGGTGGATACAGTGGTGGGCATGGAGTCAGGAATATTCATCTTCCTGAGTTCAAATCTAGTCTCAGACATTTACTAGCTATGTGACCCTGAGCAAGTCACTTAACCCTGTTTGCCTCAGTGTCCTCATCTGTAAAATGAACTAGAGAAGAAAATGGCAAACCACTCCAGTGTCTTTGCCAAGAAAATCCCAAATGGAGTCAGGAAGAGTCAGACACAACTGAAAACAGCTGAACAACAACAAAAGTAATTATATGGAAGCTCTCAAACTCTAAGTGCATTTTAAAGGTCACCTAGGAATCGGAATAGTGGCCCAGAGTCCATAGGTTAAGGCTCGCTCCAAAATAACAAGAACTAAGCTTTACTTTATTTGGTCAGTGAATTTAAAGTTTTTTTTTTTTTTAATAATGCAGAATGAGGCAGGCCTTGGCTTTTTTGGAATAGAACAGAAATATTCCCATTGTCCACTTGGAAAAGTGGAGAAGTCACAAACCGTCATGAAGGCAGTGAAATACATCTCCTTCCTCCGGGTGATCAACACAGGCATATATTGTCAGGTATCACAATGTGTTGATTTTGTTTGTTTGTTTGTTTGATTATACTTCCTCATTATAATGGTGGGTTCTACTGGGAACCTATCCTTTTCCTCCCATTAAGATGAAGATGTTTTGTTCTTTTTTGTCCTCATAACTCTCCTCATTGGGAAATAACAAAAATAAAACATTTTTTAAGCCACAAATAGGACAAGTGAAGACATTTTATTCCAACTTTCCAATGAAAGCCCTACCACATGTGAAATCTGGTCTGAGATTCAAAGGAGTTAAAAACAGTGCAATGTCTTTGGAAATTAGTTCCCTTCTCCCCTCAGTCTCCAATAGCTTTGTGATTAGGTGGCAAAATTAAATCAAAAGTTTATCCTTTCTATATTATTTTTGTAAAGTCCTTTCTCTTGCCTTAAATTAGCCAATTGGTTGTTATCCTGGCTATGAATATTTTGTTCTTATACTCTCAGGCTGTGGAAAAGTTGAAAGTATCCGTTTGGTTCCTCGTTTAAACAAAAAAAAAAAAAAGAGGTGTGCAGCTTAGAATGAATTAGGTCCAGGTGAACTTGGCATCTTGAAGTATAGAATTTTCTACCTTTAATAAATATAGTTTAATCTTTGCATGCTTGACTGAGCTGCTAACAATTACAGTTGTTAATTCGTAGTAGAAGGGTACAGAGATGGCTATAGGTAGACTCCATACAGTCACCTTAGAGATGTGCTGTCTTTCAGGAGTGTATACCTAAAAAATGGAAAAGAAAGAAAGAAAACTATAGACCAATATCCCTAATGAACATCGATGCAAAATGTTTAAATAAAATATTAGCAAAGATGCTATGACATCATAAAGATTGTATATTCTGAGTAGATTGGGTTTATATCAGGATTTGTAGTTGTAATATTAGGAAAATTGTTAACTTAATTATACCATACTTATATTCTATATTCTATATATCATACATATAGTATATAAAATATGCTACATATAAGAATATACTATAAATTAGTTATCCATATTAGAAACCAAAACAACAAAAATTACATGATTATATCAATAGATACAAAAAAACCTTTTGATAAAATACATCAATACATCTGTTTCTGTTAAAAACATTAAAAAACATGGGAATTAAATGGGTCTTTACTTAACATAAGCAGTTATGCCTAAAACCAAGAGCCAATTTTGTATGAAATGAGTATAAACTAGAGTCCTTTCCAATAAGATCAAGGGTGGAAAATGGATGTCCATTGTTGCCAGTTTTGTTTGACATAGAGCTAGAAATTATACACACACACACACACACACACGCATACATACATACATAAGATAAGGAAAAAATTAAGAAATACACACACAAAAAGAGGAAACGAAAATGTCACTTTTTGCAGATGACATGATAGTATGACAAGAATACCAGAAATTAAATCCCTCCAAATTGAAACAATGATTTCCATAAAATTAGATCAACCAAATAATCAACCATGATTCCACAAGACTGTTAAAAGTTGCTGCCTACCTAATTACAGAGAGATGATGCAGAATAAGAAGATGCATTTTTAGATGTGACTAATGTGGGAATTTGTTACCCTGGACTGTGTTTATGTGATAAGGAGATCCTGTATTTCTTGTTTTAGTGGGTGGAGGGATAAAAAATAAATTATTGATAATTGATAAAATAATTAAAATATTTGAAGAAAAAAATTGCAGTATAATAGGAAATCTACTGCTTTATATGAGAAACTTTTCATTGTTGGATTGCTCTAATTATAAGGAAATACTTCCTTAGGTTGAACTGACTCACTATAGAGCTACATAAAATAAGGCTAATCTCTCTTCCAGATAATAAGCCTTCAAATATTTGATCATGTCATCCTGAAGTATTCTCTTCTCCAGGATCAGGAATTTTGCCCCACCTGTCATACTTGTCACATGCATGCCACCCCAAATCAGGGAGCTCTCTAGGCTAATGACTTTCTCTGTATCTCAGAGTAGCTGGTTCTACTCACCTCTTGGTTCTACCATTTTTCGGCTAGCTCTCATTTTTTGAGGTTGTGAGTTACTTATTTCCATCAATCTTATCATGGCTTGGGCCAGGCAAGCCCATTTGTTGCATCACTGGTTGTGTGCTTCATTGATTTACCTCCAATTCAAGAGCAAGGTACCAATAAATTTTAAAAATTCTTTAAAAATAAAATAAAATAAAAAATATTAAATTTTATTGGTTTCCTTTGCTTTTATACTTCTTACATTTCCCAACATATTATCACCTTCATTCAGAGACCAAACCCTTGTAACAAAAAAAGAGAAGAAAAAATTTTTTTAACAAAGCTAGCCCACATACGAAAACATCAGTCAATTTATACTTCTACATGCAAAACTCCACGTTTTTTTTTTCTTTGGTGTCTTGGTCATTATAATGTCAAAGCTTTCAGTTTTGATTACTTTGTTCTTGTTCATTCCATTTATGTATCCTAGTACAGTAAGCATTTAATGGAATTTGAAAAATAGCAACAAAATTACAGTATTATTCTGCATCATGTACAGATATAGACTGTACATTTCATTGCATCTCTGTACCCAGAGTGGCAAGCAGAAGTCTCTTTTTGTATCTGTCTGTATCTGTCTCTCTGTCTCTTCTTCCACTTCCTCTTTCCAATCCCTTAGAACCAGAGTTAACTTCTAAGTGGAACTCTTAGCTCAGCTCTCATGGGTTGAGTCCAGTACCCATATGCTCTCCTATTTGTCAGGTAGACTGGATGCTTATCACCGGGAACCACTCTACTAAAGTGGAAAGGGGCCTTCTTTTCACCAGAGACTGAAATAAAAGAGGAAAGAATGGGAATGATGTAAAGAGTTTTTGAGGGGGGTATAGAAAGAAAGAAGAGGCAGTTCACAGAAAGTGTACTTTATCTTCAGTGAAGTATGAGTTGAAGCTGTCTGCTGATATGGGGGCGGTTGGGGAGTTAGCTTCAGAGACTTGAGGAGAAAATAGAGTTTGGAAGAGCTGCTGTTAAGAGTGTGATAGAGAATCAAATTTTTTTTTAGTTGATTAGTCATGTACAACTCTTTGTGACCCCATTTGGGGTTTTCTTGGCAAAGATACTGGAGTGGTTTGCCATTTCCTTCTCCAGCTCATTTTATGGTTGAGGAAACTGATGCACAGAGAGTTTAGTGACTTGCCCAGGGTCACACAGCTAATAGGTATCTGAGACTGAATTTGAACTCAGGTCTTCCTGACTGTAGGCCTGGCACTCTATCCACTGCACCACCTAGATGCCCTGGTGGGCAAAAGATAATTATAATTCTATCCCAATACCCCTCCTGGAGATGAAAAGTTTTGCTGTAGTTAGCACTTGGTTGAGGTCCAATAACATAATTCGTAGTGAAATCAGTCACCGTGGTAATGTAACTTCCCTAGATGTGTTTGGCAGATTGTGGACAGGTGCAAACAGGTCTGATCTTTGATGTTCCTTTCCACGTGACAGACTTCAGATACTCAAAAATAATTTTTCCTTCACTCTTCTCCATGTTAAACATCCCTGGTTCTTTCAACTCATCCTTGTATGGCTTGTCCACTTTCCTCACCTTCTCTAGAAGGGAAACTGACTTGGGCTTTTTATACATGTAATGCCACATTGTCACAGGACTAGGGCTGTTTCCCTGAAGGACAGTGATTCTATGTGCTAAACTACATATGTGTAAGGGGACAGAACTCCTGACTGGTTGATGGTATGTTCTGTGACTGGAGAAAGAACTTTTTCAGTTCATTGGAAGACTTCAAGAGAGATGGAGAAATACAAGTGCAGACTTTCGAATGGCAAAGTGGAAATCTTTCTTGAAAAGCAGACATGCAGGGAAGCCAGTTTCCACCATATCCTTGATTTACAGCATTGTAATGATAGAGATTGTTAAGTGTGAACTCCCCTGACCCCGTTAGAACTTCTTTCTCTCCTTGACCCAGTCGAGGTTTTTTTTATCTTGCTACAAGTCAAAGAATTCATTTGGTATAATATATTCTCTTAATAAATACTTGTTGACTCTTGTCTACTCTAACTGATTGCTTTCATCAATTTTTGTTTACTGCTTATTTTGACAAAGAAATTTACTAGCTATTCATGATGGTCTTTTATGCAGTCAACATTTGGTGAGAGGAAGATAAACTGGGGTTAGTAAGCTAAACATTAACCTCTCCTTTGAGAGTCATTGGAGAAAGCAACTTTTATTTCCAAATTCTTTGTCCTACCCCTAGACTACAAATATTTGGTTTACAATGTTGTTGTTCAGTTGTTTTCAGTCACATCTGACTCTTTGTCATCCCATTTAGGGTTTTCTTGGCAAAGATAATGGCATGGTTTGCCATTTCCTTCTCTAGTTCATGATGAAGAAACTGAGGCTACAAGGGTTAAGTGACTTGCCCAGGGTCACATAGCTGGTTTGTGTCTGAAGCCAGATTTGAACTCAAGAAAGACGAGTCTTCCTGACTCCAGGCCTGGCACTCTATCCACTGTGCTACCTAGCTGCCCTGGTGGGCAATAGATAGCTATAATTCTGTCTCAATACTCCTCTTGGAAATAGGAGAGTATAAGAGAGACTGCTTAGCCACAGAAGTCCTGGATCCTACCTGCGCCTCTTCTACTTCCTCTTGTTCTTCACAGAAGTGAAAATCAAAGCTTCCCTTGGAGACAGGGTAGGCCAGATTCCCAAATGACATATCTATCCATGCCACATGTGTGCCAGCTATATCCTTATGTTACATAGCTATCACATACAACCATATATATTTTTACACATACACAAATGTTACCTATCACTGAAAAAAACCATTGCCAGCATAGTTCATATAAGTCATCATGAAATTCTCCTCCTCACATACTCCCTGGATTTAAGACTTTAATCTGTTATTGTTACTTTTGATACCTTTTGTGGCTAATTCTCATAGCAGACTGCCAATTGGCCATAGATGTTTGCTGTGCTAGGTGCTCAGTTGCTGGAGCTCTTGAGTGAGACTTTACCCATTTGTTATGGATTTCTTTCCTTTACTGATGGTCAAGGAGGATCAGATAATTTCTTCCAACAAATGTCTTCCAGAGAGCAAATGCACATAGAAGCTTTCCACAGCCGTTGTCCAGGAGAAGGTCTCAAACACAGACCAAATTAAGAGGTACTTTGCTTCATGTCCTACCTCTTTTCTATTTTTTATGGGGAGAGACTTGTGACATCACCCCCTGTCTTATCATTACTTATTACTGCTACTTACTCTGACTTTAGCACTGTTCCTGTGGGCTTGCTGGCTAATTGATGAATAATCTACATTATAAATTTGTTTTGTTGGTAGGTACAATCTTTAGCCCCTAGGAATTTCAAAGTACACTATTCTAAATGTGAAATTTTGAGAATTCAGAGAATCATATTTCATGAAGACATTCTTTCAATTGATATATCATGGACAATAAAGGGCACCAGTAAATTTGTTTAGGACATGGGTTCCTGAATTAGAAGCTCCTTATCTTGTCCTAGTTAGTTAATATTTATTGTCCAAGTGTCACAATACCTTGGCTAAAAAAAGTTTTAAAAATTCCATTGTTTTGCTTATTAAAGTCATGATAAGAAAAGGGCAGAACTCTCATCCATGAGACATAAGGAATATTTGCCTTCAATTTCCCTAAAATAAATGCATATTTATAAGTAAATTTAATAATAATTTAATTATTGTTTAAAAGTTAAAAATTAAAAGTTGCTTTCTCTAATTATTTAATAATAATTAATAATAAAATAAATAAATGTATTTCTCTGTGTGTACTTTCCCTGAGAAAGACATGGCAGGAACACATAAAGCTTATACCATTCTAGTTACACAAATCTAGATGCATGATTTCATTGATGTGGTGGGCATTACCTTAATACAGATCTCAGACTTACTATACTGTATTTTCTCATTCTATGTAATTTTCATCATCATAAATCCTTTATAGTGGTGCTTTGCAATGTGTTGGGAGCCTTCCTTGAAAGGATCTCAAATTGGAAAGTAGAAATATGCTGCTTGACAAGCAACTCCTCAGCCTCCCACTAGTCAGTTATTCCCACCTAATTGAGCTTTCTGGGAAAGAGTGTGCCCCTTTAAGAGCAAAGAGCACCAATACATGCGGAGTTGAGGGAGGCGGGTGATATCTTTACAGAGTTCAACTGTAGGATAGACAGGCGGAGAGCCTAGGGTTATGTCTAGATGACTGCTTCACTGCTGTGTCTGTAATTGAAGTGGGCATAAGAACAGAATGATTCATGGATTTACAATCCTAGATCACCAAATCGTAAGCCTGGTACTTTTGTATCCTGCAAGGGAAATTCTAGGTCTGTCTCATTGAAGCCATGGCCCGTAAAAGAAGGCACACATTTGTGAGGCCTATGGCAATTTTTAGTCCAACAAAGAGAAAACGATCAATTGATCTATAAAAATCTCTGAATATCCCTTCCACAGAAGTATGGTCCAATATTATTATTGCTTATATACTAGTCTCATTAGTTTAGAATTTTTGTTGTTGCAATAAGTATGGCATCCAAGGCAGTAATCCCAGATTTTTTTTTTTTATTACAAGTTCTGTTTATTAGAGAACATGAATCATCAGTTGATTCCTGGGGCTCATGAGACTTTTAACACTCCTACAATGATTCATAAGGCTACAAAAGAATTAGGTTTAAGCAGGAGTTCCTAAATATTTCAGGGTCATGGACTCTTTGGCAATCAGTGGAAGCCTATGGACCCCCTACAGAACAATGTTTCTAAATAATGAAGGAACATGCTCAATTTCAGTTAGAGGTCATTGAAAATAAAGTAGAACTCCTCCACCCCATTCACATTTATAGACCTCTGAAACATATTCACAGACCTTGAGGGTCTGTGGATTTTAGGTTAAGACCTTCTGGCCTAGAGAGTACAGCAAAACTCTCTCACCAAAGTAGTATTATTGTCATACCTCATTAAGTTATATCGACATCAAGTATAATTCTTGTTATAAGATTAATCCTAAGAAATGAGGATATTAAATATTTGTATACTTAAACTAGGCTTCTTGATGACAGAGACTCCCACTTGGGTGTTTTTTCCAAATCTTCCACCCATATTCCATCTCCCAACAGCCAAACCCCAAACCTGGAGAGCTATAAGAATCAAAGCTAGATGATACAATCAGAGGAGGCTTTAGAGGACCCTAGTTAGCTACCACAGGTAAGAAAAGGCTCATTTGCATAGACCCAGAACACTTCTAGGGCAGAAAGGTAGTGCAGAAGATAAAGTCCTGGCCTAAAGCAGGACCTGAGTTCAAAGCTGGCCTTAGACACTTACTAGCTGTGTGACTCTGGGCAACTCACTTACCCCTGTTGGCCTTAGTTTTCTCATCTGTGAAATGAGCTGGAGAAGGAATGGCAAACCACTCCAGTGTCTTTGCCAAGAAAACCTCAAAAGAGGTCACAGAGAGTCAGACACAAGTGTAATGACTCAGCAGCAACGAGAAACATACTTCTAGACTTGTTGATCAGTTGGCTTATTTCAATGAGTTAATTGCTCTACAGCATGCTGCTTTGCCATATTCCATACATCTAAATATATATTACACCCTTCAATCTAACTCTATAGTAGCTAAAGAAATAATAGCCCCAAGTTTCTTGACCTGTTGAAGTTTGAAATGGAGTTCTTGTAAGCAACTGGTAGATATTTTTCCCTCTAAAAACAGAGTCAATCTAACCCTTCTTCCACACAACATAACCCTATACGTGGAAATACCTATCATAGAAATGTTAAGTGTTTCCTTCTCCGGCCTAAATTTCCATTTTTCCTTCCAATGACATCACATGTCCTGGGGGTGTTAGCTCATGCCTGTGATCTCTGCCACTGGGCAACCTGAGGTTGGTGGATCCCTTGAGTTCTAGAATTATGAGCTGTGGTAGAATAAAAGACAGGGGTGTCCTCACTAAATCTGGCACCAATATGGTGAGCCTTGGGAAGAAGAAGGCTACCATGCTGCCTAAAGAGAGGAAAACCGGGCCAGTTTTGAAACAGATGCTTCTGTGCAAATCAGTGGTGAGATCTGGCTTTAGAGTGCCTGCTTCGCTTTCAACCTGTGCAAGATAGGGAAAACCAGTCTCAAAAAATAAAGCAAAACATAATAAAAAACAAAAGGCATAACAAGGTCTTAAATCCTGTCACTGTCCCACCCGTCTTGTTCTGCAAGTGTTCTAGTTTGTCAATATTTTTCCTAAAAAGTGACACCTAGGACTGGAAATAAAACCCTAGATATGGTCTGACCAGCATAAAATACAGAAAGAATATCATTCCATACGCTGAGGATACTTCTTCAGGATCTCACTTCAAGGATTGATAATTTCCCCAGTATAGATCTCAACCCCTCTATGATTTAATACATAGTCTATAAATTTCTGTCATCAAAAAAAAATCATCTCCTAATGCCCAGCTGATAATAAGATCTTCTGAAGTTATCTAGCTTGGTCCACAGATAATAGTCTACTACCGGAACAGTAACAAGTAGACAGTTCTGAACATCCTGCTTCTATAAATGAGAGCCAGTATCATATTAATTTTTTCTATTATGCCACAATATTGACTCATATGGAGCTCTTACTCAATTAATAATTCCAGAGATTCTTTTTTCCCCCTACATGACCTGCTTTTGAACCGTGCCTACCCCATCCTACATCTGTGCATTTTTTTTTATCCTAAGCACAGGATTTTGTACTTATCCTTATTAAGTTTTATTTTACTAGATTCAGTTCATTTTCCCCAGGTATTCCAGATATTAGTTATTAATATTAGTTATTCCTTCCCTCAGGTTCATGTCATCCATAAATTATATTAGTATTCTAAGTGTACCTTTATTGACAAAGAAGTGTTGAAAAGAACAAGGTTGAGGACAATGACCTGTGACATTATCCCATAGACCTGCCTTTAGGTTGACATGGATTATTTAAAAAATACATACATACATACATACATATATACATACATATATACACGTATATGCATATACACACATATATATACATATATGTGTATATGTGTGTGTGTATGTGTATATATATATATATATGCATATATATATATATATATATATATATATGTGATCTTCTTGCTGTTTCTCATGCTCAATAATCCATTTTCCGTCTTTGAACCTTTGTCCTGATTGCCCTCCATATCTGGAATGCACTTCCTCCTCACCTTGAACTCTCAAAATTCTTTAATTCCATCAATTCTAAGTCCAAGCACCCCCTTGAACATGAGGTCTATTTTGATCCCCATAACTGTTAGTACTTTTCCTGACCTGAAAAGCTAGCCTTGTATATAAGCTTGTTGAGATCAGAGACTTCCATTTTAAGTCTTTGTATCCCCAGAGCCTGGCATGTAGTAGGCACTTAGTAAAGGTTTGTTGATTGATTGAAGATGCTTTCTTCTCTCTGAACTTTTTCCTCCCCAAATTCCTCATGACTCTTCATTTGGCCTCTCATTATAATAGAGTAGTTGTCTATATGTCTTATTTCCCTTCTGTGCTGTAAGTTTCATAAAGGCAGGTTCATCTTTGTAACCCCAGAACATAGCACAGCGCCCTGTGATTCTTTGGTTAAAGAACTCCCTCCACCCCAAGGTAGATTACAAATTGTCTTAATAGTCTTAGGAAGCTTGATAAGTGATTTTCCTGTGAACACACAGCTAGTTGAGTTGAAATCTTCCTGACTCAAAGTCTAGAACTCTATTTACTACATTTTGGATCCTTTGGCTCAAGACAGTTCTAATTTTGGTGGTAGTGGGGGCAGGATTTGGACCTTTGATTTTCTCTGTATAAGGACTTCTCTGTTGAGGAAAGTCCCTCTATGAAAGCAAATCTGCAGCTATCTGCAACCTTTAGTCATAGAGAGTTTTCTGTACAGAGTAGGTACTTTTTCAGTTCTAGGCACAGGCAGTAGAGTCCACACATTAGAGTGCTCAAGTCATGGTGACCTGGAAGCCAGGATCCCATGATGGATGTTACTGCTGGCCCCACAGGGAAGCCTTGAGAAGCCAGGATTTTAGGACCTAAGCATAAAGGGGATTTGGATTTGGAACTTGGTGGGACTGTGTCTTATAGAAACTGAGCTAAGCTGTGAACCTAATTCCCTTCCCTTCTCCAGAGACTGATGTAATATAAGGGGGGATTATGCCGCCTAGGAGCTGGTGGAGAGAATGTTCATATGCTTGTTCTTATTATATATTTAAAGTAGATATTCCTTTGTAAAAGTGAAAAAAAGTATCAGATTGAATCAGAAAATACTTCCTCTAGCCCAGGAGACCTGAATTCATCCAGAAGGAAGGGATAGGTGGCAGACAGACATTATAAAGGAACATTCAATTTATATTCTTAGCTGAGTTGTTTTGGGGGGTCAGGAGAAGGGGAGGAGTCAAGGATCAATGCCAGGCTTTGAGGCTGGTTGATAGGACAAAATGATGAAATCACTGACAGTAACAGGGAAACCTGAAGGGGATGGCTTCTCCAGGCAATAGGGGTGGCATATAGGTGATGGCAGAAATAAGTTGGGAGGTTGAGTGGAGGCACATGGCAGCAGTAGTAGTTGGGGGAATGGTGTGGGTAAGACAGAATCTTATCTTTTGAGCAAATGTAGGGGAATTAAATGACCTCAACAATCTAAATCAGAATTTCCACTCTAGGAACCTAATTGGCTCCTTAAAATCCCAGCTGGACAGGGAAAGGGCAGGCTGACAAATAATCTTCACAAAACCCCTGGCTTAGGTTTTTCCTGATCTGTGAGCCTGACTAGAACATAGACCAGAGAAGTAAGAGGAACAGTATTTAGTTGTGGCTTTACATTCTCTAATTGCAGTCCCTGTACTATATTAATGGTAGAGAAATCAATTGGATTCTTTTGCTTCATACTGGCTAGGGGGGAATGAGTCTTTCTGTTACCTGAATATAAGCTTTAGGAGAAAAAAATCAGGCAAAGAAAACCATGAAGTGCTATAAAAAAGCAAGTGACTGTTATTAGAGTTATTATTTCCTTATGTGCTTGAAAAAATGTGCAATAGCAACTTCCTTATCATAGAAAACATTTCACTGGAATGTTAAGCCCATTTTGAATTGTTTCCTTAGTACAGTCATAGTGACAAGCAGGGCATAATTATCAAGGCAAGTTGCTCAACAATTCTGTGGCAATGAGCAGATGGTTTCTTTCCTTAAAGATAGAGAGTTTTAGTCTAGTAACTAACAGCTAGTAGAGAATCCATGTGCCACCTGTCTCAATACGCTTAAATACAATCAGCAGCCCTGCTAAGATTTAAATCCTGGCTTTACCATTTACTACCTATAGGACTTAAACTGGAGGATAGGGCTATATAGTTTCTCAAATATCATTCGGGTCAAAATCTCTGATCCCATGTGATTTTTATGCCTCTCACATATCATATATCAAATGAAAATAATTTTAGTTATGCAGCTCACAATTCTTAACTAGAATTTAGATCTCCAATCAGATAATTACAGATGTATTCTTGAGCAGAAAACTTTGTTTAGAACACCACATCAATCAGTAAATATTTAATTTAAAAAAATTTTTAAGTGGATCTTCCAGTCTGTTATTGGAATTGGATTCCAATTTCTCATTCAGGTTGAAAGTACAGGGGCTACTTGCAGGCCCAAAGCCACTGCTAATCAAAATGGGAGCTTTGAACTTCACTGCACCCTCCTGGGTCAATTTGCCCCAACCTAGGAAAGCCCTCCCACCTTCCCACTATATTAAAAGTGAACTAAGGACATCTGTATTAGACCTTTCCAGCTCAGAAATCCCAAGTTTATGAGGTTCCTCCAGCCTCAGCTGCTCCAGTAGCAGGGATTACAGGTGCGTACCATCATGCCCAGCACAGTAAATACTTTAAAAAATAGTCAATCCTGTTGATGACAAAAGGCAAGAATAGAACATAGTAACCAGAAACAGTTGTTTTCTGTAAGGTTTCCTGTTAGTCATAGAACAGAATATTAGAATTATAGACTATCAGAGCTGAAAGCACTCTTAGAAATCATTTAGCACAGTGTTCTCATTTTAGAGATGTGCAAATTGAAGTTTAACAGAGTGAAGCCACTTGCCTATGATTATACAGCTAGGACATGGGGGAGTTAATCCTAGAATTCAGGTCTTCTGACTCCTTGTTGTATCTGAGGTTTTATTGCACTCTTGCTAACTGAAACCAGATCAGCAAAAGTTGTTTAATTTATCCTTCCAGCCCCCCAACTAAGTTATCTTTGATTCAGTAATAAACAATTTAAAGATTACATTGTCCAAAATGAATTATTACCCCAACATGCCTAGGAAACAAAACTTGTTTTGGCCCAGTGGGAAACTATGCTTTCTTACAGTCTTCCTAATGAAGTAAAACAAAATTAAACCCAAAAAAAGCAAAAAACAAACAAACAAAACCCCAAACAAACAAAAAACAAAGACAAAACCAGAAGGAAAGTTTTAACTTTTTGGTATACCTGGAGGTGGAAATGGAGAGCAGATGGCTTTTAAAATACTCTTTACTCCTAAAAGGGAAGGGAAAGAGTCAATTCTCAGATCTGCTAGGTTAGGATGGTGGTTTTTGTTGTTCTTTGTCTTTAGTTCTCGAAGAGGACCATGACATTAGGGAGGGGATGCCATGGCATGCAGGTGAATTGGATTTAAGTGAGGGAGGGCTGTGCAGAGTCACCAGCCTCATTTTCTCCTGTGGAGCCATGTGGGTCCAGTGGCAAGATCAGGACAACTGGAGGTGATACAACCCAGAAAGGCTCAGCTTAAGCTTTTATCCTCACCAACAATGAGAGGAGGGCAGTAGTGCTAGAGGTCTGAGGCTGAATAACTTTCCAGAAGGGTAAAATTGAAACTAATAGCCATCTTGAAGGTTATAGCATAAGACTGAGAATTCTCTTCACTGTTCACTATCTAGGAGAAAGTTACTGCCTGCCATTAATTTGGCAGCCAAAATAATTTAAAACTTGTCACCTTGATAACTTTCTCACTGGAACTTGAGAGGGGATGGGAAAGGAAGAGGGAAGATAGCCTTGTCTAGATCTTTTCATTGTCCCAGGACAGGTCTTAATGGAGGAATGGAAAAGATTTTAAGTAACTCGGCCCTGGGTTCATCTGAAGGGCCATGCTCAAAGGGCTGTGGTGAATGTCTGAAATAAACTTACTCTCTTAACTTTTGGTATTCTTGCAAGCCAAAATGACTGTGTCTAACCTCATATAATATGACATACTTTAGCCACCTGGATCAGTTTGGGGATACTCATGGTGAGGAAATAATTGTATTCTCATATCCGTGGAAAATGGAAAATGAACTCTGATTAATAAAGATAAAGGGAATTTCTGTATCCGGTCTTCAAACTTGCCTTTGTCTCAGAAATTATGTTATATATGTTTTTTCTTTTTAAAATGTAATTTATTTATTTTTAGTTTTCAACATTCACTTTTATAAGATTTTTGAGTTCTAAATTTTTCCCTTCCCCCCCTCCTCAAGAGGGCATTCAATCTGATATAAGCTATACATGTGTAATCATATTAAACATATTTTCACATTAGTCATGTTGTGAAAGAAAAATCAAAACAAAAGGGAAAAACCATGAGAAAAAAGAAACAAACAAAAAAAGAGAAAATAGTATGCTTTGATCTGCATTCAGACTCCATAGTTCTTTCTCTGGATGTGGATAGCATTTTCTACCATGAGTCTTTTGGGATTGTTTTAGATCATTGCATTGCTGAAAAGAATTGAGTCTATCAAAGTCGGTCATCTCACAATGTTGCTGTTACCATGTACAATGTTTTCCTAGCTCTGCTTACTTCACTCAGCATCAGTTCATGTAAGTCTTTCTAGGTTTTTCTGAAGTCTGACTGTTCATTATTTCTTATGGAATAGTAGTATTCAATTACATGCATATACCACAACTTGTTCAACCATTCCCCAATTGATGGGCATCTTGTCAATTTCCAATTCTTGGCCACTACAAAAAGAGCTGCTATAAATATTTTTGTACGTGGGGGTCAGGAATCACTTTAAAATTATTTCAGTAGAGCTTTGGGTCCAGCTCTAATGTCAATGATATAAACAAATTCTGGGACTGAGGAAAATGTGGCATCATCCTTGCTAAAATTATCCTTGCCACGTACCCTTAGAACCCTTGATTGTCATAAGAAACTCTTTGAGAGATAGCTATACCTACATCTATTTTTTTCCAGTCTTTTATTTGGAATATAAAAGTAAGTTTCCACCACAGTTTTAAACACATTACTTAATGTTGTTGCCTTCCCTCTGTTAATTATGTCCAATTTATCCCAGATATAGCTTATTATATACAGGTCTTTGTTTGTTGTTACCCTTATTAAACTATGAACTCTTCAAGAATAGGGACTTAATTTTACCTTTCCTTGTATCCCCAATGCTTAGCACAGTACCTCGTACATAGTAGGTGTTTAAAAAATAAATTAATAAATAAAAAATTTTTGATTGATTGATATTCATCATTCTAATCCAGCATTTACCTACCTAATTCTGGTTGGCACAAGGATATCAGGTCAGAGAGTGTTGTTTCGAGAAGCGAACTCATGTAGGCCACCTCCAGACTCTACACTTACACAGAGAACATTCTCTATTCCTGGAATACACTCCTCATTTCTGCCTCTTAGAATCCCTACCTTCAGGGGCAGTTAGGGGATCTAAGTTCAAATATGACCTCAGATCAAACACTTGACACTTACTAGCTGTGTGACCCTGGGCAAGTCACTTAACCCCAATTGCCTAAAAATTAAAAAAAAATCCTTAACTTCCTTTAAGGTTCCTCTCAGATGCTCAGAATTTTCTGAACCTTTAGTTATTAATTCTCTCTCTCTCACCTGAAAGTACCTCATATCTCTTTTTCTGTGGGTATATTATATTCTCCTCAATAAAATCAGCCAATCAGTCAGGAAACATTTATTAAGTGTCTACTATATGCCAGGTATTGCTCTAAGCACTGGAAGCACAAAAAGAGGCAAAAGACAGTTTCTGCCCTGCAAGGAGCTTACAATCTAATGGAATTAAATACTTAAAAAAATAGTTAAATGTAAGTTTATCGAAGGTAAAGAGTCTTTCTTTTTGTCTTTGTATCCCTGAAACATAGTTTGTGTTTAATAATTGAATTTCCTCATTCTACAGGGAAGGAAAATGGGGCTCAGAGAGCTTGCATGGCTTTCCCAAAGCTATCATAAAGTAATAAATGGAAGAGCTGAGTTGGTTTGTTATCTTGAACTCATTGTGGGTTTTTATTACCATTACAAATATTTGAGAATGATTTAGGAAATCACAAATACCATCAGTTTCCATTATAGAGGATCTGATTTTATATCTGTATTTAGATTAGATATAAGCTGTAACTCTCTTGTAGAAATCTCAGATATCATTTCCTTTTAGAAAATATTATTTAATAGTGACTAATTTCTTGAAGGCCAGGTATGTTACATTTCTCCCCTTCCCCAGAAGAGTTCTCCAGTCCCCTTAAAGGTGGTTGAGGAATATGTACCTAGACTCAATCATTGGCTCAAGCTATCTTGATTGTCTTTCCTCAATTTTAGGGGATACCCCAAGGATGGGGAAGAATGTGGTCCCTTCCCCCACATCCAGCTTAGCTCATGGTGTCTATGCTTTGTGTGAACAGACCTGCCTTAGAGATGAAGGTATTGGAAGTGTCCTGGAATCAGTCTGAACTGTCTTGTGAGAGCTGATTGTTAAGTTTTCATTGTAAGCAATAAACACCTTGAAAAATCAGCAAACACTACAAAACAGGGTTTGATTTATTGTTTGGTTGATTATCTAAACTTTAAAAAGTGATAGAAAAAATGATAATAACACAGATTAAATTTAAAAGTGTGTTATACATACTTCTTCCTCTCACCCCCATATCTGTTTGTTAAATAGTTGCCAGGACACCCTTGCATGCATGATAAGGTAGTCTCCCTTTTTCAGATACCATGACATCAGCTCATATGAGGAATGTGCTAAAGCAGGGATTCTTGACCATCTTTTTTGTCTGTGTGTGTGCTATGGACTAATTTGGTAGTCTTGTGAAGTTTCAGAATAAATTTTTTAAGTTAAATTTCCTTTTCAATAAAAATAGCTTTTTTCACTCCACTGTCCACCATTGAAAAGAAAAAGTAGTTTGTAACAAATATGAGTAGTCAAGCAAAACAAATCCTCATATTGAGCAGATTAAAAAAAAGTCTCATTTTGCACCCTCAGTCCATCATCTCTATGTTAGGAGGTGTATAGCATACCTCAGTATTCCTCTGGAATCATGACTGGTCACAGTGCTGACCAAAGTTTCTAAAGCTTCCAAAGTTGTTTGTATTTGTAGTGCTATTATGGTATAAATTGTGATTCCAACCTTTGTTCTGCTCACTTCATTCTTTACCAAATCCAAGTAATATTTTAGTGCCTAAAGAAGTAGAATGACAAAAGAAATCAATTATATGGAAAAGCAATCATCAAAAGTGGAAAAAAATACAGAGGCCTTAGATGAGGAACCCCTAGCCTAAAGGATCTCTAAGGGGGTTCCAAAAAAGAGAGGTGACTGTACTCCTATTATCTTATACCACAATTTTCTCATTGTCAGGTACAGTAGCATGGTGCTGTATGTACAGGTATGGAATTTGTTCTATAATATTTGAATTGTAACATGTGCTTTGAATATCTGTTCAATGACATAAAAGGTGGTGCTGCTAAGTGAATGGTTTTTGGAAAGGAAATTGGTTAGTACATTAATGTATTCTTTATCCTTTTTTTTCCTCTCAATTTCTCTCACTGCCTTCGGTTTCTGTCTCTGTCTCTCTCTTGTACCAAAACATGCTGAGTCAGAGGGCTAAGTAAAAGAAAATACCTTACTGAACATTTCTCATGAAGCTTAATAAACTTTGTCCTCTCCGAATTAGGGAGGATCTGCTGGAAACCAGTGGGTTGCAGCTGAGTGTGTGTAAGGTTACCATAATACCTGGCTCACCTCAGTGCATCTTTGCAGAAGGTCATATGAGGTTTCTTTCCAGTTCTGTTATTTCCTTTCCTTCGTGTTTTGAATGTACCAAACTAGATAAAGAGAATCAGGTAGGAGAGAAAACAAAGTGGAAATGATTCCCTTTTCATTCCATACTCCCATTCCCCTTTGGGGAATACCGCACAGGAAAAGGGAAATAGAGGGTATTCTGCAGTGGTTTCTATCTCTCAGAAGAAGTGGATTGAAATGAAATCCTTCCAAAGGAGAACCTGAATGCCATTTCCTTTTGTTCCAGCCTGTCAAACGCTGGCACGTTTCCATTTGAAATCCTTTCGGGATTTTCCTCCATTGTATTGTGTCATTTCTACTTAGATTTACAAGCCAGTTATTAAAGGTAGGAGTAGTTACTAACAGAAGTAAAATTCAAGAGGAGTCAACATGGTCTAAGGAAAAGATCACTGCCTTGAGAGTTAGGAGACCTGGTTAAAGAGTCAATTTTACTCTTAATTATCAGTGTGACCTGAAAATCTCAGGACCTTGGTTTCTTTTTCTGCAGAATGAGTGCTAGACTATATGCTTTCAAAGTCTCCATTTGTCTCTAAAATTCAGTTTCTATCAAATGTATAGCGTATTTACACAGCAAATGTGTTTATTAAATTTGTTCAATAAATATTTATTGAATAATTTTGGAAACAAGATCAATACTATAGGAACATTTTATCTATTTAGATGATGGTGTGTTTGAACATTTGAAACTAGTAGAGTAGAAATCTGAGAAACAGGTTTCTGCTAATCTACAAAGGTGAAAGATTTAGGACTTGAGAATATCATAGGTAGTAAATAAGTTGGACTTTTAGGTAGTAGTAATAATAATAAATAATAATAATAATAATAATAATAATAATAATAATAATAACAACAACTAACATTTATATTTATGTGCCAAGAACTGCACTAAGCACTTCATAAATACTATTTCATTTGAGCCTGACATCAACCATGGGAGGCAGGTGCAGTTATTATTTTAATTTTACACATGAGGAAACTGAGACAAATAGAAGTTAAGTGACTTGTCCAGAGTCATATAGCTAGTAAGTGACTGAAACTGGGTTTGAGCTCAGGTTCTCCCAATTCTAGGCCCTCCCTGCTTTCTCTCCACTATGCTACCCACCTTCCCCTTTAGTTCTCTTAAAAGTCACATCAGTTTCAAGCTTCATTGAAAGAGCATGAGGAGTGGGTTTTTGGGTTGGTCCTAGCCTACAACACAGGAGAGATCCTTCTTTCTTTCTTTCTTTCTTTCTTTCTTTCTTTCTTTCTTTCTTTCTTTCTTTCTTTCTTTCTTTCTTTCTTTCTTTCTTTCTTTCTTTCTCTTTCTTTCCTAGGCAGTGGGGTTAAGTGACTTGCCCAGGGTCACACAGCTAGTAGGTGTCAAGGGTCTGCGGTGAGATTTGAACTCAGGTCCTCCTGACTACATCGCTGGTGCTCTATGCACTCTGCCACCTACCTGCCCCAAAGATCCTTCTTTCAAACTCTGCTCATTAATGCTCATTAATGTGGATGTTTGGTTTCATTCAAGAAGGGGTAAACAGTTTTTGTAATCTAACAGAGCCCAATGCCAGGATCTAGTAGGTAATGTTGGAGATGGAACTTTATTACAATTGGTTGCTAAAAAATACTTCAGTAAGGCTGATGAGTGAATTAATGGGTGAACGAATGAATAAGCATTTATTAAATACTTGCTATGTTCCCTGCATAGAGCAAAGTACTGGGAATATAAATATAAATATGAGGATAGGTCCTACCCTCAAGGAGCTTACATTCTAATAAGGGGGTTCCAACCCAAACAGAAGATTATGTTAAGGGAAGGCTGTTTTGGCTTGAGAAATCATGAGTTGGAGAATGGAATTATGGGATAATTGATTGAAATGCCCTTTCCAGAAGCAATGTTCATGTTGATTTGAATGCTTTTCTCAGTGCAAGAAATGGAAGTGGGTGGAGGAGTATGAATGGAAGAAAGGTAGCCAGAGAGAAGCATAAATGTGGGCCTAGAGCTTGCTAGATAGTATTGTTTATTTGAACACTCACCAGTTAGAGCACTAAGAAAAAAAACAGTTTTTATATTCTAGTTAAGAAAGGTTTAAAAGAGAGTTAAGTCAATTATTCTTGATAATCCACATGGAAACTGTCCCCCTTTGCAGATTATCCTGGGCTACCTAGGCCCTCCTCACCTCAATGACTAACTAGCCAGTGCTCTCATTGAGTCAAGTCAACAAGGTATTTATTAGGCACCTACTATCTTCCTGGCATTGTTAAGGGGGTAGAGGCACAAATAGAGTGGTGATTAACTATTTAATACATAGCTTTGATTTAATTCCAAAATGGAATATATGATTTTTAAATTATTTGTCGACCACATCTCTTCTACTACTGCAAATAATTGAGTTGAATATTGATGACTATATAACAAAAAACAGTGTTAGAACTAGACGGTTGCTTGGGTGATTAATCTAGCATTGGATAGAGTGAATGTGGATCATAAGGTAGGTAGAATTATAGCTAGAAGGGAATTTAAAAGTTATTGTTGTGACTGTTCAGTAATTTCAGTCAAGTCCAACTCTTCATGTTCCCATTTGAGGTTTTCTTGGCGAAGATACTGGGATGGTTTGCCATTTCCTTCTCCAGCTCATTATACAGATGAGGAACTGAAGCATACAGAGTTCAATTACTTACCCAGGATCACACAGCTAGTATGGGCTAAGGCCAGATTTGAACTCAGGAAGATGAGTCATTCTGATTTTAGGCCTGACACTCTATCCACTGCACCACTTAGCTATCCTTAAAAGTTACTTAATACAGCTTCTTTATTTTAGAGAAAAGGAAACTGAGGTTCCGAAAAATATAGTGACTTGTCCTAAGTTACATAGGTAAGAAATTGCTGAGCTGGAATTTGAATTCAGGTCCTTAGCTTCTAAGAGATGTCTTGCATTTTCTTTAATTTTTTTCAGTCTTTTGATTTTGTTTTAAAATTCCTTGTTGTCTCATACAGTCATTGGCTTCTATTTGGTCCATTCTCATTTTTTTTTAGAGAACTTGTTGCTTGGGAAATGTTTTGTACTTCTACTTGGCATAAGCCAAGGCTGTTAATTCCTTTTCTAATTCTTTCTTCTAGAACTTTAATTTCTTTTCCATTTTTCCCTCTGGTGCTCTCATTTCATCGATAAAATATTAATTTTTTTCTTTGTCTCTTTTACGAATTCTAGTTGAATTGTGCTCAAACTTTGAGAATTTGCTTGTAGATATTTTGAAGTCATTTTCTTCTTTTCAAGTTGCCTTGAGTGTCCCTGTCACCATGGTGGGGTTCTGTTTTTTGTGTGCTTATTTTTCTAGCCTATTTTCTGACTTTGGACTTGAATTTTAGGGCTGGTCTCTGTGCACTTCTATAGGGAAGTCCTGTTGCTACTTTCTTGGAATATTGAGTATTGTGTTACTCTATTGTGCAAGGTTAACAATAGGAATAACACTATTGTATTATTCTAGAAACTCAGTGACAGCTCAGGTGGATCTGCAAGCTTTTAGTACTCCCAAAGTGGTCTGACCCAGGGCAAAGTGCAAACACTGTGCCCCTAGTCAGAGCTCAATAAATTTCTCACCTGGGTGTGGGTCTGAGCAATAGAAAAATGATGAGAGATAGACAGCTCTTACTAGCCAAATGGGAAGCTTTGCTAGTTTAGAGTAACAGAACTTCAAGTTTCCCCTTAGTTTAGGATTTTCACCCCCATTATTCCTCTGAAGGCTTCAGACTGGATTACAAGTTGCAACTGGAACCCCACTCTCCTCCTTCCCTGAGCCTTATTATTGCTGCTTGCTTCTGAGCTTTTCTCCTTCTCAGTAAACTTCCCAGGACCCTCTTTTTCTACATACCAGGGCATCACCTCTGGTGCATGCCCTTTCTTCTGTCTGCCCTAGACCTGTGATCCAAAACTGGTCAGTGGCTAATAAAAGCACCTCTTCACATCCTGTCTTGCCTTGATATCCAAGTATGGATCTGGGTGGGGTGCCCCAGTATAAGACTGGGTACTTTTGCCCCAGCATACAGCTTCTTCCTGGGCATGTGAAGCATGCTTCTGGCTAGACCTCATCCACACACCTTTTTGTCTGTCTCTCCCTGTGAACCTGGGCTGAAAAATGACTCACTATGATGTCATCTTGGATTTTCCCATCAGGACTCAGTCTGGAGAATTTTCTAGGTCTGTTTGGAGGAGTTTTGGTAGGGAGCTCACTCTAGGACTTTATTAGTCTTCCATTTTGGATTTGTTGCAAATCCTTTGACTCTAAATCAGTGGCTCTTACCATTGCACCATACTGTCTCTTATAATAGACTTTTGAAAAACAAAAATAATAAGAAAGGTCCAAGATGAAAGAAAATATTCATAGGAGCACTTTCTTTAGTAACAAAAAAACTGTCAAATTACTAGATGCCCTCAGATGGGGAATGGCTAATCTGTGGTCCATTAATGTAATGGATTGTTACTTTGCTATAAGAAATGAATGACATGATGAATGTAGAGAAGAATAGAAAGAAATATCAACTGATGTGAAGTAAGGAGAGCCAGGCAAACAATATACACAATGACTACAAAAACATAAATGAAAGAATGACAATCACAAAACAGTTGAAAACGAATATTGCTATACTCTAAAGAACAAGCATGGCCCCCAGAAAGAGACATGAAAAGATTCTTTTTCCTCACTCCTTTTCAGAGATAGGGGTCCATGGGTATGGCATATTGTATACAATATCAGGTTTTTGCAATATGTTGATGGGTTTTGCTGAATTTTTTCTTTTTCTTCTTTTAAATCTTTATTTCAGGGATGGCTCTCTGAGGGAGGGAGAAAGGAGAAAATCTAGGCAATGCAAAAACAAATGGTATCAATAAAAATATTGTTTGAAAAAATAAAAGAGGGAGAACACGTAAACATGGACAAAAGATAAAATAATACAATTTTGTGGAAAATGACAAGAGGTTGTTTAGCTACTAGAATATAGGACATTTACCAGAAAGGTGGCTAGGAAAGTAGGAAAGGACTGCTTTGGTTTGATGCTAATTAAGACAGGAAGAAAAGCATTAGGAGGTGGTCAGTTGGGAACAATAGGAGCAGAATCAGGGGGATTTCCTGAGAGCTAAAGGAATACCATTCTGGCAGAAGTTATCAGTACCCTTTAGTCTAAGGGCAACATCTTCTTTTGAAAGCTTCAGGGATTCAAATGTGACTGTGGGGTCACTGCATCAGTGAAAGGAAATGAGATATCAGAAATAATAATAATGCCATTTCATTTGGGAGCTTGACCAGTGGAGAGAGTGTTGACAAGTCCTTAATCATTAATAATGAAAATAGAGATAGTAAGGTCTTAACAAATGTTCTTGTTCTGGTGTTTCCTTCCTCTTCCTCCTTCATATAATATTTTTGGTTAATAAATGAAACAAAATATGGAAAGAAACCAAAATGTATTGGAAGGGTGTATAAAATTCAATTTAATTAAATATTTAATTATTAATATTACAATTATTAGAAGTACTATGTACAAAGCATCATCCTAGGTATCAAAGAGACAAAGGCAAAACCCTAACACACCCTGTCTTCAAGGATTTTAAATGAAAAATCAAAGTGGGAGTCTAAAAATATAAAATTATCACATCGTAACTGTTGGCTGTTAGCTCCTGTTTGGAGATTCTCCATCCCTACCCCTCCAATGTTTTGTACGACTGTTTAATTCACGAGGTACATTTTTGTATAGCTTGAAGAGAGTTTTAAAAATGTCCTTATTTGAATGAATCTTCCACAAAATACTTAAAATACTGACAAAATGGAAGTTTTATACTAAGGAACCAATCTGTAGTTATAATTAAGCATGCCTTATTGAGTCTATATTCAACATGGTTCTATACAATCTAAATGAACATCTCATTTCTATAATTAGAATTCAAATTGCCATGAGAAAATTCTTATGCTTGTGTTTGCTAGGCGTAAAAATTTTCACAATTTTTTTTTACTTACTGTCCTTTTTACCATCACAATCCTCTCTCTACCCTCTCCTCTTCTTCTGTCCCCTCATCCTTACAAAGTCTGAAGTAGAGGGAGAATTTGGAATCAGATTTGGGATAGAAGAAGATACATGAGGATTTCATAGTGAAATGCAATCACTGGAGCCATACTTGAAGGTCTGAGAGGAGCAGTTTTGCTTTTATACTGCAAAATGACATGGGATATGAGTGTGTCTGTGTTTCTTCAGTTGACTTTTGATTAGTAGCAAGCAGTTGGGGGCAGTGTGTTGTCTCTGTCTATTTTCTTAAGCATTTGGTTCCTTATAATAGCATCTGGTATTTTCCTATTAGTATTTTCCTATTGGTTGACAATCGTTTTTCCCTAGAAGAGTGGGTCTTTGTTGACAAGTTGCCCTGATTACTACCAGACGTTTTTATATGACCACTTTCTGAGATCTTCCCCCATTACCTTAAGAATATGTTTGAGAGTCCAGCTGTAACAAAAGCTTTAGAAGTCAAACCGAGTGAGACAAGCAGTCTCACCAGCACTTTCTCTAGACTGTCTCCTTATCCTCTGAATTGGACTCTGATTCTAGCTGCCTGTTCTGTCTGAGTCTCCTGAATTTCAGCATTATGGAGAAATTCATTTTCTTAATTCAGCAGGCCTTTGGTTTATAATCCCTTTGATTCCACCCCTCATTTCCCTGGACAAGATTCCCACCCCCACTTTGATGGCTTAATTACTAGTATGTGTCATTCCCCTGCAGCAGCCATGTCATTATCATTCAAAAGTATTCATTAAAGACTTATTTACCTTGTTACATACAAAGGCAAGGCTGCTTCTCTCAAAGAACTTTATAACTAAGTTGGACAATGAACGAGATAAATTGCTAAAAGGAAATAAATTGATGAATTGTACTGGTATTAAAGTTAAAATGGTAAATATGTCTGATTATTGGAATGACTATGAAAAACATTTTTCACCACTATCTGATAGCTATGCTGCTAAGGGTAGTGTTCTCATTAACACTGATTTTCCAGAGTTTTCTCATATTTGAATTCCCAACAGAAAGGTTCTCAGGTTGTTTTCCTGTTGATGTAAATGAGATGACCCCAAAGGATAAGATTAATTGGTCTGAGAATTAGATTTCTCCTATAATACTTTGAAAGATCTGGGTTCATCAGCATGGGTATTAACTTTGATTATAATTATATTAATTAACTTTGATTATATAATTACCAATTCTATCCTCAGTAGATGATTTTTAATTAATTTCTATAATAAAAAATTGAATACTTGATGGATAATCTGGTGATAAGCTTCTTCAAATTTAGCTAAATTTGGTAAGAGATGTACAATCTACAAACTAGACCCATTATGGAAACCATAGTAGCTTGCTGCTGGCCATAGCCTTTGTGAATCCAGCCTTACCCCTATGCCTTAGTGAGGCATCACATAGGATTTTAGTGGAGGTTAAGTGACACTGATGAGGTCTAGAGGTGCTGGAACCCCAAAGTTATGACATGTGGGTCCTGCCCAAAAGAATTTGACCCAAGCCTTCTTTCAGCCAAAGACAAGGTTTATTAAAGATCTGCCATATTGGCTAGACTCTTAAGGAATCTGAGCACCTGTGAGCTATTGGCTAGATTGTAAAAATCTGAGCAGTGACTAGATTACAAGAATCCAAGAATTGGAGACAAGATGGACTTTATATACAAAAAGACTATAGGAAGGATCTAAAAGTGGTCAAGTAGACTAAGAGGTAATAGAATTCCAGGGATCTGAATCATGTGGCCAAGGGAGAACAGAGCCTACATAGGATTAAGGGTGGGAAGTGGCCTGGGGCCATAGACAAAAGAGGGCTAGGCTAGATTAAGGGTGACAGAATTGGGAGATTGGATGTAGCCACAAGGAAAGGCCAGTTGATGGGATTATAGCCTCAGGCTAACACCAGAGATTTGGCCATGTGGGAAAGTACAGGGTTTTTCCCCTTTTGGGTCTAGATCCCATCCTCATCAACACTACTAAGTCAAGACGTAGAAGGAGACATAAAGTTTTGGACATGGACAATGCAGGAATTTCTTTTGTTTTACTGTGCATGTTTGCTAAGAAAATTTTTTTTCCTTTTAAATTGGGTGTATGAGAGAAAGAAAAAAAATGATTGTTATTGAAAAAAAAATTGTGACTAACACTACCAAACTGAAAACTCTACCAGTTTTGTCTGTGCAATTGCCATTAAGATGATCATGGATGTCAACATAAAGGTTTCTTTAGCTTTACCTCTTGTTTAAAAGTTTTAGACAGTAGATTTATTAGTTTTTTAGGAAAAAGAAAAGACTCAAGAAAGAGAAGTAGCTTGGGTGTAGGTGAATCCTATTTCATGGAATCCAGAGACTTGGGTTCAAAACCTGCCACCACTACTTAGTGACTCTGGACCAGTCACTTGACCTCTCTAAGATTCTTTATTTTTAAATAGAGATAATAATCCTGATGCTACCCAACTCATATTAAAAAAAAACAATCAGCAGAGATAATGTAACCAAGCTTGATTACTTTGGTTTAATAATGCTACCTCATGAATTCTGAGAAACTAATGATAATGTATGTAAAGTACTTTGTAAACCATAAAGTACAATATCCAAGGGGTTAGTAATTTCAATAATAGCATTATGGTTCACAAGATTATGAGACAGTAAGGGACTCAGATATCATTTAGTCCAGCCTCTTTTTATGTAGGAGGAAACTAGGCTGAAATCATTTGCTTAGCATCACATATGGGTACAACAGGCACTCAGATTTACTTCTGTATAAGTCTACTTCACTAGGACCATCTAGGCTGGACATTTTATCATCAAAATTATGTAATCATCATTGTGATATGCAATTCATAGTCTCAAATTTAATTCAATTTGTTTAAAAATTTTTGCATTAGATTCATATTTGTAGACTTTTATGTTTCAAAAATTTCTTCTAAAAAAATCCAATAGATTTTTCTTTGTACATTTGAATGCATTTCTCCTTCTTAGAGGCTGTTTATTTTCAAAGCCACTTAGTTCATGGGGAAAGCAGATACAACTCATCATGACAATACTCCAAACAAGTAACAGTGATGATTTACAATAATTCAGAGTAAGAAAGAAAACATGTCCAAAACAAGAAGAAAATGAGAAGGATGTAGATTAGGAGGGTCACAAATTTGGTATTTGGAACTTTAATTCTTACAAGACATTCCTATGCATTTTTATTTCCTCTCCCAAGTCTTACTTGTCTTTGACTATTAGAGAAGTACAGATATTAGTATTAATTCATTTTTTATTAAAATGAAGCAAATATCTTTAATTTCTGAAGTATGGTGTATAGAACTGCAGTGGTGGGTGACAAAAATCTGTAGTATTCAAAAATATAATACAGATTTGGAATCATAGACATAGAATTGGATCAGCTGGTCCAACCCTCTCATTTTACAGATGAATTGAGGTCCCCATAAGTACAGTGCCCTGCCCTAATTATGCATATAGATATTGTATGTCAAAATATGATTGAAATTAATGTTCTTTGACTCCAAATCTGGCATTCTTTCCACTACATCAAGCTTAAGTAGCTGCTACATTGTTATCAAGTAAGTTTTGTTGTAGCTGACTACTGTATGTCTTTGGTTCATAGCTATCACTTCCTCTTAAACATTAATTTTCAGTGAAGTTGGAGTCTTGCTAGTTGGGAGAGGGAGAAAGTAGCATGTAAACAATTCATAAACCTCACTTTCATCATTCATTGTAATCTTCTTTACTTCTAACCTTCTTCGAAATATTTTTCTGGAGTTACCAACAGATAGCAAAACTGACCATTTTCCTCAAAATATGTTGGATGAACACATTGGATGAGTAATGAATGTAGAAAAATCAGGAGGTTGGAAAATAGAGATGCTA
The DNA here is from genome assembly GCF_003287225.1 of Phascolarctos cinereus. NCBI lineage: Eukaryota > Metazoa > Chordata > Mammalia > Diprotodontia > Phascolarctidae > Phascolarctos > Phascolarctos cinereus. The sequence continues at coordinate 78,964,231 of NW_027556402.1, read as the reverse complement.
GATAATCCATCTACCAAGTGAATAAATAGCCCTTGAGGAAAGAGTTGAATAATAGAAACATTCTTCTGTGTAAAAAAAAAAAGAGAGAAGGGGTCGGAGGGAAAATAAGTGTGATTTTTAAAAGTAAACATTCAGTATAAGAAAATTTTTGCTTCTTGCTATTATTGATACAATGAGAATCACTCATAATTAATTAAAATTTGGAAAATACTGTTAATATCTTTCTAGCCAAGAAACAAACATGTAGGATCTTAGATTTGTGAATGGTAAAGCCTTTCATAAAAACAGTATTTTTGGTTAGTAAAAAGAAAAAAAATAGCAACTAAATTGCACCCTGAAAGCTTAAACATGACCTTTTCTTCATCAAATGCTAAAGACAATAGATAATTTAGTACTCCACAAGCCCTGTTCTTGCATTAAGTTGTTCATTTCTCACACCTAACTTCTCCAGGCAAATTGAGTTAGGTGTGTATTGACTGAGGATTTTTTAAAGCTCTTAGGTTGTCCTTATTATAGGCAATTGATTTACATTAGCTAGGCTACTACTTAAAATTATTCCTATCAGCATAACTGGTTTTTTTCTATCAATATCCCATTCTGTGGAATCAATAACTGCTCAGATTATGACAGATCAGGTTGGAGTTATTTTCACATTTTTATTCTTTCTTTCAGTTTTGAATTAATTTTGATTTTTTTGCTCTAACTACTCTGTGGACCTAACTGTACTTAGACAATTGATTTAAAAATGACTCCAACCTCAATAACTAGTTTGCTATATGTTAAAATATAATAAATTTCATTTTTATAATATCAATTGATGCATATCATGCCAGAATTTTGTGATTATTTTTTCAAACAAAGCATTTGTGATATATAGGTGTTAGGCTTTTGCATATGCAATCTTTAAGTCATTAGACTTTCTCTTTCCTTATTCCTGATTCATATTTTCTTTAATAAAAATCTTTTTTTCAAATTTTCTTTTTTTATTATAAACAAACATCAACATACACAAACATTTCTATGTATAACGAACGGAAGAAGAATTTTACATGAAACTGTGAACTTCTGTTTTGTAGTTTTAAAAAGAAATATATGTTAAATTTAGCATGATATTAAAAAAGTTCCATGTTTGACTGTGACCCCTTCTGAACTACTTTCTTCTCTTTGTGTTTAAAAATATATTTCACTGATGCCCTTTTCTTCCTCTCTTAACAGGGCTCTCACTACCCAATTATTCTTGTTTCTCCCAATAGAAGTTCTCCCTTATAAAATAAGTATAGTCAAGCAAAACAAATCAATGCATTGGCTACATCTGAAAATGTATGTCTGCCACACATCTCCCCCATCAAGGATTTGTCCTCTGTGAGAGACATCACAGGCTTAGAATAGAAACTTGTTTGAAAAGCTTTTAAAGAGATACATAATGGAAGTCATCAATACTCATTTTTTAAATACCCACTGGGTGAAAGGTACCCTGTTAAGCCCTAGGGGTACAAAGAAAAGCAAAGACCAGTCCCTATTCTCAAGGAGTTCACAGTCTAATAAATGGTGGGATTATTTAGTGAAAAGTAAAAAGATAATTTTTTTTACAATGAATTAAAATAATTAAAGGTTGTTGTGGGTTCAGTAAACCTGTTATTTAATCATGTTGCTTGTAGCATTGTTTCATTATTACCTATGTTTACATAGAAATCAGGTTTGTCTCAGTCATATAGATTCCTTTTTTCAGTGTGGTCTTGTAGTTATACTCAGTGTCACACTATTTAGCAAATTTTTCTTATAATCCGCCTGATTCTCTGACTTTAAATCCAATGATGCCTCTCCCTTCCCCCCAAATCATGCTGCTTCTCACTTAAAAAAATACTATTTGAGGAAGAATTGTCCAGGGGCTCTTTCTGAGGAAAACAAGAAACTCCAGCTCACAATTAGTTACCTTCTTCATCACTAGGCTTGAGGTGGCAAATGATTTATACTTTGCTGGCTACCCACAGACTGAAAATATTTTGATCCATTTTGCTTTGGACTCCATATATACCTGCCAAAAAAAAAAGATTGAGTATATCAATTATGCCTTTAGACATTCATTCTAATTTGCAGAAATCAGAAATAGGCTCCTAGGTGGAATGCTTTCTTAAAACATATTTTGTAACAGTATATGATTATTTGAAATTAGTTTTGCCCATAAAGCAAACCATCTTGTTCCTTCTAGACTCTAATTAATACTAAATCTTTTGGAGGAGTAAGAATGAGATGAAATGTGTCAATTTTTTTAATGGGATAACTTTTATTAGATTGTAAGCTCTAAGAGGGTAAGCTTATACCTTGTCTTTTATATTACTTGGCATCTAATACAGTAGAACCTTAAAAGACTTTTGTTGAATTGAACTTCAGGAAGCTAAAAATTACAGGTTTTTATTTAAACTTCAAATTTAACAATTTTAAGATTTCATAAGAACATGAATTTTTATTTGTATATGAATTTTTAAAATCTGGTCCTTTCCACAATTGAGGAAAAACAATTTTATTAGCAATCTGAAGCATTCAATGGGTTGTGAGCCGTGTCAAAAGGCTTCTGGGATAAACATCCCAAACCCCATAAATCATCATCAAATTTGGATGCCTTGAGACTGCGCTGGAAATCTGGCAATCACTTTTCTCAAGGTGTGCAGAACTTTGTTTTCAAGTCTCGGCTGAAACCTGAAACTTAAAAGGCCTGGAGGAAAAGAAAAAGAAAAAAAAACCCTCAATAATCCAAATTCATCAATCAAATAAATAGTCTATATTGCTTTTGGATAATTCACATTTTTATTTTGATCATTTCTTATTTGATCTGGACTCCTTCTCTTAGCTTTGATTGTATTCAGTGTTAACCACATACGTGAATAACAAATACTGTACCAGCAGCCAACATTGGAGTAGCCATTTTGAGAAAGCAGTGTTCCTAGTTCGCCCAGACTATAATTCTCAAGACAAATTATTTCTTTCTAAGCTGCCATCTAGCCAACACTATAATACAGATTTTGAATTTGCCACCCAGGTCATTTAAAAAATGGACTTTTGGGAATGGTAGGTTTTCTCATAAAAAAGAAGCATAGCCTAACAGGTAAAGAGTTTAATCTGAAGTCAGAAAGATCTGGGTTCAACCCTACCTTCTGACACATACTGATTCAGTGAATTCAAATCACTACTTCTCAGTACCCAGACAACTCTCTAAGACAGTAAGTTAGAGATGTGCATCAGTGGAGGGAGTTTTCATACCAGAAGTTCCCCCAAGCTGTTGAAATCACAGCTCTGTGACACAAGACAAAAAAGTATCCAATGACTTCCTCATGGCCTTCCAGTTCAGAAACTATCAGTGAATAGCTACAAGGCCATGTTTTGTGTACTTTTCTTTGAATGTGACATGTGCATAGACTTGCAAAAGTAACTACTAATTTACTGCCCTTTCAGATCCGGTTAATACTAAATAAATATTTTGATCCTCAGCAATCTGCAGATTTGAACTTGAATTTGTATATAGTAGCCAGGCCTAAAATGTCAGCAGGAAGTGTCTCAGCATCTAAGGCCGAAATGATTGATTCATGTGAGGGTGGGTTGTCCTCCTGAGCTTCCTGAAGTAACAAGTTAAGTGAAAAGCTGTTATGTACGGTGGGCATGTCACAGTCTGATCTGATGACTCAGGGGCTGTCAGTTGCCATGTAAATAGAGCTACTGGATAGAGGTAGAGAAACCTTTTTGTCTGCTTATTATTAAAATGAACTTTAAGGAATTTTTTTTTCTTTTTGGTGAGGCATTTTGGGGTTAAGTGATTTGCCCAGGGTCACACAGCTAGTAAGTATCAAGTGTCTAAGGCTGGATTTGAACTCAGGTCCTCCTGACTCCAGGGCTTGTGCTTTATCCACTGGGCCACCTAGCCTCCCCTGTGTAATGTTTTTGCACCTCTCTGTTAGGTGAATAACATTTTTCATTATGGGTCTGAAAGTTGTTTTTCTTTTTTTCTTTTTTTTTGGGCAAGGCAATTAGGGTTAAGTGACATGCCCAGAGTCACACAGCTAGTAAGTGTTATGTATCTGAGGTCAGATTTAAATTCAGATCCTCCTGACTCCCAGGCTGGTGCTCTATCCACTGCGCCACCTGGTTGCTCCAGGAGTTTCAAAAGAGTGAGTGTTGGCATGGATTTGAAAAGTAGAGACTTGAAATCATTATAAAGAAATGAGAGGGCATATTGAGAAAAGCAAAGCTTGGAATTCATTTTTCCGATTTAACTTCCTGTTCCCCATTTTCCTTCTAGGGGACTCACCCTCTGGTCTCCTCCACCACCATTTTGGTTTGCTCTACCTCCACATTGGTTGCCTGGCCACCAGTCAAATATTCTTGTTGCCTCCCTTCCATCCCTTGCCTTCCAACTTCCCTTCATGTTTTATCTCCCCATTTGAGAATGTAAGCTCCTCTAGAGAAGGGACCATCTTGCTTTCTTCTTTTGTGTTCTCAGAGCTTACTTCGCACAATATGTGGAACACAGTAAAAGCTTAATAAATACTCTACCAACCAACCTACCTACCTGCCTACTTCTCTTTAGTTGCTAAACCATACTTGTGTGTCTCTAGCAATATATTGTACATCTTATATAGTAACCTCCACCCAAGCAGAAAATTGCATATGTTAAATTAAATTTTTGCCATGCCAGAGGACTATCATTGACAGAAGACACTCAGTCAATTAGTAACTTAATTTTAAATAAGGAACCCTATAGTATCAGCAAAAGTGTTTAACAAATGAACAGTTGCTCCTAATCATCTTCTAAGCATGCAAGAAATGTTTAGAATATGTTGCAAATTAGGCCATTAGCAATAGCTGTGTCATAAGTAGATAAGGAGCCATGTTTGCAAGTCTGAAGGAGAACATTCCGAAGCTATAATGAAAACCATACAGTAATTCTGAAATTTTCTCGTTAGCATTTTTATGACATTCTGACTTCCACGCCTTTGGCAAGACTATGAAAAAATGCAACTATATTTCAGAACATTCTAAGAAATGACATCCATTATTTTGTTTGGATTGATAGCTTTATCTTAAAAGACAAAGACAAAAAAACTAACTTCCCCAGCACATATGAAGACATTTGGGTTGTGAAACATAGTGCAAATTTTGGGATAAATATAAATTTTTAAAAATATTCTCATTAGGGATGACAAAAAGAAGTATGTTAACTGTCATTTATATATGGAATGGACCAGGAGGAAAAGGGAGTATCATAGAGTCAGAATAAGAAGGATTAGGAAGAAGTAGAAAGGAAGGGAAAAGAGAGGAATAAGAGTATGAAAGGGAAGAAGGGGCTGGTTGATTGGGGAAGAAGAATGTTTTCTTAAATCATAACCAACAAGGAATGGTAAGGAGTGGTAAGCATCCCTAAATATAGATGAGCAGTTAGTTCCAAGAACATGATGGATCCTTTCAGTTCTTTCCCTTTTTCCCTTATTTTTTTCTAACTTCAATGGCCTGTCATCAAGAAAATCAGACTGCCACCTTCAATTGAGATGTATTAGGAACTGGCCAATTTTTTTCAATTAATTAACATTAACTATCAGCATTTCTAATAAAAGTTCTTTCAGTCAATCTGCAGAATTTTACTTTCACCTTTTATGCAGGTTCCATATGTCCTGCGCCTTAGCTGATAGTCTTTAGAAGTTCAGGAAAAGTTTATCCCATAGTGCCAAACCTCTGGTTGAGCTAAAATACTCTCTGTTTCCCTATACTTAAAATCTTTTCAGTGAGGTACAGCATATCATTACTGACTTAAACTCTAAAGGCCTTGGAAAACCTACTTGACATGATAAAGTGTTACTCATATTTTAATAAGGGAACAAACTCATAATTCGTACAGTTTTGAAAACGTCCTTTCATTAAATGGCAACATGATATAGTAGTGGGAGGGCTAGCCTCCAAGTCCTGTCTGATGCGACGCATACTAACTGTGTGACCTCAATGTCACTTAACCTCTCGGGGACCCACGCAACTACCTAAGACTATCAATTTTTTTTTTAATTTGTTGTAAGAAAAGAACAGACTTTTAAATTATTTATTAAGTAAACAGAATACTTAGGAAAATGACCTTTATAATGTTAATATTCAAAACGAATTATTGAAAGAACAGTCTGGAAATTCCATAGGCAACTCAAATACCCAAATGTACAAATGGAACTGTGATATCACTGGGAATTCACTCCAGTGACTTAGATTGACCATCCATGCCTACCTATCTTGTATAATCATTGTCCATGTACTTCTAAAATTCATGTTCTTGGGGGGCGGAGCCAAGATGGAGGAGTGAAAGCAGTGACTTGCTTGAGCTCTTCCCCAAACCCCTCCAAATACTCATAAAAAATGGCTCTAAACAAATTCTGAAGCAGCAGAACCGACAAAAAGAAAGAGTGAAACAAATTTCCAGCCCAAGACAACCTGGATGATTGATCAGAAAGGTGTATCGCACCGGGGCTGGGAGAGCAGCGCAGCACAGCGTGGGCGCACAGGCCGCAGCAAACCTGGAGCAGGCCTCAGAGGACTGAATCGCGGGCAGCTGTGGAGGTTTCCAGACTCCTCAATCCACCAATGCCAAAGACAACTTAGAAGGTCAGTGGGAAAAGTCTGTTTCTGTCCGTGGTCAGAGAGGAAGGTGGAGTCTCAGCTCCATTCCCCAAGAGCCTGGCCCTGGGGGGGGGAAGGGGGGCAGCTGCTTCCTGAGCTTCCGGCCCACAGACTGAGGGGGAATCCAGTGGCTGATCAGAGAGGAATTGCAGGGATCTCTTTGCCAGCACTGAGGCAGGAATCTCTTGCTTTGCCCGTGTGTGGATCTGGGTCACAGTTCTGGGCGTGCTGGGGTGAGGAGGAACGCTGGCTGGTGGAGCTTGTAGTGGCTGTGGAGAAAACCCCTCCTCACAGTTACAGGACAGAAAGGAATACTTGTGGTCACAGGCCAGGAAAGGAGTAAACACCTCGCCCTTATCATACCACCTTGGAAGAACTGAAAATTTACAGGTCCCTACAAGTATCTCTGAAAACAGCTACACAAACCCCTGAAGCTTGGGACAGTACACTCTCCACATTGGAAGCAGACTCTTAACAAAGAGTTTAAAACTCAAGTAATTGGCTGGGATCATGAGCAAGCAGCACAAAAAGAGTCAGACTATATTATCTTACTTTGGTGAAAAAGAAGATCAAAATATACAACCAGAAGACAACACAAATCAAAGCTCCTACATCCAAAGCCTCCAAGAAAAATATGAATCAGTCCCAGGCCTTGGAAGAGCTCAAAAGGGATTTTGAGAAGCAAGTAAGGGAAGTAGAGGAAAAACTGGGAAGAAATGAGAGTGATGCAAGAAAATCATGAAAAACAAGTCAACAGCTTGCTAAAGGAGACCCAAAAAAATACTGAAGAAAATAACACCTTAAAAAACAGCCTAACCCAAATGGCAAAAGAGGTCCAAAAAGCCAATGAGGAGAAAAATGCCCTAAAAAGAAAAATTGGCCAAATGGAAAAGGAAGTCCAAAAGATTACTGAAGAAAATACTTCCTTAAAAATTAGAATAGAGCAATTGGAAGACAGTGACTTTATGAGAAATCAAGACACTGTAAAACAAATCCAAAAGAATGAAAAATTAGAAAACAATGTGAAATATCTCATTGGAAAAACAACTGACCTGGAAAATAGATCCAGGAGAGAGAATTTAAAAATTATTGGACTATCTGAAAGCCATGATCAAAAAAAGAGCCTAGACATCATCTTTCAAGAAATTATCAAGGAAAACTGCCCTGATATTTAGAACCAGAGGGCAAAATAGAAATTGAAAGAATCCACAGATCTCCTCCTGAAAGAGATCCCCAAAGGAAAACTCCTAGGAATATTGTAGCCAAATTCCAGAGTTCCCAGGTCAAGGAGAAAATATTACAAGCTGCCAGAAGGAAACAATTCAAGTACTGTGGAAACACAATCAGGATAACACAAGATTTAGCAGCTTCTACATTAAAGGACCGCAGGGCATGGAATATAATATTCCGAGGGCAAAGGAGATAGGATTACAACCAAGAATCACCTACCCAGCAAAACTGAGTATAATCCTTCAGGGGAAAAAATGGTCATTCAGTGAAATAGAGGACTTTCAAGCATTCCTGATGAAAAGACCAGACCTAAACAGAAAATTTGACTTTCAAATACAGGACTCCAGTGGAACATGAAGAGGTAAACAGGAAAGAGAAATCATAAGAGACTTATTAAGATTGAACTGTTTACATTCCTGCATGGAAAGATGATATTTGTAACTCATGAGAACTTTGTCAGTATTAGGGTAGTTGAAGGAAAAAAATTGTATGTATGTATGTATGATAGATATAGATAGAGGGCACAGGGTGAGTTGAAGATTAAGGGGTCATATCTGGAGAATAAAATTAAGGGATGACTCAGAGAAGAAAGGGAGAGGTAGAATGGAGTAAATTATCTCACAAAAAAAGACAACAGAAAAGTCAAGTCTCTCACAGTGGAGGGAAAAACAGGGAAAGGTGAGAGGGAATGAGGGAATCTTATTCTCATAGGATTTGGCTTAAGGAGGGAATAACATACACATTCAATTAGGAATGGAAATCTGTCTTACCCTACAGGAAAATAGGGGGAAAGGGGACAAGAGAGCAGGGGAGTGATAGAGAGGAGGGCAGATTGGGAAAGAGGGTAATCAGAAGCAAATACTTCTGAGGAGGGACAGGGTCAAAAGAAAGAATAGAATAAATGGGAGGGCAGGATAGGATTAAGGAAAATAGAGTTAGTTTTTCACAACATGTCTACTAAGAAAGTGTTTTGCATAACTGCACATGTACAACCTATATTGAGTTGCTTGCCTTTTCAATGAGGGTGGGTGGGGAGGGAGGAAAGGAGAAAATTTGGAACTCAAAGTTTTAAAAACACATGTTTTAAAAAAATGTTTTCACATGCAACTGGGAAATAAGAAATACAGGAAATGGGGTATAGAAGTCTATCCTGCTGTACAGGAAAATAGAAGGGGAAGGGGATAAGAGAGGGGAGGGTGGAGAGATAAAAGAGAAGGCAGACCAGGGGAAGGGGTATTCAGAATGCATGCCATCTTGGGGTGGGGGGAGGGGTGAGAAATTTGGAACTCAAAAACTTGTGGAGGTAAATATTGAAAACTATAAATAAATAAATTCATATTAAACCCACACAAAAAAATAAAATTCATGTTCTTCTAAAATTCACCAAACTTGGTCTACCCAGCATGCTGTTGATATTCTTCCCTTTCTCACAACATTTTAAAGGGCACTATAGCTTTATTTCAAGCCCCAAACCCTCATTTAATCCCCTCCCCAATCCACCTGTCTTCTAAGTTTTTTTTCACATTTATTTATTATATTTTTGATTTATGGAATAAAACAAACATTTACATAACATAGTGTGATAAAAAAGATGATTGCACATGAAACTGCAAATCTATTATGTACAACTTGCTATTACTTTTAAATATATAATAAAGTTGTTATGTAAATTTCTTTTTTCCCTTCCCTTCTAAGGGCACTTCCATTCTTGTAGTTGCCAAGCTTTGCTACCTTGCTACTTTTGGTAAACTGCTCACTCTCCCTTACCCTATATATGGAGTCATTTCCCAAATCTTATCAATTCTATGCCCACAATATCTCTTGCATCCATCCCTTCTTTCCACTCACATGACCATCATCATCACCTCTTACCTGTGTGAAACTTGGACCCCTACTCTATTCCAATCAATATTAATCAAGTTGCTATGATTCTATAGGGGTAGTGATTATAAGTTCTTCATATTAGGCCCCAGAGCTGTGAGCTCCAGATTCTAAATTCACTTGCTTAATCATAGGAAGTTAACTAGAGGCCCTCCACCTTTGTTTTTCCTTGTCATCTTGACCAAGCTCAGTATGGCAAAAGTGACTCAGTTATATGGAAAGTCCTCCAACTTATTTTTGTACCTCCAGATCTCTCTCTTTTGTCCAAGGGCAAGTGACCATCTTATGACCACCTAGTTAGTGGAGATATTCCTTGTTTCATCCAAATCATGACCCTGCTGACAGATCATTTTTGCTTAATTATTCTGTATTTTGTGTAGTTACTTTTGAATATTTAGGTATCACACTCTATAAATACAAGGTCCTGAAAGAAGGGGGTATCTGAGATCATTAGAAAAATCTGAGGTCCACTTCATTAGAGGGGATCATGGACCCTTTGATAAAATGTCATTGGCTCAGTGATCTGCCTCAGTCTCTTTCATTGTAGGTTGGACAATTTTTATCCCCATACCTGGATTAATGCAAGAGCTTCCTAATTAGTCACCCTGTCTCAAGTCTATCCTTCTCTAGTCTTTTACACAGCTACCAAAGTGCTTTTCTAAAACAGATTTAACCATATCATTTCCCTGTTCAAAAAATTCCAATGGCTCTTTATTACCTGTAGGATCAAATACAAACTCCACTAATTGCTATTTAACATCTTTCACAATCTGTCTCCAACCTATCTTTCCAGGCTTATCACATATTAGTCCTATTCATCCACTTTATGGCCCAGCCAAGCTGACCTTTCCTGTTCTTCATGCATGACATTTATCTCTTACCTTGGTGTCTTTTCACAGGCTGTCCCTTATGGCTAGAATGTACTTCCTCCTCATCTTTACCTATTGGAATTCCTAGTTACCCTCAAAACTCAGGTTAAATGCTGCCCTTTACATGAATCTTTCTCTACACTCCAGAGCTATGTGGGTCTCCCTCCTGAAATTACCAAATATGTGGAACCTGTGATGAGTCCCTGGTACCTAGGGGGAAAACCTCTTCCTCTCCTTCTTAGCTTGGAAGAAGATAATACTTTGAGGTTGGCACAACAGCTTACAAACATCTCCTTTTACTTTTGCAACAACCGTAGGAAGGAGGTGTTATAATAATCCTCACTTTACAGATGAGAAAATTGAAGTAATCAAAAGTTAAGTCTTTCCCAGGGTTACACAGTTAGTAAGTGTGCATGGTAGGATTTGGTTTTAGGTTTTTCTGACTCCATAGTCTCCACTGTGTCCATTGTACCACACCTGTTGAAGGTGGATAAAGAAAGGATGAAGGGAGACAAGGGTAACTACCAAGAGGTAAGGTGGAACCCCCAGTGCCTAGCACTAGACAGGTGTTTGATAAGTGCTTATTGATTGGTTGATGAAAAAATTACAAGAGATGAAATAATGACTGTAATAAAACATTTATTCATTCATTAATTCATTCATTCATGCATTCATTTATTTACTTGTTTATTTATTTATTCATTTATTCATATATTAATCAATTTATTTTTATTCATCCATTCATTCATTCATTCATTTATTCATTTATTTGCTTATTCATTCATTCATCATTCATTCATTCATTCAGCCTTTTGGTGAGGCAGTCAGGATTAAGTGACTTGCCCAGGGTCACACAGCTAGTAAGGGTCAAGTGTTTTGGTCTGAGGCTGGATTTGAACTCAGGTCCCCCTGACTCAAAGGCTGGAGCTCTATCCACTGCGCCACCTAGCTACCCCTGTAATAACATATTTAAAGCTGCTGTTTTGGTAAGGTATTCTTCCATGCTCCATATCAAGGCAATATCTAGGAAAACTAAAATGAGACATTCAGTAGAATGTAAATTTCTTGAGGTTAAGAGTTACTTTGATTTTGGTTTTCATCTTCCTAGTATCTAGCATAGTGCTGAAAACACATTATAGTAGATACTTCATAAGCATTTACATTTATTTGTGCTTCGTATCAGTCCTTTCTAAACACAAGCAAGGTCAAAATCCATTGTAATGAACTTTCAGAAATGATCCATTTTTGGGGGGAAGGGTTGTACTCAAATTCAATCATTCAATATGTATTTGTTAAGGACTTACAAAGGGCAAGCATGCACATAGTGGTCAGAAGAAGTGATACAAGGACATTCTCAAAGTCTTAAGAACTTTGGAATTGATTGTGTGACATGGGAGGCACTGGCACAGGACCGCTCAGCATGGCGTGCCCACATCAGAGAGGGTGCTGTGCTCTATGAGCAAAGCAGAATCAAAACAACTCAAGAGGAATTTGGAGAATCCAGGCCAAAGGTTCACATGGACTGTTTGTGCCTGACCTGTCGCAGAACGTTCTGAGCTCATATTGGTCTGATCAGCCACAGTCGGACCACTAAAACTTGGCTCTAGTCTAGTGATGTCATTTCGGTCCTCCTAGAAAACAAAGGACAAAAACAATTAAGGACTTACTACATTCCAGGCACTGTGCTAGGAGCTAAAGAAACAAAGACAAAATCAAGAGCAGCCCCTGTCCTTAAGGAGCTTACAGTCTGGCCAATGGGAGACAATATGGGGTATGAATCTATCTCTGCCTCTACTTCTGTACCTCTGTACATATGTGTAATGTATATATACAAATCATATATACTCACAGAGGCATTATTTGTAATACCTTAAAGCTTAAATATATGTTATTATTATTTTCAAAATAGCTATAAATATGAGGTGATGGGGTGGAGAAACTAGCAGCTGAGAGCCTCAAGAAAGGCCAGGAAACTAGGGATTTTTCATAAGAGATGTAAAGAGGGAGTGCATTCTAAATCTGAGGAAAGTTGGTGCAAAGTCATGGAAACAGGAAATGATTGTGGAGTGTATCATATTGCTTAAAACAACCTGATCACCAACTTGTAAATTCTGTTGTTTCATATTTATTCATGTCCACCACCACTTTTTCATTTTAGCAGCAAATAAAAACATTTGAGTTTCATAACTTGTGCCCTTCCATACCCCACCAACCCATCCTCACCATTTGAAACAGTAACCATGATTTTTCACATATCCAGAAGAACCTTAGTGCCTCTAAGACTCAGTCGGTTTTGTATCTGATTACCTCATTAATAGATACTCTTGGATTCATTATTTTAAAACCATAGATTAAAACATTAGTAAATAACAATATTTATATAGTGCTTTTCAGTTTACAAAGTACTTTACGTTTGCTCCCTGATAGCCCTTCTTACATTCTCCACAATCTTTTGACCTCAATTAAAATAAATCTCTAATTCCATGAGTGCCTTTGGGACACTTTTCTGGCTTCCTGCTTTCACTGAGAACTAATTTCTGCCTTCTTTGGTACTTAGAGACATGTCTGTGACCAGCATTTTGCTCATATGCACACAATCTAACAACTGATTTTCCCTATAGATATCCTTTCCAGGAAACATAATTTAGTATTTGGACCATAACCATGGCATATGTTTAAGAACTGTTATCAGTGGAATTACGTGGACTGAATTTAATCTTGAAAACCTTTCAATAACAATTTTTTTTTCAGTTAAAAGAGAGCTTTTTATTGAATCTACATTAGTATCCAGAAACTAGTCAAGGGACTAAGTGTTCCAATGGTTTTCCATTCTGGTTCTCCAAAGGTTAGTTAGTTCCAGCTCTGATCTCAATGGTGGTGAACATGTGTGTGGCCATGACCATGGTGGCCAGGACCTTCTGGGTCATGGGCCTTCTGGGCCATGATCTTGGTGGTATTTGTTGTGGATTTCAATGGCTATCAAGGCCAACACAAGCACAAACTCAGGGAAGACCATATGCTTGTCATTGTCCAAATCAGCCTTCTTGAACACAGAAGCCAGAGAGGTGTTGTTCTTTTTCAAATATTCAAAGAACTCAGGGGCCTGTTCCTTAATTAATCCTTCAAACTCTTTCAGCTCCAGGGCATCCTGTTCCCCTGACTTCCGGGAACATTAATGGAAGACTTCAACAATGTGGTTGAGCTGTTCCTCAGAAGCAGTGTACTTTGTGGATGCATGGTTCAGTATATCAGGGAGGACCAGGAGGAAGCTGCAGGAGGAAAGAGTCAGATGAGTGAACCTCAATAACAATTTTTTAATGGCTCAGCCCCCACCCAGGGCTTAGTCCCTGTGAACATCTAAATCTAGGTTATTTCTAGTACTCTGGTAGAGGGCTTCAGCTCTCCTGTGAACATCACATTAATAATAAGCTCGCTCTCTCTCTCTCTCTCTTCTCTCTCTCTCTCTCTCTCTCTCTCCATACACACACACACACACACACACACACACGCACGCACACACATATATACACATATATACATATATATATATATACATATATATGTATATATATACACATATAAAAGGATTATCAAAAACATGTAAAGAATCACATATGAATTTGGTTAAGAAAGGAATAATGTACTTATAACAGATATGGATAATAAAACAGTCAACGACATCTATTTTATTGTATTTTATATTAAAATATAAAATTTAAAAATATGTATTAATTTTTTTTTCACTATGCAGAACTCACTTTTAAAAAAAAAATTCAAATTTAACATGGTAGTTCAAACCTTGTCTTGTATCATCTTATAAACTGCTTTCTGCTTTTTTCTGTTTTAACGATTAATAGCCTTTCTTTTTTAATATAACTATATTACTATTCTCCAACTCTCCCTAAATTGACATCCTCCCAAAGATCTCTACTGTAACAAATATGCATAGTAAAGTAAAACAGTTCCAAACATTGTCCATGTCTGAAAATGTATGTTTCATTTTGTACCTCTAGTCATCCTCTCTCTACCAAAAGGTGGAAAACATGTCAGTCTCTTGGAGTTGTAATTGTTCCTTGTGTTGATCACAGTTAAAGTCATTCATAGTGGTTTTTTCTTTATACTGTTGTAGTCATATAAACTGTTTGCCTGCTTCTTCTCATTGCACCCTGTATCCATTCCCACAAGACTTCCATGTTCATATTGTCCTTCCTTTTCTAAGTACTTCCCTTTTAGTTATTTTGTGTTGCTTATTTTAAAAGAATGGTTATGGCTCATATTTTAGTGATGTCAATTCCTTCCTGCTCCATCCCCTCCCTCGTTACCATTCAATGATGATTTCTACTAAGTAAAATGATACCCCCCCCAACACAATGCACTGCTATCAAGGGGCCTGGGTCTGATTCAGGATCAGTAACCCTCCTATTTCTTCCTGAAAGTTAGTTTTCTCCTTCACTCTTTCTTGCTTTGCTTATTAGGTCTCAGTTCTATCCTAATGCTCCATAGTACCGTATTCTTGGCTTGATTCTTAATATTCTTGGTGTTCAACTATCAGTAGACTAATGTCCTTCTTACCAAGAGCTGGTTCATGTTCCTCAAGGATACTATTCGCAGATGTTTCATTCTTCCACCTTGGAGCTCTCTGTTCCTCCCCCCAAATATAAGTTGCCTTTATATTAATTTCTTATATTAATATTATATTAATGTATTATTAAATATTATATTTATATTAATATATTATATGTGCCTTTACTCAATGTCTTGGCTTAAAGGAAGGGCTGCCCATGTCCTCTGTATGACTGGGATTCTTTCTGGAATGAATATTTTCTTCATGTGCTTACTGTACACATACAACCTTGAACTTGTACCTACTACAATAGAACTTTGGGGAAAAAATCAACAAAACTCATCTTGTTATAAAAAATATTGTTACTGCAATTAGTGAGCTAAGATGATTGAACTGTGATAACAGAAAGGCAGCAGCTTCTGCAGACACTTTGAATAAGAGTGTCATCATTTTCTCTTCTCCCGCAAAGTCAGAGCTAGTCTGGGCTTCTGAACTATTAGTCTCTAAAAAATCCATATGTATATTATACTGTGACTTTAATGCTGAGTATGCATGATCATAGCTGAGTAGCATCATAGGCTCACTGATTCAGAGCTAAAAAAGACCTTCATTGTCATTTAATCCAACCCACTCATTTGAACATTTTGCTTACTGAAAGGGGCAAAAATGGGACATTTGTGGGAGAAATATGGAAAAATGCACTTGGAGGAGATATAGGCAATTCTGAAAGGAGCTGAATAAAAAGTAGCCCTTCTTTTAGATAACAGATGGCCAATGGTTGCATGGAATTGTTTCTTAGCAGTTAGTATTGTTATTGTATACTAATGACTGTTTTTTTGGTTGTGGAAGAGTGGTCTATAGAATTCTGAATCAAAAAAACTATTTGTAATTGTAAGTAAAGCCTGGCATTTGCATAAGACTCTGCTCATTGGTGGAGAAAACTGGCTAGACACTCTATGCATGTGAAGAGGAAAAGTTAGTAAAAGCTTAGGAGGGAGCAAAAGAAAGATTCTGGTAAGAAGTCACCACGTAGCGGAGCCAGTACCTCAGGAATCTTGCTATTTTCATCTGCCACAGTTGAAACATCAGGAATTTCTCTGTGGGTGAAGTCAGACTGACTTTCTTCCCTTTCTTTTCTCTGTTCCCCCAGTAAGACAGCTCATTCATTCTGTATATTGTCTGGTATGTTCTAAGTTGTATAACTTTTCTGATTCTGCTTGCTATCACCTTAGACAAATACATTTAGTTGTTATTCACTATATGTGATTGTCTTTGTTTAATTGACGTTTGGTGAGAAGATAGTCAGGCCTTAGGATACAGCTTGGAGTACTCTTCCTCTGTTAAAGGAGATTGATTAGGAAATTGGCTTGAACTTAAAAATTATTTCCCTTACCAGGCCTGCACAGCCTGTGGTCCACCAACGGATTTTGGATGGCCCACAAAAAATGTAGAGGATCCTCTATATTTTTTGTGGTCTGCCCGAAATCCTTTGGTATGCCTGTGGGCCATAAGCAACCCATGGGCCACAGGTTGTGCAGGTCTGCCTTAGATTACAATATTTAACATAGCAAATAAATATAATTCAAACCCAGTGCCCCCTCTCTAAGGAGAGCAAAGTGGCAGGCTTCATTGACCCAGTCTCCTTCTCCTCTCCCTTTTCTAAATCAAGAATCAAAGAATCCCTTGAAGAAGAGTAGAAAAAAGAAACTCCAGAAATATACATTCATGCTTGCTTGTGAAGGTGCACCTACTCAGACATATCCATAATTTACATGGGCAACATATAGACTTTATATGTATTTTAACTATTCCTGTCTTAGCTGATGAAATGTGGAGGCCCAGATCTGAAGCAGAAAAGTCAGTTAAGCCACATGAGAAGCTGGGGAATTAGAAGACAGAAGCTGATGACAGAAGCTGTTTATGGAAACTGAGACATCAGAACACAGAAGCTTAGAGAGTTAAGAAGTGGAGAGAAAAATAGCCCAACTAAGACCATGCGACTAGAGAGAGATGGGCTTTGTAACTGATGTGGGGACATGATCTGATTGAAGGAAGTACTGATCCTGAGAGCTGATAGCAGAAAAAAGAATGCTCTGCCAGTTGAATTTCAATCTTGCTCTCTAGCTCCCTCTATAACTTGAACAAAGGAAAATCCATCACAGGCTTGCCTATGTTGTCCTTTACTGCATTCAGGCTCAAAAGAGAGAAATCCCTCAAAGCCAGAGAGCAGACCTGAATAGTTTTGCACATACTAGATTGCCTTTTCACTAAAAATTGTTCACCTAACCAAGGGGGCAAACATGGGAAGCTCTGAAGATCCCAAGCTCAATACTCTTTTTTTCCCCTAACAACCAAAAACAAAACACCAAATCAATAACCTGAGAATAGCAGAGAAATAGCTTTGTTCAATAGGAGAATAAAGAACTAGAAGACATTGGCCTTATCAAGCCAATAATGCATGGTATAGACTATTCCCTAAAGAGACTCAGGACTTCAAGGCCTACAATTTAGAGTTGTGAACTGACATTGGTGTACAAGGTTTCTTTGTCCATCTCACTCCCTGCCAGTTTTCCTTAATTCTGCATGCACTATCCCCAGGGGACTTTTTATGCATTGGTAGGAGAGAGTGATTCAGGTTTATGGATGTGCTCTAATGTTATGATTATTATGTTTAACAAATATTTCATATTTAAGAGTTAATAGTGTCATCCTGGATGACTTGTTTAAATGAGAAGCATGTTGGTGGGAGCTAAGGAAGAAGAGGAGTGAGTAATATACACACACACATACATACATACACACATACATCCATGCATATATGTATAACACGCATGGGATAACTTCAACTTTCTGCTTCTCTGTAGTTTATCTATTCTCTTATATTGGGGCAGGCTTGATCATGCCACCTATATCCATGATGGCAGATTGACACTAGTGTGTATATGCACATATATGTGTATATGAGAGAGAGAGAGATCCTAAACAAGTGTATAAAATGAATATAAGGTTATTGGGGGATGGGAAAATCATTTTGACCTGCCAATGACCTAGCCAAGAAAAGAGAGAAACTAGAGAGAATTGGGGAGTTGATGCTATCCATACTACATATACTACATATAGCTGAAAAAACTAAGACCCAGAGATAGAGACTTATTCCAAGGTCACACAAAGAGTAAATGACTGAGCCAGGAGTTGAACTTTTGTCTTCCAACATCAAATCCAGTGTTCTTCCATTGTATCATATTGGAGAGGATCGGGGAGAACGAGAGACTTAAATGAGACATCTTGGTGACAGAACGATGCGATACCAGGCGGCCGATTATATGAATGACTTTTCCTTGGCATTCCTTTATGTGTTCCGTGTATTCCTGGACAATCTGCACCATCCTGTATTTTAAGCTAGTTGAGGTTAAGCGCAGACTATGCCAAGAGACTAGTTATTCTATTTTCCAGTCAAATTGGCCAAGCATGACATCCCATTTCCCATCTCTGTGCTTTTCCCCAGGTGACCCCCTTGTCCAGGGCTGTGCTGGAGCCAGCTCTAACTGCTTTTGACAACTGATTATATTTTAAGTGTGAGCATTTATGTGTTGGGGATTGGCAAGCACTACAGGGCTTGAGTTACTGTTTTGTTGATCATTTAATGGGGAAAATGTTAGTAGCGCATACTTTTTTTGCCTGTAAAGCCAAATATTTACCAGCATATCACTAAGCATTGACCACTCATACCTGGAATGTGCTTCCTTCTCATCTTCACCACTTAGAAATCTTAGCTTTCTTCAAAGTTCAGTTTATACGACTTAATCACTTTAGTTGTTAAGGGGATCATTCTTCCCTTCTAGTTACCTTGTGTTTAGCTATGAAGGTGTGCATCTCTCCTTTGTACTTCCCCAGTAAAACCTAAGTTCCCTGAGGGCAGGGATTATTTTTTCAGGGTTATATACAAAATATTATTTTGTATATATATATATATATATATATATATATATATATATATATATATATATATATATATATATATACACATACATCTCTAAGTATATATATACACAGATATGTATATTATGTATACATATTACAAACACACATATAATATAAACATTACATTCATATTACATACACAAATGTGAATATGTGTATATATTCATACATATGTGTGTTCATGTATGTACACACATTATATAAAGTACTTTGCAAACCTTAAATGAGCTATTACTGGTTTTCAGTTGTTTTTTGTAATGATAACATGTAGCTCAGTACCTTGTACATAGTAGGTATTTAATAAATTCTTGCTAAATTGGACTGAATTACAGTATAGAATGAGAAGAATTTATGATTCTAATTATACTACTGGCCACTTAAAGAAAGATCCGTACTTTGTCCTTTTATCCACCTGGAAGTCTATTTGATCTGTTCATTGTTTTGACCCTAAGTCTAAAAGACACTCTGTCCTTCAATACTCTAATTGATCCATCAGTTTATCCCTACCAGCTTCAATTGCAACCCACCCACACCTTTTCATCCTGTGGGATCCTAGCCCTTCTACAAATCCTTTTTGGAAGACACTTTCCACTTGTTGGAGGCTTCCTTGTGGTCCTTTAATATTTTGTGTGCAGCGGGCTTACATTTGGATACATGTCTCTTAGTTTACTTTCTTGTTATATGACCAACCCATCCATTCTTGCCATACTACTTGTCCTTGATGTCTTCTATGCCAATTCTTACACACAGCATCATTGGTGATATACTGCAGCATGAGTAAGACAAAAAAACCACAATTAAAGAACAACAGATTGAGCTCTGATTTTTTTATCTATGGTTGGAATGGAAGGAAGGAAGAGCAGGTTAGCACTCTAGTATCCCTACTTTTTTCTTCTTTTCTTCTTTCTTCTTTTCTTCTTACCACTCCTGCCTTTCTCCTCCCTAGAAAAAAGTTCGGGCCTACATCAAAGTTCTACTCCTTTGAAGGGGTGGTGGCAGCCTTGGAACCATGTATTATTATGGCAAGAGAGACCTAGCTTAAAACATCTAAGCCTTCCTTTTTTCTTCCCTCCTCTCTTTGGTGGAGTGACTTGGCAAAGGTACAAAGGAAAGTTAATGGCTACCAACCAACAAGCTCACTCTGTGTATCTCTGGAGGCCAGTCCAGCTCTGTCAGTGATTTGTTGCTAGAATGTCATGATCTCAGCTGCCTTTGTGAATGCTTCGTTCGATTTTCTCTGCGGCCATCTAAAGTCAAAGGAGGCTAAAATGAAAATTCTTTGTGAAAAGAGTTTGTTATCCTTTGTCCAGCATGACTCACTAAGCATGTGTTGGGCACTTCATAGATTTTATGCTTTGGGGATGAATCACTAATAGGATATATTTCTCCTTCACTTGGGGGAAGTGGGTGCAGGTGGCATTTCATACCCTGAACTAGTTAGAAAACAGTCACTCTCAATTAGTGTGTTTTTGATTTTTTGACTGTATACTACAGTCCCTTTCTCAAAAAATAAAAATAAAAAGAACAAAGCCTTCTAGATACTAACTTTCCTAGCCTCACAATAGTTCTTAAAGGTAGGTCCCAGGCCTGGATTATTATTTCCGCTTCATAGATGAAGAGATTGACGTAAAGAAAATCCTGTGGGCCAGTCATGCAAAAGCCAGTCAATGAGGGGCAAAAGTAGAAATAAAAACTAGGTTCCCCAGCTACTAGTCCAGTAGTAAATACAGTTGATTATATTGCCTCAGTGGGCAGAAATACAAGCTCGATCATTTTTTTCCCTAAGCACTGAATGCATTTCTTTGAGGGGGAAAGTCAATCTTAGTGTCAGCTTAGGAAATTTTTTTGAATTTGTAGTTTCCAATGTGAAACACCCTACAGCAAACCTAAACAAATATTCCAGATGTTCCCATCATTCATCATAGGCTGCTTTCACTTCTGTCTGGCCTGAAGTCACATGTACTTCCTTGGGAAATGTAAACATTGAGCAGAGTCATGCCTATGAAAACCTCTAAGATGGAAGGGAAGATGATAGGAGGGGAACAGGATAAAGTAGTGTTTGGAGTGCTAACCCAGGAGTCAGAAAATCTGGGTTCAAATCTAATCTCTGTTGCTTAACATCCTGGTGATTGTGGGCATGCTTGGGGGCTCCTATTTGGGGCCTCTATTCCTTCTCTGTAAAATGAGAGGTGGAATCAGATGGCCTCTGAGGACCTCTTCACTTGTGATCAAGTGAAGCTCTTTTGTCAAAATAATTTTCAGCTACCTGTCATTATGGAAGTCCAGTATCACAAAAGCTGCTTTTCAAAGGGATGAAATTAAGATGGGAGAGCGCAGGCTTTGGTATTTTCTAGCTAAATGCGTTTAGAATATGGGAAGACTTCGAGTCTCCTCCAATTCGTTGCAAATGAGCTTGCAACCCCCTTCCAGAGTTGGAACATTTGTTTTGCAGACATGTGGGTGCTATAACTTTTCCCAATATATATTAACGTTTTAAATAAAAATTATCTGTAAAGGACAAAGTTGGTTGCGGTCCCAGTGTATGCAGCAGTATGTGCATCCCATTAGATTAATGAAATCATGCCAGAGGGCTGTACAAGGCTTTTGAGAAACTAAATTTGGCTGTGACTCAGGGATTTTTCCCAAAGCCTCTGATGCTTGAAAAGCCCCGGTGGGATTTTGCCAATAGAGTGCAGCAGGAATGTGCCTTATGTAATCTTGGGAAACATTTGAGATAACCTCATTTAAAGGAGCCCACTGGAAAGAATGGTGGCCCTGCTGGTGATCAGAGTTTGAATTATTGTACCCCCTCCAATTAACCTTTCCTTTTCTTTTGAATATAGTGAATCTCAGAATTCCTGACATGTGCATTCCATTGTAAACGCCTCCATATTTTTCTTTCTAGGTAATCACAACAATGATGATGATTGATTCTGAACAGATACAGCTTGCAGGGGAAATTACCAAATCTTGCTTTTCTCCCACTGTGCTCCTAACTGCCCCAAGGTCAAAACGTTGTAGTGGTCTTGGACGTTCTCCCACTCCTTTGTTAACCATCCCCATTGAGCATGTTTTCACTTCGTACTAAAGCTTCTCCATGAATTCTCTTGATTCCCTCTTCTCTTTTTCTTCTCTATCTCTACAGCCACAATCCAGGATTTGTTTATTTCCTATGTAGCTTTTCCATTACCTCTTATGGCCTTCTTTTCTCCAGACTCTTCTCCAGAATATGAAAGTACTCATTGTAACTCATAGCATCATTAAGAGTCACTCTGATTATGCTCATGTAGGAGAATTGTAGAGATGGAAGATGTCACATCCAGAACATAGTGTTACTCACAAATTGTTTTTCAGGCCCTGTTGGAAGCCTTCCAGGGTAAGGGAAAGAGTACTGTATTCAAAATTGGGAGACCTGCGTTAGAAACCTAGCTCTGACGCTTGATGGGAGGATGGTTGAGGGCAAATAACTTCACACTTCTCTGGACCTCAGTTATCTATCTTATGGGATTTTTGTATGGCAAATACTTTGTAAATCTTGAAGCATGCTTTAAATGTGACTATTATTATTATTTTATATTCTAGTGCTAGCCAGCTTTGTTAGAAACTTTTTCATTTTAATCAGTCAGAATCTACTAATCTGTAATGCTTATTCATTACTTTCTGGGGTCAAGCAGAGCAAATCTATTCCCTCTTCCAAACAGGAACTCTACTACCTTTAATGATAGCCCTTTCAAGGCCTTTCTTAAGCCATCTCTCCTCCAGTTTAAATATCCCTAGTCCTGTAAGTGGTGTTTGTTTGGTGCATTTCAGTCTTCGGGATCAAGATGGTTGTTGTCTTTTCCATTCTAGATTGTCAATGTTTCTTCTAAAATATGGTGCTCAGAAGCATACTGGTAAACAATTTTCTATGTAAAGACTGGAGTGGGGCACTGTTAGTTCCACTATATACCATATTCTGCTAATAATAATAATAGCTAACATATTTGTGGTACTTAAAAATTTGCAAAATGCTTTACAAGTACGTATAATCTGATTTAAAATCTGATGCCTTGCAACCTTGTGAAACAGGTACTACTGGTTTTATTATCTCCAATTTAAAGAAGAAGAAACTGAATCTCAGGTTGCATGTCTTGGCACTGTTACACAATCAAATCCCTCACAGGAGGCATTTGAACCTAGGTCTTTCTAGACTTCAGGTCTAGCATTCTTTCCACTGTACCACGCTGTTATCTTTTCATTTAATAGACATTTGTTTATTAAGTATTTACTATGTACAATGGGGCACTTAGGTGGTGCAGTGAATAGAGCACCATGCCTGGAATCAGGAGGATCTTAGTTCAAATGTGACCTCAGATGCTTGCTAACTATGTGACCCTGGGCAAGTCACTTAACCCCTATTTGCTGCTGTTTCTCATTTGTAAAATGAGGATGCATCAGAGAAGAAAATGGCAAAGTGGTCCAGTAGACGAAGGTCAAGAACACCCCATGGACAAGGTCCATGAGGTCATGTAGACTTGACTGAATGACTGAACATCATTTACAATGTATTTTATATAATGGGAGCAAACAGGAATGCTCCACTCACCTTTCTCCTGGACTTTGACTCACTTTAAATGGATCAGTGGTGCTTTAGGGTGACTCAGTATGTCCTCCCCAGAATCCCCACTCACTGAAGGGTAGATTGGAGGGAACCAAAGGACTACCTGGGATTTACTGTGCCAACCTAGAGTATCAAGTGATTCAGCTCTATGCTAGAACACATATGGCTTCATGGTTCATCATATCAGGGAAGGGGCTTCTCCTATTTGAACAGTGCCCTGCACAGAGTTAAGCATTTAATAAATGTATTTCTATCGATGTCTGTATATCCTCTTTATCTCATCTCGTCTCATCTCTCTCTCTCTCTCTCTCTCTCTCTCTCTCTCTCTCTCTCTCTCTCTCTCCCTATCTGCTTGTCCACATTAAACATATATAAAAATAGGGATGGGGATAGACCTTTGAATTCACTAGTTTGGGGGACTCCCACATAAAGAAATTCTCTCTACCAATGCAGGTCAGCATCTTTTCTGCAATTTATGATCTCAGTTGCTTAGACCATTGAGAGGTTAAGTGAGTTGCCCAGCGCAACAGGCAGGATATGCTAGAGGCAGGACTTGAAAGCAATTCTTTCTGACTTCTAATCCAACTCTCCAACTACTATACCATGATATCTCTGCTTGTCCCCGCCTCCTTCTCTCTCTCTCTCCTCTCTCCTCCCATTCTCTCCTCTCTGTCTCTGTCTCTGTCTCTGTCTCTGTCTCTGTCTCTCTCTCTCTCTTTCTCTCTCTCTCTCTTTCCTTTTCTCCTCTTTCATTCTTTCTCTCTCTCCTTCTCTCTCTCATACACTTTTATACTTTGGCCTTTTAGATAGTTTCTTGTTTCATCAAAACCAAATTTGACATAAAGAGAACTGTTGAGATTCCCTGAGTCAGTCAACAAACATTTATTAAACACCCATTATTTACCAGGCACTGTGGTAAGCATTGGAGAGCATTGTAAGCATACAAAGAAAGACAAAAGACAATCCATCCCAAGGAGCTCACAGTTGAATAAAGGAGACAGCATGCAAACAGCTATATAACCTCTATCTTACAATCTTAGAAAATTGCCTGGGACATTGAGAGGTTCATACAGTTATACAGCTAGAATATGTCATAAATAAAGCTTTAACCCAGTCTTTCTGGCTTAAGTCCAGCCCTCTATTTGCCAGGCTATATTGCTTCTTAATTTGGTTTTATATTTGTCAGTGTTTGTCCTGTTCCAGATAGGCTTCAGTCCCTTAGTGGACAGATACAATGACTCTATTTCTACATAACTTCTTATAATACTTAATACCATATTCCATATAAAGTGGATCCTTAATCAATAATGTGGACTTACTGGCTAAACTGATATATGACTATGAAATCAAGGGAATCCATGCTTGGAAAACTTTTGACTTTGTTTCTTAGCCTACACAGTTTTATAGAAGTCAGTAAAATGGCATCACTGGCAGCAACTGGAAGCTCGATAATTATTAAATAAATCAGAGAGCTGGAATTCATCCATTTGCTAGGTCCATGGATGCTGTGGGACTGAGCCAAGAGAACAAACAAATACATGTTTTCTCTTGCTTTTGATATTTTTTTCTCCCTCTTAACTGCTCAGAATACTGAGTGTCTCCTGCAGGTCCTTCCTGCTCAGAAGTCATCGGAATTCTTGGAAGGGAGATTTCAGTGAGTTCAGGGAGCCAATAAGAGCCAATTGTCCTGAGATGGTTTTCAATACCATCTTCTCAGTTTTATTTCTCAAGGAAGTGATTGGCCTTGGGAAGTAGAATGAAGATGGGACTAGCTGCAATTCTATAACTCTTATATTCCTCTGTGTGAAAGGCCCTCTGCCAGAGCCAAGAGTCAAGTCAAATCATCAAGCATTTATTAAGTATCTATTACGTGCCAGGCACTTTACTAAGTGCTGGGGATAGAAAGAAAGGCAAAAACAGTCCATTCCTTCAAGGAGCTCATAACTGAATGAGGGAGGCGACATGTAAATAACTACATATAAGCAAGATATATAGGATAAATTAGAGATAATCTTTGAAAGAAGGCACTAACACAAAAGGGAAAAAAAGCTTAAATAAGACATTGGCCTTAAGGAACTTATAATGAAAGTAGTGGTAGAATAACAAAAAGAATTATACACATATATACACATGTGTATGTACATATACATACATATACATACACATGGCTTTACACATATGTATACATGTGTACCTATATGCATATGTGTATGAGATCCTGAACCCAATCTCTTCTACCCAGCAGAGAAGTTCTTAGACCAAAACTCTTGGAAGAGTTAAGAGGCAGAGCCTCAATGTTGAATCATGAATCCTGCCTTTATTGGTACTGTGGCACTGTGAATTATGTGGACTGTGAAGGTTTGGGGAAAGGGATTCACTTTTAGTAACCCAGAATGCTAGAGGAAAAGCTGGAATGGATCAATTTCAGGGTGTAGTACTCAAAGTTGGAGAACTATGCTGGTTCCTGAAGAGGTGTTCATCAGAGAGGGAAGAGAAATCATCTTGATCCTTAATGACCTTGGCTTACAAGCACTTTGCATCTTGTTCTCCCAAGTTAAATAAAACCTGTCCTGCACTTGGAAGATTTGTGACTCTGGGTATTTGCATTGGAGCTCAGTGTCCTTTTGCTTTCATTGTGAAGATTTAAATGAATCAAAATCTCATGTTCCCAGGGGAAGTCTTGGGTGGAGAAAAATGAGCAGAAAAGAGTGAGATTTGTGTGAAAACCCCAAGATGTTCTGGGCCATAGGTTCTATCTGTAAATAAATACTCACTGCTCTGTACCTCTTCGAATGTCAGTTTAACCAGATTCAGTGAATAAATAATATAGCTCTAAACAATGACAACTGCTCAACATTTTGTGACTAATCATCACATTATTTTTGACCTTTCTCAGAATAAAAGGTTTTCAACAGATAGCTATCTTAAGAAGCAACACCCTGTTGTGACAAGGGAGCCCTGGAGTTAGGTGGCACCCTTAAGTTTGAAGCCTTGTACAAGCTGCACCCTAACCAGTTGTGTCTTTGAGACCTCACTGCCCATCTACAAAATGGGTTAATGGTATTTGCATTAATTCTCTCCTTCAGACTGTTATGAGGAAAATGTTTTATAAAGAGCTAGAGAAAGGTAAGCTATTATTATTATTAGCTAGCCCAATTCTTTCCTCAAGACATTAAACTTAATTCATCTGATGGTGATTAATAATTAACTTCCTGCTCAGCCTTAGTGCCACTTGTCTAGAAAATGTTGCTGAGGCTGCAGGATTTATTTATCAAGTAAAAATTCCTTGGACTCCACATTGTTTTTCTGCCAAAAGAAATAAAGTTAGGTTTACCATAAGGTCAGGTTGCAAGGAATGTTGGGCTTTTCAGCCGCAGGTATGGCCTGCAAAGTTGTTGTTTAAAATTGCTGGCTTTTAAAAAAGGGTTGGTGAAAAATCAAATGGAACTGAATGTTGTGTTATTTTAATGACAAAGCTTGGAGTCAGTAAGAATTGAGAAAATTCATCTCTTTTTTTCTTTTCCTCTGCACTGGTAGGGGATCATAGGTGTGGAATACAACATAGGCAGGAGGGGCCTATGTTGGTCGACTTTGTGACCTGTTTTATATCTTTTTTTTTAAAATCTTTGTTTACAAGGGAAAATTCATATATGCAGAAATGACTATGGTGTGGAGAAAGACAGAGAAAGGTGGTGGGGGTGGTCAGGTTGATTTAATCCCCTCACCCTTCAGTTCCTGTGTATAATGGCTAAAGACCTGGGGCATATTTTAATGTCAAGTCATTAAACCACCAAAGAGCATTCTTTCATTTAACTGGAATTGGAATAACTTATGAAAGCTACTGATTAGATGTGTACATTTTGTAAATTTTCACCATTTATGAAATGCACTGGTTTAGATGAGACTTATAGGTAAGGATGGATTGCTTAATGAAGCTTTCTTATTCCAGAATGATTTTAAATTCTTTCTTTTAAGTCAATGTGATAGATTGGAAAGCATGCTGCATTTGGAGTCAAAGACCTGGATTCAAATCCTACCTCTGCTCCTTATTACCTTTATGACCCTAGATAAGCCATTAGTTCTGAGCTTCCGTTCCTCAGCTATATATATCTCTTCTATATCTAAATCTAGAATATGTCTTAATTCTTTAACTAAGTGATACAATTCTTGTGTTGAGAACAAGTAAGAAGAAACAGAGAAAAGTCGTATTAGTCCTAGGTTTCTCCTTATGATCTTCCCTACAGAGAGACAGTGTATTTATTTAGTAGGAGTGTCAATTTGGTGTCAGGAAACACGGTTTTGATTTTCCCTCTGTCGCTTGCGACCTATGCCACTTGGGTAAGTTATTTCTCAAAGTCTCCGTTTCTTCATTTGCAAATTGAAGGACTGAACGAGATGAACCCCTGTAGTCTTTTCCAGCTCAAAAATCTATGATTTCATATTTCTTATCATATGACATTTTTCACTGGTCAGTTAGGGGAATATAGTGAAATGTCAAAAACTTCATTTCTTTCTTGTCAGTAACACCTGCTGAACTGATTCTGTAGGCAAGATATTCTGGATAGAAAACTTACTTTGTCTTGTTTTATCATACAGATTATCTTTCTTAGAAGCTTATTGTCTAGTTGGGGAAATAGAGCATATACATGGGAAATGAAAGAATATATTTATAGAGAGTCAGTAAGTCAGTCAATAGATATTTATTAAGTGCCTTCTTTGTGCCCAGCACTGTGCTATGCATGGGGAATACAAAGAAAGTAAAAAAATCAGTGCTGGCTGTCAAGGAGTTCACAGTCTAACAGGGGAAATAACATACAAACTACTATACACAAATAAACTACGTACAAGATAAATTGGAAATAATAGAAGAAAGGCACTAGAATTAAAGGCTATCAGGAAAAGATTCCCATAGAAGGTGGAGTTTTAGTTGGGCCTTGAAGGAAGCCCAGGAGGACAGGATATGGAGATGAAGAGGGCGAATATTCCAGGCACGGAGGATAGGCAGTAAAAATGCATAGGCTGGGGAGGTAGCGTGTATTGTTTCAGGAACCACAAGGAAGCCAGAGTCACTGGATCAGAGTATGGGAGTGTTATGTATAAAAAGACTGAACAAGTGAGTAGAGATGGACTTATGAAGGGCTTCGAATGCCAAACACAGGATTGTATATTTGACCCTGGAGACTGGTGTGGAGAGAGGGTTGTGGTAGGGAGACCACCCAACAGGCTATTGCGATGATTCAGAAGTGAAGTAATAGTGCTTGTAGTCTTTTCAGAAGACTGAAGGGAGCATATGCAAGAGATGTTACAAAGGTAAAATTGGCAGGCCTTGGCAACAAGACAGAGTGAGGTGTCCAAGGGTGACACCTAGGTTGTTAGCCTGGGTGACTGAGAGAGTAGTGGTACCCGCCACAGTAGTAAAGAAGTTAGGGAAAGTTTTAGGGGAAAGATGAGTTTAGTCTTGAACATGCTGAGTTTAAAAGGTCATCCAGTTCGAGATTTCCAATAAGCAGTTGGAGATGTGAAATTCGAAGTCAGCAGAGACATTTAAGAATCATCTGCTGATAACCGAATCCTTGGGAGTTTATAAGGTAATAAGTGAAACAGTGTAGAGGGAGAAGAGAAGAGGATGCAGAACAGAGCCCCATGGGACACTCATGGCTAGCAGATGTGACCTGAAGATCCAGCAAAGGAGACTAAGAAGCGATCAGATAAATAGGAGGAGGACCGGAAGAGAGTGGAACAACATCAGAAAGCATGCAGACTAAGTCATGAAATTCTACAGAGGTTAATAATAATTGGGCAGCTAGTGGTTCAGTGAAGAGAGCAGCAGCCTTGCAGTCAGCAGGACCTGAGTTCAAATCTGGCCTCAGACACTTACTAGCTACATAACTCTGGGCAAGTCACTTAACCCTGATTGCCTCAGTTTCTTCTGTAAAACGAGCTGGAAAAGGAAATGGCAAACTACTCCATTATCTTTGCTAAGAAAACCCCAGATGGGGAGTCAGAAACGACTGAAACTTAACAACTACAAACAACAAGGAGAATAAGGGATAAAGGAGAAAACTGCCCAGAAGGCAGGAAAGAGTATTCATATACAATCATTTATTAAAATTGTATTTATTCAAACTTAGGTGACCCATAACCTCAACTTCAAGAGAATGGAATTTCAATAATTCAAGAACTCGTTTTAAGTGCTGAACTTAAAGTGTTTAAAGTCACTTCTTGAGAGCCTTCTGTATTGCAATAAAACATGATAAATTCAAAATGCAAGGGACCAACAAAGAAAAAATAACCTTGACAGCTTCAAATTTTAAGTTATTTCTAATTAGCTATTCTTTGGAATGAACCAGTATCAGCTTAATACACTATATTTGTAATGGATAACAGCGAAGTAAATTTAAATTCTGAGCTCCCACGCGTTATTCTTCAGAAATGTTTCATGGTGTACCCTGGAAAGCTTCTTATAATTACAGCTCTCATCATGGTACAGTGGAAAAGAGCCCTGGCTCTAGATATCAGTGGGCCTCGGTTCAAATCCTACTTGTGCTGTTTACTGTTTGTGTGACCTCAGATAAGTTATTTCACTTTCCTCAGTTTCCTCATCTACAAAATGATGCTTATTTTGCACTAGGTAGGCTTTGAGGTTCTTTTCAAATCCAGATTTACAATCCCCCAAAGTGCTTTTGAGGCTGCTTAGGCAATAGTAGTGTCTCTGCTGGGGTAGGTAGTGGTGGAGGTGATTAAAAGGCCATGTAAGGTAATTTCTTTTTTTGAACAAATCACTGGAAAAGGATAAGCCAGTCTTATTGGGCATTTATTCTATTTTCTTCATAGAAAGACTACCTCCACTTTACAGAATTGTTTGTTTTTCTGAGAGCAGTCACCATAAGGTCTGTTTTTTCTTTCTCAGAGCCTTCAACATCAAGGAGGTGTGTGTATCCTGGCAGGCAGGTAGACCAAAGCATCAAGGGCTTCTGGCTGTAGTCCATAAGCAGCAGTGTAGGCTAATGGTTGGAATTCAAGAGGCCTGGCAGCAAACAGAAAGTTCTCAGCTGGAGGTGAAATTCAAGGTCAGGGTAGTCCTCAGATGACATGGCAGAGCAGGTTAAGGCTCCAGGCTTGGAGATACTGGGGCACTAAGGCAGAGACTTAAGCATAGTGGAACAAGAAAGAGCCCCAGCTGCTGGGTAAAAGACAGGGACAAAATGAGGCAAAAGTTGGGTTATTAGAAAACAGTCAGAAAAAGACTAATGGTGCTGAATTATTTGTATTATAGATCCACATTATTCTATTTGCCCTATTTAGGGGCCACACTCATTGTAGAACCTGAGGCATGGCTAAGCCTATAGGTGTAGGTCAAGTAACCCCAGCTGTGGCAAGCATAGGGAGCAGGACCATGATTAAAAATTCTTTCACATACATATTCAGAAATGTTCAATGTGTTGATTGGTTTTTACTTGAATATATTTGTTACAAGAGAGACCTTCTGTTTTGTGGGGTGAGGGAATTTTGGAGAAGAAGTCAATGGGTAGCGATAGTGGTAAAAAGCACAACAACAACAAAAAAAAAAAACAAAGAAAGAAAAAAATATCAATGAAACAGAAATTCTCCCATCAGACATACCACTGTAGCCACTCTAGAACCAGTCTTTCTTACCTCATTCCTGATTTATTATAATAAATAAGATTAGATTCTAGTTTCTATCTCATACTCATCAGATGGGCAAAGTCGACAAAAAATGGAAAATGACAGGTGTGGAAAGAGTTACAGCAAAGCAGGCATGCTGATGCACGCTTGGAGCTGTGAACTGGTCTATCCATTCTGGAAAACAATTTGGAACTATGCCAAAAAATTCCTGAACTGTGCATGCTTTTTGACCCAGTGATCCTACCAGTAGGCCCACAGGTATCAAATAAAGAGGGAAAGGACCCTAATGCCCCAAAATATTTATATTAGTTCTTTTTGTGGTAGCAAAGAAACTAAGAAGGTACCCACCAATCTAAGAATGGCTGAACAAATTACAGTGTACGAAAAAATGGAGTAATATTATACTATAAGAAATTATGAGACAATTTTAGAGAAACCTGGGATGACTGGCATGAACTCATGCTGAGTGAAGTGAGCAGAATGAGAAGAAAAAGGAATGTAATAAAAAAGTTGCAAAGACAAACATCTTTGAAAGATTTAAAAACTTTGATCAACGCATTGATCAATCATGATTATGGAGGAACAATGACACAGCATACTACCCAACTCCTACAAGAGAGGTGATTGACTCAATTTTCAGAACGGGACATCTAGTTTTGGACATGGCCAAAATGGAGATTCACTTTGCTTGACTATGCATAGTTGTTACAAGCACTGTTGCTTTTTTTTGTCTTTTTTCTTTTTCAGTGGGCTAGGAGGAAGTAAAAGAAAAAAAGGGTTAATAATTTTAAAAAAGTGAAATTTAACTTAAGAAAACTATTTAGATTTATTTTCCTAACAAAACACAGAAGAGGAGCTATAGAGTACTTCAATGAACCCCATTACTTTACAGGTGAGGAAGATAAGTCCAGGAGAGAAGTGAGATGCCACATGGCTAGTTGATTGCAGATCAAAGACTAGCTTCTGAATCCCAATTCAACACCCTTTTCACTAATGATCACTTTACTGTCCTCTGCTTTCAATATGTCACTCTCCTGCTTCAATGACTCCCTATAACCTACAGGATGAAGTTTAATCCCTTTGGCCAGCATTTCAGAGTTTCTCCTTCTCTGTACAATATATTCCCAAATATATTGCTAACTACACTCCAAAAGAGACTGTGGAGTTTTCTAGCCTGATTGATCAATTCAATGTCCCTTATATACACCGGGGGCACACCTGTTTTGGGAATTTTTCCTACCACAACTTGAATTGTTCCCCCTCCTCGTAGCTTTTCAGATCCAGAACTAGAAGGG
Source organism: Phascolarctos cinereus (assembly GCF_003287225.1). Lineage (NCBI taxonomy): Eukaryota > Metazoa > Chordata > Mammalia > Diprotodontia > Phascolarctidae > Phascolarctos > Phascolarctos cinereus. Next base: position 78,931,519 of record NW_027556402.1, on the reverse strand, counting down.
ATTTTAGAGGCCATCTAGTCTGACCCCTCTCTTCCCCATTCTACAGAAGAAGAAACAGGCTCATATAGGCTAAGTGATTTGCCTTATGATCACACTGGTAATAAACATCAAAATTTCGATTTAAACTCAATTCTTCTGACTCAGGGCCAGTGATATGATCTTTGGACTATGCTACAGAATCTATTTCCCACTTATCCAAAGCCTACGCACTCTTCAAGGCCCAACTCAAGTTCTAGCGCCTATCTGTTTTTCTCTGATGACTTCTGTGAAGTAAGCAGAAGGGGGAAAACAACACACGCAGTAGCTCCAACGGTATAACTAATAGTAATTATTGTTCATCCTTTCAGTTGCGTCCAGTGTTTTGTGGCCTCATTTGGATTTTTTTTTTCTTGGCAAGGATACTACAGTGGTTTGCCGTTTCCTTCTATAGCTCATTCTTACAGATGAAGAAAACTAAGACAAACAAGATTAAATGACTTGCCTAGGGTCACATAGCTAGCAAGGGTCTGAGGCCAGATTTGAGCTCAGGAAGACTCATCTGATTCACTCCAGGCCCATCACTCCAATGCACCACCTAGCTGCCCCTAATGGTACTAACTACAGCTAATAGAAATTGGATGCTGCAAAATCATAATGACCAAGCTTAGACACAAAGAGATAGGGGACTGTGAGTATTAGAACACTGCCTATAATATTAGACTTTTTTGGTGCAGGACTTAGTTTTTCTGAATTTTTTTTCTCTCTTTTTTTTTTTCAATAAAGGTTGAATATTTGGGAGGGAGGCAGAGGTGAGGGATACATCGGGAAATGTAGGTGATGTAAAAATAAAAGATGTCAACAGCACTTTAAAAAAAATCCTCCATGACAATCTAAGCTCTTTTCTGGCTCATGTGCCTATTACTGTAACATCTATATGGCATTGTCATATGTACCTTGTATTATATAACTTTTCACATTTCTATGTTTTATCCTCACAATCACGTTTTGAGTTTTTTAAGTACAAATTCAGTGGGAATGAAGCCTACGTTTCTCAGTCATAAATGACTCTTGAGTCACTCCTCCACATAGCAGTGGATGCATGCTAAGGAGGAGAAACTTATTTGAGCATTTGTATAGACCAGATGTGATAAGAAAAAAATTACTTAAATAATTTGGAGTTTTCTGAAATACTTGCCTCTACCAGTGTAGATAACCAGAAGCTAACTGTTCTGTTCAAAGACTGAAAGCTTATAAAGAAAGCATTCTCCAATCTGGGATTTCCATACATCTGATGATGTATCTCTATTGCATCATTGTTATGCAGACACTGTTGGATTGATGGGCACTTTGGAAAAATAGTGATTTCTTCCTCCTTCTTATCACATACTTATTTATGGGCTCCAAGGCATTTTATGTAGCAAATATTTATCCCTCCTACACACACATACAAAAAAAAACTGATGGGACTATCAGTTTTACCTTTGGACATACGAGTCATCCTCTCAGGCTTCATTTATGCCAACTATGTCAACTGCCATTTGTGTTTCCGCTTTGTTATTTTCTATCTGTCTTTGGCTTATGAATACATAATTGCCTTTCTCCACTTTTCTTATTTTTTGTACATGCTCTTGCTAAACAATATATTTTTTTCTCATCGTAGAGGAATATGTCAGTTTGAATTAAGCTGGCGTACACTGATAGTTTTGAGAGTGCCCTGGCTGAGTAAATGTGCCCTTTCTATAGTAGACTGTAAGCCCCAATAGAGGTGTGTAATAGATAACAGTAAATTAACAGCATTTTAAATTCTTCCTGCTTGCTTCCAGATTGATGAAACAGGCTTAGGGCTTTGTTTTTTAAATATAGATTTTTATTAGGGACAAATGCCCAACATCTTTCAATAATGAGTATCTCTTTATTATAGATGTTCTGTAATTTAATTCGGAGAAATGATGTTTGTCACTTTGACCTGCCACCAGCCTAGTTAAATCACCAGGCATAACACATATTGTGCAAACCTCTGCTGAATTTGGCAAGCATGCTCCACTTTCCACATGCAAAGAACAGGCCAAGTCCTTGACTAGGGACTGTTTGGAGCTATCCATCCTCCAGAGACAGCTGAAAGAGGATTTTTCTTAGAGAATAACTTTCCAATTACTTAGGTATTTGTACACTCTGTACAACTTGGAGCTGATGGAAATTCAAAGGAGTTGGAGTTGAAATAGTGGCCTGTTAACCTTGAACAACAGCAGGGTCACTGGCGGTAAACCTAGTGTTGGCCCAACCTGGCAAAGGAGAGAACTGCAAAATTTCACACTAGTGTTACCCATTTGTATTCCTTGGGTGCTCTTAGAGGGAAGATTCAACTTCTACTCTGTGCCTTCTTATTTCCTATCTGCTATCTTCTTTTTGTGCATGAGACTATTAAACAGGGTTGTTTATCTTTTTGTATAGCCTTTTAACCTCACGTAATGGCAGAGCCTGAACATTGAATAAGCAAATAGTCCTTTTTTTCTAATTCTCGCATCACTGACCTGGCCTGGAGAAGGGTTTTTTAGTTTTCTTTTTTTGTTTCTGGGTCACAGATGTTCTGGACAGTTTTTCATGACTGTGTTCCTGGGAAAGATGACTCAGTTCTTTCTGGTGTCTAATGGCTTTCAATCTCTGTGTTTTCTATAGTATTTTGCCCACTAGGTGTTTGCCCACTAGGTCTGGGCTCCTTGGAGATATAGGGTCCGATGGACAGGCAAAAAAAAGTCCAGAAAAAGTTAACATTTCACAACCATTGCTTGGGTTCATGAGGCTAAATTCTCCATGATGTGACACTATTTGTGAGTTTCCAAACAGGAAACTGAAATTTTGCTCACATATTGTTCTAAGCCATTGACTGAATTCCACTGATTCATTCTACTATGAGGTCTCATCCTATGATGAGAATTTACCCCTGGTCTTTGAAGACTGCTATTACAGTGTAAACTTTGGGAAGGCAGGGGCAACAGAGTATAGTGGAAAGGGGTCTGGATTTGGAGTCAGCCTCCTGAATCTGAATACTGACTTGACAACTTACTGAGTCATCCTGGCTAAGTCATTTAATCTGTCACCCTCAGTCAAAGAGTTGTTGGGAGGATAAATGAAATTGTATGTGTAAAGTTCTTTGCAAATCTTAAAGCTCTATATTCATTAGGTCCTAGGGATGGGCTATATGGTACCTAAGTCCCAGCCTTACTGTATGTGCATAGGCCACCAGTAAAAGATGGCAGCCAGGTAAAATATTTTGGGCCATGGAAATGAATGAAGATTCTATTAAGGGTCCACAGTTTCACAGACAATCTTTTTTGTATATTGTATATTGTATATTGAAATGTGTCTGTTTATTGTGGATTTAAAAATTCATAATAAAAATAAAATAAAAAAATAACAGTCAATCTTTTAGGCAAAGAGATGCTGAAATTTGAGTTGGTGTAGGTAATGTGTCCATACCAATGAAATCTCAGATTACTGAATTAAGACTTATTCTCAAATATAGTCACCTATCATCTAAATTCTGTATCATTTCTCGGTAATGTTTATTGCTTTTATTTTCTTAATTAGTTGACTGCCTTTTGTACTTCCATACTGAATACCTCTTTTAATAATCTAAATGGCTATGTTGTCCATCCCCTATAAGAGACAGGGGAGCAGGGAGCAGTAATGTAGGAGGGCAGGCTGGAGAAGCTAAATAGCTTTTCATCTCTTCCTAGTTAGGCCTTAACAGTGTGGATTTATTATTTTGTCCAAAATGAATTCTCAGAATACGACACACCCATATTCCAACACAAGTACAAAAACAAATTCCAAAGCCAAATAAAATCCCTTTCCCTGTTATTTGCCATTTTGATTTTTGATTTTCATTACTGCTATTATCTTTCTTCATTAAATGACTTACAGCCATCTCCAAGTTTATATGGGAAAAGATATATATTAGAGGACTAATTCACATAAGGATATCTTCTTCTGTGTAGGTCATGCCTAATTACCCTAAAGGACGGCTTATGGCCGATGCATTTACCTTTTCCCAAAAGTACACCTAAATCCCTGTCCAGTGCAGTATGTAATCCAATCAACATTGCACTGGGGAAAGAAAGCCTGAGATAGGATTTTTGCAGTTTCAGGAAAAGTGGTACTACTAATGGCTTTGCTGTAGAAGTGGCTTTGGGTAGAAACCCAAGATGAGGAAAAGGAAGACACTATTGGGAGTTTTGAGGCAGCTAGGTAGTACAGTGGATAGAGCTCTGGATCTGGAGTCAGGAAGACCTGAGTTCAAATTTGACCTCAGACGCATACTATAACTGAATGTCCTTGGACAAGTTAATTAGCCTGTTTTCTTCAGGTTCTTCAACTTTTAAATAGGAATAATAACAGCATCCACCTGACACAGTTGTTTTGAGGATCAAATTAGATAATAGTTGTAAATGCTTAGCACAGTGCTTGGCTCATACTAGGTGCTATATTAATGCTTATTTCCTTCCCTTCCTCTTCCCCTTCCCCTTCCCCTTCTCCAGTGATACTACTGTACCTGGAATGAAAAATTTAGTATCTTTGTTAGAAATCACGTATCAAGGTCCATTACAGGTTATTTATCTACAACACCCCCTCCTCCCCCAATCTGGCCTCATCTTCTTGTCATCAAAATGAACTTTGGGAAGGACAATGCAAAGATAGTAGTAAACCTTGATAATCTTTAAATTTAAAATGCATAGACCTTTCCTTTAAACTCTGAACCTATAAGCTTAGACATACACTTGAAAGTAGTATTGAAAAGGAGGAGTTGAGTTTAGAAGGAACTTTAATGGATTTTGAAAAAAAAAAAAAGGTCACGATTTTCTTCCAGTGTGATGGGAAATCTGTCGGTTTAGAATCCTTCAAGGAGTAAGCTGGGACACTGGTAATGGTTCAGTCCTTTTATATGGTTAGTATCTGATTGAAACAACTTTCCAAAAACAAAATTCCAAGACCTAGCTTGAGGGAAGGGAAATGAGAGACAGGAGTAATAGAAAGAGACACAGAAACAGATGGGGACCGAAAGAGGGCAGAGCAAGGGAGACATACAGACAGGAAGGCAGAGCTAGAGAAAAGAGGGAACAAGAGTGAGAGAAAGAAAGCGGCAGAGACAGAGAGATCATAGAGAAACAGAGATAGGAAGAGCCAGAAATGTAGAGATAGAGACATAGGAGTCAGAGAGAGACATAGAGAGACACATGGAGGAAGAGTGAAGTTAGAGAGACCTGCAAGGCAGAGTCATCATGCAAAATGGGATGAATTCTCAAGAATAAACTATGGGGGAAAATGTTCCTAGCAAGGACTTAATTTTGTAAATATTTTGGAACCAGATACTGCTAAGCATTAGCATTTAGATGGGATCTCCCCAGACTAAAGCAGCCCTTTACAGGATGAACTGTGGTTTGGAGAGACCGCAAAAGTAGCAGGTAACATAAAAGGGGAACTGGCAGGATTTGCCATAGAGAAAATCCCAAACATACCTACTTTAAATATAAAAGTAAAATGAAGTAGGCAGAAGCCCTGATAATGGAATGTGTTGCCAATGAAGAATGGAATATTTGCCTCCAGAAATCTTTCTGGGCAGGGTAGGCATCCATCTGAAAGAATGACTCTGGTAAATTGAAGTGTATTCTGCTTGAAACCGTAGACGTTAAGTATTGGGTGACCTTTTAAAACCCCTTGATTCTCATAGATCAGCACAATTAGATCACGCTGCTAAGGCTGTTGGTTTGATTTCTGCTCCAGGAAATCAACTTTATACAAACCCTCTTCCTAATAACATTTCTTATTGGAGATACCAGACAAGAGGCTCAGCATGACCCATTCATGTGTCTTACTGATAGTGGACCAGGGGCCTCACATTTATATTCAATTTGATTCATTAAGTGACTACCACTTAAACAATATTGTATTAGGTTCTGGGGAGATACATTATTTAAGTAAGACTTTATCTCTCCCCTTCATGGAGTTTACGATCTAGTAGGGATATTTAATATGTGCACAAGTAAATGTTTGTTTTTGTCTGAGTCACGGACAAAGCCGTAGAATAGTTAGTTGTAAGTCATTCAATCCTTGGCTACCCCAGGCTTTTTATCTAAGAATATGTGGTAAAGCTAATATGTCTCAGAAAGGGCTCCATACCCACTTATAGGTCATGAATCTTCCTTTGCAGACTGATTTAGGACGTAATTTATCAGCCCAAATAAACAATATGAAAGTATAATACAGTTGAAGCAGGTAGGTGATGCAGTAGATAGAGGGTCAGGCCTGCAGTCAGGAAGACTCATCTTGAGTTCAAATCCAGCCTTGGACATTTACTAGCTATATGACTCTGGGCAAGTCACTTACCCCTATTTGCCTCAGATTCCTCAATCTGTAAAAAGAGCTAGAGAAGGTAATGTCAAATCACTCTAGCATCTTTGCCAAGAAAACCCCAAATGGGCTCATGAAGAGTTGGACATGACTGAAATGCCTGAACAGAAACAAGAACAACCGTCCTCCTGACCGACCAGCCCAGCAGGGAGCCGAAGAGAAGTCAGTCTTGGTTTTCTTGGAAGTTCCGTGTCTTACGCTAGAGATTTCTTCTACCCTTATCATGTCTGAACAGAAGACCGTACTCTTCCTGGCTATAGGTAAACTGCAGGTGGAAAAGTGAACTTTTACTTCACTAGAGTCATTACTGCTTCCACAGAAGTTGTAAAAATATCAGGATTATTGCCTCTGATTTTATAGCACATTGCTTGTGCTTACCCAGTAAGGCATAGTTCTAGTTTTTTCCATCTCAGATGGTCTCTGATTTCATAGCTCCCAGTGCACAGAAAAGAGGAGGGAAATATATTCAAAGTCTTATGCCCACTTGAGTGGTGAGAATTTGCAGGGGAATCCTGAATTTTTGTGATTTTCTTTTTAAAAAAATTTTTCAACTATAAACATAATTGACCATATCAATAACAAAAACAACAAAAATCACATGATTATATCAATAGATACAAGAAAAGCTTTTGGCAAAATATAATATCTTTTCTTATTTAACAAAAAAAGCAAAACCAGAAAGCCTAGGAATAAATGGAGCTTTTTTAGAAAAGATAAAGTAGTATTTATCTAAAACCAAGAGCGAATATTATCTGTAATGAGGATAAACTAGCTGTCTTTCAATATGATCATGGGTGTACAACAATGTCCACTATTATCATTACTATTCAGTATTGTCCTAGAAATGTTAGCAATAGCAATAAGACAAGAAAAAGAAATTGAAGGAATAAGTCTAAGCTAGGTAATGAGGAAACAAAATTGTGACTTTTTGCAGATGATATGATCATATATCTAGAGAACCCTAGAGAGTCAACAACAACAACAAACTTGAAATAAACAAGCTAGCTGAAATAATTAGCAACTTCAGTAAAGTGGCAGGATATAAAATAAACACAGATCATTGGAATTTCTATATATTACCAACAAAACCCAACAAGAAGAATAGAAAGCGAAATTCCACTTAAAATAACTACAGACAGTATAAAATACTTGGAAGTCTACTTTCCAAGACATACACAAGAACTATATGAGTACAATTACGAAACAAAACCACATCTAAATAACTGGAGAAATAGTAATTGCTCATGGGTAGGCCAAACCAATACAATAAAATGCAATGTTACCTAAATTAATTTACTTAAGCAGTGCCATACCAATCAAGCTACCAAAGAACTATTTCATGGAACTAGGAAACAATTACAAAATTCATCTGGAGGAAAAAAGGTCAAGATTATCAAGAGAACCAGTGGAAAAAAATGTGAAGCATTGGGGCCTAGCAATACTAGAGCTCAAACTATATTACAAAGGAGTAATCATCAAAACAATCTGGTACTGGATAAGAAATAGAGTGCTGATCAGTGGAATAGACTAGGCAGCAAAAAAGCATGGTAGCCTACTATGCAATAAACTCAAAGATCCTTGCTATTGGGGCAAGATAAGCTCAAAATGGGTACATGATTTAAACATAAAGGTGATGTTATAAACAAATTAAGGGAACGTGAAAGAAATTATCTGTCCGGTCTATGGGTAAAGGAAGAATTCATGACCAAACAAGAGATACATGTAAAATGGATACAGCATGTAAAACGGATAATTTTGATTACATGGAATTAAAAAGATTGTGCACAAGTAAAACCATTACAACCAAAATTGGAAAAAAAAAACCCAGGAAACAGAAAAATTGTAGCAAGTTTCTCTGATAAAGGTCTAATTTCTCAAATATATAGAGAGAACTGAGCATAATTTATAAGTTAGGAGCTATAACAGCCCCCAATTAATAAGTGGCCAAAAGATACAAACAGGCAATTTTTGGAAAAAAGATACCAAAGCCTTCAACAATTGCATGAAAAAATGCTCTAAATCACTAATAATCAGAGAAATGAAAACGAAAACAGCTCTTAGGCATCACCTCACACCTATTGGATTGGCTAAGAAATAAGAAAAGGAAAATTACAGATGCTGGAGAAGATGTGGAAAAACAGGTACAGTAATGCACTATTGGTAGAGCCATAAACTAGCCCATTCTCGAGATCAATTTGGAACTATGTCCAAAGGGCTAAAAAAACATGCATGCCTTTTGAACCAACAATACCTTTACTAGGCCTATTCCCCAAAGAGATCACAGAAAAAGGAAGAGGACTAATGTGCATAAAAATATTTTAGGAGCTCTTTTCATGGTAGCAAAGAGTTGGAAACAGAAGGGATGCCCATTAACTGGAATGGCTAAACAAGTTATGGTACGTGAATGTGATAGAGTACCAGTATGCTGTAAAATGATGAAAAACCTGAGAAGACTTATATGGATTGATGCAAAGTAAAGTGAGCAGAACTGGGAGAATCTACACACAGTGACAGCAGTGGTGTAAAGATTGTAGAAACTATGAAAGACTTGGTAAAGTTAGTGACCCACAGCTACAAAGTACTCATGGTATAAAATGCTATCCACCTTTAGATAGAAAACTGATGGTCTCAGAGTACAAACTGAAGCACATGTTTATTTCCTTTCTTTATTTTTCTTGCCTTTTGGGGGAAACATGACTAATGTGGAAGTATGTTTTGCCTGTCCTTATATACATATACAGGTATAAATATATATATATTATATATATATATTATATATATATATATATATATATTATATAATATATATATATAAAATTGTATTTCTTGCCTTTTCAATGACTTGGGATGGGGTGGGGGGTATGTGGAGGGACAGAGAAAACTTCAAACTGATTTTTTTAAAAAGACTCTATGGCTAGGGAAAGAGTTTATAACCAAAAAAGGGATTGTGAGGACCACACACAATAAATTGGACAGTTTTGATTATAAAACACAAACAAAAGCATTCAAAGCTGCATTGGTGCTCTTAAAAAAGATTGATGTCACTTTCTGATGATCTCACCCTTCCTTGTTCACCACAGAACTTTAGTAACAAAAAATTACATTTAGGTAAAACCAACCCATACGTTGATCATGTTTTAAAAGTATGCCTCACTCTACACTATATGCCACTAACTCTAAGCAGAGGAAGGTGGTTTCACAGTCAGTTGTCTGGAGTCAAGATTAACATCGAGTTCAGATGTCTCTCCGTGCTATTTTCTCTTACATTATTGTGAAAATCGGTAAATTGTTCTAGCTGTGCTTGCTTCACTCTCCATTTGTTAAAATACTCCTCAAGTTTCTTTGGCTTCTTCATTGTCACCACTTCTTACATTGTAGTAACATTCCATTTCATGTTCATATAACACAATTTTTTTCCAGCTATTTTCTAACTGATGACCACTCACTTTATTTTTACTCTTTATTACCACAAAAATGCTGCTGTAAATATATTTGTATAAATAAAAGCTATCCCTCTGTGTTTGACCTGCTTGGTGGAATATGCCCAGAAGTGGTATCACTGGACCAAAAGGTGTGTAGTTTAGTTTCAGATTGTTTTCCATAACAGCTAGACCCATTCATATCTTTACCAATAGCATGGCCATCTTCCCATGGCCCATCCAACATTTATAAATTTTGCCCCTTGACATCTTTTCTAATTTTGTGGTTGTGAAGTTAAAACAGAGTTGATTTGATTTGTATCTCTCAAATTACTGGTGATTCGGAGCATGCTTTCACATGATTGCTGATATTTGTGTTTCTTCTTTTGAAAGCTATTTGTTTATATCCCTTGACCCCTTATTGAATGAGAAATGATTCTTGTTCCTATATTTGTACCGGATCTCTCTATATACCTTGTATACTACACCTTTATCAGAGATAGTAAATGTGAATTTTTTTTCCTCTATCAACAGATTTTGTTTTTCTAAGTGCCCTTGTTATGAAGGCAGAATGGAAAAATGGACTGGAAAAACATGGAAAAATGATTGGTAAGCAGGACAGTCTTTCAGAAGGGCTATTTCAAGAGTTGGTAATGACTTACCAAGCATGGCACATCAGTTTCATTTTATTATTCCATTACATTATGTTATAGATGATAGGTCTATTATAGAACCTGGTGAAGAGGAAAGAATGCTGGTTATGGAGTCAGAGTTCAAGAGCTTATTGTTAAAATGTCAGTGTAAGCACTTACACCTTGCAAATAGACCAATGCTACAAATCAGGACTTGATTTATTGTTTTGCTGGTTGTCTGGACTTAAGAAAGTGATGGAAAAAGGGTTGGTGTAAGTTAAACTTAAAGGATGTCATGCAAACTATTTTTTGGAGTCAGTTGTTAAATTTTTATCCATGAACTATTGCTTTCATTCCTAAACCTATGATCTCAAAAGAAGTTTTTTTGCCACCTCTGATTTCTACAGTCTTTCTCTTTCAACACATCTTTGTGGATTAAGTTTTAAAGATTAAAAAAATCATCATATGTCCCTTCACTCTTAGGTTACATAAGAAAAATAATTCTTCATTTGTATAACAGCAGCTGCCTTGAAAACTCAAATTGTATCCTATTACTTTCAACACTGTTATCAGCCACCATAATTGTTGGGAAGTACTAAACCTGTGTGCAATCCTAGTCATTTAGAGAGGCTAAAGTAGGAAATGGAAAGCCTCAGCTATGTAAGACCTGGGTGTATTTAATACCCTATCTGGCACATCCTAAAACCCAGCAACCAACTTGGATGAGAAAACCCTATTTGTTTATCTAGGTTTATAATGTAAGCTAGAATGTACTGCTGAGAAAAGAGAGTGCCATTGTTTCTCTTCTCAATTGCCAGTCCATAAAGCAAATGCTGGCTCTGGAATTTAATCCTCCCCATTCTATCTAAGGAAAGCGTCTCTCAAATACTTTGGTCAGGAAGTAGTTTGTTGGTTTACTGAAATGCTGAATGCTTCTTTATAGATGTCTGTTGCCTTTCACTGGGTCCAGCAGAAATTAAATTTTATTTTACTGAAGCAGCGAGGTGGTATAGTAGAGTGCAGGACTTGGATTCAGGAACCTGAGTTCAAATCATGCCTCAGACACTTACTATCTGTGTGACTCTGTGCAAATCACTTAACCTCTCCTATCTTTGGTTCCCTCATCTGTAAAATGGGGATCATAATAATAGCACCTACCTCACAGGGATGCCGTAAAGCTCTTTGCAAATCTTAACGTGCCATGTACACATTTGCTATTATTTTATTAGAAAGGAGAGATGGGAAAGGAGTACTCTTGTTTGGTTTTCTTCCAATGATGGAGCTTATTTGATTTTTATCATGCAAGGCTAACAGGTTTGGGCTCTGGACTCTAGCTGTCCAGATGGTTTAATAAAAAAAGAGGTAGAATGGAGTATGACATATTTTCTTTCTCTCATCCAGAAAAGAACAGTTTCGTGTCAAGGTAACTTGTAAGTCATATGCTGAAGGGAACTGTTATGTAAATATAAGAGGCAGATAAACTAGAAGAAAACAGGGTAGGTACAAAGGCCCAGGGCCCAGAAGAGAAACATAAAATGAAAATGACTTTCTTTAAACAAGGGATGAAATGTTTATGTGATTTACCACCATCTGCCTTGTTTGGAACTCCAGACTCAGAGTTAAAACAAATCCCAGCATATTTTCAAATTGCTGTTTCCTTTGGTGATTCTGACACACATTGTATCAAAAAACATATGCTGGGACTAACACTGATTCCCTCCCCCTAAAAAAACCCACACAGTCTCAGTACTATGCAAAATAAAATACAGCAAAATAAACAAAAATACCCCAACTCACCCTCTCAATAAAAATGTGTAAGAAGAGATCCAGATGCAAGCAAAGACTAACCCAAAGCATCAGCAAGCCACTTGTTAAATAGAGCAAATCCAATTAACACTTACACCAAATTCCTTAGTTCCTAGGAAATAAAACCTAAAATTCTCTATTATGATGTGCAAATCATATCTTTTCAAGTATTCAAAAATATTCTTTCCTTTCTCCTCTGTATGCAAAATATTCCTAAGGAGTTTGGAAAGAGGCTGCTCATGAATTGATTTTATAATTTAGATCTAGCATTATTCATGATTCCAAAGTAATAAACTAACATTTAAATCTGTGCTTCTGATTCCTATCCCTTAATGGGGAAGGAGTGTTCCAAGCTATATTTCCAAGGATTGACTCCCTGCCAAACAAATGCCAGTTACACAATAATCACTCACAGAGAATAGCAAACAAACCTATTTATCCAAGCCAATAGCAAACAGAAATCACAAAAATTACACGAAAGAGAATACACCAGACAATACAGGATGAATGAGATATAGCTGAGAGAGAGAGAGAGAGCAAGAGAGAGAGCAAGAGAGCCCTTTTATAAGTCTCTAGTGTGACAAATTGAAATTATAAAGATACTTGAGAGACTGGATCCTCTATGAAAGTCTTTCTTTTCCTCAAGAGATCTTTTTCTTAAGAGGGTCTAAAATCACATGTGTCCTCTCTAGAAGATGGAAGTCAGAAGAGTCCAGGGACTTCATACTGTGGCTATTTGGATGGCTGAGAACCTTCTCCTGCGTCATTAATCTCCTTCTACTGTAACAGTAGGTGCAATTCTCATTTCTGATCTCTGAATTCCCTCTGCTCCAATGTCTCAGATTTAGACTCAGAAAATGTCAGAGTGGAAAGGAATCTCTTGTGACTCATTTTCAACCCTAACTTTATTGACTATTACCCACAGTTGGACAGATTCTCAATAGAAGACAAAAGGGAGTATATGGGCAAGAATCCTATGGAATAAGGTATTATTGGGTTGTGATCTTCATTTCATGTAGACATCGGGGAAAGGATTAGCCACAAAGATGACATCATGGGCCATCCAAATACCAAAATTTGTGGTTCAGGAAATAGGTCTAAGGAGAAAGCAGCTTTTCCAAGGTCAAGTTATTCTCTTCCTTCCTTTCCTTCCCTTCCCTTCCTTTTTTCTTCTATTTTCCCTTAATTCCATGCTATACATGGCTAAGCAGGTCCACACAGGTTTCTAGGACCCAAAGCCAAAGAGTTGTGATTATTTTCCATGACACCTTGCACATAGCTGAATCAATGACACTTCATTCTGTAATCCCATTCATGGAAGACCAGAAAGTCAAAGAACCAGGCTACAATCTAGCTGCTCAGCTTCACAATTGTGAGGCAATTTTTATTGATAGGATGACCAAACTAATTGTATTGACCAACTTACTGACTTACAAGTCAAAGCTATTGCCAAAACATTCTTTCTGGATATCTTAACTCATAATTCCTGTAGAGGAAGCATTATGTCATAGATGGAAAATTGGACCAGGAGTTAGAGAGAACTAGGTTAAAGTTCTGCCTCTGACATATATTGGCTGTGTGGTGATAGCTAAGTCACTTAATCTCTCAGTTGCTCAAGCAACTTTCTCTGGCTATAAATTGCAGAAGAGGATTCCCTTTAGATCAGGAGAGACAGCTCCTCATCAGGGGCCTCCTACATGCCTTTTGTGATATTTCTCTTCTCATTTCTCCATCTTCCTAGCATACTCCAGAATAGCTGATAGCTCTATGTCACTCAATTTGGCCTTTTATAAGGGTAAAGGATGCTGCTGTTAGCAGTAATTTGACCATCTTTCTCCAACAAAATCTGTCTTCCTGACCAAAGGTTTGGCATTATCCTTCATTGTTTCCATAGGAGTATGCTGCTTTGCTCCTGAGACTGTGGTAGCAATGATAGGGTCATAGATTTAGAATTGGAAGGAACTGCAAAGGTCAACTACTACCACTCTCTTCATTGTGCAGATGGGGAAGAGAAAGCTAAGGCACAGAGAGACTAAGTCATTTGCCCAAGATCACATGGATGGCAGTGTCTGAGGTGGGATTTGAATGCACGTGTTCCTGACTCTAAGGCCAGAGAACTATTGCATGCTGCTTCTCAAAACAAAGAATCCTTGAGGTTAAAGTAACTCAGTTATACTCTCAAGTCCTCAGCAGGTAGGAAGGAGAGACAGAGACAGAGAGATACAGAGAGAGACAGAGACACACAGAGACAGAGATCGAGAGGACCTGACTTGATACTTAGGAAGAATGGAGTATTCCACATTTACTCTACCCAGATTATTTGTGTTGTTGTTGTCACTTGCCTCACTCCCTTCCTCTGGCAGACCACTTGATAATTTAAACAATCTTGTCTGCTCTGGTGGGAAGAACATTGGCAAAGAAATTAGGAACCTAGCTTATAGTTTAGGATCTGCAAATCTTGGGACAACTATGAAGAAAAATAAGGGAATCTAGGAAAAAAATGAATGTCCAAACTCTTTGAACAAATAGTACTATAAAATTTGAGATGTTATCAGTATTTCTAGAATTAGAGCAAGAAAATAAAGCGCAGTGTTCTAATTTTAAGGTATTTTCTCTTAAGTCCAGATCTCCTAGTGCTCTGTTTTCTGGCTCATGAGTATGGGATAAGAGGCAATGCTGAAAAGCTTGAAGTCCCAACATAATGCATATTTTTCATTAAGGATGATTTTACATTTGAAAATGACACTTGAGTTCTGAATATTCCTTATGAATTCTATCCAAAAGTACAATTTCCCTCTGTTTGGAGTATTTCCTTCAGATCAGGCAACCCATCGATAAACATTAAGTACTTGCAATGTGGCAGGTATTGAACATACAAAGACCAAAAAAAAAAAAGATAAGAAAAAGAAACAATTACAGTCCTAAAAGAGTTACATTCTTTTGAAGTGAAAAAGATGTAGGAATTAGCATGTGAGCTGAGCTTTGAAGGAAGGTAGAAATTTTTAGAGGTGGAGATGTAAAGGGAATTCATATGAGGCATAGAGGGATAGCCTCTGCAAAGACACAGATAAGGGAGATTGAATATCACATGTGAAGAAAAAACAGAAGGCCAGATAGACTGAACATTAAGGGGACTAATGGGTTATGTAGTACTCCATCCTGGTGAACTTGGGCAGTTCATTCCTTGAAGGATAGCCCTGGGATTCTGGGTAATGTCAATATAACACATTCCTGGATTCCCAGTGCCTGGACTCCTATACACTACTGAAGGTAGATATCTCAGCCATTTTTACTTTGGTTGAATTGAGTTTTATCTCACTCCAGATTTGAAGAGCCTTTGACTCTTGCATAGCCTAACTTAATCTGTGTAACTTCTCTGATTATTATCTACTGTTTGCTTCATTGGTATATTTGTTCTTTCTCCATGACTGCTTTTTTTTTCTGTGGTAAGTATTAGGTGGAAGAGGAGCTAAATTGGTCAAGATTAAATTAACTGTTACTTGAATGGTGATGGGTTACTTTCTACCTATATCAGGGTATTTGACTAGAGAAGATGGCTTTTATCCTAATCACCCCCCCCAAAATATACCCTTAGACTGAAAATATCTAGTGTCTACTAGGTAAATATAATTCTAGCCCAATACCTTGTTGAATACACAGGAGAAGAGTGATAACCTAATTATTGTAATTCTCCTGCTCTCCACAGATGTGACAATTGACATCTTCCTGGTGGACATAGAATGTGGCATTCTAAACATATTTATTAATCCATGCTCTATGCATTCCAACTCCCTGTAGCTCAGTCTAAATTCTAACAGTGATAAGTTTTGAGAGGGAGGCCGAAACCAGACTATGAAAGACTTGAAATGTTCAACAGGGGATTTGTATTTTCTTCTTGAGGAGAAAACTTTTTGAGCAGAGGAGTGATAGGATCAGGAATATCAATAGCAGCTGTTTGGACAATGAATTTCAGGAAGGAGACTGATTAAGAACTATTGCAGTAGTCAAGAGCAGAGAGTCAAACTGGGGGTGGAACCAGATTAAGATGTAATTGGAAAATGTTTTTTAAAAATAAGATTGTAATACAGCATAGATCATGTTAGTTTGTGGTTTTCTAAGTCAATGTGCTGACAACAGGGATTGGTTTCTATCTGTTGGACTCCACTGGTCTAGAGCAGATGTGATAAAGACCAGGGCTAGGAAGATGGCTGAGCAGAGAAGAACTGCCATGCAAAAGATGATGTAGAGATAGAACTAGTAAGGCTAGGCAACTGATTAGATATATGAGGTGAAGGAGGGAAGGGAGTTGAAGGTGATTTCAAGTTTTCAAACCCGGAAGGATGGTAGTACCCCTAATGGAAAGTGAAGTTAGGAAAGATTAGATTTGTGGGGAAAATAATGAGTTCTGCTTTGAACAAAAGGAGTTTGAGATGCTTGAGGTATATTCATTTGGAAGTATCCTGTAGGCAGTTGGCAATACTTGCCTGGAAATCTAGAGAAAGATTGGAACTGAATATGTAAATCTGAAAGTCATCTGTATAGACGTAACCTATATTATATCTTCCAGGGAAAAATCAGCCATAGATGTAATAGGTAGATAGGAGAACAGACAGAACTAAAGAAAGGGACCTTTTTTTTTTTGTAAGCAATTGGGGTTAAGTGACTTGCCCAGGGTCACACAGCTAGTAACATGACAAATGTTGGTCTGAGACCAGATTTGAACTCAGGTCCTCCTGACTTCAGGGCCAGTGCTCTATCCACAGCACCATCTAGCTGCCCCCCCCCTTTTTTTAATGAAAAAAATGTTAAGGTCTGTCCCTTGGTTGTCACAGTTCAACTCATGATGATGAGGTCATTATGAGAGAGAAAGTAGAAAAGAAGGCCCAGGAAAGAGCTCTGGATTACACCTACAGATAGGAGGTAGAACACGGATAGCAATTCAATAAAGGATTCTGAGGAGTGACCAGAGAGGTAGGAGTAGAACCAAGGGAAAGCAGTGCCACAAAAATCCAGACAGGAGAGAGAGTAGCCAGTGGTATTAAATGCTGTGGAGACACCAGGAAGAAGCTTTGAGAAAGAAAGAAAACATTGGCAAAGTATTATAAATTTTTCTAATGATAGAAAAGTATTTTTTCTAAATGGAGTCGGGATTGGGAGAGAGAGAAAAAATAGAATTCTGTTATTTTTTAAAATAGTGATATTGGGAAGGGGGTGCTACAGATGTGAAGTGTTGCAATGCACTTTCAGATGAGGTCACTGCATTATCAGTTTTACTCAGTTCTTTTTACTTTGTCACTGAGACCTCCCGTGAAATGAGAGTAATCTGCAAGTATTTGCAATGGAAAAATAAAACACATCCATAAAACTTAGAAAAGCAATTATTTATTTGTATTTGCTGTTCAGTCATTTTAGTTGCATCTGATTCCCCATCTGATGACCCCATCTGAGGTTTTCTTGGCAAAGATACTAGAATGATTTGCCATTTCCATCTCCAGCTCATTTTACAGATGAAGACACTGAGGCAAACAGGGTTAAGTGACTTGTCTAAGGTCACACAGCTATTAAGTGTCTGAGGCTGGATTTGAACTCAAGTCCTCCAGGGCCAGCACTCTATCCACTGTGCCACCTAGTTGCCCATTTATTTGTACTATTATGGTTAAATTAAATTTTTAAAAAATATTTTTAAACTTAAAAATAATTATTTAAATTTGAGGTCTTACTCCTCGTTACCTGCAGTTAATGTTCCAACTCCTGGCACTATGACTTTGCTTATCTTAGCCTACACAGGCCTGGGGTGCTTATTCTGCTCCTCCTCTTGTCCTCTTGGAATTTCTAGCTTTCTTTAAGAAAATAACTGGCAACTCAATGGAGGCTGGATTAGAGTGGAAAGAGCCTTGATGCATGCATACCCTTGAACATGCCAGGGCAATAGCCCAGATATGAGGTAATAAGGGCCTGCACTGGAGTGGTAACAGCATCAGAGGAAAGAAGGGGGCATATTGGAGAGATGTAAATGTGAAATTGATAGGCTTTGGCAACAGTTTGGATAAGCAGGAGAAGGGACAGTAAGAGATAGGGTGGAGTTGAGGATGACATCTAGATTGCAAGCCTTAGGGACTGGGAAGATGGTGTTACCCTCCATAATAATAGGGGAGATTCTCTCTCTCTCTCCCTCACTCAAAAATTCAATAGAATTACAATGTATTGACTTTGTATACTGTTTTGCATTTTTTGCATTTACTTATATATGTGCATTTTGTATCCCCATCCCCCCTTGAC
Organism: Phascolarctos cinereus; assembly: GCF_003287225.1. Taxonomy (NCBI): domain Eukaryota; kingdom Metazoa; phylum Chordata; class Mammalia; order Diprotodontia; family Phascolarctidae; genus Phascolarctos; species Phascolarctos cinereus. The sequence goes on along the minus strand of NW_027556402.1, from coordinate 78,912,996 downwards.
CTAAGTAGAATGTAAGCTCCTGGAGGCCAGTCACTACTCCATTTTGTTTTTGCATCACCAGTCCCTGGCGCAGCATGCTGCACATGGCAGACACCTAAAAATGCTTACTGACTTGAATTAAGGCCAAGGTCTCAACTATCTTTTCTGTTTAAACCTAACTGGTTGCTATGCTAAAGACCTGTAATGTCATTTAATGTGTTGGATTTCTCTGACCCATACAAACTGCTGTAGGACTGTGGGCTGACTTAGGCAGGCCAGAGTTAGATCCCTGGAGAGTGAGGGTTTCATGTAGGCTCGCAATGATAGTTTCTTTCCATGCCTATACTCAAACCCAGGCCAAGTGTCTTTCATCAGAAGGGTGGCAACTGACACACAAGTATAAATAAAGTTAGGATAATAGTGATGTGGTAAAAGTAGGAACACTGAGGTTCCAGTAACTCATGGGAAATGAGAATGGAAGGAGGGATGACCCAAACGCAAAAGGTCTTGCTGTGTTTTATGACCATAAGAGTTTAGCTTTTGCATTAAACCTACAAGTGTCCAAAGGAACCTAGAAGCAATGAAAATCAAGCTTCCTTCTCAGGCTTCGTATGTTCTCCCTTTGATTTAAAAAATTCCAGAGCCCTGTCTACATAAAGTTAATAACTTTGCTTTTTTTTTTTTTTGGTAGAGAGGGTGGGTAGATGGAGGATCGGTTGGGGAGAAATAACATCTCAATTTCTCTCAATTCCTGTGGCTTGATAGACTTTGATATTCTATCAGGCATAGTTTATGTTTGCCAGAACTTCATTGTAAGGAACATAAGTATTGGGAATCAGTGGGATCTGGAACTTAGAAGCCTGGGAGTTGTGATACTTAAAAAAAATCCCATGGTAAAACCAAATTAAATTAAAAATCTGAGTCTCAAAAAATGAGCAAGTCTGACTATAGAGTGTGTTGGCAAAATTGTTGGTTTGGTAGAAGTTTCAGGATCCTAAAAGCTTAAATTTTTTTTTCTGGGCCTAACCTTCAAAACAGATATAGATGGTAGTATTTCATTTCAAAAATCTTTACAAAGCTTTGGTTCAAGTATCAACATTAATTAGCTTTCTCACTATTGACTTTTAAAAATAAGCATGAAAACATATGGTAGGCATTATGCCTCAATACATTTTTAAAAAAAAAGATTTTTTTGGAGGACAGAAACAAATTTAAACATACTCCTGAGATCGAGTCTGTTGGAAAAGATACCTCAAGAAATTGATTTTAGAAAGCTTTTCTTTCAAACTTCCCCAATAGCACTTGGAAGTTCACCAAAAAGCACATGATCTAAACTTGATCTTCTAGGAAAAAGTCAGCCAGAGATATAGTAGGTAGATAAGAAATCAGAAGAGGGGGAAAGGAAGGAAAAAAAGGCACCTACATTTTTTTTTTCAAAAAAAGTAAGTCATATTAGAATCTGAACAAGTGCCAATTAAGACCGGATATGATTCTAGTACTTTATCATTGTTTTTCCCACAGAGATGACTATCAGTTTTTCCATCAGTTGAGATGGAAAACTCAGCAGAGAAATTTTACAAATAGATGGCTTACAAAGATGAATTGCCAAGAAGATGACCGGGGGGAGGGGGGCGCGATCCATCTGCTGGATTTAAAGCCTAGTATGTGTTCACTTCCCAGTTACATGTTTTATGCCTGGACGAGACCTGTTTCTTTGTGATGGCCTTTATCAGTGTTCATACTAATCCTCATGTAGTAGTTCTATAATGTTGGCATAGGACTTAGAGCACTGTGGCCAGCAAGTACACAGTGTATTTTCAATTGGACATTTATCAAATGTGCAACCCTCTGTCAACTAAGCCTACTCTAGGCATTGTTAAGGAGATCAGAATGCTGGAGACAAATGGCTGATGATTGGCCAAAGACCTCCCAGTGTCCTTCTTCGCTTTGACCACAGAATTTTGCCTTGACCCTGGGACTGGCAGAGGGGGTTGATGTGAATCATAGAACCCTCCTTTTCATCCTACTGGATTGAGGGAAGAAGAGAAGCCAGAGGGAGCCCAAGGTGAGAAAGCCATGGAGGCATAACCACACCATAGAAACTGCAGAGGTGCATCAGGCATGAAATCACCAGTAGCCAAACTCTAAATCTAAAGCAACATGAGCCACGTGGTCAGTGTATCACTGAACACCATCCCACCCACTACAGACCTAAGGTGGTGATCCTTCATTCACATTTTCATTTTCCTTCCTTCTCTTTTCAAAGCTTTCTTAAAAGTTTGTTGACCTTTGTATGTTTAAATGTCTTTCTCTTAACCTGGCAAAATGTGATAAACGTATGAAAGACTCACTTTGATAGGTTTGGTGTTATTGTTTGAATGCTATGGAGAGAGGCAATTGGGGTATTCCTGGTACTAGAGAAAGATAGAAAAATGAATTGTTTTGTCAGAACATGAATTTTGGGTGGGGGCTTAGAACTATGAAAGAGGATTTCTGATTCACTTTATACTTTCCTAGCATAGAGAAAATATTTTTAATGGAATTATTCTAGGAAAACGAGATAGTAGCAATAAATACTGCAACTAGTTAAGCTAGCACTGAAGTCAGGCCTCTGCTATCCCTCCCCTACCCCTCATCCCTTAGTTTAAAAACCTTTCTTACAGGAGTGAGGCTGAAAGAGTGGCTGGAAAAGTGTCACAAGTAAGGGGAGAAGTAACTTGGACAGAAAAAGTTTGGTGGTGGGGCTAACTACAAATTCAGCATGGCAATTAATACTGTTGGAAATGAAACAGATATGGACTATAGCTTCTTTTCAAGAAGACATAGGGAAAAAATGAACTTGGAAAAATATGAACTGATAAGCTGATAAACTAGGTAATATGAAGGCAGAGAAGACTGTTGAATAAATTCATTATACAGAGGGAGAGTTTAAAGATCCTCTTATTGAGGAATTTTTATGCCTGAAGATGAATTAATACATTAATGGATAATAATACAGAGATAGAAGAGATGTTACACAATTCAAGGAAGGATAATTGTAGGTGAAGGAAAGGATGAGTCTTTATCTGCATTTGCATTTGAGAATGATCTTTAATATTATGTAATGCCCCCTCTTTTTTATAATCAACTCTTCCCCTTGCAGAGCAAAGAGGACTTTGGGCTAGAAAGCTGGGAGAGGAAGTAAATTAAACAGCTGTGCTGGGGTATTGACACTTCAGGGTTGGAGAAGAAAGGATGCCAAGGCTAAGGTGGGAAAAGACTTCTCCTTGCTGGGGTGAACCATCAGTTATACTCACCTTGCTCTCTGATGAGATGGCTACAGTCAAACATAGGTTCTACCAGGCAGCTGAGGCAAGATTATGGAAAGCACCCCCTTCACGAGTTCCATTTTGCACCAGATCCTAATTTCTTTTTCTGAGCAAAGACCTGTGTTCTAGAATTGCTGCCCTTACTTGTGAGGAACAGTCTTACCTGAGCACTACATGAGAATGAATTGAATGTCCTGTGGGGGAATGTGTTATTACATACTTATTGGTACACTTATTTGTACTAACCATCACAAGGGGCATAGATGTGGAGAGCTGGACAAACTTAAACTGTGTACATCAGAGTTCCATGTAGATCCTGTGGCTTCTGAGACATTTAGAGTCTAGGAAGTCATTGGGCACATAGTTGCTTGGCAGGTGTTTGTTATGCATTATTCTTTAGTCATTATACGCTATGTTCTTGTTTATCAATTCTTTGCTAAAAGAACATTGCCTACAGTATCTAATCTTGCTTATCTGATTCTGGGTAAAGTAGAAACTCTTATGCCAAAATCATGTGACTATCAGTGACTGAACTGTAGGTACATTCAAAAAAAGGAGGCAGGGCAATCCAATGGTTCAGAACTAATTTTGGCTGATTGGATTCATAAATATGCAAATACCTTAGTGCCACTCCATTGAGGAAGGTGGAATTGAGGGAAAGTCACTGTTTGGTAAACTTTGCTTTATAGAAACCATTAACAACATTGTATTTGCTCAGTACTTTTGCCCTAATGGTCATGCAAAAGCTACCAAAGCGAATGTGAGACTCCCAAATAAATGGAACTCAATGTTACTAGTAGTAAAAGTTATGTAGGTTCCTATAAGGACCAATAGAATTGAACTGTGTTTAAATCTTAGACAGGACTATGTCCCTTAATGGATTACACTAAAAAAAAAAGAGTTAACAAAATAAATAAAGTGAATAAAAATTTCACTAAATGCTTACAGCATAAAGTACTTACCTTACTCTATGTCTCTTGCAGGGCCTAAGGCCGCTAGGAAGATACCAGGTCTAATGCATAATATCATGCGTAAGGATAAGACTCGACTTTCAATGGCCTCTGCCCAAGGTACATTAAAGGGAAAATTGAAGAAAGGGAAGTTTACTTTTTAAAATTCCTCTCTTCCTTTTTTGCCATTCTCCCTTAATCCTAAGGGGTGATCTCATACTAACCTCTAACTCTCCATCATCCTACTTAACTTCCATTGTTTCCCCATGGCACATGATCCAAGCTGGCCCTCCTGGTCAGTGTACTATGATTTAAACTTTTGCTTTCCCCTTCCTCCAATGTTAATTTGTTTCTCCTTTGCTTGGCCCACTTATCTCTACAAGTTAATCTGAAGAATGAATTCTGCTGAATTTTCATGACTGATAGTTGTTTAATATTTTACCATTAGCAGATAAGAACTGTAATTTATAGTTTTCTTCAGGGCCTCATCACAAAGAAAAGTTTCATAGCAAAAATTTATTGCAACAAGTTGCTGCATATTAACTTGACTCATATTGGGTTTATGGTCCATTAAACTCCCAGGTCTTTTTTTGTACAAATTGTTGTCTAGCCCTGTACTCGTGCAGTTCATTACTTCTAGCCCACATATAGACAAAGAGTTCATTGATGACATTGAAAAGAGTGTTTCCACTGAGTGGTGGGTCAATGAAGTCAAATTGCATGGGTTTGAGAAATGAGTGGATAGTAAGGAAGAAGAAACAAGACGCGTGGTGTTCTTTTTCTAGAGTCTGGTCCTAAAGGGGATAAAAGGTAAATGTATAGAGCACAAGTGTGGGGGCAGGGTGAAGAGAAGGTGAGTAGAGGATACTGGAGTATGTTTGTGAGTAGAAGAAAAAGAGCTACTGGAAGTGAGGAGACAGAAAGTTGTATGAAACAGTAGGGATGATTCATCAATCATGTTTATAACAAGGTTACAAACTAAATCTGAGAGAGAGATGTGATTGAGGGCACAAAATGGAAGTGTCAGCCTTAGCAAGTCAGAAGTCAAACTAATAATCTGAAGCTAGCAGAAAGGATGAAAGGATCATTCAAGAAATATATTCAGAGTAGGAAAGGAAAGGAGTTGAGTAAATATACTTTGTAAATATTTGGAATTTTAAGTTTTTCTGTTCAATGGGGTCATTGCCAGGTGGCAAATCTCGGGAGTTAATATCTTCTGGCAGTTGTTACTGAATACCTACTGGCACCAAAATTGGATGGAAGCCATGTGGTAGAAAGTGCAAAAAGAACTAGCTTGGGAAATCTGATTAAAGCTTCAGATTTGCACCCTTGGGAATTTGCCTTTGCCTTGCTGAGCCTCAGTTGATTCATTAAAAAAAATGAAAGAAAGAAAAGAAAAGTAAAAGATGATATTGCGTGGTTGCTAGGGTTCCCTTCAGCTCTGACATCTTGAGTTGTATTAGAAGATAAATTCCACTCTGGCTACGTTAGCTTTGTGCGATCATCAGGTATTGGTCGCTATGGAGGACCGAACTTGGCTGAGGTGGACTTTTCTTCTCTCCCAACAGAAAAAGGTTCAGAACCAATTCCTCCCAGATTATGCCTGTCATATTCCATGGCAATGACTTAGGGCATTACCTTCCCTCTGATGACAGCCATCTTCTCTTTCCCTCTTCCTTTCTTAGAATGTTGGAACTTTTGCCTAGTGCTCACACATTTAAAGTGATCTGGATATAACAAACAACGGGAATGCTCATGGTTTTTAGCTGAGGGGTAGTTTAACGACCCTCATATCTATATGAATCCCCCCCTTTTTAGTCTTTTGTGGAACTTAAGGATACAGATTATTGATAAAAATTATCACAGCTCATCAAGTCCTTGGTTAGAGAATATCCTTGACATTTAACCAGACATGAATATCTCCAATCTCTTAAAATCCTATATTCAATCTAGCTCTTCCTATCTCCCATTATCATTCTCCAAAAGCAACTTAAAAAACATACACAACTCAAAAAAAGTTAGGGTTAAGCTTATCGTCATTGAAAGTATTCTGACTTTAGAATATAATTTAAAATAGCAAATGAACAGTTTAAAAAGAAACAAATAATTTAGGATTTAAACTTATGTTCTTTCAGAAACAAAGTAGGGTAGAAGAAAAATGATCATCTGTTGCTTTCTCAGGAAAGAACAGTTTGCAGAATGGTGAGCAAGGGGAGGCTAAAGTTACTATTACTCTCCATTCAAAGCATATCCCATAGCGGCTTGTGGCTGATCTGGACACTCACTTCCCCATCAGAGATGCCCACCTATATATTTCTCTGCACTCTCCTGCATTCTGTCTCAGAGAAATTTCAAAATTCCCAAGTCTGATGGAAACTCTGCCTTTCACCTCAAACCAGTGATAGTCCTGTATCTTTCAGGCTACAATCGTAAATCCCAGGACTCCTTGCAAGCGCTTGGACACTTGAACTTACCTGCAGGACAGCCAATTTCAAGCCTTTTTACATTTGTTTGTAAGCTTCTTATTAATTTTGATCTAGAGACTGGTGAATATATTCCCGTTTCACTGTCTAGGTCTCAAATCAATGGAAGTAGAGTAGGAGATGGCAATATTATTCATATATTCACTTAAAAATTTGCATAACACTTTATAGTTTCAAAACACATAAATATGAAGAAATCTCATTTGAAAGCCAAAATAATCCTCTAAGGTCAGGCATTTTAAGGTCCTTATTTTGTGGGCAATCTATCTGACTCCTAAAGAGAAGACTCACCCAAGGTCAGGGGCTACTTCTTTCCAATATACAATCTGCCTCTGATACACTTGCATTTGCCTGCATCACAGAAAAAAGAAGCACTTAGTACCTTTGCCTTTCCAATGTTAAGCTTTTTCAAATGTTGCCAAGTATAAAACCTCTTTGCAGGCCAGACATATATCCTTGTACTCTGCTAAACAGAGCCCTTCTGTAATATGCTGTCAAGGCCTTCAAATGACTTGCTTCAGATCTTCGTCCTCCTTGGCTACTGTGGATTCTTCCCACCATCTGCAGCATGTGAAAGAAATTGATCCCTGGAACAACTGAACCGAAATTATGAAATAAACTAACATGTTAAAGGGTAGAGATGCTTGTCTTGATCCAGACAAAGCTTTGGTTTTCTAAAGTCTGTGAATACAGATTGAAATGAAACATCCAAAAAAACCAAAACATATGATAATCATCCCTCAAAGTTCATTGAGTTTGGGGGACTTTTTCCCCCTTTCTTTTTCCCTCCAGTCTCTTTTCTGAAAAGGACAGCTTTCTTTTGTGTTTGATACTATGGAGGGCACTAATGCCAGAAAACATAATTTTATTCGCTACCATGTTAATAGTTTCTCTTCTCAAGGTTGCATCCTTATGTCAGAAACTAGAAAAATCCAAGAGACGTTAGATACTTTAAGTTTAGCATTCTGTAGCCACAGTAGCAAAAACTGAAAATCTTTAAAGTAAATACATTGTTGTCCGAATAAATTTAATTCTGATGTGCAAAACTTGAGGATCTTACGAACAAAGGTACACATGTTTCTAAACCAATAACTGTGTTAAAATGCATTTTAGAAATCTTGCATACATTTCCTTTTTGTTCCTCCCTATAATTTCTAGTAAACGGTCTTTCCATGATTGATATGTCAGAAATGTTCCATTTATAGCAACATTTAGATCTTGATTGTGTGGAAACGAAGAGTAAGAATTAACTTGACTATATTAGAGAGGAAGAAGAAATCAAGTTTGTTGATGTTGTAAAGGGCAGAGGCCAGGTCCTTAGACTAGGTGCAAAATGCCTCACTTTGTTCCAACCCATGTCAAGGCTTGGTGATCCTCCTTCCAACTACCTGAAAACACCCTTACTTCAGAGAGTGAATAGGTATTTTTTGACTGTTCTTGTTCATTTGCTTTGTGGTGACAAAAAGCTTCTTAGAAGTGGCTGCTACACCAAAATTAAATTTGATTATAAAAAGGCTTAGGCCAGTCTTCTCTTCCCTGGCAGCAGATTATGAAAGACTAAAGTTGTCCCTTCCATACTGCAACTTTTCCCATCGTGGTTTCGATATATATTGTGGGTTGACATAAGAAATTAAATGGGAATTTTTTTGGGAGTTTTGTGGAAGCCACAGACGACAAAAAGGTCAGTAGAGGGCACAGAAAAAGTTTAGGAACTCAGAAGTGTATCAACCCAAATTTTACAACAAGGTACCGTAACCACTCCATAAAAGAAAAAGAAAAAAAAATCAGACTTCTTCTCTGGTACGAAGGGAGGGCCAAAAAGTTTTGCATGGATTTTCCAGATTGTGGGGGCACCACACACCTAACCCCTGTGATATGGAAGGAATAACTGTACTTTGAATTGCTTAACGGAGAAGCATTCCTCCCACCCTTCCACCAAGAGTCCATAAATCTGTGGTGAGTCTGCACTTGTGTTTATTTTTTTTTCCAGGTTATGACCTTGTGAGGTTCACAAGTTTGAAGGAGTTATCAGAAGTTTAGCAACTGAAGTTGGAAGTAGAGTCTTCTGGTAGCTTCAGTACACGAGTTCAGTGAGAAGCCAAGTTTTTTGAGGAAACTTGTTCGACCAAACCCAGTAAGGAGCTAGCCTAGCTAAGCAATGGAGTGACTTGTCGATAGGCTATGCCGCATCCCAAAGCAAACTTTTTGTAGACTCCTGGAAGAGAGAAAGGTATTCCTTATACCAGGAAGCCGGTGGTAGCTTTTGGCCACATATTCTTTATATATGTGTTTCAGTTCCATTGTGTTTTCACTATGAGCATTTTTTCCCTGGAACTTTGTGTATATAAAGCAGGCAGAGTGCATCCCAGTTTGGGAGGGGTTGTTTTGTACTGACCATTTTCTGTTTGAGCCCACTTTCCCTAGAGACCAAGAGTGTGCAGAGCAGAAAGTGTGCCCCAATTCATGGGGGTGGGGGAGCAGATGTTTTTTGTATGGTTGATATTAATTGGTTCATTGACATTGGGGAGGTATCAACTAGTCAATTGATAGGTAGACAGAACATACGTGGATAGCACCTTATAATTGATAATACTAGCAAATGTATTAGCTCATTCTGGAAATCCAACCTGCTAGGCCAATTTTGAGTTAGGAGAATGAGCTCAGAATCTCTGCTATAATGATCAAAATAGTAAAGAAAAGAATTTTAGGAGTCAGAAATGCTGCTGATGTTACTGACTTGGAAGATAGATGAGATAGCTGTTTTGGAGTACAGAGTTAGTACAGCTAAGTTTTGAACTAAAAAATCTTGTAAATCTATTTGTGTGCTGTATAGTGGAATAAAATAATGCAAAATAACATTAGTGGGGACCTGTCTAGGATTGCAGTATTTCTGTGGTTCCCTCTTTGTTAATGATTAACAATTAACCAGACCAGAATAGCTAAGATTGTGCCCATGAACTGAAAATAACAGAGACAATGAAAAATAAGGGAGAATGAAAAGTCAATTTATGCAAAATAGCTATGGGGCATGTACATCTTGGGAAATGAACTTCAAAGTGTGGTTAAAGGAGCGTAGATAAGCCTATTAGTCTTATGTCAGAGCCTAAGTTTATAACTATAAGTTTCATACTAGAAAAGAAGTTCTGAAATTCATTTCTCTCTGCGGTTACTTTTTACACTTTTCCCTTTATCTATCAAGAAATACTATGTAAACTGAGTTTCCAGCCAAGCCTGGAGCATTTTGTATTAGTCTATCATAGTAGATAGAGGAATTTCTGGGCCAACATTGAGTGCCTATGTGAGGGTCAGAATTGGTTTGAAAGCTATAGAAAGCAAAGACAGTCTTCATTTCTTCTTTGAGACAGATACACAGATTTTTCTCCAGGTAAAGTCCAGAGAGAAGAAAGGGAAAGGCCAACTGGAAGATGTGTGAGGAAAGCTGGCTCCTCATCATGTTCCTGATTTTCAGCTTACCTCTCTAAAGACTTCAGGAAATTTCCCCTTTGGCCTCTTTCTTGGTTGAGCTTAGATATCTCACTTCCAGAGGAAGGGCACATTCATTTTATGTATTTTTGGTATATTATAATCTGTCTAACTTGTCCATTTTACTTTCTATTTGCTTAGATACACGGATTGATTCACTCTCTCCTATTTGTGATGGGCTTTTGTATAACCTGTGTTTTGTGGAAAAAGGCAGAGTTAGCCAATGTAAGCTAAGGGCTACCTTCCCTTATAGAAGGGATAGCATAGCATCAAGAGAATCTGATAGTTGTTTTTTTTTTATTATTATTATGAGCTCCTAGATTAGCAATGTTAGGGGCTGAGGAAGAGAAGTATAAATCTAGCCTGCTACCCCCTTTCTCAGAGGAGAACAAATCAGCCAGCCTTGTTGCCTTTCAGAGCAGGAATCATGGCATCCTTGAAGAGAGGTGGGCAAGATTCCAGAGTTACCTGTCAATGTCTCATGCTAGCTGCATTTAGAAACCTCAAATGGACGTACAACCTACATAGGAAGCACACATACATTGCAACAGAAAATCTTCAGGTGAGGTGTTGGTAGTAATTGGTATAACATATCTATTCCTGGGATCTTAATATAGATAAACCTATTCAGTGATCTTGTCCCTATGTGTCCCTCTACTTTGTGGAAAAATACTTAAATGGTTGGGAATATTTTTGAGAAGCATTCATTTCATATTTCTCCTTTCCTTAGTTATCAGGAACCTCGGTATATCTGTACACCTCTCATTATTCAGAGAGTCATTAAACTTTAGATCTGGAGGGTACCTGAGAAATGATGTAGTCCAATATTTTCCAGCCCAAAGAGTACTATGGATAAGTGAAATATCCTAATATTTATAGTGGGATTACTCTGGGGCTCTCAACTATGCTATGAGATGGACAATGGGGAGAAGGAAGTCAATAAATTTTAAGAAGTACCTTTCCATAGCAAAAGTTTTGTAGATTGGTTAAAAAAAATTCTGAAGACTTTGACCAGTTGTATAGAAACATAATCTCCTCTGTGGCCCTTATTTCAGAGTTGAGGATTCTGCGAGATGCAGTGATAAAGTGATATGTCCATAGTCACACTGCTAATTAGGGGTAGGTCTAGGAACTAGCACTCAACTTCCTGATTCTCCAGAAGGTGCTCACCGATATTGGATTTGCGGTTCACTTTGCAGTTTTTGTACAAATGAAACCAATATAGCTAAGATTAGAAGAAAGGCAGAAAATTGAGAAAAAAAATGATAGGCAGTTTCTCGGATAAAGGTCTTATATCTCTAATACATAGAGAATTATATAGCAAAACCCTATCAGATTGTAAAGTCATTAAAATTCTTCTGCCAATCATTCTGTCATTATCTCATTTATAACATTGTTCCTATGGAACTATCCCCAACCTCCTCCATATTTTTTCATCTAACATAGAATCTTCATAAAAGTAGTTCACTTGGTTAGGCAGGGTATAACTGGTGAATTCTGATGACAGTTTTGTCCCTCTACTAGGAGTTCTGTCATTGGTCCCCACAGCTACATGCAGGGTATTAATTGTATTTCAATTAAGGAGAATCTGTAGTTTGGTTTTTGTTGTTGTTTAGGTTTGGAGGCAGGAGACAGAGGACTGGGAGAATCAGCGTAGAGAAAGCAAAATGAAATGGGCCAAATCAGTGCTTTTCATTTGTTAAAATTCTGACTGATTAGTGTGCAAATGTCCTGAAATGGCTCAGGAGATTTTTCAATGGAACAAAACTAATGAATTAGAAGAATATGAGAAAAACCCTTGAACTACACCTTTGACAGTTATTTAAAGTATTGCATTAAAAGAAACAAAATCAAGCTATTCTCTAGTTCTGTTGAAATAATATACCTCTTTTTTCCACCCAAAAAATAGCTGGAACAGAGTGGGATCAAGTTCCAACATAGCTCCAAGACTCTGTGAAAAAACTTAGGGAAGGAAACACAGATGTAGCCTACTGGCCTTGCCAGGAAGTCCAATTACAGATGACTCATCTAGGCTGGCAAAGATAATCTCCCTTTTGCCCTCTTCACTAAATCTTTACCCATATCTTTGAACTGGATAAATATACTCAAACACTTGAGAGATCCTAAATCTGAATGAACTAAATTGCTTATCTGGCCATCATCCAAGAGAAGAAGTGTTGAAATGCCACATAAAATTAACTCAGGAGGGCTAGACCAATATAACAAGCATCTGAAGTTATGAATTGGGATTCATGATAACTATTAAACCTTTGGGTACCAATCTTGAGAGATCAGAGTATATGTAAATGTCATTCATGGGGTGATGTCTTGACTTATGTGTATGTATAGGATTTAAGTGAGACAGAGTTGCACAAAATCTTCAGCCTCTCTCTTCCTGAGCCATCAAAGTACAGTGGCAAGACAAAAGATGGCCTAGAACGCTGTGGTTGACCTTGGCGTCTTCCATATCTGACCAAGCTCTAAGCATTCCACAGTGCCTGCTTTCGCTGACTTCATGGCTGTTGGGAAAAAAAAATGTTCTCATCCACCTATTCGGCTGGTGGAAGCCTTCGCAAGTTTGGGATGGACACCACCCTAACTCACTGACAGGTTTAACCTGTAGGTTACCCTCAACCTGGTTTAGCCCATTGGGATGTAGCTACTGCACATGCTACAGCTTCTTGGAGCCAGTAATCACAATACAAATCACAATACTAATGCCCAGTGCAATCCTATGAAAATCAATTAAAATTAAAGCAATAGATGAGTAGAATGTTGGAGCTGGAAGAAACCTCAGCTGTGGGAAATGAGGCCTAGAACAGGTAAAAAATTTGCTCCAGGTTACCCAGCTGGTTGAGACAAAGCAGGGCTAGATTTGTATTGTTTGTCAGTCAGTCTATTTGCTTTTCAATTCAGCTGTATTCAACACACAGCACATTTACTGTTCAAGGCCAGACATGTCTCATTCTTCTCCAGGGCACTCTGGACTTTCTCGGCCATATCCTTGAGCTTGGTAACTTTCTCTCCACCTCGCCTGCCCCTTTCAGTTTCCTGTGTTGTTTTCTTGCATTAAAATGTAAGCTCCTTGAGGGAGGTCAGAAATTGTCCTTCTTTCTTCTTGTATTTGTATTGGCCGGGCTTAGCACAGTTCTTGGCTGTTCAGATAGGTTTTTGTTGTTGTTATCGTTCAGTCATTTTCAATTGTTCGATTCTTTGTGACCTCATTTGGGGTTTTCTTGGCAAAGACATAGGAGTGGTTTTGTTATTTCCTTTTACAGCTCATTTTACAGATAAGGAAATTGAGGCAAACGGCATTAAGTGACTTGCCCAGGGTCACAAAGCTAGTCAGTATCTGAGGCCAGATTTGACCTCAGAAAGCTGTCTTCCTGAGTCTAGGACTGGCACTCTGTATACCGAGCCACTTAGCTGCCCTAGTAAGGGATTAATACCTGTTGTTGAGAGGTAAGATTTAAACCCAGGCTTTCCTAACTCTTAAGTCCAAAAATCTATCTGCTTTTCCGTGGTACCTCAATAAATAATCAGTCAATCAATATTTATTAAGCACCAGTTATACAAGGCACTGTGCTAAGTGTTGGGGGGATACAAAAGAGGCAAAAAACAGTACTTTACCTCAAGAAGCTTACAATTTCATGGATTTATTAAGTATTTTATATCATATAATACCATATAGTAATATTTGCTAGTTAATATTTATATTATATAATACATAGTACTTTTACTATATAATATTTATTTTTAATGACCTATATTATTTATTATTAATAACTGGAATATTTCTTTTTAAAATAGATTATACTGATATCTTTTGTTTTTATATCATCTACTTCCCTTTTTATGTCTCCCCTCCCAAAGAACCATCCTATATAACAGAATTTTTTAAGAAGAAGAAAGAAAAATCAGTAAAACCAGCCAACACATGGAAAAAAAAATCTGAAGGTATAACCAATGTTTCACCCCCATGAACCCTCACCTCTGTGAAGAAGGGGTTGAAAAAGTGCCTTCATATCTGTTCTTTGAGGGCCAAGCTTGGTTATTATAATTTCCCTATGTTCATTTTTGGTAGTTTTGTGGTTGGGTTTTCCATTTACATTATTACAGGCATTATGAATATTATTTTCATGGCTGTCTTCACACTTTTCTTTTGAAAGCCTGGTACTAGTGGATTTGGATTGAGAAGACCTGGTTTGAATTCTGGCTCTGCTACCTCCTAGCTATATGATATTGGGCAAGTCACTTAATCCTTTTGAATGTGTTTCTCCATCAGTAAAGTGAAGGGGTTAGAAGAGATTGCTCCTATTATCCCTTCTTGCTTTTAATGCTGTGAATCTGTTTATAAAAACTCTTAGTTTGTATACTGGAGGAGATTTTGAGGTACAAAGTTACCAATTAAAGGGAGCATCTCTTAAAGGAAGCAGCATTTTTCTGAAGGGTGCTATTTAGGATTTACACCACTCACGAGGTAAGAACTCAGCATACTCTTCTTTGTCAGTCTCTGACCATAGAATCTGCAAGAAGAATCTGCTTATCTGAAAACAGAAATAAAGCCTTACTTCCTAATGCAGTTTCCCCCAGATCGGGATGACAGCATCTTCAAAGATGGAATGGAGGTGCTATAAGAACAGAAGACTGATGAGAAAATTCTTGGTTAGTTCTAAAAGTCAGAGTAGGAACAGTGCAAAGGTAGAGAGCAGCATGTAATCTGGCCTGTACACTTAATTATGCCATTTGATTGTTTAAGGGAGGGGTTCTTACCCTGGCGTCTGAAAACTTAAAAAAATTAGATAACTATATTTATCTATATAGAACTATATAGAATTGTTTTCTTTTGTAATCCTATGCAGTTTATTTCATGCATTTAGAAACATGATTCTGAGAAAGATTCCATAGTCTTCAACAAACTGACAAACAGATCCATGATGCAAAACAAAACAGATTAAGAATCCATGGTTTAGGGTGAGCCCTGTCAATAACTCAAAAGCACAAATTCCTAGAGACTGTGAATATAATTTGAGGAAGGCATTGACAGTTTGACTGGAAAATTCGGGTCCACAGTGCTTACTGTGTACACAGCTGTAAGCAGAAAATGAAATACAGAATTTATAAGAACTGATTTTTTAAAAATGTCTTCTGTACTCAAATAGTTCAGGAATGAACTCTAATTTGGCACTAGGTTTTCAAGTGAAAATTATATTTCCTTTTGAATAGTTCAATGATCTTCTAAGTATCCTTCCTCCCAGGCTCCTTTCCTAAGCCTTACTAGCCCTTATGCTTCCACTTACTGGAAAGAGGGTGGTGGTGTTAGTCAATTCCTCTTAGGGCTTCTGTATTCTAGCTGAACCCCTGAGTCATTTTAATAAAGAATGGCAGTGCGTCATGTTGATATCTGCTCAGGGATCAGGAACACATTAACCCAGGCGTAGCTATCTGACTGGCAAAATTGCTTTATGCCTATTGCTACAGCTATTAAGCAAATGTTGCCACTGTTCCATTTTGAACCTTAGAAGCATTTTCCTCTTGAAGACAAAGACTGTCTAGAGTAAGGTATTCTGATGGTTGGACTCTTTCAGAGAAAAATTAGATTTAATAACTGTAATAGCTAACATTTCTATAGGGCTTTAAGATTTGCAGTGTTGTACACATGCGATCTCATTAGATCCCCACACCAACCCTGTACAGGTAGGTGATGTTATTATCCCTAGATAGATAGATAGATAGATAGATAGACAGATGGATAGATAAAAAGAAAGAGAAAGCATTTATCAAGAACTTACCATGTGCTGCAGATACTATTACAAACAATTAAGACAGTCTTCATCCTCAAAAGCTTATATTTTAATGGGGGTAAACAACACATAAAGGAGAAGAAAGCAGCATGGGAGTTAATCTGCCCTTCTTTGTGGAAGTTGTCCAAATCTGTTTATTATTGATCTTCATTCTGACATTTATCTAATTCTCTAAGTATAGATTTGAGGGAAATTGGACTCCTTTTTCTTTGGAGGGTATAACTAACTTCATGCAATGTGCATTGGGTTATTTTCAGTCACTCTTAAAATCATCAAAATATGCTAATGTGTCATTGCTCACAGAATAACTAACGTTGTAGTGCACCCAAAGGACAAGGAGGAGGAACATGGTGGGTGTGAGTAGGCTGCAACATGTTACCAGGGAAGTCTTGCCTAGGAAAATGGTATGAAAATTATCAAATAAATGCATGCGTAGAAAAAAAAAATGAGCCAGTCATAGTGCAAGGGCTAAACAATGGTGAGCCCGTGTGCTCTATCGGTACTCTTGCAGTATGAAGGGATATAAAGGAAGATTCCCAGCAAGCTGGAGTATACTCTCAATAAAGGGTTTTTGGGAGGACAGAGTATCACATGGTTGGGTTACAATCAGCATGATAGGAACGTGGAGGATATTCACCAAAGTATTTAGAGGACAGTCTTGTGATCCTAGCAAAAGGTAAAATTCATCGCAATTGAGAATTGCTTTGTTTTGGTCTTTGTGCCTACAATACTATCTGGTACATTGTATTCTCATTCTCTGTATCTCTCTTTTCTGAATTTAAACACGCACTCACACACAGAATATTTTCATAGAGACAACAGAACACAAAAACATGATTCAATAGGAAATGGCAAATCTCCATTTCATAGCACTGCTCTCACACACATATACACACACAATGCAAATTGTAAATGGAGAGTTTTTCCTCTCTCCAATTGTGAAAGTGAGCTGCTGCACCCCACAGCCAAAAGGAAGCCTTGGGCTGTTAACAATAGTGACATAATCGATGGTTATTTGAGGATCCTCACTGGATCTTTATGTCATGCCTCCTGACTATGGGCTCTGTCCTGGGCCTTGTCTTTCTATGCTCTGTCAACTTCCATGAATGTGATTATTAGCTCTATGCAGAACCTACTTTTGCTTTTCTTTATATTCCCCAGCTTGCTGCAGTGCTTTACACTTAATAAATGCTTAATAAATCATTGATGACTGACTAAATGACCAACACTCTAGCAGTTCCTACCAAGCTAAAAAGGCTCGTTAATGATTCTGCTCAAAGATCTTTTTGAGTCCCATGCTGGATACTATGGTGACAATTTTAATTTTCCCTTTTCAGACAAACTGAGAATTATAGCGAGGCGATTTAGGACTATAGACCCAATTATGGAATCATGACTCTTTTAAGTATCAGGATATATTTAGAAGAAAGATAACTTTAAATAAGAGGTAGCAAGTCACCAGGCTTACTATGGTTTAAGGGCAAAGGATACCCCAAAACGCAAAAACATAGTTTCTGTTCCCATGGAATTCACATTCTAGTAGGGAGACAACCTGAAAGTAACTATATAAAAACATAAACATAAGGTAATCTTCCTTCTAGGAAGGCAGCAGAATGGCACAGTGGATAGAGTTGTTGGCTGTGGAGTCAAGAAGATCTGGGTTCCAGTCCTATCCCTAACACATATTGTTTGTGGGACCCTGGTCTGGTTCTTTAATCTCTTTGAGGCCCACGCAGCTCTATAAAATTCTTAAATTTGTAAAGAAGGTGCCAACCTATATTCAGGGTGGAAAGTCCTCGCCAGGTGCTCCCTATTCTGATGTAATCCAAAGAGAAACTGCCCAAGTGCAAACACACACACACACACACACACACACACACACACACACACACACACGATCTTTGTGTGGTCACCCACCTATATGAATACCACTTAGGGAGGGAATGGTTGAGAGGAAAACCAGGGTGAAAAAACAACAACAACGTACACACACAACCTTCCCCCCCCCATCGTATATCGTCTGTGTCTAATTTAAAATAAAAAAACAAACATTGCCAACTTTTTACATGTGCGTATATTGAAGCAGAAATACTCTACCAGAGAGTTTAAAAGCTTGTCATCAGCAGTGTATTGAGAATGCTCGTGCTGTAATATCTTGGCGTTCATGCTGATTTGAAGGACTCAGAAATTATGTCATTTCTGTTCAATTCAATTTAGCTCAGTTCAACAATACAGAAGGGAAATCTTGATCTGATATTGGGAATACAAATTGCAAAGCAAGAGAGTCTGTAGGCCGTATTTAAATAAGTAAACCAACTTCTACATAATCTTTTGTCCTTAATGGTCTGCCTACTTTTCCAGTCTCATTGGTTATTACTCCCTTCTTGCAATGTGACCTAGCCAAACTGACCTTTCTGTTCTTCGTTCTCCTCTCCCTTCACTGGCCACCCCCCCTGTACTGCCATTCTCGGGGCCTGGAATGTACTTCCTCCTCACCTCTGCCTCACAGTTCCTCTTTCATTAAGATAAAGTTCAGGTACCATTTTTTTGCATGAAGTCTTTCCTAATCCTGATCCTCATCCCTTAAAATGTCATTGCCCTCCTTACCAAACCACTTTATATTTATTTACTTTTCACATATTTGCATTTGCTAATTTGTTCGTTATGTCTATATATACACTTGCTCTCTCCCTCATTGGAATGTAAGTTCTCTATAAGCAGGAACTATTTCATTCTTTGTATTTGTATTAACATTGCCTCCTATAGTTCCTGGCCCATAGAAGCCTCTTAATAAATGCTTGGTTGATTAATTATTAATTAATTAATACTTAAGTCTCTCCCCTTCATATGGGCTGCAGACCATCTCATTGCCTGGGGCGCATGTTGAGTTGGAGGTGGTTGGTGGAGGATGGCTGAAAATGAGCATTCATATTTTAACTCTGCGACTACAGTTCCACCCTCATTTGCTATCTTGTTTTGAATCTGTGGTCATAGGTGAATTTTATCCCATGAAACAGACTCACCCAAGGTCCTTAGCTAAGGACTTAATTACTTCATTTTGATATCTACCCCTGGGATAGACTAAAATATTTAGAATTTGAATCCTTCAGTTGTGTCCCAAATGATGCAAGGTCATTTCATTATCTTTTAGGAGTTTACTATATAATTGCCTTTTATTTAAAAAGCTTAGGATCTGGATTTTGAAATGCAGGTTAGATGTGTCTTAGGACAATTTTAGGAAACTACACTAAGACCTTTGGGAAACCCTGTAATTTCAAGAAGCCACGTGGGGTATAGAACATTGGACTCTCTATTGCACAATGGCTTAAATTCTTCCTCATATGCTTGCTACTTATAGTTACATTACCCTTGGCAAATCAGTTAACTTTTCTCAGCCTCAGTTTCCTTATATGTAAAATAAAGAGCCAGGGGTGTGGCCTTGACTGTTAAGGTCCTTTCCAGTTCTGAAATCTATGATGTATTCTAAGCTCTCTCTTTTCAAATTAATAAACTGAGGCCCATAGAGTTTAAGTGATTTCCTCAAAATCGTACACATAAGAAAGATCAGCTCTACATCCTACCCCTATGCCGGGGATCTTGTCACCACATAATACTGTCTTTCCCTGTTACACTCTTGTTTCTGGTTTTCCTTTTTTTTAAGTGTCATTACTACTTATTCATTCTACATTCAGTAAATATTAACTTTATCTTTGTGTAAAGCCCAGTGCTGCCAGGTAGCAATACAAAGACTTGCCTGGTCTAGGTCCTGCTCTAAAGAAATTTTCAAACAAAATGAGAGAGAGAAGTAAATGGGGGAGTAGGGACAAATACACAAATAACTAGGATTCTGAGCAGAAGAGGAAGCGTAAAGGACATGTCAAGGCAGTGTGCCATGACAAATTTGAAGAAAGGGATCACTTTCAGTTGGGGATGGGGGTAAGGAGAGCAAGTCAGGGAAAGCTTCCTTTTAATTTATTATTTAAGGGAAAAAAGTCTCTTGGAACGAGATACGATATATTAAATACATTAAATTTTATTTAAAATTTACATCTTTGATTCCCTCCTGTTTTCAATATTCATTCAGCAACAAAGGAAAAATTCTAAATACCTAAGACAGATGAATATTTTCAATCTTCTCCCAGCCCAGCCTAGACTGTCAAGTTAGTTACACAGAGAGAAAGTAAGTTCTTGGATCCTTTGTAACTAAGTGTCAGTTATCGTGTGCCTTGGAAGTAGGAAGAGGATCTGGGGATTTGGAAGAAAGTCCTGTATTCACAAAAGAAAATAGAAACGGGGGAAGGACTTATCTTCACTGGAATCATCACCGATAATATAAAAATAAGAGGCAACTGTGTTTAGAATACACACTCATCCATACTCATGGGCTTACATAGTATGCCATGTTGCAGAATTATGAACATTATTTACATAATTTTTAAAAGGTGAACAGACTTTTTTAATATATACACTCACATTTTTCTTTGGTGCTGCTCAGTTATTGCTTTTCAATGCCTGCTACGGACAGTTCTTTGTCTTGAAAGAGAGTATTTCCATCACAGAATGTCCTTGCTGAGAGCTGCCAGAATGCAGGGTCTACAAAATTACTATACACACATTTCAAAGTATGACTTCATGTCACAGAGATAAAATGAAAAAAAAAAGACAAAAAGAAAACATGGTTTACAATAGTAATATTCAATGCATGGGTGCTCATTGGGTGGTGTGGAGAGGTCTATGCCCAGATGTGACATAGCCCATTCCCAATTTATCTCCATGAAAGGCAAATTGAATCTTCTTCCGTTGGAGACAGCCTTGTTGAGGCTTCCTGTCCCAAAAGCTTTCTTAGTGAACTCCAAGAAATAACCACCAGGGATTCATGCTTAGTTAACTCCATCGAATTTTAGTCAGTAACATATATGGGATTATATAATCTTCTATCCTTTAAGAGGTACATTCGTCACTTGCTGCACAGCCCAAAGGACTTGACTCACATTAGAAGGCCTATAATTTAGCAGGCAGAGGAGATTCACTGACCTTCAGGCTGCAGTGACTAAGTTAGGAATCTAGGGCCTTCACCATTGATTGGTTGCAGCATCTACTGGAGCACGGATTACTTTAACTTGGTGCAGCAAAAATGTTTTTGTACACCTCAGGTAAGGAAACTAGCTCTTCCCTCCACCACATATTCATGTCCCTTACTGGCCCTGGAGAGTATAATTACATGTAATTACAATGCTAGCAGGAAAAGGGGAAATACTACATGGCTATTTTTATTATTGTGTGCTGTGGGGTTTTGCCACATCTACTGTCATATCAGCACTTGAAAAGTAAAAGGTATGAATTATCATCCAGTTTGAGAGTACTTAGTGATATTTTAGAGATTTTAATCAAATGATTTTAGTGAAAGCCAGGCAATTTTGAAATCCATGAAACTGGCTAAAAGGAAAATTGAATCTGAAATACACATTCCAGTTACAATTTTTTTTTCATAAATTAGTACGTAAATTTATTTTTTTTTGGGGGGGAGGTTCCTATTCTTTTTTTGCTCCATGGCACTTCTAAAAGTTGAATTGCCAATACTAAACGCACTGTCCCCAAAGCCTAACATAAAAGCTTTTGAAGTTAGAGTTCAGAACCCTGAATTCAGAGATAGCTGAGTAAGTAGACCAATCAGTCACAGCCATGACTGACAAATGGGAAAGCAGTGTTTCTTCTAAGACAGGAATCTGAGCTGTGAAATCAATAGTCTCAAAGTTCTATTCTTAGCCACTGGCTTTATTCCCATCGTGGTAAGTATATCAACTATAGTTGATTTCTTTACTTCCCTCAAAGGGATGCTGTCACAACAAATACACTAAAAAAATTAAGAATGGGAGTTGCTCAGATCAAAGAGTGTACATTAAGTATTAAAAGTATTATTACTGAGCATTTGCTATTTCACGTAGCTTAACTCATTTAAATCAATTATGCACACAAACACAATAATTGTTTACAATATATTTCTATCACCCTTGAAAAGAGTAATTCAAGTATTTAAAATATCAAATAAGACATGATGGTTCTGGGAAAAAATGATCATTTGTGCACTAATGACTTAATTATATAAAAAATGCATATTAGTATTTCAACACCCTTCTAAATTCCTCATAGCTCAAGTTTCCATGTCCATGCTGCAGTCCATAACTATTAATCACATGCTTAATAAACCATAAGGAAAAATGTCATTAACACATTAACCTTTTCCCACACAAATACAACTCTTTTTCATTGTAGATTTTCTCATGAAAGGACTTAAGCTGTAAAATATCTTTAAAACAGACAGCTTTTATACTATGAATCAAATCCAGAAGCATGTGAATACATCAGTTGTACTTCTATTCAGATGTTGTGAATTAATGAAATATTTACTGAGTTTTAGACTGATATGGAATTGTATCATAGTTTTGAAAATGAATTCCCTGAGATGTTGTGATCTTCATAATTGCGCCATTTAAATCATCATCTTCTATGATGGTTATCAATCCTTTAGCAATGATTGATGGGCTAAAAAACAGAAATGAGGCATAAACATTTTAAAAATTAGAGATGATTGATATTGTATATTTTTTAAAGTAATTTCTAAAGTATCCATTTACCTCCAGCCTTCAGCACTTTAATATATAATAGAAGAATAAGTTTATGATGAAGACATTGCTATTCCCAATTACTTTTATTTAATCAGATGTCAGAAGACTTAGACAATGACTACAGTAGTCAGAGAACATACTAGACTTTGGTCACTTTGGGCCTGAATTATTCATATTTACTGTTGACTTCACTTAGATAAGTCTTTTTCCACCCTGTTTCACATGCTCAACTTGACACCCACCAGCCAGAAAATGTCAAATGTAAGAGCAAAAACTGTATCTTTATTCTATGACAACCTATTACTGGCTTCATTAAGTCATTGGGTGTTCCTGTTTCTTTATGTTATTGTGACATTCTGTTGTTTAGCCATGGTAAAACGGAGAATGTGCGTTAGGATCCCATGAACTTTCATTTACATTTAATATCAATATTTAACCTTTTAAAGATCTCTGTAGCATAGCTGGAGTCAGAGCCACCATATGACCTGGGTAACACACCTGACATGTACTGGCTGTGTAATCCTGGGCAGATTCAGAGTAACTTTCCAAGAGTATGAGTTGCAAAGCAGATGCCAAGTTATATTGGTAGAGGGACTTTCCTCAGTTGGGAATGTTCTATATCTGTGAAACTGAAGGTTCAGTTCAGTTTTGTTTTTTTCTCCATCTTCAGAGAAAATCAATCTATCAATCATAGATAAGACCCCTAGATTACATTTGTTTTGGAAATAGATGCTGATGATATTCTCTTTTGACATTTGATTACCAGGTAAGATGTTAAAGAAGCAGTTCCATTTTGGAAGATAGCAGACTTCTTTCTCTCATAAAATTTCAGCATTAAAAAAACTCAAATGTCATGCTTGGCTTCATAGGTATAACAAAACACAGTTATTTGGGCCCTGAATTATCTGCTCACATGTATTATTAAATAATTTGGGAGAAAAAACATGAAGATCTCTACTTACTCTAATAGTCCGTAAAATTTCATCATATCTTTGATACAATCCTTGTATTCATAATATTGCCCCATGTTCTCTTCCTTCTCAATGGACTCGAGGATTGGTGTGTTAACAAAACCTGGGCAAATGGCATTTAATCTCACACCAGTCTTCATATTGTGAGCTGCCATCTACCAAAAAAAAAAAGTTAAATGATTTCCAAAACTACTATAGTTTTAAACAATTAGTATATTTGCAAAATGTAACACGTGATAGTATTGTATCATAGAAGGTGAGCTAGCTACAGAGTTCAAACCCTGCCTTTCACATATACTGACTCCTATGGGACCCTGGGCGAATCATTTAACTACTCTGCAGTGTTAATCCTATGAAAGGCACTGTTCTAGGTGCCAAAGATACAAAGACAAAACAAAACAGTTCCTGTCTTCGAGACCTTCAAAATCATGCACCAGCCTATCTTTCCAGACTGATGCCATCTTACTACTCAATCACCAACTGTCAAGCTAGTGCTACCTCTTTCAAGAAGCCTTTCATAATTCCTCCCATGGTTAAGTGTTTTCTTCTCCATCATGTTGTATTTATGTTGTATGTATGTAATTAATTTGTGAAGCTGTATCTCTTCCCAAACCCTCAGGCAGGAGGTAAGTTCCTTGGGGGAAGGGGCTATCTTATTTTTTATTTGTATTCCCAGAGGTTATATGGCACATAGTGGGTGCTTAATAAAAACATGTTGATTAGTTGGAAACAAAAATTTTAAACAATGAGAAAAGGCTCTCTTCTCCCATGGAAGAACTAGCCAAGAGTCCTCCAAGACCTCAGAGAGGAAAACAGTAAGGTGATTTGCCACAGTTTTTACTGTCTCAATGAGTTTCAGTTTTCTTACATATAAAATGAGAAAGTTGGATTAAGTCAGGCTTTCTTAACTTCTTTGTATGCCATGCAATCTTTGGCAGTGTAGTAAAGCCTATGGACACTTTCTCAGAAGAATTTTTTAAGATGCATAAAATAAAGAAATAGAATTACAAAGTCAACATTACAGGGAATTTAAGTCAATCAATTTTATTGAAATAGTTATAAAATATTAAGAAAAATTTGTTTATAAACCCCAAATTAAGAACTATTGGATTAGACTTCTCTCTGAGGTCCTTTCTCTTATATCTCTAAGCCTTCTGATCTATTTCCCATAAAGTCTTTTTTGACTTTATGGAGAGACAGTTGGATTTATTAGTTGTGACTAGAAAAATGCTCAAATTTTGGTCACCAGTAAAGTTGACTTGACTTAGGCTACTAATCCCTCTAGCTTACAAAACCAGTGTTCTATCTTATTAGAAACTACACCTAATATTAGGGGGGGAGGAAGGATGATCTCAGTTAGTGTTAATGTAGATTAGTTTGTTGGGCTGAATAAAGCAAAGTTCTCATGGACCCATTTGGTAGGGTTTGATTTCTGGACCAGTTACAAATTTGCATAAGGAAAAAAAAAGTTCTGTTTCATGATTGCAGACTACACCCTTCATGTACTACTCATTGGTCATCAGGGGAAATGATGAGAATGATTTGGCTGAGTCATCCGCACTAACAGTCACTCTGGAAAAATGACTCAAATCACATGTACTACTGATAGCAGGGTAGCAGAGTCAACTTCCCATAGGAAGGGCAACATGTTGAGAATGCGAAGATGAAACATGAGTAGCTTCTTTTTAATATCATAATCTAATCCTGTTTGTCTTGGTGGAGGGAGTTGAGTTCTATAAAACCATAGGTTTGTAGAACATTATTTCCAATTGTATTATATCATTTTCAAAATATATTAATTGTGCTAACTTTGAACTATTCAGAAAAATGTCATTGTTTTCAGTTTCTCTGTGTCATAATGCTTTTTCCTGTTGGGTTTTCAGTTATGTAAATTATAACAGAATTGATAACTATCAAAGCAGATTATTTGGCTCACAATGTATGGTGGCAAATATTAAGTAACAAGGCTAGATGTAAAAAACTATAAAACAAACAAAAGAACTTATCCTATTATTAAAGAGATATTGGTTTTTTACAAATAAGGCAAAAAATAGAAAAGAAATGTATTTGGTAGAATTGATCTGAAGATAAATTATCTAATTATTGCTGTAAATAGAAAACAAAACAAAACCAAGCTGATTCCAAAGGTTCCAATTTCTTTACCCTAAAACCTCATGTATCTGAAGAAAAAAAGCATTTGGTTAAAGTTTAAAAAAATTTTTTTAAAATATTTTTTACCTTAATACTATAAAGTCAGGTCCACACAGGTTAATTACCTGATTAGTTACATATAATCATATATATAATCTCTCTAGTCCTGGCCAAATATTTCAAGAGAAATCTGACTTATTAGCTTTAGACAGGGTTTAGAATACAGCAGCCTAGGTTTTGCTTGGGCAAGACTAGTGAAAAACCAAATTTTGAAAACATTGTCACTATGAGAATGTTATGATGTTAAGGATGGGCTTATTATATAGTTATGGCAGAATGGGGACCAGAATCCAAGCCTTTCGTTTCTTTTCATCACACAATACTTAAACAATCAAGTAGTGAATAATGTATTAAAGATTCCTTTTATAACATGGTGAATAACTCTAGAATTTAACAGATCTAGAAGTTCAGTTTTTTTAAAGGGAAGAAGGATTTCATTTTTTATTGTCAAAGATCACTGATGTGAAACATTATTTTCCTTAAGAGTTTAAAATGAAGCCTTCAACCAAGTCTTACTCTGTGGTATGGAGAGATGATCCTGGTTCTCAAAAGCTTAGCCAGCAGAGCACAAGCTCTGTCAATATCTACCAAGATGAAAAAGCTTGTAAAAGTCCAGTGATGGACTGATCATATATTTGCTGGACTAACTTAACTACGTTTGGAGAGGCTCGTCACTAAGTTGGCTGAAAGGGGATGAAGTTTTTGGTCACAGCAACTGTGAAAGATCATCTATTAAATTAGAGAAGAATTTGTAACTATGTTGAATACTTGTACTGATGAAACTGCAGATCCTTAACATTCCTAAGTCAGACAGAATATCACTTTCCTCTTTTCTTTCATGATCTGTAGAATATTGCATTTAATGATAATAATAATGATAGCTAGCATTGCTTTAAAATTTGCAACATGCACAAACAAAGCCAATGCAACCAAGATTAGGAGGGAAGCAGAAAAATGGGAAAGAATTTTTACAAACAGTGTCTTTGATAAAGGCCTCATATCTAAAATACATAGAGAGCTGAATCAAATTTATAAGAATACAAGTCATTCCCAGTTGATAAATGGTCAAAGGATATGAATAGACAGTTTTCAGATGAAGAGATTAAAGCTATCCATAATCATATGAAAAAATACTCTAAATCACTATTGATTAGATAAATGCAAATCAAAACATCTCTTAGGTACCACATCACACCTATCAGATTGTCTAATATGACAAAACAGGAAAATTATAAATGCTGGAGAAGATGTGGGAAAATTGGAACACTAATGCATTATTGGTGGAGTTGTGAACTGATCCAACCATTCTGGAGAACAATTTGGAACTATTTCCAAAGGGCTATAAAAGTGTGCATACCCTTTGATCCAGCAATACCACTACTAGTTCTATATCCCAAAGAGATCATAAAAAAGGGGAAAGGACTCACATGTACAAAAATATTTATTGTAGCTCTTTTTGCGCTAGCAAAGAATTGGAAATTGAGGGGACACTCATTAAATGGGGAATGACTGAACGAGTTGTGGTATATAAATGTAATGGAATACTATTTTGCTAAGAAATGATGAGCAGGTGGACTTCAGAAAAACCTGCAAAGACTTATATGAAAGTGAGTGAAGTGAGCAGAACCAGGAGAACATTGTACACAGAAACAGCCACATTGTGTGATGACTGACTTTGAAAGACTTAGCTCTTCTCAGCAATACAAGGAGCTAAGACAACTCCAAAAGACTCATGATGGAAAATGCTATGCACATCCTGAGAAAGAACTATGGAGTCTGAATACAGATTGCAGCATAGTATTTGCTCTCTCTTTCTCTTTTTTTTTTTGTGTTTCTTCTTTCTCATGTTTCCTCCCTTTAGTTCTAATTCTTCTTTACAACATGATTAATGTGAAAATATGTTTAATAAGAATGTATGTGTAGAGTGTGTATGCTGTCTTGGAGAGGGGGAAGGGGAGGGAGGGAGAAAAAATTTAAAACTCAACAGCTTATGAAAGTAAATGTTGAAAACTAAAAATAAATAATTTTTTTTAAAATAAAGTTTGCAGCATGCTTTATATTATCTCATTTACTTCTCCTAAAACCCTGTGAAGTAGGTGCTATTACTACTTTGAATTTGCAGCAGATGAGGAAACTGAGGTAGGCAGAGTTTAAGGGACTTGCTCAGGGTCACGCAGCTAGTAAATGTCTGAGGCAGGACTTGAACTCTGGTCTTCCCAACTCCAAGGCTAGTATACTACCTATTGTGCAACTTAGTTACCCTTTTTTTTTAGTGTAAATAACTTTATTGAAAGACAGAGAGAGAGAGAGAGAGAGAGAGAGAGAGAGTCCTTATGCTAAATGAAAGGCATGTGGCAAGTTTTGAGGCAGCTATGTATTTACTCACAGCAGCAGATCGTGTGAATCCAATTATTCCATGCTTGGAAGCACAGTATACTGGCTGGTGTGCAGCAGGCATAAGTCCTTTAAATAAGAAAAGATAAGGGAGAAAAAATTAAGTAGACTAGGTTTCCCTAGACAACTATTGAATCCAACCAATTTGTACTAGCTACAGCTGAAAGATAATTTTTTTTGTAAACCTTTAAATAAAAAAAAATACACACTTAGACACTAGGCAATTCTGATAAGCTTACCGATTTGCTCCCTCCATCTCTCCCCTTCACCCAAATACACACATTCTAATGGCCAGGTACTGGGGCAGCCCTATAAGTGTAATTAAATGCCCAAGAGGCTTAGGGAAGGGTGAGACTCAAGCTTCTTCACTGAGAAAATGAGATAATATTTGTCCCATTTGTGGTGATGAGGAAAATCCTTAGTAAGCTATAAGGCTACCATATAAAGGAACTGTTGTTATTATTTTCTGCCTCTAAGCTAGGCAAGTTGAAGATGATGTTTAAATAGAGTATAGTTCATGGAGGAAATTCTTATTTAAGGAACCCTGTGAGTCATTTTAGGAACTAAAACCAAAGCATCAATTTATTATTCTGCAAATCCTCCTCTCCACCCTTTTTTCAAGGAATGCTTGAGTGTTATTCCTGGAGAGTAGAGCCAAGGAGAACCTCAGCACCACTGTCTCAAATGTTTGGATCTGGTTCTCATCCCCAGCCATCATCTGTAACAACCTGACCAGCTCCAGCCATTTTAACACCCAGTTCCAGAAAAGGCCTTTCTGTCCCTAGAACACATGTCTTTTCAAAGAATTTGTTCATAATGTAGTAAGCATTACTGTCAAGCTTATTTCCTTGAAATGCCTACAAATTTGTGGGTTGATTAATTCTCATACTTGTGAACTCACCTCCCTCCCCTTTTGGTCAATTTTCATTATTTCTTAAAGTCAACTATATATTACAGATACTCCATGATGCTTCAGCAACATAACTCTTTCTCCCAGGCCCCTTCTTAATCATGATTTCTCTGAGCCAAGAACCAATGATCTTTGACTGCTACGTATGGTTATTATACTAAATGCCCTGCTAATAAAAGGAAGTAATCTCCACGTAGCTAGCCATTCTCAGAATATCACCAAATAAGTTGAGTGTGCCATACCAAACTTCAGATACGGACATAGAATTTAACCACTCCCAAGATGCATGTCAAGTTTCAACCCAGAAAGCATGTTTACTTGGGAGTTATTTACATCCTCAGAAGAATAATTCATAGGTAACAAAATGTTAACTCTAGGAATCAAAGAAACAATATTTTAGTACTCTTTTTGTTTGAATTAATTTTTAAGTTAGAAAAATATATCTAAGTACATTATGTCTGTCAACACGTCATTTAACAGTTAAGTTTTTTTTTTTAATCCCAGTTATTTCCCATAATACTCCATACACCCATTGAAATTTCACAACAAAGAAAAATAGAAAAAAGAGAAGCCCTTTTTTGGGGGACAGAGTCAGGAGCCTCCAAGCATCCCCTAACCAATTTGGCCCCTGTCTCTCCCTTTCACCCAAATATACACATTCTACTGGCCAGGACCTGGGGCAGCCTATAGATCTAATTGAATGCCCAAGAGGCTTAGTGGAGGGTGATACTGGAGCTTCACTTACAAAATGAGGATAATAATTGCCCTTTCCCCCTCACCAGCTCTGCCCATCACCAGCAGCAGGAAGCTAAGGGCAGTCCCTTCAGGGAGACTGTGGCTATCTCCCATATCCTCATCTCTTCCTCCTAACTTCTCTGGCTTCCTTCAAGTCTCAGCTCATGCCCCACTTTCTGCAAGAAGCCTTTCCCAATACTTCTCAATCTTAGTGACTTTCCTCTGAGATTACCTCCAAGTTATCCTATTTTCATCTTGTTTGGACATAATCACTTGCATGTTGTCACTCCTGTTAGATTGGGAACTCATTGAGGGCAGGGACTGTTTTTGCCTTCTTTGTGTTCTCAGTGATTTGCACTATGTCCAGCACACAATAAGAACTTAAATTACTTTCGTACTTATGTAACACCCAATAGTGTATGTAATTCCTATAGTCCCCTATCTTTCTTCTGAGAGGAGAGAAGTATGTTAGTTTTATTACCTGTTCTCTGGGATCAAGATTCAACAACTACTTATTATACCTTCAACAGAGCAGAAAAAAGTAATAGGAGTTTGAGGCTTACAGGGTTTTTAGAACTAGTAGGTTTCTTAGTGATCAAACTAAAAAATGGAAGATTATTTCAAGCTGTTTCAATACAGTCGTTTAAAAAACAACTTTCTAAGAATGGATGCATGCTTTCTAGAGGTCAGATGTAAAAGCTTCTTCTAGCCTCTGTGATATTATGGTAGCAAAAACCCAAAATGACTCATGAAGTATTATCCCAAGGTCAAAGCTCTAGAGCTGGAACAGTCTTTCAAGGTCATCAAATCCAATCCTGTCATTTTTCAGAAGAATCTGAGGTTCAGAAAGAGGAAAACAATTGGCCCCAAAGTCATCTAAATAGTGACTGGTAAAGTCAGTATTTGGACCCAAGTCTTGGGGCTCCAACATTAGTACTCTGTCTAGTGGATGAAATGATATTTATTCAGTGCTGTTCTAGAATAAGAAAACATAGGGCTTCTATTTAATCCAGTGGCTTTATTCACCTCCTCTGAGGCAATCTCTTCATGTCTGGAAACTGACATTACCCCAGGAAATACAGAGACGAGTTTACACAGAGATAAGCTAGTTGACACAGCACAAAATATACAATAAATCAGAATGTTCTCTCAACTGAAAAAAGAAAATAATCTATAGACTGGCAGAAATGCCTTTCAAAGGGCAATTTGGAATTAATTTCTAC
Source organism: Phascolarctos cinereus (assembly GCF_003287225.1). Taxonomy (NCBI): domain Eukaryota; kingdom Metazoa; phylum Chordata; class Mammalia; order Diprotodontia; family Phascolarctidae; genus Phascolarctos; species Phascolarctos cinereus. The sequence goes on along the minus strand of NW_027556402.1, from coordinate 78,881,919 downwards.
TGACATAAGGCTGAACTTCTGAACTCACCCCACTCAATATTTAAGTACATAGTTAGTGAAATAAAGTATTTGAAATACAAGTTTTATTGGCTCTTTCTCAAGAGGCTAGAGACAAACTCATTTCATCACATGGTACTATTTTAAAGGCATCCCTGGTTCTTTAGGAACCTTTTTAAATTGCTGGAAGATTTTATTTATTCTAAATATGATGAGTTGTGAATATACAGAAGGTCATAGCCCAGAGAGTCTGAGTCAGAACTGGAAGAATAGTTGAAGGTCATTTTGTCCAGCCCCCTCATTTTTTAAGAGAACTAAGGCCCAGAGAGGTGTGACTCTGTGGAGAAGACACTGTTGGATTCAATGACCTCTGAGGTTCTTTCCAGCTCTAAAACTATGACCCTAAATGTCTTGCTCTAGGTCAAGCTGCTAGTACCTGGCAGAATCATGAATCATGCTCACTCTTCACTAAACATAGTATTTTAGTGGATTGTATGAGGTAACTATAATATGGCAGCCAAAAGAATTAATGTGATCTGGAACTATACTAAGAGGAGTACAGCTATGGAGATGTCAGACCATGGTTAGAGGATTATGTTCAGTTCTAGGATCCTTAGTTCAGGAAGGACATTAACAATGTGGTGAATGTCCAAAGGAAGACAGTGAGGATGGTAAAAGGCCTAGAGTCCATGCTATATGAAGAGAACCTGAAGGAACTGGAAAGTTAGCCTGGAAGAAACTCAGTGGAGTCAGGATAGTATTCTTCAAACATCTGAAGGGCTCTGCTGTTGTCTTATTCTGTCTGGCCTTAAAAGACAGATCTAATAGCAATGCACAAAAGTTGTAAAGAGGCAAGATGGAGATTAATTGTAGGCAATACTTCCTAATAATTAGAGGTATCCCAAAGTGGAATGTGAGGCTTTGGAAAATATTGGTTTCCCTTACATCTGAGGTCTTTTAGCAAAGGCTAAGCAACCATTTAACAAGTAATCAACAAAGGACTACTGTTTGCAAAGCATTGTAGTGAAGTAATCAATAATTGTCAAGTTAAAAAACCTAAATAGGCAATCATCTACACTTAAAGTATGTTAGCTTAAAAGATGTTTTATGTAAAAAGATGAAAACAAAATGTTATGTTTTAGCATTTTCTGACCTTAATTCAGGGGTTCTTAACCTGGGATCCCTGAACTCAAAAAAATTTTTTTTGGTTATTATTTTTCAGTATACCTAGATTGCTAAGTAGGGCAGTGGTTAGAACAGAGTCAGAGGGGTGGATGGAGAGTGTTGCAGGCATGAGGGATGTCCAGAAAAAATGTCCAGAGCTGAGAAATGGAAGATCTTGTTTGTGGGACAGCCACAAGGCTGTGAATACTTCACTTCAATAAATACTTGTGAACTGATTTTGCTTTTTTCCCTCTATTTTTTATTTTTTATTTTTAAAAAAAGCTCTTGAATTTATAGTTGTAACTGATAAAAAGTCTTACTGACTATCTTGGCCTTTGAACATTTGATGGAAAGTTAAAAGGGGATACCCAGGAAACTCAGTGCCATGAGGCTCAGTAGCACAGGCTGGCATCTAGCACAGTTATAAGAACATGACCCCAAAATACTTCTTGATATGATTTAAACTTCAAAGTCTTTTACTTCTTCTGTGCAAATAAAAAGACTGCTAATAATGTTAAGCACAATGTCATTTTCTAAAACAGAATATATCCTCTAGTTAGGAATATCCTTTGGGGATTTTTTTTCATCTCTTTTTGGTAAAGCTTTTCACTTTCAATAGTAAGCTAAGATAATCTTCACATTTTTACAGGAATTAACAAAATTGCAGAGGTTTTAGAAAATCCGAATTCATTTCTGAGATGAATGTACAGGTCTGGTCCTGTCATCTTTACATAGGCAAAACTCCCAGTAAAGTTTAGATGGAAAGATTTGGCTGTTAAACTAACACAGTTCAGTGTAACAACAGTAGCATTATTCTAAGTGTTTTTAGTTTTTAGTTTTTTTTTCTTTTTTTAAACAAGATTAAAATCTGTTAAAGGAGCAGTTTAGTAAGGCCCTTCAGTAAAACGCTCTTCTGAAATCCCAAGAGGCTATTACTGTCGGTCCTCAAAAGCCATGCCAGCAGGAACACAGCTTTTGCAGGTCTTGCACAGCTAGAAAGATTTCAAGTAGGGCCCCAGGTCTCATGTCTACCTGTGGCAAGTTCTAGAAAGCTCTTGATCAAAAATTGGTAAAGAATATTGTAGCTACAGCAGTTAGTGATCTGTTTATGAAGGTATGCTGGGATTGGCAATCTGCCTTAATGGAGTGCCATATCAATGACATGATCACCAGCCTTTTGAAGTAGTAAAGAAATGTCAAGTTAAAAAAAAATAGGTAATCACCTATACTCAAATGATGTTGACTCAAAAGATCAAAAGATGTTTTATGTAAAAAGATAAAAATGAACATTTTTTTGTAGCATTCACAGACCTTAATTCAGAAGTTCTTAAGCTGGCATCTATGAACTTTTTTTTTAATAACTGTATTTTAGTATACCTGCACAGTGAGAGGGATAGTGGTTACAGTAGAGTTTAAATCCTGCTTCAGACACTTATTAATTATAACACACCCTGCCTTGATTTCCTCATCTATAAAATGGGGATAATAATAGGACCTATCTCCCAGGGTTGTTCTGAGGATCAAATGAAATCATTATTTTTAAAGTTCTTTACAAACCCTAAAGAGCTATATAAATGTTAGCTGTCATAATTGTCATCATCATTATTATTTTATAATACTATGTATTTCATTTTATACCTAAGTTTACAGGGCTTTTCATCTAAATCCAGTGATGAATTGTGTGTGTGTGTGTGTGTGTTTGTCTTCTGAGGTCTGGCGTAGCTAATTCTGGAGGCTCTTCATCAGAAAGTTGAGTACCAAGTGACTGAGATTCCTGAACACCAGTTCAGGAATACTGCCTTCTAAGGGGTGGAGAACTTGCGATTTGAGTTGGTGAAGAGATTAATGATGCAGATGAAAACATGGATCACTATTAAAGTATGAAGAAAGAGGACTACATGTAGTGGCTAAAGAGCTGACCTTGAAACTTGGAAGGCTTGGGTTCAAGTCCTGTTTCTATCCCATAACAACTACATGATTCCAGGTAAATCATAGAATCTCTCTTTGTTCTTTCTAGAACCTAGCATAGTGCTTGAAATACAGAAGCTGCAGAGATGGTACCAACCAGTTTTAGTGAGGGAGTGGAGTTAGATTTCTGTACCAATGAATTCATAGCCTTACTCCCCATTCTCATGCTAAACAGAGAAGGTGAACCTTCAGAAACATTAAAAAAAAACACCACAAACCTAATTTTTATGCTATTAGTATAAAATTAGTACTGTACCATTTCGCATCATTACTAATAAAAGGGGCTAAAAAGCAAAAGCCTAGGATTCTGTAGAACAGACTTGAAAATCAGCATGAAGATGAAATTGTCAGCTTTCCTTTATTGGTTTTCATCATTTTTATCTCCTTTCTACAGTCTGCTTTTTAAAGTCCTTTTCATTTCCTATGCTATCAAGGGTTAAACATCACAAAATCTTTAGGGCAGTTAAAAAAAGAAAATACATTAAAAAATTATTTCCTTCCAATAGCAACATTTGTTTTGATTCTGAAAGGATGTTTATTTTAGCTCAGGAGTATCATTAATAATGACAATTAGCATTTATGTAACACTTTAAAGTTTGCAAAGAACTTTATATTAACTCATTTGATCCTCACAATAACCCAAGGAGATAGGTGCTATTATTTTCCCCATTTTACAAATAAGGAAATTGGAAGCTGAGAGAGGATAAGTGACTTAACCAGGGTCACTAGTGAGTATCAGGATTTGAACACAGAACTTCTTGACTCTAAGTCCAACACCCTTGTCCACTTAGCTGCCCTATGTTCTCCATCTCTCCCCTTCATCCCCCCATTACAATTTATATACACTGTATATTTATTGAATTCAATTTATTGGTTGCCTAAGAAGAGGTGATTGCTATGTTAGGTATTCTCCGTATGGTTAAACACACACAGATGTATGGCATTCAAAGCCTGCATTGCCTAAAAACTGAAGACCTGAGAATAGATAAAGCTTCAGAGCATAACTCACTAGACTTCATCATTGTTGGTCTCCCCGACTCCAACTGGAGTTTCTCTCCTTTATAACCCATCCTTTAACTGCTAAACTGATACTCCTAAAATACAAGTCTGACCTGGCCCCTCTGCTGTTTAAGAAGCTCTGTTGTCTTTCTGACGTGTCTGACTCTTCATGACACCACTTGGGGTTTTCTTAGGAAAGATAATGGAATGGTTCGCCATTTCCTTCTCCAGCTCATTTTACAGATAAAGAAACTAGGCAGACAGGGTTAAGTGACTTGCCCAGGGTCACACAGCTAATAAGTGAATGAGGCCAGGTTTGAACTAGGAAGAGAAGTCTTCCTGATTCCAGGCCTGACAGTCTACCCACTGTGCCACCTAGCTGCCCACAAGAAGGCTAATGGCTCACAATTGTCTTCAGGATAAAAGACAATCTTTTCTGTTTGGCTTTTAAAGCCCCCCACAATCTGGATCCAGGCTACTTTTCTAGATTTTTTTGCACATTCCTCTTCTTAATGCTGTATATTTCAGTCAAACTGGCCCACTTGCTGTCCCCCATGTCTGGCATGCTGTCTCCTCTCTCATGCCTTGTATGTAGGCAGTTCCCCATGCCTGGAAAGCTCTCCCTTCTTCTCCCTACTCACAGAATCAAGAGAGATCTCAATGAGGACCTTCCTTCCAAGCCCACTTTATGTGCCACTTCCTACAGGAGGCCTCTTCTTACTGCACTGTCCCACCCTAGTTGCTAGTACCTTTCCTCACTGAAATTACTTTAAATATATCTTGTATTTAAGGCAACACTACATGGATTTGTCTCTATTCCTAACACCTAACACTGCCTGGAATATAACAGTTGCCTAATAAATATATCTTGAATTAAATTTCATAGTATAAAAGTTACTCTTATGAATGTTAAGCACTTGGTAGCTAGGAAACATTATAGAAGGGGGATGGGTCAGAAACATCTTTACCCAACAATTATCCTTTGCCCCTTTCTATCAATAGGAATAATGGGTAATGCCTCCCTATGGCATAGAAGATACCATGAAGGAGCATCATTCCCACGTCACCCAATCTAATTTTTACTTCATGACAATAACCAACTCATAGAGGAATTAGATGTTTGCAAAGCACTTTATCTACATGACCTCATTTGAATTCCATGGCCACCCTGTGGAGCTGATGCTACAAATGTTATCCTTACTTTATGGAGAAGGAATCCTAAGGCTCTAACCGGTTGAGTGGCTTGCTCATATCAAGCTGGGTAGTATAGTGGGTGGTGAGCAGGGCCTGGTGTCAGGAAGACTTGAGTTCAAATCCAGTCTCAAACACTCTCTAACTGTATGACCCTGGGATTTTAACCTGTGTGTCTCAATTTCCTCAACTATAAAATGAGGATAATAATAGCTTCTTCTAGGATTGTGGTGAGGATCAAATAAGATATTTGTGAAGCACATAGCACTATACCAGGAACACAGCAGGTGCTTAATAAATACTTATTTCCTTCCTTCTTCCTTTCTTCCTTTCTTCCTCTTTTCCTCCCTCCCTCCCCTCCTTGTTACACAGCTACTCAGTGTCACAGGTGGGACATAAATCCAAGTCTTCTTGACTCCAAATTCAGGATTCTATGCTCTTATTCCACCTGGCCTCCATCGGAGAATAAAAAACCACATGACCAAAAGAATGAATGTTTAGGTATCATTTATTGGTGACAAGAAGTCTGTGTGGAAGAGCGTTCGTGTCTGGCAAATTATCAGTCTGATTTCCAGGTCTCCAGACTTGAGCACGCCCTTCCCTCAGCATGCTGAGTAACCAACCACTCAACCCCAGTAGCTACTCCCCTGTTGGTTAAGCTCCTTAATTGCATTTGGTACTTTCTCTACGTCACTGACCATTACTCATTAATCTTCCAGCCCAACCCAGCTGTCTCAACCGAGCTTTTAACTGGGACACTGAAGGACTCTTCTATGTCCAAGGAATAATTAAGATAGACTCTGGCAGAACTGAAGACAACCATAGTATCCCATGACAATCAAATGAACAGGGGAAAAAATGGAAGGTAAATGTGAAAAGATAGGGGGAATAAAGAAAGGCAACAGTGAACATATGTATGAAACTAAAAATCCCCAAAGGGCTCTTTTTAGACTACCCTAGCAAGGGAGAGTAGGTTGCCACGTACAAATTGTGATTTAAAGGGCATGTCCAGGTTCCTTGGCTCTGTATTATAGAGTCTGTAATCTTTCCTTTTATGGTACATTCCTTCCCTTCTCAGTAGTCTGAAATCACTGTCATCAAAGCCAGTGCTTTGCTTTATTGGGGGTTTGGAGTGTGTGAGGGAAGAGAAGAAGAATATATATATATAGAAGGCTATTGCTAAAATGCACATAAGGGAGAGGGTCTCCACAAGGACAGGTTGGGGGAGAACAAAGATAGCTGCTTAACCTTCTCCTACTATTTCACTTTCCTGGATTTGTCCATTAGATCAGCTAGCTGTCATCATCTGTTCGTTTTTGGTTTTTTTTTTTAATTTTTGCTGGGCAATGGGGTTAAGTGACTTGCCCAGGGTCACACAGCTAGTAAGTGTCAAGTGTTTAGTCTGAGGCCAGATTTGAACTCAGGTCCTTTTGACTTCAGGCTGGTGCTCTATCCACTGCACCACCTAGCTGCCCCTAGCTGTCATCATCTGTCAGCGAGAACCTGGTTCTGAGGAAATGACATACAGGACTGCTAAATTTCAGTGGAGTGTGCCAAGGAGGGAGGTTGATTGGAGGAGGCATCATGGTGTGCTAAGTGCCAAGACTCCCATAGGAGCCTTGGGCCTGAAAGGGGGAGAATGAATATATCTTATGAGGTGGAATTGAGGGCCCAAAAGACAGTGTGGCCAAGAGTAGGAAGCAGGGGACAATGACAAACCTGGAATACTTTGCAATTTTATTAGAGCCTGTTTTGTGAGTCATAATTGGTATCTAATCAAGAAGCAATTTGGAACATTAGCCTATCATTTATCAAATTACAAAAAAAGCACCTTAAAAGAAAACAACACAGTGTTGAGGCAAATGTCAGATTTTAAATGATATGCGTTATTTGTGAAAGCTCATTTCCACATATGCTTTCAAAGAATGAACCTTCGGTATAGAAGAATAGTACTTTATTATTCAAGCACTATCATGTGGATAGAGGTTTGGCTTTGGAGGCAAAACAACCCGCATTAAGTCCTGTCTCCTCTGTCATACACTGGTTGTCACATACTAAATATGTGACTTATTTCCTTCCTTCCTTCCTTCCTCCCTCCCTTCTTCCTCTCTTCCTTGTCACAACCCTCTCAATGTCATAACAATTGCCTACAAGCTGTAGAAACGTGCTGATCTGCATTGCAAGAGGGAACTCATTGTGAGTTCTTTATGCTGAACAAATCATAGACCCAGTTTAAAAAAATATATATATATATGTATATACACATAAGTTATCCATATTTATGATTATACTAATGTTGGTAGGGAAAGATATATGTTGGTAAGGAAGAAAAATGCTTTATTATTTAGAAGTTGTAATAAACATATGCAAAGAAAAGAACCATTGACTCAGAGGTGGAAGAATACTTAGACATATAATGTAGTCCAACCCTATCAAACAATCCAGTGGTTTGTCTAAGGTCATACAAATGACTCTCAATTCTATGCTTTCTCCACTGTACCATATGTGTAGACACACAAGCACATACACATGGATATACACACATAGTTAAACAAGTGTGTATCTAAGTAGTAACTTCTTTACTAAAGTCATTCTGATGTTTTTTCCCCTGTACACATGTACATATACATGCACACCTATATACATATAAAGATACGTGCAAACACATATGTGATAGGGCAGCTACATGGTGCAGTGGATAAAGTGCCAGGCGTAGAGTCGGGAAGACTTTCTTTCTGGGTTCAGATCTGGCCTCAGACACTTACTAGCTATGTGACCCTGGGCAAGTCACTTAACCCTGTTTGCCTCAGTTTCCTCATATGTAAAATGGACTGGAGAAGGAAATGGCAAAGTACTCCAGTATTTTTGTCAAGAAAATCCCAAATGGGGTCATGAAGAGTCAGACATGACCGAAATGGCTGAACAACAGCAAAACATGTAAATGTGTATATGTATGTATATGCATGCATTATGTATGTATATATAATATTTATCGAAGTTACTACTCATATACATACACAGATGTCCAAGTACAGTTAAACATATATGTATGGACCTGAGTAGTATCTTTAATGAAGCTACTCTGATGCCTTACCATGGTTGGAGGGTGGCTGAGGGATCATAGGTTCTCAAGGACAGTGGAACATATGATCTGACAGTGCCTGGTCATCTGGGGACCAATTTATCCGAATATGGAAAAAAATCACCATCACCAAAAGATTAGGGAATGGGTGATGGTTGATTGGTTTTGGTTACAGAAGCTAATGAAGGCTAATTTACTAAAGAGTTGGGATCTATATTGCTCAAGGGAGTACCTATCTTGATGAAATCTGGGATTACTGAAGTACCTATAATATATACTACACAGATATATCTGTTTTCACATATATATGTGGATGTAGTACATAGGTATGTGTGTGTATATCTTTGTAAGTGTATATATACAGTACCTGTATATCTATGAAATGTATAGATAGATATAAACATATTTAGAGATAGATAACTTTTACAAGTTAACACTATATGTTAATAATATTAATACCATAATTATCCTGCTATATTCACATTAAATGTGATATTATGCTTTATAATCTCATATATATATACTTGTGTGTATAAAAACATACACCCAGCTCTGTGACTAAATGAGTCATCAATTAAGAAAGACCTGAGAATAGTCTTAACTTTTACATTCTTATTTGTAATTGCCTATCCCGATATTTGACTACAGGCAAAAATCATCAAATGGTTCCTGTGCTTTAGCACATTTATAGCACATCTAAATTTTTCACTAAAGCTTTTTCAAAATATAATGTGGCTTTGGGAATAAGCCCTGACTCAGAAAACCCAGGGCCCAAATTTCTCTGGGCTAATAAATAAATGATAAATAAATAAATCCACAACTGGAATACATTTCCATTGACTTTCAGATGGAGATATCAGCAGGAAATGCAATAGACTAGAACACATTTCTGATTAATTGAAACTTTTAACTTTAAAGCTGAAAGAGACCTTGGATCAGTCTTGGACCATCTGGACCAATGATTCTGAAACTTTTTTTCCTTATAGGTAGGATGAGTCGTAAACACTGACTGTTTAAGTTGTCAGTGTTTGTGGAAAATTGAGAAATTTTCAATGTACTCTTTCCTCTTGGGAAGGGTACCATTTTGTTGAACTCTCATTAGATTTCTGATACGTTTTAAAGTTAGGGTTATGTGTAATAGGACAATTTGATTTTGCAAGTACCGTTCTTCCCATATTAATGCAAGGTAAAATTTTTATTAAAAATAATTTATAATTTTTTAAAGCTGCAATAATACGATATGTAAATTTCCCAGCACACCTTTTGAAACTTGTGGCATATTAGTTCACTGTGGCATATCCTTTGAGAACCATGATATAAGCTTAACCCTTTGTTTTACAGATGAGGAAGTTGAGTCCTAGAGGAAGTTAATGACTTTCTAAAGGGGGTGAGAGTAGATATTTGACTCCAAGGCCAGGTATGATCTTCTGTTATGCCATTGTGGTGAGGGCAGACAGACAGGAATCTAATCTGCTTTTAATGATCTCAAAATAAAGGGATTCTGACTTTCAGTGCCAAGATGGTAGAGTGAGGAAGGAATCCTCTGAAACCCTCCCAAATTTCCTTCCAAACAACTAGAAAACCACCCCAGAGTTGGTCTAGGAGTAGGGAAGCACCTTGCCAGCCCAGCAGGAAAGGTCTGTCTCACTGGGGTGGGAGGAGAGAAAGGTCCAAGAGCAGCAGCAGCAGCAGCAGCAGGAGCAGCAGCCAGCCTCACAGTAAGGGGCCTGCAGCCAGGCTCCAAGCCTGGGGAAATCCACCAGTGAGGCCCCACCCCAGTAACCTCACCCCCAGCACAAGCCACCAGGGAGGCCTTGACCCTATTGCTGACCCTCACCCCTTGGGCAGATCACCAACAAAATTACTCCTCTAGGACCTGCTAGCAGAGAGGCACTGTTTCCATAGCAACCGGCAGCAGGGCCCCACCTGGGGCAGACCAGCAACAAGATCCCTCCTCTAGGTCCAGCCACCAGAAAGACTCTGTTACCATAGCAACCCAGCAGCAAGGTTCCACATCTGGAGCAGGACCACAGATAAACCACACACTCAGGGAAGGCCAACAGGAAGGCCTCACCCCTCAGCACAAGCCAGAAGGGAAGTCTACTCTCCAGAGAAAGCAAGCAGCTAAGTCCAGAATCCCAGTGAAAGTCAGCTGTAAGCCAGTAGCAGAGCACTAACTCAAAAAGCTTGGGACAACGCAGGACCAGAGTCCAACTCTCACATGAAAACACCAGCTCACAAAAAAGTCTGAAAAATGAGTAAACAAACAAAATCTCCTTGACTATAGAAAGTTACTGTGGTGATGGGGAGGATCAAGACATAAACTTAGAAAAGGACAACAGTATCAAAATGGCCACATGTGAAGCCTCAAAGAAAAATGTAATTTGGTCTCAGGCCCAAAAATAATTCCTGGAAGAGCTTAAAAAAGACTTTAAAAAGCAAATTGGAAAAGTATAAGAAAAATTGGGAAAAGAAATGAGAATAATGCAAGAGAATGATAAAAAAAGAGTCAATAGCATGGGAAAAGATATACAAAAGTTTAATGAGGAAAATAACTCCCTAAAAAATAGAATTGCCCAAATGGAAAAGGAATTACAAAAGCTCATTGAAGAAAATAATTCCTTAAAAATTAGAATTGAACAAGTGGAAAACATATCCAGGAGAGTTAATATACAAATCATTGGACTACCCTAGAGCCATAATAAAAAAAAAGCCTGGGAAACTTCTTTTAAGAAATTATGAAAGAAAACTGCCCTGATATATTAAAACTAGAGGGCAAAATAGAAAATAAAAGAATTCACCAATCACCACCTGAATGAGATCTCAACAAGAAAACTCCCAGGAACATGATAGCCAAATTCCAGAGCTCACAGATCAAGGAGAAAGTATTGCAAGAAGCCAAAAAGAAACAATTTCAAATATCATGGAGTTACAGTCAGGACTACACAGAATTTGGCAACTTCCCCATTAAAGAACCAGAGGGCTTAGAGTATAATATACCAGAAGGCAAAAGAGTTAGGATTACAACCAAGAATCACCTACCCAGCAAAATTGAATATAATCTTCCAGGGGAAAAAATTGATGAAATAGAGGACCTTAAAAGACCAGAGCTGAATAAAAACTTCGACCTCCAAATTAAAACATAAACATAAAAAGGTAAAAAAGAAACAAGACAGAGAAAACATAAGAAATTCAATAAGGTTAAACTGTTTATATTTCTATACAGCAAATAATATTTGTAACTCAACTTTATTAGTATAAGAGCAATTGGAAGGAGTATATGTTGACAGAGGGTGTGCATATAAGGTGACTGTGATGGGATGATACCCCCCAAAAAGAAATTAAAGGGGTGAGAAAGAAAATTGCACTGGAAGAAGAAGGAGGGCAGAGATTGAACGGGGTAAATTATCTCATATAAAAGAGGCATGAAAAAGCTATTATAATGGAGGGGAAGATGGGGGTGGGAAGTTGGCAAGCAAAGTTTAAACCTTAATCTCATCAAAATTGGCTCAAAGAAGAAATAACATACACACTCAGGTGGATATATAAATCTATCTTACCCTATCAGGAAGGAAAAAGGGATAAGGATAAAAGAAGGAGGAGGGGGGTGATAAAAGAGAGGGTATATTGGGGAAAGTGGTGATCAGAAGTAAAACACTTGTGAGGAGGGAAAGGGTAGGGGATAAGAGAGAGAGGGGAATAAACAAGTGAAAAATAGCATGGAGGGAAGTACACAGTTATCATAACTATAAATGTGAATGGGATAAACTCATCCATAAAATGGACTTGGAAAGAGGGAATGAATTAAAAACCAGAATCTTAAAATATGTCGTTTACAAGAAATACATTTGAAGCAGAGAAATACACATAGGGTAAAGGTAAGGGGCTAGAGCAGAATGTGCTATACTTCATCTGAAGCAAAGAAAGCAGGGATAGCCATCATGATCTCAGACAAAAGGAAAGCAAAAATGGATCTAATTCAAAGAGATAAAGAAGGAAACTATATCTTCCTGAAAGGTGCCAGAGACAACCAGTAAAATAAACCATTGGTTAATTTGATTGAAAAAAGGAAAGAAGAAAACCAAATTACTAGTATCAAAAATGAAAGGAGTAAATTCACCACCATTGAAGAGGAGATTAAGGCATTGTTGGGAGCTATTTTGACCAATTATACATCAATAAATTTGACACTCTAAATGAAATAGATAAATATCTACAAAAAATAAATTATCCAGATTAAGAGAAGAAATAAAATACTTAAATAACCCAATCTTAGAAAAAGAAATTGAAGAAACCATCAATGAACTTCCTAAGAAAAAATCCCCAGGACCAGATGGATTCACAATCGAACTCTACCAAACATTTAAAGAACAATTAATCTCCATACTATATAAACTATTTGGAAAAGTAGGTGAAGGAGTACTACCAAATTCCTTTTATGACACAAATATGGTGCTGATATCCAAACCAGAAAGAGCCAAAACAGGGAAAGAAAATTATAGACCAATTTCCCTAATGAATATTGATGTAAAGTTTTTAAATAAAATACTACCAATGAGATTACAGCAATTTATCACAAGGATCATACATTATGACCATGTGGGATTTATAACATGAATGCAGGGCTGATTCAGTATTAGGAAAACTATGAACATAATTGAACACATCAATAATAAAACCAACAGAAATAATATGATTATCTCAATAGATGCGGAAAAGGTCTTTGGCAAAATACAACACTCATTCCTATTAAAAACAGGAGAGAGTATAGGAATAAATGGAGTTTACCTTAAAAAGACAAATGCTATTTACCTAAAACCATCAGCAAACATTATCTGTAATGGGGATAAGCTAGAAGTCTTCCCAATACAATCAGGGGTAAAACAAAGATGCCCATTATCATTTCTATTATTTAATATTTACTAGAAATGTTAGCTTTAGCAATAAGAGAAGAAAAATAAATTGAAGGAATTAAAATAGGCAATGAGGAAACAAAACTATCACTCTTTGCAGATGATACTATGTTATACTTAGAAAATCCTAGGGAATCAACTGAAAAAAAACAGTTGAAATTATTAACAACTTTAGCAAAGTTGCAGGATAAAAAATAACTCACATGAAACATCAGCATTTCTACATATTACCAACAAAGTCCAGCAACAAGAGATAGAAAGAGAAATTCCCTTTAAACTAACCATAGACAATATAAAATACTTGATAATATACCTGCCAAGATAAACCCAGGAACTATATGAACACAACTATAAAATACTTTTTCACACAATAAAGTCACATCTAAACAATTGGAAAACTATTAATTTCTCATAAGTAGGCTGAGCCAATATAATAAAAATGACATTTCTACCTAAATTAATCTATTTATTCAGTGCCATACCAATCGAACTATCAAAGATTATTTTATAGATCTAGAAAAAATAATAACAAAATTCAAGAAGAAACAAAGCTCAAGGATATCAAGGCAATCAATAAAATAAATGTGAAAGAAGATGGTCTTGCTATACCAGATCTAAAATTATATTATAGAGCAATAATTATCAAAACAATCTTCTACTGGGTAGGAAAGAGTGATGGATCAGTGAAATAGATTATGAAAAATTACATTATAGTAAATGACCATAGTAATCTAGTTTATGATAAACCCAGAGATCCAAGCTTTTGGAACAAAAACTCATTCGTTAACAAAAACTGCTAGAAAACAGGAAAACAGTATGGCAGAAACTAGGTATAGACCAACGTCTCATAATGTATACCAAGATAAGGCCAAAATGGGTACATGATTTACACATAAAGGGTGATACCATAAGCAAATCAAAAGAACATGGAATAGTTTGTCTGTCAGATTTATGGGTAAGGAAAGAACTTATGAGTGAAGAAGATATAGAAAGCAATACAAAATGTAAAATAGATAATTTTTATTATATAAAATTAACAAGTTTTTGCACAAACAAAACCAGTGCAACCAAATTTACAAGGAAAACAGAAAACTGGGTAAAATTTTGCTACAAGTATCCCCGATAAAGGCCTCTTTTCTCAAATATTTATAGAACTGAGTCAAATTTATAAAAATACAAACCATTCCCTAATTGATAAATGATCAAAGGATGAACAGGCAGCTTTCAGATGAAGAAATCAAAGCTATCTATAATCATATAAAAATGCTCTAAATCACTATTGATCACTCTGAGGTACCACCTCACACCTATCAGAGTGGCTAATATGATAAAAAAGGAAAATGTTGGATGTTAGAGTGGCTCTGGGAAAACTGGGATACTAACATACTGTTGGTGGAGTTGTGAACTAATCCAACCATTCTGGAGATTCTATGTATTTATTTTTTCAATCAATAGATACTGATTGTATAATTGCTAACGTGTGGGGAAACTTGCCAATTTTTTTTCATACCAGAAAAAATATGGTGCTGGATGAGTACTCTCCAAAATGGGGGCTGTGGAATTAGGGCTTACCTCTCACCAGTAGCCTCCCACGTAGCTGCTTCCCTCCCCACTCAGAAGCCTTAGACTCATCCAAGCCCAGGCACTCACAACTATGCTGGAAAAATCTGGCTTTCTCTGCATCTTTTCTATGTGTTCCCTTACTCTCCCTTTATACATGTACCACTCCAATTCAGACCCTTACTACTTTTTACCTTTTATCACTTCTAACTTTGACTAGTGAAATAATGTTGGGGCACCTAGGTGGCTCCGTGGATAAAGTGCCATGAAGTCAGGAAGACTCATCTTCACAAGTTCAAATCCGGCCTCAGACACTAGCTGTGTGACCCTAGGCAAGTCATTTAACCCTGTCTGCCTCAGTTCCTCATCTGTAAAATAAGCTGGGGAAGGAAATAGCAAACCATTCCAGCATCTCTGCCAAGAAAACCCCAAATGGGGTCACGAAGAGTCAGACATGACTGAACAACATACAAAATTCATAAATACTCCCCAATCCTATCCATCTTTCATATCATTGCCAAAGTAATTTTTTTGTGTCATATCACTCCCTACTCCATAAATTCCGGTGGTTCTCTATTAGTACTAGGGCCAAATATCATTTCATCTTTACCTCATCCTACATTTCTGTATGCCTATGTTTCATAATGCATAATCATTAGCACAGTAGTACAAATATAATTTAAAGATAGGTAAATGTACATATATTTGGGGTTTGTGTTCAACTATCTTTTGCTGATTAGCAAGGGTGTGCTGGAGCCAGTTCTGACTCTGAAGAGCTGATTATTAAATTTTCAAGGTGAGCATTCGCACTTTGAATATAGGTTAAAACTATAAATCAGGGCTTGATTTAGTATTGATTTATAAACTTAAAGTGATGAAGAAAATGTTAAGGCCAAACAAACTTAAAAGTATGTCACATGTACATTTTTTTCTTTTTCCCCTGGATAGCTGATTGTTAAACATTTACCAGCAGGGGTATGCAATCAAAAAAAAATTTCAGATCACTATTCTGTATAATTACATAGTTAGGATTATGGGCTGATTCTAACAGTATATAACATCTCTTAACTTCATATGGAAATCTTGAGGATTTGTCAACCCACCCATCATTTCATCAAGCTTTCTATTTTTTCAAAGTGATTTCACACATGCTGTTTCATAGGGCTCACAATAACTCTTGAAAAGAATGTCTAGCAAGGGCTCTCGACCTGTGATCCATGGATAGATTTCAGGAGGTCTGTGAATTTGGATGGGATAAAAACTTACAACTTTATTCTTACCAACCTCTAACTGAAATTTAACATTTCCTTCAAATATGAATGGAGACAAAACATTTTTCTTAGGAAAAGTCTACAGACTTCCTCAGACTGCTAAAGGAACCCTGACATGAGCAAGGTCCAGGATTTTTGCCCCAGATAAAACATTTTGAGTGCTCTCAACCAGAGTGACAAAAACAAAAGGACAGTCCAAAGCAAGAACATGATGCAAACACAGAAATGCACAAGATCATTAGGAAAACACAAATATAAATTTTTTGCTGTTCCTTTTCAAACAGTCTTTTGGAAATGCAATTAAAAGAAGGCATGGGGCTAACTTTTTTTTTTTAAATACACTTTAATATACTAACCGGGAAGAAAAAAAATGTATTTACATTTCCTTTTATGGCTTTTCTTACCTGCCAGAGATGACATGTTGATAATGACTCCTCCATCACCTCCATTTTGTTTACTCATGTAGTCTAGTCCAAGATATGTTCCACTAATCACAGAAACCTGATAGAGAGAAAAAAAGGAGAAATCAATGTGCAGGAGGACTTTGCCAGGTGTTGTTGTTTAGGCAGGGCCAATGAAGTAGGTAAAGCACCTTCATATTTCAAGATGTCTTTGAATATTCATTGAAGCAAAAGAAAATCAGTCATACTTTAAATGTGCCAAATAATTACAGCACTGACCATGTTACTGTAAAACTTAAGATCATAGATTTAGGGCTGAAAAGGTCCTCTGATGTCATTTACATGTTATCAATTTATTAAAATGAATATTATTTGTAAAATATTTCACAAGCCCTAAAACACCATATAAATGCTAGCTATTAATTATTATCATCATCCAATTCAAAGTTTATTTTGCAGAAGGGGAAACTGAGACAAAGAAGATAAGTGACTTGGTCCAGGTTACATGGGGGCAGACCTGAGATTTGAACTCAGGACCTCTGATTCTAAATTGCTGTATAAAATATCAACTAAAATACTTGTTTTCCCTGGAAATACTATTACATTTTTCTCACCTTGTCAGGGCGTAGACCAGTTATTGCAATGGACTTTAAGTCCTGCTTAGTTTGAGAATCACCCAGAAAGATCAAAGAAAAAAAGATCAAGAAAAAAAGACCTCATATGTTTCTTTTCTAAATTTTGTTGTTGCCTCTTGACATTCTGTGCTCTTGTTCCAATATTCCTGTCTTCTGACTACTTCTTGGGTTCCATTATTCTTGCATTCCTTATCTATGAACCAGAAACCATCCATTCATTTATTTGCTCATCTCCAGGTTACTGTACTCATTTTGACCTATGGCTAGAATTTTAAGATTTCACCAAAACCATAAACAATTTGTGAAATAAAATTTATGCCTGAAATGTAATTATTTTCCCCTTCTGTCTTGGACTTCTTCACACTTGTGACACAGTTTTGGGAGACAAAAACTTGTTTGAGATTTCATAATTCCTACTTACATTTATCTGACTTTCAAGAACTAGATTAAGAGGAAAATTATCTTGAATGAATCTGAAGAGGTTGAATATTTGCTTTCCTATCTGACATTGCCCTTGTTTTAAAATCTTTTGGGGTTTCCCAAACAAGTACTCAGAGAGGCTTATCTTACACAGTAGTAATTTTGTAACACAAAATTAAATTACTATCCTATTCATTTGAGCAATAAGTCAATTTGACACTAAGCTGACTGTAGGGTAAATGAGCAAACCTAGAGGGCCCTTCCCTCTTCCTACTACTCCAAGACAAAACACAGAACTTAATTGTTTATATAAGAGAAAGAAAAAATAATATGGAAGGATAGAATTACCAAAGTCTGTTATATTCTGCCAGTTTCTGCCCAAGCCTCATGCATGCCTGAACAACATCTAGGTATCGTATGTATTAGCACTTTGCTTCTTACCTATAACTATTCTCACGGATTTACAACTTGGTTGACAGACAAATTCCATATTTTCAATACACATGGGCACACACACACATATATTCAAGATATTCCAGAGATGGGACTTGAACCCAGGTCTTTCTGGATTCAAAACCAAGTTTCTCTATCCACTATTTCATGCTGCCTTTGCCCCTAGACAATTATTTTGGTGTTCAAACAACAAAAGTTCCAAGTCCCACTCTTTGTGACCCCATTTGGAATTTTCTTGGCAAAGATAACTGCAGTGGTTTGCCATTTCCTTCTCCACCTCATTCTGCAGATAAGGAAACTGAGGCAAACAGGGTTAAGTAACTTGCCCAGAGTTACATAGCCAATGTCTAAGGCCAAATTTGAACTCAGATTTTCCTCACTCTAGGCCTGCTGCTCTATCCAGTGTGCCACCTAGCTGCCCAAACACTTCTTTGCAAAACTTATTTCAAAGTGCTTTCAAAATGAATCATTTAACTAACTGGAACTCTCTCTAGAAAACTGAATAGAATTCTGGTCTTGGAGTCAGACAAGCCTGGGTTCAAATCCTATCTCTGACACTATGTGACTATGATTCAATCACAACCTTTTCAAGTTTCAGTTTCTTCATCATCTAGCCCTGTTATTTTGGTGTCATGGAGATTGCTTTACACCTAAATAAGTTTTAGAAGCCTTACATGCAAAGCATTAAAATTTGGTTTAAGATATTTCCTAATGAGCCATTTTTTTCTCTTTAAGTAAAACTTCCTATTATAACCCCTCTGTTTCTTTCATTGTTCTGTCCATGGTGAGCATTTCTCTCATAGATGCCATAAGGTAAATGGATATATTTCATAAAACGATCCTAAAATGATATGATTCCTAACATTTCAGTCTTAGAAGAAACTTCAGATGCTATTCTCTGCAACATATTGCCTGAAGTAGGTATCTCCCTCCAGCATCCTAGTATGTGGTCTCTCAACTTCTGCTTACAGATGTCTAGCCCAGAGCCCCATGTGTTGTCTTGAGACTATTCATTCTATTTGTGTACAGCTTTAAAGGTTAAGAAGTTTTTCTTAGTGTTTATGAAAATCCTCCTGGGGGTGGGGTGAGTGTTTAAGTCCAGAATTAAAAAAAAAATTGTAAAGAACTTTCTGCTCCTATAGTGAGCTAAAATCTGTCTCCTTCTAACGTCCACCCCTAACTATTCAAATTAAATTGTTTTCTTTTTAACTTAAAGATTTTTGCCTCTTGGAAAGAATGTGCTGGTAAATGTTTAATAGAAGGCTGGGGCTGGGGATTATGCATGACACTTTTAAGTTTCATGTGCATTAGTAACATTTTCTCCAACCATTTCCTGAGTCTAGAAAATCAACCAAATAATAAATGGAGCCTTGATTTGTCGAGTTTGCCAATTTCCAAGCGATGTAAAAGTTCACACCAAAAATTACACTATTGCTCTCCTGAGTTGGTACAAGCAGTCTCTAACATACTCCTGCTTTCCCATCCACAGTAGTGTTTACCCACTACTATAATTTCCTCTTTGTCATTTCCCTTATCTCCTCCTTCATCTTCCCTTTGGGGTTTTCATTTAGAATAAGCATGATAAATAGGTATTTTTGTTTATATTGCTCAAACTGCATTACCTTATTTCTCCATTTTCTTGCCTTTTCTTATCTTCAGATTTGTATTACCCTTTGCTTCCTTTCCCTCAAGTTGTCCATACTTAACTTCTCATTATAGTTTATAGCATCCCTCTACATTGTATACTTGCTGCCTATAAGTTAGTGGGTGACCTTGACCTCACATAGGCTATGGATACTTCCTTGCATTGTGTACATAGTAAATGCTATTGTATCTTCATGGCAGGTATCTAGCCTATTTTGGACAATTCAGGAGAGCTTACGCAGCTTCCCTGTAGCATAGTGCAATGGAGAAAACAAAAAGAAAAGAAAATGGAGTGGAATCAAAGAGATTTGGGTTTCAGTACTGGTTTGTCCACTCACCAGCTAAAGTCACCAGACGTGATTGTTTTCTCATCTGTGTAATGGGGACAATGCTTAGCAAATCCACCTACCTCACTGGGTTGTGAGAAAGGTGCTCAGTGGCATTGGAAAGGGCATTATCAATGAGCTATTTATTGATTCATTTCCTTTGCTGGGTAGCACACTTGGGGTAAGGTACCTGTGGTAAGAGTAAAGGGACAAAGAGGCATGCAGTTTCATAGGGTAATATATTTAGAGCTAGAAGGAACCACAAAGGTCATTGAGTCCAACTTCTTCATTTTAGAGATGAGGAAACTGAAGCCAAGTGGCCTTTTTTTTTTAAAGATTGGGTTATGATGGCACATGCCCATAGTCCCTGCTGCTGGAAGGCTAGGGGATCACTTGAGCTTTGGAGTTCTAAGCTGAAATAGGGCTAAAATTGATCAGGTGTCGTCAGGCACAGGTATGGTAAGCTCCTAGAAGGAGGGGACCACCATGCTGCCAAAGAGGAGAGAACCAGCTAAGTATAGAAATGGAATGTTGTTCAGCAGTGTGTTGGGCCCTTGAGTGGCCCCTGCCTGACCTTCCAGCCTGGTCTGGATAAATAGAAAGACTGGCCCAGATCTTAGTAAAACTTTCTATTATTACTCCTCTATTCTCTCATTGTTCTTCCCATGGAGAACAATTATCCCTTGCACGCAATAAGGTAAATGAGTATTCTAGGTATATTTCATAATTATGGCTCAGGTCACCCCATCTTGCCCAGGCTGGAAGTACAGGGGGCACTCATGGGCTTAATGCACTGCTGATGGATTACCACCAGAAAGTTGATCTGGCCTGCTCCATTACATACTTAGGCTGGTTCTCCATTCCTTTGGTTTCTCTGACTAGGTATATGTGAGTATCTCAGGCTGGCTCTATTGCTTACCTATAGTTGTATCTCTTTCCTCATAAGTCCTTAATATCAACAATTTCATGTTTTTACTTTGAATTTAGTGGGGCAGATAGGAAAGAGTACCTGTTGACTCTTTGCTCTAATTTTCATACGGGAATAGAACTGACTTTTGCTTTGATTTATTAACATGTTGACGGGTTGAAACAGAATATTGGAGTGGGCATCAAAAAGGAGAATTCAAGACTCAGGTCTGCCACCCTTGGTTAAATGATCCCTGATCCTTAGTTTTCTTATATGTAAAATTATTGGGCTGAATTTGTTGTTGTTGTTGTCTTGTTTGACTCTTCATGACCCCATTAGAGGTTTTCTTGGCAAAGATATTGGAGTGGTTTGCCATTTCCTTTTCCATCTCATTTTACAGATGAGGAAACTGAGGCAAACAGGGTCAAGTGACTTGCCCAAGGTCACATAGCTCAGATTTGAACTCAGGAAGATAAGTCTTCCTGACTCTAGGCCCAACACCACCTAGCTACCCTATCGGGCTGGATTAGATACCCTAAAAGTTCCTTTATATCTTTTTGGGGGGAATGAAAAAATAAATATTTTCTTGTGATCATTTCAGACATAAGGTAGCAGAGTAGATGAAGAGACAAATTCAAACCCTTAGAAGTTATTTAACCTCTTAGTGTTCTAAACTAGAAGTGTCTAACTCAAAAAGATTAAAATGTAATTGGAAAATGTTTAACAAAATACTACATAAAATGCAATACAATACACATATTGTTAATTTGTGTTTTTTTCAAGTTAAATATGCCCTCAGGAATCCATTTCTATTTGAGTTTGGTAGCTGTTATAGGAATTTTCCTAAGATTTTAAATTGTTGTGGTGTTGACTTGCATTGGTAGATGTTTTATCATTCGGAATTCTCTATACCAATGAAATCATAAGTCCAGTCCTTTTCTTCTATCCTTCTCATGATCATTTTATCAATGTTAAAAATTAAGTCTAGATGCCAGCATCTGACTTTAAGTAACTAAGAGAGGGCCTGCTCATATTCGTGGCCCTGAATTACAACTGTCTGATTAACTTGGCCACATTTCTTCCCAATATGTAGATTACAATTTGCCCAGATCAGTTCCTGACCCATCTCACTTAATAGAATTCTCAGAATCATTCGAATTCATAACTCATGTCTGACTGATTTAAACTATAATTTATTTAGAATTATTGAACAATCACAGGATCAGAGCTAGAAGGGACTTCTAGCTTAATCTCCTAATTTTAAGGATTAGGAGATTTAGGCCCAGGGAAGTTAAATGCCCTGCCACAAGGTCACATAGGTCCTATCAGAGAGAGAATTTGAATCCAGGTCCTCTTTGGAGAGCCTGTCTTTTCACTGTGCCTTACTGCCTTCTGGTCTCAAAAGAGCATCATGGTATAACCATAAAAAGGTGAACCTCACAGAAGTGCCGTGCTCTACCTGACTTGGTACACCAGCTGCTTTGCAGTGGGGATCTGTCTTTTCCTTCATGAGGCTGACCTGGGACACTGGCCTGGCCTAAAAAGAATTTGATGAAGAAGATCCATTGTCTGTTAAAGAGTCAATGGGAAGCATGTTTAATTCTGGAGCTTTTCAGGGCTCCTGAGTCCCCATTTCCACATCCATAGAATGGGTATTGGGGGAAGGGGATTAGATGATCTCTGGGGTTCTTGGAGAAAACATGAAGCAACTAAATGGCATAGTGGATAGAATGCTGAATTTGGTTTCAGGAGGACCTGAATTCAAATGTTGCCTCAGACACTTAGGAACTCTGGGACCCTGGGCAAGTCACCTAACTTCTTAGCCTCAGTTTCCCTCATTTATAAAACTAGGATATTAATACCTACTTCAAATGATAATCATATGAGAAAATATATGTCAACCTTTGCAAACCTTAGAGCATTATATGCTAGTTGTCAGTTTTATTATTAATGTTGTTGTTATTATTATTAACATCATCATCATTCCCTCTGACTCTACATTTTATAACCCCGTAAAGTTGTCTAGAACTCCAGATATCCTCTGTTGGATTTACTGCTGAAGAGATTCTGGTAAAAGGGCAGGTGTTGAGCCTTGGCATAAATCAAGTAAAACCTACTCTATTTTAACTGGAGGAAAGGGAAGGGGGCGGGGTGAGAAAAAGCTACTTCAGGTGTGGCAGAGTAGCACCAATAGACTGGCTTGTTTTTCATTCTGAGCCCTTTGCACCATAAAGAACCGAGGTGCCATTCATCATTCCTGCTGAGCATAACAGCATAAATGTATAACAACAGTATAAAAGAACCACAGATGTCATTGGAAAAACTCTGTGTGTAGAGAGGAGGGAATGATGGCTATAGACTGGCTACGCTGGCAGCATTCAGAGATATTTAAATATAGTACAGTATTAACTTCTGTGCATCACCATGTATCTGACTGAGCTTCTCTTCTAGGAGCGTGTAGTCTCAAATGGGCACTAATAACATGGTAGAGCTGGAAAGGGAAACAGGGTCTTTGCCAAGAAAACTCCTAATGGCCTCATGAAGAGTCAAACACAGCTGAAACAATACAACAACAACATGGTAGGGCACACTGTATCTGTATACGACCACAAAATGAAACAAGGCAGAAAGATGAGGAAGCTAAAAAATAGAATTATTATGAATATTACCCACAAGTGCAGAGTCCTCCATTCTAGTCTTACAGAGAAGCATGTGGAAAGGAGAGTGGGCATTCAACTCTCAAAAGTCTGTACTATCAGTGGGCTAAGGAGGAATGGATTGAACAAACTTTTAAAGTTATCTAAGAGTACCAAAGGTCGTCCTGTTCTCTTTATACAAAACCAAACAAATGCTTTCATTCCTCTGTACAGTCTAGCCAAGGTTACCTATAGCAGCAGGGTCCCAAGAAAAATAAAGGAAAACTTTGCTTTAGTGAGGAAGGAGAAGAGTAGTTGGCTGAGGCCAGTGGGGATACAGAAAATCCCTTTTGCTATTCCAGAGTTTCCTATTTACAAAGAACCTATTGAGGTTCTTTCCTGCATGGAGCAGGTGTTTATTCAACCAAGCATTGTTATTTTTTTAAGCCAACATGCCTTCTTTGCTTGACAGAGGGAGATTTGAGACCTTATTCAATCTCTGTAGTCCTCTCAATCCTGTTTTATATTTCCTGTTCTTCTCATGTCACTGTAGCTTCTGACAGTTTTTAAAGGCATGAAAGTGGTCATTTGCTCAGTGCTATTTTATTTAGTCCCTAACCACTGCAAACCTCTGCACTACTAAAATATCTGTAGTGATAGCTGAGTAGCTTCTAGCTAAAGAATGGCAAACGAGAGCCTAAATGGGGGTGGTGGTGGGGATGGCATCCATACAATCCTATGGTTCTTTGGATAGCAGCCCTCCCACTTGGTGAACCTCACTCAGATCATCCTTATTTTATGTGACCCAATTTACTTTTGCATTTGAAACAAAGTGTTAAGGACAGTGAAATGCACAGGGTTCCTCCTAGTCTCTGAAGGAAAGGGTGGTTTCTGAACCTGTTTGGTGGCATAGAACTTTTTCAGTCTGATTAAGTCTACGAAGCCTTTTTCAGTATAATGCATAGAATTACAAAGGAAACTAGTTATAAAAATGTGGCAGAATTAGGGTGCAGAAGGAGATATTTTTATATATGCACACTGAGGGAATTTGTTTTGTTTTCTGTGTGTTTGTTACTAGAAATTTTATTTTCTTTTTCCAGTAGAAGAAGGGACAAGAAGAGGAGATCTGTAAGTGTTTATAATATAAAAATAAAACACATCAAAAATTAAAACTAATTTTTAAAATAGTTGTCCAAAAATTTAAACAAATTTATGGATTCTAGGTAAAGAATCCCTTTGTTATAAAAGAACCAGAAATCCAATTTAACACTGCCAAGTTATTAGCTTTTTATGCAGGAAAACTTAAAGTTCTGTATTCAGACTGAGCACAAGAAGCTAAGTAAATTTTGAAAAGAGCCATTTGGTGATCCTAAATTAAGTCTCAATATTTGCATGACTTCACGTGTATAATTGATATCATGCCGCTGGCCTTCTCAATATGTGGGGGGAGGCGTGGAAGAGAATTTGGAGCTCAAAATTTTAAAATATGGATGGTAAAAATATTTTAAGTATAACTGGGAAATATTTGATGAAATAAACAGATTTTTTAAAAGACTAAAATTAAAAACAGGCTCATAGTAAATAAGGCTTTAACCATGTGCAGAACTTTAAGGTCCAGTTTCTAATTAAAATAATTTTTTTTTTTGGTACAGACCTATGATTTTGTTGTTATGGGGAATCCTCACTGGAGAAACTATTACAATAGATCAACTTCTGCTTTGTAGGATATAGTCTTAAAGGGTTGTGAAGGGGAGGAGGAGGAGGAGGAGGACTGAGTACTGAGTCGTTGAGTGAGTTGCCGCTCTCTGGTGTAGCTGAGAGTTAAACCTTGGTCAGCTCTGCTACCTTAAATTGTTAACATCAATGGCATTTTTTAAAGAACATCTAATTTCCCATGAAAGCTCTTGACAATGTCAGCTAAGGAATATATTTCTAAAATCCCTCCATTGTTAAGTCCCATATCCACCTTTGTAGGTGACTGAAGAATGAATCCAAAGGGTAAATCTTGAATGCTCTGACTTAGCCTGTGCCCTTAGCTTGTGTCATCCTAGCCATCAACTTCTTGGTAAAGGCACTTGGATTTTCTAGACATGCTATCATGTTATCTGCACTTAATGATATTCTGACTTCTACATTTTTTCAATGTTAATCCTTCCAATATATTTTCCTGGTTTTTATAACTACTGAAATTTCCAATACTGTCAATTTTTTTTAAAGTAGTAAGAGTGGGGAAAGAAAATGAATCCAAGAATTCAGAAGCACAGACCCACCACGATCACTTGGCTACATGTTTGCTGAATGGAATTGGCGGGATTGAATTGACCGAGAAATAAATCCATTTGATTCTTCACCCATTTTAGAGGCATCATCACTCATACAGCCTACACCATTAGTTTGCTTCTTTCCTTGGAACCCAAAAGGGCTAAGGAAAACTAACTCTCTACTCTGTGGGAGAAAAAGAAATATTACCAAAGGGGCTGTTGTCAGTAATCTTCATTGAACTTCTCTCTGCCAGCTTATGGAAGGGGGTGGGGGAAAGCCCCGTCCAAAGAGCTGCAGTGTCACCATGAAGGAGCACTTTGAGACCATGGAAACACATTTGCATAGTTCCCACAGGCAGTGTTGGGCTGGCAGAGTGACTGGCTGTCTCTTCCATCCCTGCTGTTGCCTTGCTACTCTCTCATTTCAAGCTTAAAGTAATTTAGAAACCTACAGCCATCAGCTGTTTTAAATGATTTTCTACTGAAACTGGACATAAGTTCAGTACAGCAGGAGAAGAGGTCTGGACAGAAGGTTGTCAATCCCATGAGAAATATCTCATGTTGAGCAAGGGAAAACAAACAAATAAAAATGAGTGGGTACGTTATTAAGATTAGGAAATGGTGATCTAGTTTTCATCTATACATTAGCAAATCTGTCATGCTAAGAGTGAAAGTTAACCACATGAAGAGTCACCATCAGTTCTTAGGACCCAGCACACTGCTGGCCAATTAGAAGAAGCTAAGATACTTTATTGATTCATTCTAAGAAAGCTTAAAGGTAGTGGTCACTGGTTCCTTTGTCACTGTTGAGTTGTCTTTCAGTTGTATCTAATTATTTGTGACCTCATTTGGGGTTTTCTTGACAGAGACACTGGAGTGATACGGCATTCCCTTCTTTAGCTCATTTTACAGATGAGGAAACTGAGACAAATAGGGTTAAGTGACTGGCCCATGGTCACACACTTAGTAACTGTCTGAGGCCAGATTTGAACTCAGGAAGAGGAGTCTTCCTGACTCCAGGCTGGACACTCCATCCACTTTGTCACCTAGCTGCCCTCTTTCTTGGTAACCCACTATTGTATCCTGGGATGGCCAACTATGCCAGATATACTATCCCTCTGTGTAACTTCCTCCTTTTCCTATTTCTCCTGGCTGGCAGCATGACAGTCTCTGTGGTCACAGCTGTTTGCTGTCTACTCCCTCAATAATAATAAGGTTTAAAAGTGATTTAGAAATTGAGGGCCACCAACTGCTTTAGATAATTCTTTATGAACCATGAATGTATTCAGTTTGAGTAGAGAATGTTTTCTAGCCCTCCCACCAGACCATCCAACCAAGAGAATTAGGCAACATCCAGGAAAAGAGGATGAGAGAGGAGAGCCCAGTCCAGTTACTGACTGCTCATGAGAAGCCTGGAAGGGGGCTGAGGCGAATGCCAGATAAAAGTACCAGTCACACTGGAGTCCACGTTTTTGAGAGCCTCCCCTCCACCCCCCTGAGGTGTTCTTCTGGTGCCTCACCTTAGTGATGACCCTGGCTTCTTTGAGGCTACCAGTGGATCTCAAGTTCTGACAAGCCACAATAAGTTAGAAAGAATCTAAGAACAGAGCTGGTGACAGACTCTTGGCCAAGGATCAGAGATCCTCATCACCAGCAGGTTGGCCACCAGGCAACAAATGTACTTTTGGCAATAGCAAATCATAAAACTTTCTCTGCTTTTTATCAGTGGAGAAATTATGCACAAGGATTTTGTGAATTAATATTAAGCCCAATTTTCTAAGCCCTATGGTATAAAAGGACTCCATTTGCAAAAAAAAAAAAAAGGTAGAACTGAATCTCTTTGTACACTTTGGTCTATTAGACCAAGTGTCTGGTGTTTATGTAATTGTTTATGCTATATGGGAAATGACTGTTTTTTTATGGTTGGTGGGAAAAAAATCTGTTTTACCTTGATTGTGAAAATAATAGCATAGGCAAAACAAGCAAAACCAGACCCACACAGAATAGGCATTAATTGCTTTATTGTTTTAGTCACCACCATTTCCTGGCACTTGTTAAGTCCTAAAGTTTACTACAAAATTAAAAGGGGTGGCCAGGAAAGAACTGAAAATTTAGCAACACTCTTTCAAAGACTTCCTGGCAACCTCTCTGCTCTCACCTTGGCTGGCAGAACTGCTCATATAACATAAGAATTTGAAGAGATCTTAGAAGTCATATAGTCAAATCCTTTCCTTTTACAGAGGAGGAAACTGAGGGTCAGGGAGGTTTCAAATTTGGTGCCAAGAAAAGCTTCCTAACAATGAGTGCTACTCAGAAGTAAAATAGGCTGCTTCAGGAGGTAGAGGGGTTGTCCTTGCTGGGAAGTATCCAAGTAGAGGCTGTACAACCACATTTGAGGAGGCAGCTCAGTGGCCAGAGTGCTGGGCCTGGAGTCAGGAAGACCCGAGTTCAAATCTAGCCTCAGATAATCAGTATCCGTGCAACCCTGGGCAAATTACTTAGCTCTGTTTACCTCAGTTTCCTCATCTATAAAGTGTGCTGGAGAAGAAAATCGCAAACCACCCCAGTATCTTTGCCAAGAAGACTCTACTGAGGTCATGAAGAGTCAGACACGACTGTGTGACTGATTAACAACCACCATCACCAATTAGGTGTGTTGTAGAGGGAGTTGTATGTTATAGCATGAGTTGGACTGGATGACTGCTGCTAAATCCCTTCCAATGTTTGCATTCTATGATTTTTTTGAGGTTCAATGACTTGCCCCAAATCCTCTAGCTAGTTAATGGCAAGACTAGAACTATAACCTAGCTTTCCTTATTCAGTATTCTTTCTGGGTTATACTCTGTACCTTTTCAACCTGGCCAAGCAAGAACTAGGTCAGCTTGAAGAACTAGGCCACCATCTTCTAAGGGATTTCCACAGGGGCTGATGAATGCCTGAAATCTGATACTAGAGCTTCTCTTCCTTGTAGCTTAAGGTTTTGACCCCAGTTAAAATACCAATATCTTTAGGAGAGAACAATCTTTAAGATGAAACCAGCCATTTATACTTTACTGTGAATGAGGGAGCCTAAGATTAGATTTTAATAATGGGTAGGGAACTTGGGGAAAGAAGCCATTATAATACTGGCTGATTCTTCTACAGCGCCTTAAATCACTTTCTATCCTTATCTTCCATGATCATCTCTACAATTCTGTGGTGTAAAAACCACATAAAACAAAAACACAGGTGATCTGATGATTTTGGGAACAGAGAGAAGAAAAAAGAAATAAGGAGAAATTTGATATCTTCAACTTTGGATAGAACTATTAATCATATACATATTTGCCTAAAATATTCACCCAGAAATCCTATCCATGTTCTCCAATGGTCCTTTTTGGGGGATTTTTTTTCTAAATGTAAAAGATATTTTTCATTGATTGGAGGTCAGGAAAGGAAAAACAGAGCCACCCAAATTGGAAAAAATCAATAGGGTTCTGAGAATGATGTGATTCCTGCTAATTAGGAGTTGTGATATATGCTAACTGAAATCAAGGTTATACTGGTTTTCCATTCCCACTTTTCCATTCTCTCTCTCCTTTGATGTCATACTACTTTCTCACTATCTCCTCTATTAAAACTTACTCAGAGGAAAGGAACAGAAATCCCTCATTTATATTATAAAATGAAGCTGCTCCTGTGTTACCTACCTCTCCCCCAGGGAGTAGTTACAATTTAAGCCTTCTCTGACCCTCTCATTGTATGCTATGAATCAACAAAAGGCTTTGCCTAGTTAAAGGATTTCTGGCATCACTGAGAAAGGAAAGTATATTGAGGCACTGGGACCATTCCATTCAAGTACTCCTAAATGCCTATAGCACATGGCACTATGCTGGGATTTGGGGATACAAAGACTGTTCTCCCCCAGTATAAATTGTTTGTAGTAATCTTTGAACCAAATTTTCTTTGGCAACATGTTTAAGGTAAAAGGATGAAAGAAACAGTAAACTAAAAACCTAGGCCAGAAGGCCAGAAAAGGAAGATAAATCTATCTACTTTAGTGTAATGGAAATCTCTCTTAAGTACCAAATCTCATTTATTTATATACATTTGAAATATTCCTATTCCTTCTTTGAAAGGAATTGTTTATCTAAATTTATCAACTGGCTGAAGTCTCTAATAATGACAGATATCTGGCAAATTATTAGAGTCACTGTATTGTCAAGACCAGCTCTGAGTAAATAGCTTAACAAAATCATAATATGTCACTTAAATAGGCAGCATGGTGTGGTAGACAGAGAGGTGACCTGAAAACCAGAAAGACTTCTGTCAAGTCCTCCTCCCTCTGACATACACTGGACTGTGTGACCCTGGGCAAGTCACTTAACCTCTCAATGCCCTAGACAATGCTCAGACTATAAATTGCAGATGAGGTAAAGATCAGCATTATAAGATGGCATTTCTTTAGGACAATGAAATGACAATTCCATTCTCTGTCCCTAAATGGAACTTAAATACCTTTTGATGCTGCTTATAGGCACCAGTTAAATTAATACTTTAAGAAACCCCATTAGATTAAAAACAGAATTCACAAAACAATCTTTCAATGTGCTCAGATCATTCTTGGGTATCAACTGATATAGCAATACCTGTAGCATCCGCTGATAGGTACCGATGCCAATTGACACTATCAACACTTAGAGATCAAGGAAGCAAAACCTAGGTTTCTTTATTATGTGTTAACACAGGTCCAGAGTTCAAAAACTAGTGCTGAACCCAGACCAGAGCATTCATAAGGCTTCTATAACTTGCAATTACATTAGAGAGACAAAGGAATGACTTTTGCTTTCTGGCCTTCACAATGGAGACAGAATTTCACCCATTACCAGGGAAAGAAGAAACAACTTTTTACTGATATAAGTTTAAGAGAATTACTCAACACTAGGCTTGTGAGATTTGCATTTCAAGGCTACATTTGGAGGGTTTACAATGGGCTAATTGAGAGGGGAAGATTACATGCCAAAAGATAGCTACAGACCCTGAGCTTGGTTATAGATTCCTTCATGAACAAAGAGGGAGTAGTTGCCCAGGAAATTATAGGTGTCATATATTCCATTTACCTCTAACAGGTTTCTTATCTTAGATACAAAAAAGAGGAATGACTGATTTTTAACACATCTTAAGAAAGGCTCCAGTCAGCTAAGTGACATTCTCAGAAAAAGAGGAAATTTTGGAGCCCAAATAGTTAAGGTTAATAAAAGGAATCAAAAACTCTTATGATACATGATGGGGTGTGGTCCAAGCCGAGGTCCTCACCCCTTGACCCAAAGGGAATCTGGCTCCCCTTTGTCTACAGGCCCCAGCGCCTCATCTCCCTTTGAAAGCTTTAGCCTTACCTTTTAATCTTATTCATATGCACCTTTGCCCCTGGCCCTAAAAGAATCTGGCTCCCTTTTGTCTATGGGTACCAGAAAGGCCTTACTCTGGTCTCAGACAGTTCCTCATCGACTCCCCTTATCTCCCTTTGAAAGTCCTAGCCCCACCCTTTGATTTTGTGCAGATGCCTTTCAAACTTCTGCCTTCCTGTTCCCTCCATTAGCTATTCCCATTGTCTATTCAATCTCTCAGACCTTCCAATCAAGTTCTCACCTAGACCCTTTTCCCAGCTCCCTTCTCTGCCACTCAAAGTTACTTCAGTGTATAAAAATTCCACCCTGGCTCCCATTCAGAAACTGAGAACCTCATGCTCAAAAGGCTAAGACTTTCTCATGCCCAAAAGGCTAAGACTTTCTCATGCCCACTCGTCCTTACGGGCGTCACCTGGCCTATGCAAATTATCCCTAATAAACTTTTCCTCTGGCTTGAAGAAGATTTGAGTTGAATTCATTGAGGCAGGGTACCACGATCTTGGGGTTCCCAACAGAACCCCAAAAGTCCTAGACCTCTTCAATACAGTGTTAAGCTTTATCTCTTATAGGGATAAGAAAGGATGGAACCTTTGTCAATAGAATAATATTTCATTTGATATCCAGTGACGGTGATATCTTAACTCTGATTAACTTAAACTCTTTCACCCAGTTTCCATTCTGACAGGTGTCAATGGACAGAATAATGAACATAGAAGAGCTTTTTTTCTGTTTGAAATTGACTTGTGTATATATGAATCAAACTGTTGTGGCCATGGCCTCATTGGCATCATTCTAGAGCAGCTACACTAGGCAAAGCCCCAACAGCAAGGGGAGGGTCTCCATCCAAACTGTGTGATCACACGAGTTTGCTGACCACACCCAGAAAGATGTGGCCCAAGGCAGGGCAGGATATCTCCCACAACATAGGTTGGGCATAGCTTCAAAAATATCTAATGTCCTTAGATAAGTCTATTTATATTGATAAGCATGCAAACTATGTAAAGTCAGCAGATGAACTTCAGGAATCACAGTGTATTATCCTTGCAGAGTTGAAGGCAACTTTGAGGTCATCTGGTCTAACACCCTCATTTTTACAGATAAAAAAATGAGGCCAAAAATGATTATGCAACCCAGTGTTAACTGGCTGAGTAAAGTTGAACCCAGATATTCTCACTCCAAATCCAAGGAAACTTTATTTATATAATGGGAGTAACAGAATCATAATGGAAAAGCACAGCTCTCATAACAAAGTACCTTCATATAAAAATCCCAAAGTCCAATTTCAGCTTAACCATGCTTGCCATTGTGCACCTGGACTTCATTCAAATGTTTCCCTTTGTTTTTCTTTGTTATCACTTTTAAAAAGATGAGTTAAGAAATGACCCTGGGTATTTTTTTTTTAATTTCCTTTTGGTATTTTAAGACAGTCATCTCTCTAGTTCAGTCCCCAGAATGCCTTCCTGTTTTTCAAAGAGGAATAACTCTCTCTAACATTCTGTAACTTCCTCCTTTTTTCCTTAGACATATACTATTGTATTCATAGTTCATGTGCTCATTTGAATGAACACATCTTGTAAAAATAGACTAAACACATTCCTCCCCCACATAGTTTGCTAAACATACCCTAGATAAGTAGAAGACTCAGATAACACTCACCAAATTAATCTGTACAGTTTTTTCCCAGTGTTTTTCGTTGTTCACTCCAGCATTATTGACCAAAATATCCAATCTTCCAAAATGTTGAACTACTTTTCGAAAAGTATCTAATTCCAAGGGAAAAAAATAGAATATATTTCAGCTGTCTTCTTATCTTCTACATCAAACAGTTCTCAACAAATGCATTTTCAGATCTACACTGCTTTGGCAAAAGCTATTTTCCAGGTTCTGTTACAACATAATGGATTCTAGAAAAAGGAAGAATATAAATAACTCTTAGCTGCTTGTGCTTTCCAACAACTTCCTACATCAGCAAGGAATTAATTACTAGATCCCTATGACTTAGGTTAGAACAATATGAACCTATTATTGTATGATTATATTATTAACTATCAGCTGAAAAACACTGGTCATCAAATGTAACACTAAAAAAATTATCGTGTAATTCAGGTCAAAAACTGGAACAATCAAACTGATATTCTGATAACTACCGATACTAGTAAACAAAGTCAGAGCAAGTATTCTAAGGCAGTTTTCAAGTCTAAATAGAATTTGATTACTCTCAACCTACGAGTTGATACTTCTTTTTTCCTGCATGAAGTTAATGACCTGTATCAGAAGTGTTTGGGAAAGATGTAGCGAGAGGCAGGTTATAGCAACAATAGGTATTAGGAAATACATTATTGAATGAAACCACATAACCACTGGAGACCTTTGTGGGTTCCTTAAATCTTTCAAGAGACAAATATGATTGTTATAAATTTTAACAAATAAATAGACTAGTATAACCAAAAAGAACTATAATACTGCGCTCCCTACTCCCATTTATGGCAGTGATCTGAAGAGTAATAAAATTATTTCTTTCCCCTGGCATTCAAATCCTAATGCCCTCGCTTGCTGAAAATCAACCAACTGTAGACAAATCTTTGTTCAGTGGCATCTCACATGGTTCCCTATTTCTTATCTTCTGACTTCCCAAGCCTATATGTAAATAAGAGGTAGATCACATTTCAATTCACGTCCAGTATTTATTAGACATACTATGAGCTAGGGACCTTGCTGGATCCTGGGGATACAAAGACAAAAGTCTCAAGGATCTAGCATTCCTGGGAGTCGTGGAAAATTAATTGATTGGAAGAAAAGAAGTATAAACAAATTGGGAGGAAAAAGGAAAGGCATCTTTCTAAGGGCTTCAGAGTATCAATAATAGGTAGCATGTATATAGTTTTTTTAAAGTTTGCAGAACTCTTGTCTCATACGTTATCTCACTCTAATGTAGTTTTCTTATTTCTGATTCAGATAGCACTTGTGGTACATAGTAAGTGTGACTTTGCAATTTTATGTGCAGCTATTGGTTGCCAAGCAATAGTTACCAGTATATAGTACTGTAGTACTCTCTCTCTCTCTCTCTCTCTCTCTCTCTCTCTCTCTCTTTCTCTCTCTCTCTCTCTCTATATATATATATATATATATAATATATATATATATATATATATATATATATATATATATATATATTAAACACTTTACAAATATTATCTCATTTTAATCTCACAACAACCTTGGGAGACAGGTGCTATTATTATCCTCTTTTTATAGATAAGGAAACTGAGGCAGACAGAGTTAGACCTTAAAAGGATGGAAATCATATTGAAAGAGAAACACAGAACTTGGTATACTATAGGACCTAAGGTAGAATCCTGCCTCTGTCATTTATTCTCTGTGACCTTGAGCAAGTTACTTTCCCTCTTTGGGCCTCAGTTTCCACATCTGTAAAATGAAGGTATTGGATTAGATAGCCCTGAGGTTCTTTCTAACTCTAGACTTGTGAGTCTATAATTCTACTGAAAGACAGCAAGAGAACTAGATTTCAGACAGATTCTTGGTCACTTACTAGCTGTGTGACTTTGGACAAATCACAACTTTGGGTTTCAGTTTCTTTATTTATAACATAAAGTTATTTTTCTAAACAATTTTTGAAGTCCTGTCTAGCTTTAAAGCTTACAATAAAGTTGAAAGTAGCCACTTTATAAACTGTCCTGGGCAGCATTAAAAACAAAACAAAATCCCTTACATTATTATACTCTTTCAGTGGTCATTTTTTTGAGGGGGTCAGAAGGGGAAGCAGACTCCATGAAATGTTTTCCTTAGATAGAGATAAAAGGTTGATGTATCATCAACTCTCAAACATTTTACATGTAGCTTTACCCACGCCCAGGATAACTGCCCTCTTCTACTTAGCATACATTCTGGTCACCTCCCCTGCCCAACACCTATGCCCTGGGACTGGTAAACTAATTTTAAATATTGGCTCAGGTAAACCATAATTACAAGGAAAAGGTTCAAGACTATATATACCTTCTTAAAGTCAGGTCAAAATGTAATGCATTCTAAAGTCAGGTCAAATGGTTACATATTAACCACAATGCTGACTGTATTTACTGTATGCTAGTATACTGAGATATCTATTGCCTACCAGGACTCTGAATAAGCCAGCATCATTCAATGCCACAATGCCTAGGATGAGTAAGTGTTGTTTTTGATTTATACATTCATCTCATTTCGGTGTTGCCCTTGCCCTCCCCCTCCCCACCCCCAATCAAATCACTAGTTCCTTATTTCGTAACTTGTTAGCATTTTCAAAATACAACTCTAGGACTTCTTTAAAGCCACTTCCCCTTAGTATGTGAACAATCTCACTTATATCACAAGTTTTTCTCATTCTTTCATAACAGAATGGAACATCGTCTATTTTTATGCTGTCAGACAACTGACCAGCCTACCCCAGAATTTTGACAATAACAAAGGGAATAAAACATGGAAGCATGATGCTTTCCGTGACAAAATCCTCCCATGTTGTAAAGGGCACACTAGAAAACCCTCTCTTCTCTGTCACCACCAACCATGGAACTACAATTGATGCTACTTTGAGGCAAATAAAATTTGTTTTTCAAATCTTTCTTCTAGGGACCTCTTCACCCCTTTTCAATAAGTAATCCATTCCCTTTCATCAAGTCTTGGATTCTTGTAGGGCCTCCTCCTGGTGAGGCACTTGGTCCTGAACCTTTAACTCATCTCCATTAAAACCTTATCTCTAAGCCACATCCCTTTTAGTTCCCTGGATGGTTATTTAAATAGATGACTAACTCCTTGCAAATGTCCTAGCTTGCTAAACACATCCATTTTCTTGGATAACAGAATGTTTTAGTATAAAGTGGTTGGTTGGCTAGTGGGCGAGATGATTTTAAGCAGGTAAGGGACCTCCTAAAGCATGCTTACAGAGGTAGTTCCCTCGAATTATAAAGTGCCATAAAAATGTCAGCAGCTAAGAGTAACGACACAGATGGCTAACCCTGCTGGAGGTTTATGTAAGTCATCCTCAAAGTTGTTATTTGTGTTCCGTAAAACTTCTTGGGATAACAAGATGCACAAGCTTACTTTCTATTGTGTGAAGCACAGACTTCCTAATGTGTAAAGGGTTACCCTTCCAGATGTCAGCTCCTTAAGTCTTCATAAACTCTCTTTCATAGTCAAAATTTGTTCTCGTCTACTTATGATGAGTTAAATTCCATTTCTTAAAGTTTGTCTAAGTTATTTCCTAAATGCATCACAATTTTTAATTAGTAGGGAAAGTTATAGTCTACATATTCTGCTCTTTTAAAATTACATATATAATACATATATGTATATATACATAAATATATCTATCTACATGCACACATGTTATGTATATGTACATGTGTATATTACATATATCCCCTAATGGATTTTTGGTGTCAAATCTAGCCTGACAACATCTGTGTGATCCTGAGTAAGTTACTTAATCATTGGGACCCTGAATTCCTCAACTGTAAAATGAAGGAGTGGAGCAGAATGGATTAGATGGGCTTTGAGGTCCCTTTGACCCACATCTCTTCCTCTCCCTTATACAGTGGCAAATAAAAAGTTTCATTTCTGTTTATTGGCTTATAACTGTATTTCTTGCCCCCCCCAATTATCAGGCCTCCCAAGTCTTCATGTCTGCTTGGTGTATTTCAATTCAATATTGCCATTGACTTTTCACAAGTTGATTGACCTGTTTAAGTTGAGCTGACAGAAACAGGAAAGCTCGATAGATTTTTTTTTTCAGCACTGAGTTTGCAGTTATTAGCAAAAGACAAATGAAATAAATGCAACAATGAAAGAGCCAGAGAATGTCTGGTTCAAAGTACATTGCATGCAACTGACAACGATCCTTGAACTCATATTCTAAACATATGGGGGGGGGAGAAACAACATTTGCATCCTCCCTTAATTCCGCATTAAATGTTTTGGAGCTTTCCTAAGAAATTCGTTTGACGGTTCCTCTAGAATCTAGAGCCATATGGGATCACCGCCCACAGTTTAAGAAGCGCTGAAGGGGTCGTGAGTGGAAAAAAGTTTAAAGAAGCCCTGCTCTAGATTCCTCTAACTTAAAAAGTATCACTGAGATTTCAGTCCTTTAGACTTACTGGGCAAGGACAACAAAAACACATGCACAAAATTCTGCAATACACAAGTTTCTGAAACAAAGAAAAAGAACTTGTCTATGTTCTTTGCTTTTCCTTTGTAATGTAACTATTGATCAGAACTTCTTTGGTGGAAGAGGCTCAGGCTTCAAAGCTTTATCTGCTGCTGATCAGCAGTGGGCTGAACTCCAGGAGGCTGCTAAATTGCACACACGTTGGCTCAGTAACACCGTCCTGGCTCCAGGTCGTGGCTGATCATGATTGCCTTTCTTGTTGACAGATTCATTGCCCTCCGCATCGCACACCTCAATCCCCAGCCTTCCTTTACCTCTCAGTTGTTCCTGGTCTGCTACATCACATTGAAGAAACAGCGTCTTTTGAGGCTCGAATAGCTCGTCCAGGGCAGCTTTACATTTTTCACCTGCTTCCAGATTTAGATCCACCAGTGCTACCTGTTGAGAACATAGAGTGTATGTGTGTGTGTGTGTGTGTGTGTGTGTGTGTGTGTTGGGGGGGCAGTTTATGACGCGAGCAGATAAACAGCAGAAGGGAAGGTGTCAGGGGCACAAACTTAGGAGTTCAATTCTGGAAGGTAATCACAAGCTCTCTGCCCCTACAAACACTAAAGCTTCCAACCCAAAGTAAGGGAATCCCCGCCTGGGACTAATAGATAACATTAAGAGAGCGCTTTTAAGTTTGCAAAATGCTTTGAGGAAAGACTATCTCTTTCGAATCGTTCTCGGTTGCACCCTGGGGCAACCGCGTGGCAAAGAGTGAGGGGAGGCAGTGTGTGATGGTGGTACTTGTCCGTGAGGACCAAAAACGGGTATGACTTGTCTGTCCTGATCACTCCATTGCCTCTTAGACCTTCAGTTTTCCCTTCTTTCCCTCCGGCCCCGAGACCTCCAGTTTTCCCCAGCTGCCCCTCTAGTCCCCCGGACCCTCATTTTCTCCATCTTGCTTCACCCTCCCTCCAGTTTCTCCATTGCGCTTCCCTAGACCCCTCTTGCTCCGCTCACCTTGGCGCCTTTGTGCAGAAGCTCCTCAACGAAGGCTTTCCCTATGCCCTGCGCTGCTCCCGTCACTAGCGCCACTTTGCCATTCACGTGCATGGTGCCCAGCTTCCCTGCAGAGGCGGTGAGACTGTGAGCTCGGTGGGCAAGCTCCGAATCTCCTTCCCCCTCTCTGAGTTTACAGAGCTTTTTATTATGCTCTATAGCCAGTGGGCGGAGATGAAACTGTCAAACCCCTCGTCCCGAGAAATCTGCATCTGTGTCACCTGCCCTGGAGCGCGCTGGGACTCGGCTAAGCGACTCCGGTGAATTCTCTCCTGTCTTCCTGCTTTGTTCTTTGCCAGTCTGTGCGCCAGTCTCTCCTCTGACTAACTAACTGCACAGCTGTCTGCAGGGTTGACAGCGGAGAAGTCTGGCCGGGGAGGAGAAAGAGGAGGAGGAAGAGGGGTGTGTGTGTGTGTGTGTGTGTGTGTGTGTGTGTGTGTGTGTGTGTGTGTGTACTTGCTATGCCTTGATAACCATCACCAATAAAAGGATGGCAATTGGGAGCCCTGGGCCCTTGGAGTATTCACTAGAAAAGGATCTTTAGGGTACCCCTGCTATTCTCGGTTTCCCAGAAGTGATCATTTTTGTTGGATTTCCACTTAGAACTAGGCAAATAACCTTGTAAGTTTTCTTCTCCTTGGCCAGTGAAGGGCGTACACAGCTCTCTTCCACTGACATGGAAGGGTTTCTGTTTTTAGTAAACGCTTTTTCAGAGATTTAAAACCAGGCATGAAGTGTGAAGTGAAGTGTGATCCAACTGTGTAACCTGGAATCATATTCCTCTAACCCTTAGATCCAAAATGTGATCCAATTGTGTAATCTGGAAGCACATTCCTCTCACCCTTAGATCCAAAAACACTGTTGGAAACCTGTGGTCATTCTAGATTCAAAGTGTTATCAATTACATGCCACCTAGAGGTGTCTTTCAGAGAATACAGTCGGGAAATATGACAACACCTGGAAGGGTCTCAGAATTGTAAAAGTTACTATTTGGAATCCAGTTCCTGTTTATTGAACCTCCCTAGCTGGAGGGGATATTAAGAACTGGAAGAGGTCCCTGTCCTGAAGTTGGAGAGATAAGATATGCATGAAAAAATTAGAGCTAGTACACAGAGCACTTACTTAATCAATGAATTAGTCCACAGGAATTTTTAAGCACCTGCTATGTGCTAGGTGCTGATGCAATAAAAACAATAGATGAAACTATCTCCACCCATAAGGAGTTTAAGTTAAATAGAGCCATACTAGGATGGCTTATTGCAGAAATTCTTAAATGGAGATCTATCAAGTTGTTTTTCATTGTTTGTTTAATATTTTGACAACTATTTCCTTTATTCTTTTTAAAAATAAATTTTATATTGATAGCTTCAATTCTGATATTGAATAGCTATCTTCATACTTTGTTTTTTACATTGCCAAAATCTCTCCTGTATTCCCTGAGATAATTGCATTTTAATATAATTGGTTTCATTTGCAACCCTGTGTATTTTCTGCATTTAAAACCATTATTTTGAGGAGCTCATAAGTTTTGCCAAAGAGGTCCATGATACAAAAAAAGATTAAGAACCCTTGGCTTATTGGAAGATTCAACAATCATTTATTAAGCACCTAGTATCTGGGAGACACAGTGCTGGGGATACATACAGTGTGCCAGATACTCTTGTGCTATGTATCAGGCAAGGGTCTGTGGATACAAAAACAAAGCAATTAAATAGTCCCTGACCTCAAGGAGCTTGCTTACATCTTCTTTAAAAAGTCAATAGGATTTAGCTGATGCTGGCATTTCAGTTGGAGGAAACAGGATGCTGGGACGTTGAACTGACTACAATGAAAGATAGCTTAGTTTTTTTAGGGGAATACAGGGTTGAAGAGATGGAGTCAGACCTTGATTACCAGATAACGGAATTTGGTCACAACTGGTGGCAAGTGGGAAGATGAAGGAGGTTCTACTAGGAAAGCTCTTCTGGTGGTTTTCTACAGGATGAATTAGAAGAAA
This sequence comes from Phascolarctos cinereus, assembly GCF_003287225.1. Classification (NCBI taxonomy): domain Eukaryota; kingdom Metazoa; phylum Chordata; class Mammalia; order Diprotodontia; family Phascolarctidae; genus Phascolarctos; species Phascolarctos cinereus. The sequence goes on along the minus strand of NW_027556402.1, from coordinate 78,841,507 downwards.
AAAAAATGGATGTAGGCAGGCTAGCTAGTGCAGTAGTTCACCCATAAAGTGGTGGCCTAGGATGATGGTGGTATGGAGGTGATGAATTGAAGATACTTTGAAGGAAATACTGGCAGGATTTAATTACTGACTAAATGTAGGAATGAAGGTGAGAGAGTGGAAGAGGATTCCAGTTTTCAGGGCTAGGTAACTGGAAACCATTGCTGGAAACTGGAAAGGTAGTTGGTTTAAGTTGGAATGTGTTGTTTTGGATATGTTAGTGGCATATCTGAGATGGCAGCAGAACATTAAAATGTTGGACTGGAGGTAAGATGAAATGTCATGGCTGGAGATATAGGATTTGGACGCAAAAAGGAACATAGATCATTTACTTCAATTACCTTTTGTTATGGAAAAGGAAACAGACCCAGAAAAATTGAACGGCAATTAGAAGAGATGAAATTTGAAAACAGGTCCTCTGAAAATTTAGTATTCTTCCCAGGATATGATTGTGCCTTAAAATGGAGATGAGGATAAATATAGAGAAGGGACTTTTTGAGCCAGAGAACCTAGGCTTTAAGCGTAGCTATGTTTACTTATTACTGGAATGACCTGAAAATCAATTAACCACTCTGGGTTTCATACCCACATTTATAAAATGAGGCAGATCAACTATGTGATTTCTGAGATTCTTTCCATTTTAAAGAAGTGATTTATCAAATTACTCCTGTGATTTGAGTACCAGGGCTGTGAAGGTGATAGTTATAGATTTGAGAGTAGGTGAAAGAGGAGCGTTAACTCTGTAGTAACTGGGTGCCTTCTTACCTTTCCAGTCTTCTTACATTTGATTCATCTCCACTTAACTCCCTGATCCAGCTACATTGCCCTACTTGCTCCTCATCTCTGCCATCTATTTCTACTGGCTCTGCCTCTTGTTTAGAATTCTCTCTCCCCATCTCTGCCTCCTGGCTTTCTTCAAATCTTAGTTCAAATTTTCCTTTTGCAAGAAGCCTTTATTTCCTTCTCCCCCTTAATGTTAGTGACTTCTTTCTAAGATTACCTTTCCTCTGTTCCCTGTGTATCTTGTTAGTATATGGTTGTTTGTAAAACCTTTCCCTATTAGAAGATGAGTTCCTTCAGGGCAAAGACTGTGCTTTTGTCTTTCTTTGTCTCCCCAGTACTTAGCACAGTGCCTGATATGTAGCAAGCACATAATAAATGCTTGTTAACTGGAATGTTTGTTAACCAGAGGTTTGTAGGAAGAGAACCTTGGAGAATCTAATCAGAAGTCAGAAGGAAAAAGAGGAACCTGCACAGGAGATAAAGATAATTACAGTATGGTCTTCCAGCAGCAAATAAATAAATAAATAAATGAATAAACAAACAAACAAATAAATAAACAAATAAGAAAGTATAGTGTCATGATAGCCAAAGCAGATGAGTTTCAGGAATGAGATCAGATACCACAGAGTTCAAAAAGCATTAGTTCAGAGAAAACACCATTGATTTGACTAGATTGTTGGTGACTTTGTGAGAGCAGCTTTGATAGAATAGCAAGGACAGAAACTTTGTTTTTAGCAGGTTAAAAAGTATTAATAAAGAGAAAATTATAAGATGATCGATTTAGAGCTGGAAGAGACCTTCAGAGGTCAATAATTCCAATTCACTCATTTTACAGACGAAGAAACTCAAATTTGGAGAGATTAAATGAGCTGCCCAGGGTTATACAGCAAGTGAGTGCAGAATGCACAGTCAAGGGGCAGCTATGTGGCACAGGGGATAGAGCACCAGCCCTGGAGTCAAGAGGACCTGAGTTCAAATCTGGCCTCAGACACATGACACTCACTAGCTGTGTGACTCTGGGCAAGTCACTTAACCCCAATTGCCTCACCAAAGAAAAAAAAATTCACACTCAGGTCTTCCTGATTCCAAGGCCAGTATTCTGTCCACTATTCCACATAGCCACTCAGAATGAAACAAAAATGGTAGTTGTGGCTATAGGCAACTTGCACAAGAAGTGGGGGGGTAAAGGACTGATAAAAGAGTGTGTTGTAACTAACAGAATGTTATTTTAAGATAGGGATCGAGACTAGATCTGGGATTTTATTGCTATAGGAACTTTCAGATTGGGATACTTCCTCAAATAAGTGAAGTCAGCAGCTTCCTCTTTAACTTGCAGTAATAGAGGATTGCCTAGGGTAGTGACTTGCCCATGGAAATGCTATATGGTAAAAGTGATATTTGAACTGAGCTCTTTTGGACAATGCCAGTCCTCTAACCATTACATAACACAAACTCTCAGCTATCTAGCTTATTTTCTCAGACAGAGAAGACCACCAAAAACAAACAAATAAATTAAATAAATAAATAAATGAATGAATAAATGAGTGAGCAAATAAATAAACACACGAGCAAACAAACAAATAAATAAATGAAGAGAAATGATGACAAGGAGATCAAAGATATCAGAGGACTCTTTTTAATAAATGCAATCTAAAGCTAACAAAGGGCATGTTTTACTCCATCCTTGGAGGATCGCGGAGAGGCAGGGGCTGTTGAGAAATTATTACAGTTGCTGAAGTTTCTCAGATATTTTCAAACACAGATGTTCCTTTTGTGTGTGTGTGTGTGTGTGTGTGCGTTTCCCCCATAATGATTGTTGACAGCTCATAGTCCCACAAGTGTTGTGTTTTTATTTATTTATTTATTTTTGGAGGCAATTGGGGTTAAATAATTTACTTATGGTCATATAGCTAGTAAGTGTTGGAGGTCAGATTTGAACCCAGGTCTGTGCTCTGGCCACTGCACCACCTAGCTACCCCCCATTCCCCATAGTGTTTTAATGTTTAAAACGCTTCCCCTACCCCCCCCCCTTCTTATCACAGTCCTATGTAATAGGGAGCTACATGTTTGATTATCTGCATTTTATAGATGAGAAATCTGAGATTTACAGAGGTTGAATGATTCTGGTTCTAAATGTGTGGTCCTACAATCATGATGCTAGAAAGTATTTCAGAAGGTAAGATGTTGATTTCTATTGATTTCAAGTCTAATGCTATTTCCTCTCTACCTTGCTGCCTTTCCAAATGAATAATAATAGCTTCCAATTACACAGTTGTTTAGTCAATAAGAATTGGAGAAATTCTGTACTGGTACGTTAAAGTCTGTTCCTCTCCAAAGTATGCTATCATTCCTTATCACTTCTGTGATAATAAAATCTAAAGTATTTGGCATTTGCTCCATGTCCATAGGGGTTTGCATGTTATGTAGCCTAAAGCTATAAAAGTTAGAAGTTACTCATCCGGTAGATATACACCATCCACTCCCCAGCTGCTTTTGATACATATCTTACTGTTTCTACTTGCAAAGATTTATTTGGCGTTCAAATGCAGGCTGTGTTTAAAGTCCTTCCTTCATAGTGACTCAGTACTAACTCCACTGCAGTGACGTCAAAATGGGTGTTAATCCTCACAAAATTAAAAACAAATTCAGTAGGTTGGTTATTTAGCTGAAAAAGAATTTCTGGTAAAACCCAAGCAACAATTTCGGGGGACGAGGAAGAAGGGGATGGTTGTCTGCCTCACTCAGGTGCTCACATTATTGAAACCACAAATACATTGAAATTTTTGAATAGAGGCATTTGACAAAAATCCACTTAAATGTTATAAATATTTTTGTAAAACATTTAAAAATATTACATATTTTAAATGCTTTTACATTTTATATGTGCATTAAGAGGTAATATAGCTTAGTGGATAGAGCTAGGAAGATCTGACTTCAAGCTTCCATTCTGTCACACACTGACTGTGTTGCCCTAGGCAAGTCACTTAACCTCTCACTGCTCTAGGCAACTCTCTTAAGACTGTAAATTGCAGAGAATGTGCTGGTCTCCATTGGTAATCAGTGATCCCCATACCAGTGGGAATCACGGGTAGTCTCAAGCATATGTAGGTCAACACAGAATTAAGTTTTTGAGGGGGTATAATTAGTTGGAAGAGACCTTAAAGGTTTTCTGGTACAAACCTCTTGTTCTGCAAATGAAGAAACCGAGACCTAGAGAGCCTAAGTGTGGTACATTTCAAGAGTTTTTTCCCCAGATATATGCCTCATCTGATGTTTTACCTAAGAAATCTGACTCTTTTAGAGAATAAATTAAGACAGTTAGATGGCATGGTGAATAGAATGTTGTGCCTGGGGTCAGGAAGACAGCTTCCTCAGTTCAAATATGGCCTCAGACACTTACTAGTTTTGTGACCCTGGGCAAGTCACTTAACCCTATTTGCCTCAGTTTCCCTATTTGTAAAATGGGCTGGGGAAGGAAATGGAAAACCACTCTAGTATCTTTGTCAAGAAAACTTCAAATGTGTCACAAAGAGTCAGACATGTCTGAAAAACAACGGACAGAGAAGAATTAACTTGACACTTTAGGCATCACCTTATTAGCATGTTCATTCATACTTTCCTGAGGGAAGTGTAGGCTTTTCTTGTGGGACATCAATGAGGAAGGGAATGATATTCTTTCTAAATGAGTGGAAGTGAAGATCTTAGGCTCTTAGATCAGTATTTGTTAATAATAGCATTGATTTTTTTTAAAATTTGTAGACCTGTGATTTCATTGGTGCAGAGGATTAGTCCCAAGGAAATTCTTTCCACCAGTGCAACTTATTGCTCGAGAGAATTGCTTGGGTGCATTGGAAATTAGATTGTCAGTCACTATACAAAAGAGTGTTTTTAAAGTCCCAAATATTTCTTTTTTGTCAATATACATTTATTTACTTTCTCTGTTTTGCACTTAATAGTATATTATTATTTTTCTGATTACATGTAAAGATAATTTTCAACCTTCATTTTTGTAAGATGTTTAGCTCCAAATTTTTCTCCCTCCTTTCCCTCCTCCCTCGCCAAGACAGCAAGCAATCTGATATAGGTTATACATGTACAATCTTGTTAAACATATTTCCACATTAGTCATGTTGTGAAAGAAGAATCCGAATAAAAGGGAAAAACCATGAGAAAGAAAAAATTTTAAAAAAGTGAAAATAGTATGCTTTGATCTGTATTCAAACTCCATAGTTTTTTCCCTGGATAGGGACAGTATTTTCCATCATGAGTCTTTTGGAATTGTCTTGGATCATTGTATTGTGGAGAAGAACTAAGTCTATCATAGAAGATCATCATACAGTGTTGCTGTTACTGTGTACAAAGTTATCCTGGTTCTGCTCACTTCACTTAGCATCAGTTCATGTAAGTCTTTCCAGGTTTTTCTGAAATCTACCTGCTTATCATTTCTTACAGAACAATACTATTCAATTACAGTCATATATTACAACTTGATCAGCCATTCCCCAAATAATGGGCATCCCCTCAATTTCCCTTTCTTTTCTACCACAAAAAGAGCTGCTATAAATATGTTTGTACATGTGGGTCCTTTTTCCATTTTTATGATCTCTTTGGGATACAGATCTAGTAGTGGTATTGCTGGATCAAAGGGTATGCACAGTGTCATAGCCATTTGGGCATAATTTCAAATTGCTCTCCAGAATGGTTGGATCAGTTCACAACTCTACCAGTGATCCAATTTTCCCATAATGTATAGTGTTCCTAATTTCTCCAACATTTATCATTTTCCATTTCTATCATGTTAGCCAATCTTATAAGTGTGAGGTGGTACATTAGAGCTGTTTTAATTTGTATTTCTCTAATCAATAGTGATTTAGAGTACTTTTTTCATATGATTATAGATAGCCTTAACTTCTTCATCTGCAAGCTGACTGTTCATATCCTTTGACCATTTATTAATTGGGGAATGACATTCTTATAAATTTGACTCAGTTCTCTATATATTTTAGAAATGAGGCCTTTATCAGAGACAGTGGCTACAAAATTTTTTTCCCAGGTTTCTGCTTTCCTTCTAATTTTGGTTGCATTGGTTTTGTTTGTGTGAAACTTTTTAAATTTAATAATCAAAATTATCCATTTTGGAAGTAGACTCAAATATTTCATATTGTCTATATTTATTTTAAATGGGATTTCTCTTTCTATCTCTTGCTGATGGATTTTGTTGGCAATATATAGAAATGCTGATGATATATGTGGGTTTGTTTTATATCCTACAACTTGGCTTAAGTTACTGTTTAAAGTAGTTTTTTTAGTTGATTCTCTAGGATTCTGTAAGTATACCATCATATCATCTGCAAAGAGTGATAATTTTGTTTCCTCGTTGTCTATTCTAATTCCTTCAATTTCTTTTTCTGCTCTTATTTCTAAAATTAACATTTCTAGTATAATATTGAGTAACAGTATTGATAATGGACATCCTTATTTTATCTCTGATCTTATTGGGAATGCTTTTAGCTTATCCCCATTACATATAATGCTTAATGATGGTTTTAGATAGATAACTGCTTCTTCTTTTAAGGAAAGCAACATTTATTCCCATGCTCTCTAGTAGGAATGGGTGCTGTATTTTGTCAAAAGCTTTTCCTGCATCTATTGAGATAATCATATGACTTCTGTTAGCTTTGTTATTAATATGGTCCATTATGCTGATAATTTCCCAATATTGAACCTGCCCTGCATTCCTCATATAAACCCTACATGGTCGTAGTACATTATCCTTGTGATAAATTGTTGTAATCTCTTTGCTACTATTTTATTTATTTATTTATTCATTCATCCATTTATTTACTTACTTATTTACTTATTTATTTATTTATTTATTTTTGCATATTCTTTAGGGAAATTGGTTTATAATTTTCTTTCTCTCTTTTGGCTCTTCTGGCTTAGGTATCACTGCTATATTTTGTCATGAAAGGAATTTGTGTCAGAAAAGGGCTCCTTTGACTATTTTTTCAAATAGTTTATATAGTATTGGAATTAATTGTTCTTTAAATGTTTGGTGAGATTCACTTATAAATCCATCTGACCCAGTAGATTTTTTCTTAGGGAGTTCATTGATGGCTTGCTCAGTTTCTTTTTCTAAAATGGGAATATTTAAGTATTTTATTTACTCTTCCGTTAATCTGGGCAATTTGTATTTTAGTAAATATTTATCCATTTCACCTAGACTGTCAGATTTATAGGCATACAGTTGGGCAAATAGTTCCTAATTATTGTTTTAATTTCCTCTTCATTAGTGATAGATTAATTCACTCTTTTGTTTTTGATGCTGGTAATTTGGTTTTCTTTCTTTTTTTAAAAAATCAAATTAACCAAAGGATTACTACTTTATTGGTTTTTCCATAAGGCTGGGTCTTAGTTTTGTTTATTAGTTCTATAGTTTTTTACTTTCAATTTTATTAATCTCTCCTTTGATTCTCAGAATTTCTAACTTGGTATTTAATTGGGGATTTTTAATTTGTTCTTTTTCTAGCTTTTTTAGTTGCATGCCCAATTCATTATTTTCTTCTTTCCCTATTTTATTCATGTAAGCATTTAGAGATATAAAATTTCCCCTAAGAACTGCTTTAGCTGCATCCTGTAAGTTTTGGTATGTTATCTCATTATTGTCATTCTCTTTGATGAAATTACTGATTTTTTTCACTATTTGTTGTTTGACCCACTCATTCTTCAGGATTAGATTATTTAGTTTCCAATTACTTTTTAGTCATCAAAGACTAAATTTTGTATCTCTAAATGCTGAGTGTGTAGGTTATTCCTTCTTTTAGCCAAATCCGATGACAGTAAGGCTCAAACAATGTTCACCCTCTTCCTTCTTTCCTTCTACTTCAATGGGTCTTTTGTGATGTAATTCAGCCTCCCCCTTCTCTTTTCCCAGTACAATCCTTTCTTACCCCTTAATTTTTATATCATCACATCAAAGTCAACTTATACCTATACCCTCTGTCTATGCATACTCCTTCTAACTGTCATAATAGAGATACAAGAGTTACTAGTATCATCTTCCTGTATAGGGATGTAAACAGTTTGATATTATTGAATAACATGTTTTTTCTCTCCTGTTTACATTTTTACATTTCTCTTGACTCTTGTGTTTGAACATTGAATTTTCTGTTCAGCTCTGGTCTTTTCATCAAGGAAGTGTGAAAGTCCCCTATTTTATTGAATGTTCATTTTTTTTCACCTGAAAGATTATGCTCAATTTTGCTGGTTGATTCTTGGGTGTAATCCAAGTTCCTTTGCCTTCTGGAATGTCATATTCCATGTTCTTTAAAGTAGAAGCTGCTGAGTCCTGTGTAATTCTGACTGTGGCTCCTTGATATTTGAATTGTTTCTTCCTGGTTGCTTGCAGTATTTTCTTCTTGACCTGATAATTCTGATTTTTGGCTACAATATTCCTTGGAATTTTCACTTTGGGATCTCTTTTAGGAGGTAATAACTGGATTCTTTCAAAGATTATTTTACCCTGTGGTTCTAGGACAGTTTTCTGTGGTAATTTCTTAAAAGATGCTATTACGGCTTTTTCAGGTAGCCCAATAATTCCTAAATTATTTCTCCTGTATCTATTTTCCTGGTTAGTTGTTTTTCCAAAGATGTATTTTACATTTTCTTCTATTTTTTCATTCTTTTGATTTTGTTGGGCTAATGTTTGATGTCTCTGGAGTCATTAGCTTCCACTTGCCCAATTCTAATTTTGAAGGAATTATTTTCTTCAGTTAGCTTTTGTACCTGCTTTTCCATTTGGCCAATTCTACTTTTAAGAGTGGATTTCTTCAGTCAATTTTTGTCCTTCCTTTTCCAAGCTATTGACTCTCTCTTGCATACCTCTTATTTCTTTTCCCAGTTTTTCTTCTACCTCTTTTATTTGACTTTAAAATCCTTCTTGAGCTCTTTCAAGAAGGCTTTTTGGGCTTGAGACCAATTCATATTCCCCTTTTGGGTTTCAGATGTAGGTATATTGACAATGTTGTCCACTTCTGGGTTTGTATTTTGATCTTCCCTGTCACCATAAAAGCTCTCTGTGGTCAAGGTACTTTTTAGCTTTTTGCTCATGTTCTTTGCCTATTTCTTGGCTTTTAAAGTTGAGCTGTACTGCTGCAGCTCTGGGGCACTGTCCCAAGCTTCTTGTGCTGGGGCCCAGGGGCCTGGTTACTAGCTTTGTGCCCTGGGGCCTCAGGTACTGGTGGTTTGCCTGCTATGCTGGGGTGGCCCAGACATTGTGTCTGTTGTGCCAGAGCTCCAGGACTGGTGATTGTCCTTCTGAGATGGGGCTGGAGGCCTCATAGCTGGCCTATTGTTTCACTAGCCTGCTGAGCCAGGACTGAGGAGCCTCAGTTGCGGCTCTGTGCTGTGGCTGAGAGCCTCCTGCTGACTTGCTCAGATACCATCTGGACTGGGCTACCCTGCCCCTTTACCCAAGTGAGACAGACTTTTCCTGAGGTCCTTCTAAGTTACCTTAAGCTGGAAAATTGTTTCACTCTGTCTTCCTTGTGGTTCCTGTCGCCGCAGAATCTGTTTAGAGTCTTGATTTAATGTTTTCTAGGGAAACTAGGGAGAGCTCAGACAACTTCCTGGCTTCTCTCAGCCATCTTGGCTCTGCCTACCCAAATATTTCTAGCTATTGAAGTTTTATGGTTCTCTTTTAGCACTAAATATATGCTAAATTCCTTCACTTACTCAGTACTCAAACTTCATGCACAGTTGTTTTAATTTTTTAATGTAAACCCATAGTAAACTGGTCACTACAAGGCAGTGAAATTCTCAGTAAACCAAAAAAAGCCTTTGCACATTATCTAAAATGTCTTGCTCAGACAAGGTTATTGAATAAATAGAACAGACTAGAGAAATGTGAAATTAGATCCTAGTTAGCAAGTTAGCTTGAGGAGGCATTTTAAACAGTTTAAGTTTGGGGTTCAGAGGAATATGAGAGAGTTGGGAAAGCATAGAAAAGCAGGTGACAGAGGGCTGATGTCAGAAGGAAGGGTGACATCATGTCTCATGGTTGCTCTCTATTAGGCCTGGGTGAGACAATCTTTCCTGTTTGTTGGCCATAGAGATTAATTAGTACTTCAAAATTAACTTTCTCAGCAAAAGCCTTTCTCAGGCTAGCAATGCCTCTGCCCATGGCCTGTTTAATTGTTGAACAGAAATTCTTCCTGGGATTTCATCTTGAGGAAATACCCATGGCAGCTATATTTACTTAAAACCTGATGCACCCATGATTCCCTGGACTACATTTTCATTGCTGCCTCAGTAGTTTTCTTACTGGCAATGCCTCTACCTTTTCTGCTTCTTTCAATTGGCGAATTACTCACTGGAACCACCACTTGAAGAAACACTCATGTTAGCCTTTGAGGGGGCAGCTAGGTGGTACAGTGGATAGGGTGCCTGGCCTGGAGTCAGAAAGACTCCTCTTCATGAGTTCAAATCTGGCCTCAGACTGTTACTAGCTGTGTGACACCGGGCAAGTCACTTAATACTATTTATCTCAGTTTCCTCATCTGTAAAATGAGCTAGAGAAGGAAATGGCAAATCACTCTGGTGTCATTACCAAGAAAGCCACAAATGCAGTTACAAGAAGTTGGACACAACTGAGCAGCAACAAAGGTATTCATTGTCCCTATTTCCTCCTCTCCCCTCATCCCCACACACTTTTCAGCTCCATTTTATGTTATTTTCCCCCATTAGAGTATAAGTACCTTGAGGGCAGGCTTATATTTCTTTCTTCTTGTATTTGTATTCCCATTGTTTAGTACAGTACCTGGAACTTTAAAAGTAGTCAGTAAATGCTTTATCTAGTTACACTGAAGAGTCCTGGAGGGTCAGGATGAAGTCTGTAACTGGGATGTATATACTGAAATTTTCTAAGTCTGGAGCATATTCTCCCTGCGATCGTCTTAGTCTTAAGATGTAGAGACTTGGGGGCAGCTAGTTGGCGCAGTGGATAGATCACCGGCTCTGGAGTCAGGAGGTCCTGAGTTCAAAGCCAGCCTCAGACACATAACACTTACTAACTGTGTGAACCTGGGCAAGTCACTTAACCCCATTGCCTAACAACAACAACAACAACAAAAGATGTAAAGACTTAAGTTTTCCTATTTCCATTTTCAGTAAAACTCTCCTTCTTCTGCAAGTGCTTCATTGGCTCTACAGGCCTATTACATGGTTATCTATAACAAAATTAGAATATTCAGGAACAAAAAGAACAGGGATAAACTGTGTCATTAGGACACTGAGATAGGTCTTATTATATGGGGAGGCAGAGTGATGACAGGTAGATAGCCAGTGTGATCTGCTCATGCCTCAGAGATGTCTGGAGAAAACAGAAGGTATCCAGTGGAACCTCTCAACTTGCTGAAGGACTTTGATTGTGATCTGTGCTTGAGGGGCTTCTGAGAGGAAACTACCAAAGTGACCCAACCATTTGAGTACTAAGGAACCAGCTTCCTCACTTGAAAACTGAAATCTGACCTTCCCTTTATATGTAATTTTTACAAATTATACTTGTTTCTGTTGTCTGTAGCTTAAACATTTGATTTTTTTTTTTTTGGCAGTGGGGAGGAGGGCGAACTTTCTTTAACAATGAGGTTCTTTACCATGAGGGAAATAGAGAGCTGGCTGTAAGGATTGATTTGTTTGGTTTTTCAAATTGGATTCTTTGCATGACATGTATATAACATTTGTTCCATTACCCCATTTTTTTAAAAATGGAAATTAGTATTTTAGAATTTTTGACTGAACAATCTTTTTGCAACAGTATTGTGTCTCTTTTTTGTGTTTCACTATATGGCTATGGATAAGTCACTGGTACGTTCCTACTCAAGTCAGTTAACCTCTTAACACCCTGTGCAACTCTTTAAGACCATGAGGAATAGACAAATTGCTGAACTATAGACAAACTGAGGGAGTTTTCAGACGGGGAGTTAGTTACACCAGTGAAATCATAGGGTAAATCTTGCACTCCCCAACAACAACAAAAAACAAATTGGCACAAAGAAAGTTGTAATTCTTGAGAAAAGAGAAAGGTTGGACAATGCTTTTTGAAGCACAGTGGTAACTGGGAGATAGAGCCCACACTTCCTTAAATTTATATGCTCCCACATGCCATTCTAACTGAACAAAATGCAGATCACAGGCTTTCAAATGTCATTCCCATTTATTTTGTTCACAAGAGGCCTTCTGGAATTAGGTCAAGTCAGTCTCATCCATCCAGTTTTTACTCAGGTGTGTGTTTATGTAGAAATGTCTGCTGAGGTTGAAATAAAAGTTTAAATGTTCATCATTTGCATATGTAGCTCATGTGTCACTGTTGCTCTTAAGAATTTCTTGAGCTGATGACTGATACCGAAGCCTGCTTTGCCTCTTTGCCCCTGATGTCATTGCAGGACAGCCCTCTGAATTCTTTTACTTAAGACCTGGTGTGGAAACATATGTTATAATGTGTTGGGAACGTCTAAACAAAAGCACTCTGACCTTCGGCCAGGCGTCTGCCTTTGCACAAGCTCTTATAAACAATTTCCTGATTTACTTTGATGAATTCCTAGATTGTAAAATCCTTTCATGGGTTTCAGAATGTCAGGTTGTTTTTTTTTCCTTTCCCCATTGGTATTCATAGATTTCTAGAACTGGCAGGATGGAACTTTAGAGGTCATTAAGTCCAACTCACTTTTCTTTCACAATGTGTTAAAGTTAACAAAACATTGTTGCTGTTGTTGTTTGGTAATTTCAGTTGTAATTGATTCTTTGTGCCTCCATTTGGGGTTTTCTTGGCAAAAATACTGGAGTGGTTTGCCAATTCCTTCTCCAACTCATTTTACAGATGAGGAACTGAGGCAAACAGGGTGAAGTGACTTGCCCAGGGTCATACAGCTAGTAAGTGTCTGAGGCCTGATTTTAACTCAGAAAGATGAGTCTTCCTGACTACGGGCTGGGCACTCCATCCACTGTGCCATCTAGCCGCCTGGTATAAAACACTTTATTTATCTCATTTGAACTCATAATAATCCTGTGAGGTATTGTAATTTCTATTATCCTCTAATTATCCTATTATATATGACAAACGTGTCCAGAGAAATTAAAGGACTTGCCAGGGTCACATCGCTAACATGTGTCCAAGGTAGGATTTGAACCCACATCTTTCAGACTCCAAGTCCAGAGCTCTATTCATTTTGACATACTGCTTTTCCACATTGATAGTGGGAATTTCATTTTAGAAAGATAGAGAGGTTGAGAAGAGTAGTTAAATCAATACACTGCAAGTGAAAAGGAGGTAACAGAAATAGGGGTGAGTGGGGGGTATAGAACACCTCTTCTCCCAAGACTCAACCTACCCTGACAGTGGGTTCTTTTCCTTTGTGTTGGTTCAAATGGTTCCTGTGAGGAGAATATGTGGATATGTATTATCAGTACCAAGAGAGAATATTCTTACCTGTTAAGTGACTGGGTCACTTAGACTTGGAAGCTATTACTAAATTGTCTTTTTTTTTCAAAGTCTACCTGGAAAATCTTAGCATTTATCTTAGATTTCGTGATTCTCCTTTTATCCATCTACTAGCTATTCACAGAACTCATTCTCTTCAAATGGACTTAGAGAATTCTGTCAATGGTGAGCTGGAATATTTTCCTGTAGGGACAGCTAGGGGGCACAGTGTATAGAGTGCTGGCTCTGGAGTCAGGAGGACCTGAGTTCAAATGTGGCCTCAAGCTTTTGAGCTGTGTGATCCTAGCCAAGTTACTTAACCCTATTTTCCTCAATGTCTTCATTGTAAAATGAGCTGGGGAAGGAAATGAAAAAGCACTCCAGTATCTTTGCCAAGAAATGACTGAAATATTTTCCTGTTGAGTTTCAACTGGAAAGCATATCCATGTGGCCTAAAAACTCAAAGAAAAATGTAAAGAATACTGTACCACTCTAGCCTCAGCATACAAGGTGGAAAGAGTAATACGATGGTGCTCAATGGCATATAACGGATTGGAGTTAGTAATCTGGGCTCAATCCTGCCTTTAATCCCAACTACTTCTGTGACCTATTTATTTAACGTCTCTGGACCTACCTCAATTTTCTTTGATGAGGAGAGCAATGGATTGAGTTTCTTTCCACTTATTCTATCAAATTCTATCAGACTCTATCAAGAACTTATTCTAATGAAGAGTTTCCCAAACAACCTGATAAGATTACTTGGTGGGCCATTGTCTGAAGACAGTTGATCAGAATCAGTTAACTAGTAGTGATTGGCTGACTATGGCTCAGTTATGTTTCTTTATGGTCTATAAATAGTAAACTGGACTGATTCTCTGGGGCTCTTGGTTCCTGGCTACTTTTTTGCCTTTTCACTTGTACCTTCTTCCAGAGTATAGCACAGAAGGTCGCAGCACGAAGAATGATGCTCAAAAACCTCTTTGAGACAATGTCAGAAATGAAGAAATCTACAACTGATCAGAGGAAAATGTGTTAAAGTCATTCAGTTATGCCAAAAGATGGTGGGTAGGTTACAGAGCAGAAATGTCAGTATAAATAGAGGGCCAAGTAACAGACTGGATACTAAGGAAGGTATAAAAGGTCAACCAGAAGGCTGAAAAATTTTGCAAGGTAAAGCAAATGGTTTAACTCTTTGTACAGTGATGAAAACAGGCATCGATTTTGCTGTTTACTTGGATTTGTGCTCTCCTTATGATAGGGAATACAAACCCCAATACAAATCATAATGACAGAATTGGGAAATTAAAGATATTCTAAAGGTGATTCCTGCTTACTCATGGATTATATTAGATAACATTTGAGATTGCTTCTATTTCTGAGATATTATGAAATGGCCAAGAGAGGAGGTAGGAGGGGATAAATCAGATGCAATTGAGCTACACAAATTTATCACTCTCAGTGACCCCACATTATCTGTTCCTGGGATCTTGACAGGATATCTTCCCTTGGGGGCTGTGAAACGTGTTCCTAAGGTGATGGAAGAGAATCTGAGAATTACCTTACTAGCGATTTTGCCTAGCCTTCTCTGAATTACCACCATGTCATGACAGACTTGCCCTTCTAATAAACTACCTGCTCTGGGGGAAGTGTCAAACACAGACAACTAGAGCTGGAGGGATTCCTGAGGTGAGATTGGGGAGGAAGAAAATTCAGACACAGAACACAGTTACTCTTCTGGCTGTCTTCCCATGAATGACTGAACCCCTGGGCACACAGACAAAGGCCTATCTAGACAGCCGAGTTCCAGGGAACCTATACTCTGTAAACACACCTTTCTGGAGTTCTGGAGGCTTACAAGGGCCTTATCCTGAAGACAGCTAATTCTTTTGAAGAACAACTGAGTTTTGTCTAGCTTTTCACTACATTGAGAAGAGTAAATATTCAACCAGTCATTGTCTGGCCCAGTCTTACTTTATCATAGCTTCCCTTCTCTCCCCTCAATTCTTTTGGAACAGTTGGTCGGAAAGCATTTCACTTGTTCCATTGACTCCACTTGTTTTTTCTGATGATAGGGCTAACAGAATTATGTAAGCAAAAGAGCTCCAGCTTGTCATTCAGAAGGCCTGGGTTTGAGTCTAGCATCTGCCACTTGGTAGCTATGTGCTTTTCAGCAAGTAACTTCAGCTCTCCAAGGCTCAGTTACCTTCAATGAATCAAACATTTATTGTGTACCTACTGTGTGCCAAGCTAAGCACTGAGAATAAAAAGCTAAAGCAGAAAGAGTCCCTGCTCTCAAGGAGCTTATATCTAATCAAGAGATTTTATATTTATATGTATACACACACACACATACACATACACACATATATATACATGTATATATTTGTATGCTTGCATGCATATGTGTGTATATATGTACATATATATGTGTACCCTGGAGCATAGTAGGCACTTAATAACTATCTGTGTGTATCTATCTATCTATACATATCTATATCTCCATATGTATATATACACATACATATACATATATATATACATATATATATATGTATATATATATATGTATATATATATATATATATATATATATATATATGTATATATATTATCTATCTACCTCTTTGCCAAGAAAATGCCATGGAAAAAATGTCCATAAGGTCATGTAGAGTTGGACACGACTGAACAACAAATACACACACATACTCACATACATACACACATACATACATACATACATACATACATATGTGTATATATATATACTATGTATATACACACTTTCATTTATCTACATGTATGTAGATATATATACTATGTATATATCTACATGTATGTAGATATATATACTATGTATATGCACACTTTCATTTATCTACATGTATGTAGATATATACTTAATGTGTATTATGTATATATGTGTGTATGTGTATATGTGTGTGTGTGTGTGTGTGTGTAGTTAGAAAAGTGGATAGGTAGATAAGAGATATATACAAAGTCGATACAAGACAACCTTAAAAGTTAAGGTATTTAGTTCCTATGGAAAGCTTCCTAAAGAATGTCTTTGAGCTGAATCTTGAAGGAGACCCAGGATTCTAAGCAGGGGAAATCAGGAGAGAAATCATCCCAGTTATAGGATATAAAGCAAAGACCTAAAGATGGGAGATGATGCATAAAGAACAACATGTAGGGCAGTATAGCCTAACCAAGGAGTGTACAAAGGGGAGTAATGCATAAGAAATCAGGAAAGTTAAGAAGGGGCTAGGTTTTGAAAGAGTTTGAAATGTTCTGAAAGGAATTTGATTCTGGAGGTCGCGGGGAGCTACTGGAGTTTTTAGAGTCGGGGTGGGCAGGACGTGTTAACAAAGGTTAGATCTGCGCTCTAATGAAATCACTTGGGCAGCTATGTCAAGAGTTGATTAGATATAGGAGAGACTTAAGGCAGGGAGTCCAATTAGGTTATTCCAATAGTTCAAGTGAGAGGTGATAATAGCCTATGCTAGGTGAGTGGCTATGTGAGTGAAGAGAAGTGGTTGTAATGGAGAGATATTTTACAGAAAGAAATAGTGGATTCTGGCCACTGATCTGGTATATGAATTGGGGAGCATGAGGAGTAAGGTTGACATTGAAATTCCAAACTTGGAGGACTGGAAAGATGAAGGAGTCTGCAAGAGGTTTAGATTTTGGGGAAAGGGTAGCAAGAATTTTGAGTTTAAGGTGCCTATGAGGCATTTAGTCTGATATGTCCAATAGTCAGTTGGTGACATGGGCCTGGAACTCAGGAGAAAAACTAGGAATGGATATATGGATTGAATAATCATCTGCATAGAGATAATAATTGAATCCATGGAAGCTATTAAGGTCACCAAATGAGAGTATATAGAAAAAAAAGCCCAAAACACAGTCTTAAGTGACACCATTAGTGTGTGTGACATAGAGGAAGATCTAGGAAGGAAGACTAAAAAGGGACAGTCAGACAAGTAAGAGGAGAACAAAGACGGTGCAGTGTCCTAAGAACCATGGAAGAGTAAATATTCAGGAGGAGAATTTGCTCAAAAGTGGTGCAAGTTAGGACTGTGAAAAGGTCATTAGATTTGACAATTTAGAAATCATTGTCAGCTTTGAAAAGAGCAGTTTTAGTAGGAGGATGAGAAGGTCAGATTACAAAATGTTTAGAAGAGAATGAGAAAAGAGGAAGTGGAAACAATGAGTACAGAGAGCTTTTTCAGGAAGGTTAGCTGGAAAAGGGAGAAGAAATATAATGTGATTGTTATGGGGCTGGTAGGATCTAGTAAAGGTTTTTTTTAAGGATTGAGGAGACTTGGGCATGTTTATAGGCAGGAAGAGAGGAGAAAATAAACCAAACCAAGACAAAGAAAAAATAAGACAAACTAACAAAAAACAAAAAAATAAAAAAGAGGAGCAAAGATGGACAGAAAAACAGAGGAAGGAGGAGGAAGGTGACAGTGGGAGCATTTTAATGGTTAAGACAGAAGGGGATGAGATCAAAGGGAAGTTTGCATTAGCAAAGAATAGGGCCACCTTTCATCAGAGATTGGCATGAAGGAAGATAGTGAAGAATGATATCATGGGTAAGTAAGGTAGGAGAAGGGATGAAAAGAAAGCTCTCAAAAATGATTAGCCAATGGTAGTCTGACTTTCTATTTGTTGTACCACTGTCACTTCACATACAACTTAAAAGGAGGATAAACTATGATGATGATATTCAATGTAAAGCTGGCTAAAATTATCTCCATAGTTACAGCTATCATTGACATTTAAAAAGAATTATGTGTATCTTGGAGACAACTTGTCTAAGGATCTTCATGGCTTAATTTTGCTCTTGTAACACATGAGCTATGAGCACTGCTGTCAAGACAGAAGACTCTGGTAGATGATCTTCCAGAATTCACTAGTTTGACCATAGCTTTGTAATCTTCTGGGAAGAGGAAATTAGAAAAAAAGGTGTTATTGATAGATACATACATATGTATTCTCATATTATCTGCATATACATGTCTGTGTATGTGTATGTATATGTATATATATATATACATATAATATATATACACATATATATACATACATATACAAATGTGTATAGATACATGCATATCTACATAGACCTAAAAGAGACCAACCCTTGTGGCAAGCAAAGCTGAGTATGGGCAGCATCTTATTGGGAAATTGTACTTCATGAAACTGGAATTGTCCTTCAGACTCCCTTTGTTTTGCTGCACACAATCATGGTACATATGGGGCACCTATTCCATTAAAACTTTACACTTTATTGAATCATCCACTTTCTAAAAATCAGTACACATAACTAGATCTCACATTCTTACATTTGAGTCAGGTGTATGATTATAAAGGTATATGTATAGAAAAGTATCTGTAAAAGTAATTCTTGCTCAGCCAGGAATATTATGCTTAAATGGAAAAAGCCATTAATATATGCACCAATTGTTCTAAAAGATTTTATAGATGTGAGAGAGTAGATGTGAATTTATAGTTGTTATACCCTTGGCTGGTTTTTTGTTGCTGTTAGAGGCAAAATCTGTAATACTTTCCATTTTTTGCATCCTGATTCTTAGAGATTATTTGAAAAATTATTCTTAAACTCATTAAAATGGATTGTTAAAATTTTTTTATATGTAATTCGGAAACATTTGACAAAACAAATAAAATACATTTCAAAAAGAGATCTTTGGTGTCTTTTAGTCAGAGTAGTTATGTTATATTTTGTGTCCACTTTCATTATTTCTGGGATAGTGGACTCATTCCAATCAAAATAGTTTCACATTGCGTGAAATCTGGAATTATCCTAGTTTTTCATAGTTCTTAGATTTAAGGTGATCTAGAGACAGGTTGACACTTCTGGGATCATTTCAGTACCAAAGTATACCTGAAAAGTCTGAATTGCTACTTTTTTGTGCTAGGCTAGAGCTAGGTGAGTGTATCAGCAGTGTGTGTTCATGAAGGCATAAATATTTCTAACATTTTAGTATGAATCCTAGAGTTTTAAATTGCATCCTGTTGCTGAAGCTGAGCTTTGCTATATTCCTTTTTTCATGTGTGAATGGTTTGAAGTGTTTGCTTAGTAGTCTTTGTAAGATTATTATTTCCCTGAAGGCCCAGCTTGGTGCACCAATAGCTGAGAAATTCTGTCCATCTTGTGTGCTATGTAAGTCACAACTTTATAGGTAATGATAAGCAAATCTTCCCGGCCAGTCTGAGGGGCCTTAGTAGCTGGAACTAAGCTGATGATGTAGTGGAAAAAGGTTCAGATTTGGAGTATGAAGATATTGATTCAAATCCCAGCTTTCCAAATACCACCTATTTGACCTTGGGCAAGTCACTCCTCCTTATTTTCTTCAGGTGTAACCTGAAATCCATTCTAACTCCAATTATTGCGCTTTTCATACAGTTTAAGTGTTTAGAAAGGACAGATACTCACAACATATCAAATGCCCCTAGCCCTATAATATGAGAGACAAGAAGCTTTTTCAATTTTTTTTAAACTGAGGAATGTGAATTGGTTCTGGACCTGTGATTTCATCTGTGTGGGGAGCTCCCAGAGGTAAAACTCCCTCTACTGGTTCAGACCAATGATTTGTCTGTAACTTACAGTCTTGAAGATTTGCTTGGGGGCACTGAGAGATGTAATTACTTGCCCATGGTAAAACAACTAGCATGTGACTGAGGCAGGCCTTAAACCCAGGTCTTTTATAACTCCAAAGCCATCTCTCTAATTGATTACCGTACAAGGCTAACTCTTTAGGTTTTTTGGAGAAAAACTCTCCTCATCCTCTGAAATTAGCACACTTGTGAATAATTCCTTATTCATAAGTGAAATATAGCTGGCACCATCCAGTAAATAGAATTTAAAAGACTGCAATGACAGAGCAGTGATAGTGGAGTCACTGACCTTTAAATGTGGGGTGGGTCACAGTGAAGCATGGCATCATAGGAATTTATCTTGACTCTCTCATAGAAGATCAACTCTGGAAAAAAAGGGAAGAAAGATGCTTCAGACCCACCTGGAATGCTCCCTGTCTTCCTTAGCTACTTTTATCTTCCTGTGGCAAGCTAGCCTGGAACCTAGAAAATCTTGGGTTCTACTCTAGGCAGCTAAGTGGTACAGTGGTTAGAGCACTGGGAGTGGCATCAGGAAGATCTGAGTTCAAATTCAGCCTCATGAAAAGACCAGAGCTGAATAGAAAATTTGACTTTCAAATATAGGACTCAGTGGAACATGAAGAGGTAAACAGGAAAGAGAAATCATAAAAGACTTATTAAGATTGAACTGTTGACATTCCTGCCTGGAAAGATGATATTTACAACTCATGAGACCTTTGTCAGTATTAGGGTAGTTGGAGGAAAAAAATTGTATGTATGTATATATATATGGATAGATAGATAGATAGATAGATAGATAGATAGATAGATAGATAGATAGATAGTTAGATAGAGGGCACAGGGTGAGTTGAAGATTAAGGGATCTTATCTGGAAAATAAAATTAAGGGATGAGGGAGGATTCTACTTGGAGAAGAAGAAAGGGAGAGGTAGAATGGGGTAAAGTATCTCACAAAAAAAAACAGAAAAGAAAATGCTCTTACAGTGGAGGGGAAATGGGGGAAGGTGAGAGGGAATGAGTGAATCTTATTCTCATAGGATTTGGCTTAAGGAGGGAATAATATACACATTCAATTGGGTTTGGAAGTCTGTCTTTACCCTACAGGAAAATAGGGGGAGAAGGGGACAAGAGAGCAGGGATGATAGAGAGGAGGGCAGATTGGGAAAGGGGGTAGTCAGAAGTAAATATTTCTGAGAAGGGACAGGGCCAAAAGAAAGAATAGAATAAATGGGAGGGCAGGATAGGATTAAGGGAAATAGAGTTAGTTTTTCACAACATGTCTACTATGGAAGTATTTTGCATAACTGCACAATGTACAACTTATATTGAGTTGCTTGCCTTTTCAATGAGGGTGGGTGGGGAGGGAGGAAGAGAGAAAATCTGAAACCTAAAGTTTTAAAAACGTATGTTAAAAAAATGTTTTCACATGCTAGTGGGAAATAAGAAATACAGGAAATGGGGTACAGAAGTCTATCCTGCCCTACAGGAAAACAGAAAGGGAAGGGGATAAGGGGGAGGGGAAGAGATAGAAGACAGGACAGACTAGAGGAAGGGATATTCAGAATGCATGCCATCTTGGGGTGGGGGAGGGGTGAGATGGGGTGAAAATTTGGAACTCAAAAACTTGTGGAAGTGAATGTTGAAAACTAAAAATAAATAAATTTATATCAAATTCAGCCTCAGTAGTCTTACTAGCTGAGTGATTGTGGGCAAGTTACTTAACTTCTGTTTGCCTCAGTTTCCTCAGGTGCAAAATGGAGATGATAGCACCTACCTCCCAGGGTTGTTGGAAGGATCACATAAGATAATATTTTTAAAGTGCTTAGCACAGTGCCTGTCATACAACTGGTGCTATATAAATGCTTATTCCTTTCCCTTTCTATTCTGAAATCTATCATTTCATTGAACAAACATTTAGTAAGAACCTACAATAAGTCAGGTAATGTTAAATGCTGAGGGTACAAAGACAGAGGTTAGAAAGTGTTTAGCTCTAAGGAGGCTATGTTCTAATGGAGGAAAGAGCATACATGCAGAAAAATAAATATGTATAAAATAAATTCAGAATATTTGGAGGGGAGGAAGGGAAAGATGATACTTCCTAGGGGGGATCAGAATCAGCCTCTTGCAGGAAGTAACATTTAAACTGAGCCATGAAGGAAGCTAGAGATTTTAAAAGGTGGAGATAAGGAGGGAATGCATTGCAGCCTCTTCCTGGAGAAGGAAGATGAAACTTTGGGAAATAGGGAAAACAGGTCATTTTGGTTGGAATGTAGGGAAATGAAGGAGGGCAATATGTTATAAGCCTGGAAAGTTAGACTAAGCTTAGATTGTGAAGGGATTTAAATACTGAATAGAGGATTTCATTTTTTGTTCAGGGAGTGCCTCTGGAGCTTTTGGAGCTGAGGAATGATGGGGTCAGACCTCTACTTTAGGAATTTCACTTGAGCAGAGGAGTGAAGGATAGGCTGAAGGTGGGGAGACCAATTAGGAAGCTATTGCAAAAGTTCTGGCAAGAAGTGATGAGGGCCTAAACCAACGTGGTGGCTTTATGAGTGGACAGATAGGAGAGAACTTGTAGAGAAAGAACTGACAGCGCTTTGGCTGCTGATTGTATATGAGAAGAGAAAAAAAGAAAAGAAGAGTCAAGGATGAATTTGAGTTTGCAAACCTGGATGATTCTGTAACATCTGCACCATCAGAAGATGGAAGTCTCTGCTGGTTTCCATTCATTTATCAGGATTAACAAAATGCTGGGCAGTCAGGTGGCACAGTGGGTAGAGTGGCAGCCCTGGAGTCAGGAAGACTCATCTCCCTGAGTTCAAATCTGGCCTCAAACACTAACTGTGTGACCCTGGACAAATCACTTAACCCTGTTTGCCTCAGTTTCCTCATCTGTAGATTGAGCTGGAAAAGGACATGGCAAACCACTCCAGTTTGCCAACAGAACACCCCATGAGCTCATGAAGAGTCAGACATGACTGAAAACGACTGAACAAATGTTGCCAAGTGAACTCACTATTCCCAGGGTGTGAGCTAGATGAATCTGGAAGTGCATTGATTCTGTGAGACCACGATTATTGATTTCCATCCTAGGTACACTAATGCCTTATCATTTGAGGTAAAACTTGAGGTATATGACTTCTTTTAATTAACTAGGACTCTAATTTAGGGAATTTCATGTTACTTATTCAGTGAGGGGCCTAATTTACCCCTAAGAAGTAGATTACTCAGGAAGAATGCTGGAACTTTAGATCCACAAGGGCCCTTAGACATCACCTGGTCCCAACCCCTCCTTTTACAGATGAGGAGACTGAGGTCAGGAAGGCCAAATTTCTCCTCCAGTAATGAGTGCTATGGTGAAATCCTCTTTCATTTTGATTTCCTTTGTATAAGAGTGGTCTTTCATTTGAGTTCCTGAATTTGTACCCTATCATGATTTCTAGGAAGATGTTTTCCCCATAGTAGTCTTACAACTTCCATGAAATCCTCCTTATCTTCCTATCACATTGTTAGTGATAGAGAACTACTCACTAGGACCCCCAAGTTACCTGATTCTCTGTAGCACAATCCTGGTAAAGTGCTTTGAGATCCTCAGAAGAACATACTATACTTTGATAGTCCCTTCTTATGAGTACTGCCTTCAAGAGAACAGATCATAACTCAGTCGTGCCTCCTTTTTCCATAACTCCTGGAAGTTAGGGCTGTCACCCAATGTGCTGGGGGCCTTTTTCTGGAGTTGTTCCTGGCATTACATGGCCCCGTGCTGACCATTTATTAATAATCTCACTCACTACTTCCTTCTCCAGACATAATCCCTTTATGCTGTTTATTGCATATAATTCATCATTAATTAAATGCTGCAGCCTATATTTTCCAGCCATTCAGTATTTTTCCCATTGAGTTATTTTGAGAATTAATCCTTTAATTCCCTAAACACTGTGTTGCCTCTGGAATAGAACTTTCTGTAGACTCAGTCTTGTTTCTCTTCTCCACAAATTTTTCCCCTTTACTGAATTTTATTTTTTTTCTAGAACTTATCAAGAACTTTGGTGAGGGGGGGCAGCTAGGTGGCACAGTGGATAGAGCACTGGCTCTGAAGTCAGGAGGACCTGAATTCAAATCTGGCCTCAGACCAAACACTTGACACTTACTAGCTGCGTGACCCTGGGCAAGTCACTTAACTCCAATTGCCTAAGGGGAAAAAAAAAAGAACTTTGGTGAGAATCTAAATATACTGTTTCCACTGACATTAATGGACAAACTATCTCATTATATAAATGAAGTCAAGTCAACTGAACAAATTTTTAATTACTTATGATATGCCAGACATTGAGCCAAGCCCTAGGGATTAAAAGAAAAAAAAAAAGAAAAAAAAACAATTATTGTTTTCATGGAGTTCACACTGTAATGGTGAGCAGCATGAGCCATCTCCAGTCTTCCTGATCATTATCTGGCCATTGGACCAAGGTGGCTCTGGAGGAGAAAGTGAGGCTGGTGACTGGACAGCCCTCCCTCACTCAAATCAAAGTCAATTGCAAGTCATATAATCATCTTCCTGATGTCATGGTCCTCTTTGAGAATGAAGGACAAACCACAACCTGTGGGTGAGCAGCACGCAGAAAGTGAGGTACATATTAGATGTTGTTTGTCCTTCCTTTTCGAAGAAGACCAATGATATTACAGGGTGATGTCTTGACTTGTGCACGAATTGATACTCACAGACTGAATGGAATCTCAAAGGGTAGGTGACTAGTAGTTGGTAATACCAGGAAATATTTATGCCAGAATTTGAGATGTGACTCGGAGAAATCAAGGGAAATTAAAAGGCAGAGGCAAGGATGTAGAATATTTCAAATATGGGAGACAGCCAGTGCAACAAGACATAATAAACCATTGTAGCTAGATTATAGAGCAAAGTATGTAGAAAGAATCCAAATAGAGGAATTTGTTTTCATCACGTGAGTAATAGAAAGGCATTATTGGGAAGAGGAGTTATATGTGCCGATAACCTATGCTTTAGGAAACTCACTTTTGCAACTGTGTGGAGGTTGGATTTTTTTTTTTAACAAATTGGCAGGTGGGCTGTATACAGTTGATTTAGAAATGTCTCTTACTTTTTTTTTGGTTCTGTTATTTGAGGTTTTCCATGTCTAGCATCTTCAAATCCTCTTCTTGGGAAAACAGTAGGCATGATATTTCACATAAGGATCCTCTGGAGCATGCAGGCTTTTTAGGTTTCTTACTTCTGTACTGTGTGTTCCACCATATTTTTCACCATCCTGTCTGATGCCCAAATTTGCACTGAAGTCGTTGAGCATTAAAGTGTATGCTAATTTAATTTGAAGGGTTTTATCTACTTCTTCCTAGATTTTACCCTTCTTCTCATCCTCTGCAACAAGTGTTGACACTTAAACTACAATTATATTCATAATACCCTCTTTGTTTATACTTCTTATAATTACTGTGATTCATGATGGTCATATCACATGAAATGATATTTCCTGTTGCCTCTGAATGCATACACAAAAAAAATTAGTTTCATGCAATCCTTTATTTGCCTCTTCAGGGAAAACCCACAAGGCACCCTTACATTAATGTGTATCACCTATTTGTTTTCTAGTTTTGATTATAATGAGAATGTTAAGATTAATGATCAATTATTCTGGCAGAATATTCATTCATTCATTATGGGACAATGGTCTCACTTTTAGGGTGCCAATATTTAAGTTAATAGTTACAGATAGTCTAACAATGGAGTGTTCTTGGAATTTTTTGGTTCCTTTTCATTACTTTGACACATGACAGCAGGAGCAGAAGGGTACTTCAAAGTATTGAAGAGCATTTTCTACTTTTTTTATTTCATGAGTTGCCGTGGTAAAGAATTCACCAAATGGCCAGCTTGTTGGTGAATTGGCTCATTATGATTAAGTAAAATGATCTTTAGAAAGAAAGGGGAGAATGAATAAGTATTAGCATTTTTAACAAGTATTATCTCATTTGATCTTCACAACAACCCTGAGAGATAGGTCCTGACATTATCCCCACTGTACAGTAGAGGAAACTGAGGTAAACAGAGGTTGAGACTTTTCCAGATCACGTAAGGTCAGATTTTAACTTGAGTCTTCCCAACTTCAGTGCTCTATCCACTACACTACCTACTGCCTCTGAAAAAAGACAGTGTCTATCTGACATTGTCATTGTCAATGACAATTACATTATTTGTCATTGATATTAGATCCATAGCCTTTCCAGTATGGTAGAACCTGGTAGAGTTTTCACTCTATTGGCATAACCCTTAAGAATTCAGGGTGTAATTAAACACATAAATACTTGGTTCTTTAAATATCTCTTTTCAGTCCTAAATGGTCACCATGTTGAAAGAACTCTTGGAGTCATCTCAGTTTTGCAGGACAGACAATGACAGAGAATTTATAGAGCGAGGTATACTTCATGTCTTCTTTCAAATTGGCTTCCCAGGCATGGTAGGGTCTTTGTCCATCATGTCTGCCAAAATCCTTGACAAAGTCAAGCAAAATACCTTCCTGTTTATCCTGAATTGACCGGGATAGTTAGGGCTATTGACTTTAAAGAATCTCAAAGGGTTTTCCTCTGTCATATTGTCTTCCCAATTATGTTCTACAAATGATAAGCTCATAGATGTTCAATTAACAAGTTGTTTTTTGAATGAATGAAAAATATTTATTAAGCACTTCACTATGTGCCAAGCACTGGGTGTGCAAATACAAAAGTGAGACAGTCCCTACCTTCAAGATGCTTATATTCTAATAGGAAAGACAATCCAGAAAGGAGGATGATGGCTAGGAAAGGGAGTTGACACCTGCTACGCTCCTAGAACTGAATTAGGTGGTTTGACCATAAAAAAGTTTATTAAAAAAATCTTAATTCTGCAAAGAACTTGGGAACTTGTCAGAGAGTTAGGTCTTAAATATATTAAATAATTGGGACAATGCAAGTTTGAATATATTCAAATACTAAAATAAGTGGTGTAGCCAGTACGGATTCTGACATCAGTATCTCCTCTGAGGCCTAATAGGTACCTCCTGTTAACCTTCAGGTAGAGGTGAAAATGAGCTGTTATACCTGAAACTAGCATTTGAAAGGCTCCTAGCTAGTTCCTAAGGCTGAAGGTTTGATTAACCTATGTCTTTCCTCTTCCAATCAGTGGCATTTTAGCAGACATACTATTTAAACATTATGTGAATGGGTGAATCTTCCTTCATGGTCTCCTAATCTATCTATTATTTGCTACAAACAGCCCAAAACAAATGCCCATCTCTTTACCCTGTAGTTCCACATATACAAAACAAAACAAAACAAACAAACAAACAAAAAAAGAGTAGAAAGCCTTCTGATGGACTAAAGATCCCCAATTCCTTCAGTCCCTCATGCACTATAAACTTGATACCTTTCCCCACCCTGGCTGCTCTCCTTTGGGCACTCTCCAGTTTATTGATATCTTTCCCGGTTTAATGCCTGGAATTGAGCTTAGTACTCCACATGTTGTCTGACTAGTTCAGAAAATAGCAGAATTATAATCTCTTAGATTCTTAGAATTTATGCTTTTCAATACTGCCTATGTTTTTTTCTTAGATACTGTATCACATTGTTGACTAACAGTAACTTTGCATTTTGTTAAAACTGTCAGAATCTTTTCAGATGCATGCTATCTAACCATACTTCCCCGATCTCATGCCCCCCATTTTGTTCTTGTGAAGTTGCTTTTTGGAACTCAGTACTTTACAATAGTTTCTATTACATGTCATCTGAGTAGATTTGGCTCAAGTTCTAATCTGTCAAAAATCTTTGTGAATGTTGATTGTCATCTGGTGTGTAAACTATCTCTCCAAGCATTATATTAACTCTAAATCTTATAAGCATGATATCTTAGCATAAAGATCAAATGTGTTAACCTGTGTTCAAGTTCTTTGTAGTTATAAAGCATCACATAAATATAAATTATAATCATTATCAATAATAATATTAATTGGAAACTCCTTATCATTATTAATATAACAATAATAGCAATACATTAGAATTCTTCAAATCAGATAAAATTCAGAATAGTCATTTCCCCTATACTTTGGAAGATAAAATTATCATTAAGTAAAGTCAAGAGTTTCTCAGTTCCTCTGCTTTTAGCTAAGAGAGATCTCCAACAGATGCCTAGATAGTTCAAGTATCATATCATTGTAATATCGTATCTCCATGCCACATTTATGATCAGTTTTCTGAATTTATTTAATTATTTCCTGTCATTCAGAGGTCTCTGATACAGGGTATCCTAAAAGTCTTAGCACAATTTTAAGCTTGCATATTATTATTCAGTAATTGCATGAATGTTTCTTCCTAAGCTTTATGCTTGAATATATTCAAACAACAATAAGACTTTCGGAAAACCCTGCATATATTTCCAGGAAATAAGCACTTTCATTTCTCCCTCCATTGATCACCAGACAAATGCTCTTGACTATGTTTCCTTACTTAGCTTCCTGGATTTCCTCAGGTGAGTATATCATTTTGGTATATAATATTGTTTTACTAATTCCTTGATGTAGCCCAACAGTTCTCAAAGTGTAATCCTGAGTCCCTTGGGCAGCCCTAAAAGACTTTTGGAATATCCATGGGGTCAAAATAATTATCATAATAATGATAAGATATTTAAATTTCTAATAGGGTAAATATGAATACAAAAGCTTGTTGGGGTCCCCAGTAATTTTTAAGAGTATAAAAGGGTCAACAGACCAAATGATTTGAAAACCATTGATGCAGCCAATTCTCTTTAAGTAAGCACTACCCTTGCAAAGCCATATTTTGGTCATGAGTCTCACTTCACCAAGTCTTAATGTGATACAAAATCTTAAGTGTCAGAATTGGAAAGGACTTGAGGTCATCCAGTACAATTTAGACCTGCATAAGATTCTCTTCTACACATATCCAACGCACAGACATCTATCCCTTGCTTTAAGATCCTACTATACTATCTTACAAATTAATCCATTCCATGGTTAGCTCAATTGTTAGGAAGTTTTTCCTCACGTCAGTCTCTGGCCCTTTGTAACATTCTTTTATTGTTCCTAGTGGTGTAGTAGAGAAAGCTCTGCAACTGGTGTCAGGAAGACCTGAGTTCAAATACAGCCTCAAACAGTTATTGCTATGTGACCCTGGACCCTTTAAACTTATCTCTTTTTGTCCTCACAATAACCCAGAGAGGTAGGTGCTAGTATTATCCCCATTTTACAACTGTAGAAACTGAGGCAAAGAAAGGTTAATTGACTGCCCAGGATCACACAGCTAGTAAACGTCTGAAATTGGATTTGAACCCATTGTGGCACCTAAAACAACTCTCTCTCTCTCTCTCTCTCTCTCTCTCTCTCTCTCTCTCTCTCTCTCTATATATATATATATATATATATTCATATTCATATATTCATTCATATATATATATAATCAATCTTAAATTAGGTTTACTTCATTCTTGTCCAAGAGCTTTTGCTTATTTTTAAAAAAAAATTGATTTATGGAATAAAACAAATGTTTCCATAACATAGCATAGTAAAAAATGATTGTACATGAAACTGTAAATCTACTATGGACAACTTGCTATTCTTTTCAAATATACAAGAATATCATGTAAATTTCTTTTTCTCTTCCCCCCCCCCAAACTGTAGAGTAAGAATCCAAACTCTGTTCTTATACCCGACAGCATAAGATTACAGAATCATTGATTTAGAACCGGAAAAGATTTCAGAGAACTCTTGTCCAACCGCTTCATTTTTTCAGATAAGGAAATTGAGGCCAGGAAAGTTGTGGCCTGCCCCAGATCACACAGGTAATACATGTCAGAGGTGAGATTTGAACCTGGGTCCCCCTGACTCTAGAACCTGGGTACTTCACACTGTAACACATATCTTCACAGAATCAGAGAATTATGGAATTTTAGAACTGGAAGGGTTCAACCTACATCCAGTTGCGTCCCTATGTACTACATCATATTCAACCTACACCCGTTAAAACATGTCTGGTAACTGGTGGTCCAGCCTTTACTTAAAGATGGCAAATGTAAAAGGGGTATGTGCCACCTCTTGAGACAGTCCATTCTGCTTGGAGAGAACTCTTGATGCTGGGAATTTTTTTTCTGACATTGAGCCTAAATTTGCTCCTTTGAAATTTCCACCCTTTGTTCCCATTTCTGCCCTCTGGGGCAAAACTGATCAAAAATGACAACCCTTAAGAACTTGAAGATAGTCATCTTTTTTTTCCCTCCTTTCCTCACCCCCAATTTCTGTTTTCTACTTTAAAAATCCTTAAAGGACTCTTTGACATCCTGGTTGCCCTCAGTTCTCTTAGAGGTGATTTGACAATGGCTGAGTCCCGCTGGGGTGGTCACCTCCTCATTCCTAGAAGCTTTGCCTCTCTTCAGACAGCTGGAATTCTTGGGAACTTATTTGTTTGCTATGTAATGCTGATGATTCAGATTGAACTGGCAATTCTTTCTTGTCCCCAAATGTTTTATTCAAACTACTGCCTAACCATGTCTCTCCCATCGTTTTTGGTTCACTTTCCAAATCTCATTCTCCTAAATTGCGTACCTTCTAACAAAAGTAGAAAGACTGTAGGTAATTTTAACTGATAGGAGAAAGATGAAATCCAAGTTTAATGATTGTCTGTATCCTATATAACTTTACAAAATGAAGTTGATAGCTAGGTTTAAAGAAACAAAGTCCTGTGATTCTATATGGCAAATTAATAAAGCAGTACACCTACTTTCCAAAAAACAGAGAGCTATACTTCCAAATCACCTGTTAAGAAAGCCCTCAGAAATGTGAATGATAAAAAGAATTTATTTCCTTCATTTTGAATTAATTTCCTCCACTGTTTGAGATTGGTAAAATGGAATCTAAAGTAAGAAAATATATGGGAAAAGACTTTTATGTTACATACATTTAAAGGGAATAGATTTGAGATTGCAAATATGAGTCAGTTTAAATATTTTTATGTTAGGTGAAATTATATCTAGAAAAAAAAAATCCAAACCCTCCCCCTACACAATGCTCAGAACATTCTCAAATAAAAAACCAAATAAACCTGTGGAATTCTGAGGTTAACAAACGTAAGCAGCAAAAAGTCTTACCAAGAATTCCACCAAACCATTGTTGAATCAGGAAGAAACTTTTATAAACAACCTGGGAAGCCTTCATGTTCCATGTGTGGGTACACACGTGTGAAACAGATACACAGCTTTTTATTCCCTATTCCTGATTTGAATTTCCCTCCTCTGTTCCCCATTGGCTGGGTACTATAGAGGTCACAGCCTTTCTGAGGCGTCTAATTTCCCTATTACAATCCCCGCTCCTGCTTATGTCTCCCATTCCCCACAATTTGGCAATCCAGGTCCTTATTTATTTTTGCCCTTTATTTGGGTGTGTATACACCCCTTTTGCTTGGTATGTGGATATATTAATCTATACCTAACCTCAGAACCAATTTTCACTGGTTATTCTATTCACCCACCAATGGTGTTTTCTTATTCTAATTTATGGCTTCCTTTGTTCAAGGTCTACCTAACCCTTAGATTACATTTCTTAGGTTTCAGGGTGACTTTTGTGGAAATTAAAAATAGCTATTTCTCACACAAACACATATTCAAACATTAATGAAAAGAGTGAACCTGGCTGCCAATATTCAGCAGACAAGGTTTTGGAATATAAGTTGGTAAGATTTCCTAAGGAGATGTTTACCCTGCAAGGTAATGAAGCCTGGCAGTATGTCAGCAATTTAAAGAACTTAAGAAATTCATCCTCTTAGTTGGTCAATTTAACTTGAACATGCTGACATGCAGAAATTTTTAATGCTGTTACACCACGGAGTCTGGTAAACTTTTTGAGATGAAATTATACCCATTTTTCCTTAAGTATCACTTATAAACTTCTCTTTTTGACATCCTCAGGGCCACACCCCACTCTTTAACATACTCAATACACCCATCTAACCTCAAACATGAATGACTATAGGAAAAGAATACTGGAAAGCCAGACAATTGAGACATATACTCATAAAAAATATTTTAAAAGATTTTTTTATGTACAAAGATGATGCCATAGATACAGCAGTAGTCCATTTGTTTTGAATTGTTTTTTATCTGGTAGTGGTGATGGGCTTGTGACCAATTGCATGAATATGTGTGATGGATGGTTGGGATTATTCTGTGGCTACAAAACAAAGCCCTGGAGATTAATACCAAGACTTTGACCTCATTAGCATTATACTTCAGCCACTGCCAGTCAAATGAAGATTATGCAGACAGAAATAGCTATAATAAGTATGAGCAAATACATTTTTAACAGTTTTAATTCTTTTTTCCTCAAATTCATTTTGTTTGTACATGTTCTAATTTCATTTGCAGAAAAAAATGCATCATTTGAAATTGGTGAAATAAGGTTTCCTTCTGTTAGCAATTTAAAAACCTTAAAAATGAGGACATTTCAGTGCAATTTATTGACTCCAGAGTAATGAAAATTCTGGAGGAACTTGAAACAATTGATATTGATGCCTAGTAAGAAAAGATTTTCATCAGAGCATGGGAAAGGTATGCTTTACAGTGAGTGATTTGGGGTCATTAAAGTAATAATATTTGTATAGTTAGGTTGTTACTTGTAAGGAATACGTACGGAGTTAGGAAGGCCTGAGTTTGAATTCAGTATCAGATACTTACTGGCTGTTTGACCCTAGGCAAATCACTTAACCTCCATCTGCCTTAGTTTCTTCATTTGCAAAGTGGAGATAATAATAATGCCCACCTTCCAGGGTTGTTTTGAAAATAAAATGAGATAATATTTGTAAAATGCTTTGTTACACTTAAAGCACTATATAAATGCTAGTTATTATTATTATTTTCAGAAAAGGAAGCATAGTTTTCATTGCCTGCATGTCAGTTTCCATAGGCAGAATGTCTCAGGGAGTCACTCTTTAAATATCCTAAAACAAAACAAAAAAAAAACTCATCAGTCAACCAAAAAATTTTTGTACTTAAAACTTCTACTAAGAAAGGATTTCCAGAGTTTTTGAAATTGTTGTATTTGTTCTGGGGAACTTTTTCAGTTCACAGGATATAGAGATACAGAGATAGTGGTTAATACATAATGTGAATATTAGCGCTAGAAAGAAGTAATCCTGTTATTGTTTGACAATCAGGCTTAATTTCATACATAATCAAATATATGTGTGTACAAACATGTAAGAATGGTACTGTCAGACCATATTTGACTTGGCCTTTTGGTGGACTAGGCTATATTAAGTTGTACTCTCCTTTGAGTATTCATTTGGACAATATTGAATATCTCCATTTCCTAGAGAAATTTACCTGATACAAAAAGTCACCACAGTAAGGATAAACAAAAGAGCCAGGAAGGCAGCCAACATTAGATCTTGCCAACTGGA
Source organism: Phascolarctos cinereus (assembly GCF_003287225.1). Taxonomy (NCBI): domain Eukaryota; kingdom Metazoa; phylum Chordata; class Mammalia; order Diprotodontia; family Phascolarctidae; genus Phascolarctos; species Phascolarctos cinereus. Next base: position 78,808,114 of record NW_027556402.1, on the reverse strand, counting down.
GAGAAACAGCCCCCGGCAGCACTGGTTTACTGTAAAAGCTCATTTGCAAAACTCCATGGAGGTGGAGCATGAAGATGATGTATGAGCAGTCCTGCCTCATAGAACAGGGAGAAAAGGAAAATGAGCTTGCAGAGAACTTGGTAGATGACCCAGCTGATTCAGATCATCGCAAGACAAAATGATGGAAGCACAACTAATAGACAAGAAATGGGACAGTTAGGACTAACATTTTCATAGTGATCTAGTATCATCAGGGGCAGCTAGGTGGTGCAGTGGAAAGAACACTGGGATTAGAATCAGGAAGATGAGTCTTCCTGAATTCAAATCTGGCCTCAGACATTTACTAGCTGTTTGACCCTGGGCAAGTCATTTAACCTGGTTTCCTCACTTTTCTCATCTGTAAAAATGAGCTGGAGAAGGAAATGGCAAACTCCAGTATCTTTGTCAAGAAAACTCCAAGTGAGGTCACAAAGAGTTAGAACAACAAAAACAACACACCTCCGGATAAAGAATTGAGTGCAGAGTGCAGAGTGAAGCATATTTTTCTCTTCACTTTTTTTTTAGAACATGACTAAGGCAGAAATAATGTTTTGCGTGATTGTATATGTACAATGGAGAGTTTGAGTGTGAAGGAGGACTGGCACCTCTGGGATGAAGGCTTGCTGAGCCCTTTCCAAGGCTGCTCATCTACATTTAGTGTCCACCGGGCATTCAAATCTCACTAGTGGCTCCAAGAAGCCGTAGCATATATAGTGGTTACACCCTGGTGAACTGTCTCGGCAAATGAGCAAATCCAGGTTGAGGGTAACCAAAGAACTGCAAACCTGTTGGTGAGTTAGGAGGGTGTCTATGCCAAGTATGTGAAGACTTGCTCCAGCAGAATAGGCAGATGAGAACAACTTGTTCCAATGGCCATGAAGGCAACTGAAGTACATGATGTGGAGAGTTTAGATCTTGGTCAGACATCAAAGATACCAAAGTCATCCATTGCATAGTGGGCCATCACCAATCATCTTGACTTTTGTCTTGCTACTGGACTTTGATAACTCTGGAAGAGAGAATGAAGATGATGACTTTGTACAACCCTGTCTCACTTAAGTCCTATTCACTAGCACGTTAAAATATCACTCTGTGATGTCATTGGTTCTCCTTGAAAATGAAGGACAAACAACATATATAATGGATACTACATCTTGCCTTCTCAATGGGCAAGGGAGGAGGTAGAGGGAGAGAGAGAGAATGTGAAACTAAAAATAAAATTAAAAATGCATAGAAGAAAGGTTAGAAACAATCAGAGACGAGCAGGACAGCTTGGCACGTTAGAAACTGATGCACGTATCTCTAGCTTCCTTTCATATACAGAATAAGTAAAATCAGTTTTGGAAGAGGAAAACTGGAGCTAAGCTTGAAGATAGAGAGTGGATGCAAAAGGTAGAACTGAAGAGGGACATGGAAGACAGGTAAAAAGATGAGGACAACCACCTTAATGGTTTCAGCACATTAACAAAAGGAAAGTTACACGTCAAAAGGAAAACAAATCTGTGTATAATAGCTATCTACGGTTTCACAAACAACCCTCTTTGTTTGGCTTTATATATGGAGACATTCATTTTACTTGGTGTTTGTCAAGTTCAGATTAAATAATTTTTATGAAGATAGTAACTGCCAATTTAATTTTATCCTAGACATTGTCTTATCTGGAGAAGATTACTGTTGAAAGGAGAAGAAGAGGAAGAAGAAGAAGAAGAAGAAGAAGAAGAAGAAGAAGAAGAAGAAGAAGAAGAAGAAGAAGAAGAAGAAGAAGAAGAAGGAGAAGAAGAAGGAGGAGAAGAAGGAGAAGAAGAAGGAGAAGAAGAAGAAGAAGAAGAAGAAGAAGAAGAGAAGAAGAGAAGAAGAAGAAGAAGAAGGAGGAGGAGGAGAGGAGGAGGAGGAGGAGGAGGAGGAGGAGGAGGAGGAGAAGGAGAAGAAGGAGAAGGAGAAGGAGAAGAAGAAGAAGAAGGAGAAGAAGGAGAAGGAGGAGAAGAAGAAGAAGAAGAAGAAGAAGAAGAAGAAGAAGAAGAAGAAGAAGAAGGAGAAGAAGGAGAAGAAGAAGGAGAAGAAGAAGGAGAAGGAGAAGGAGAAGGAGGAGAAGGAGAAGAGGAGAAGGAGAAGGAGAAAAAGGAGAAGGAGAAGAAGAAGGAGAAGAAAAAGAAGAAGAAGAAGAAAAAGAAGAAGAAAGAGGAGGAGGAGGAGGAGAAGAAAGGAGGAGAAGAAGAAGAGGAGGAGGAGGAGGAAGGAAGGAAGGATAAGAGGAAGAAAAGGAAAAGGAGGAAGAAGAAGGAGAAGTAATACTTTGTATTTTCTCCTTTTTTCTACTCACATGGCCAACGTAGGGAGATTTTCTCAATTGAAGTCAATGATTCTTTTTCATTGGCAATTTTTTGATTCCAGGATGAATAACTGTTTTATTGTCAGGGGGTTGGAAAGGGTTAATAAATAGTACATGTTTAACTCAAAAAGTATGAGCTTTTGAAGGAACTTTTAGGATTCTAGGAAAAAATTGGACCTCTGTTTATCCAGTGCTTCCCAGAAACTCATTTTATTTTCAAAGATGAAGGACTTAGAAATAAGGTCACAGATGTTCACTATCCTTTAGCAGACCATAGTAGCATGAGCCTCTTCTATAAGCAGCATCCACAAGTCAACAAAAGAAATGTGTTTTTTACTAGTATGTTTAAAGGGCATAGAAATCTAGGAGAAAATCAGACATAATATGTATCACTCTGGTGTCTCAGCTTTTGGTAATATCCCCTCTTGCCAGGTACCAACAGGTCAGTTTATCACTACAGAGAGATGAAGAGTGCTTCCTGGAATACTAAATTCGTAGGATTATAGAGTTAGATCTGGAAGTGATTTCAGAAATCACATTGTCCAACTCCTTCATTTTATAGATTCCTAGGGTAGGGAATATCCACAGCGCTAAGAGAAGGATTTTATACCATAGCTGGTCTCCTTAAACACCACAACTATTGTCAGGACCTCTGGCTTTGGATGCTATAAGACCTGTAGATCCTAAAGTCCTTGCTGGGGTGAAGGAAAAGGAAGGAAAGGAGCTCCTAGAGCAACAGTTCTTAACCTGGAGTTTGTGAATAGATTTCAGGTGATCTTGACCTTAGATGGAGAAAAAATTACATTTTCATTTCAATATATTTGGTTTTTATGGTAATTCTAAGCATTTAAAAACATTATTTTAAGAACAGTTCTACAGACCTCATAAGACTACCAAAGGGATCCATGAAAAGTAAAGAACCTATGACCCAGGAAGCTATAGAAGCAATCAGGGACTTTTCAAATTGGTAGCTATCCCACTTCCATGAGGCACACCTATTGTAAAAGTCTCCTGCTGATTACTACCGTATGACCCCGGGCAAGTCACTAAACACATCGAGGTCTTGTTCTTATCTATCAAATGAGATTTCCAAGGTCTTTTTCAGGTTTAAATCGATGATCCTCAGTGCCATGTTGTAACTTGCATTTGGCATATGCAATTCTGTTTTATCTATACTGCTCATATGGAATAGGTATAGAAAAGCCAGTAAGAACAGTTCACCCATAGAAACAATAACTGGTCCAGGTTGCACTGATGTGATGACTCCCTGTGACAACATGGGATCTTCTTCTTTTCTTTCTTTTTTTTTCTTTTTTGTTAAGTGATGGGGTTAAGTGACTTGCCCAGGGTCATACAGGTAGTAAGCATTATGCATCTGAGGTCACATTTGAACTCAGGTCCTCCTGACTCCAGGGCCAGTGCTCTATCCACTGTGCCACCTAGCTGCCCCAACATGGGATCTTCTTATTAGAGGGAAGATTGTACCTTGAAGTAACTGAATGAAACTGATCTGGCTGCAAGTTATGAAAGACATTCTCATTTGTGATAAGTGACTAAGTTTGGGGTTTACAAAACTGTCATAGCATTCTTCAGAAGAAGTTAGAGCAGGAATGGGACTGGAGGAAGGATAGCAGTAGAGAGAAGGCTGGTGGAGTCAAGGTGATTTAGCAAGTCCCTTAACCTTGTTGAGCCTTAGTCTCCTTAAATGTTAAAATAAAGATGCTGGTGATACCTGGCTTGTAGATTGCCATGAGCTTCTAAGGACTTGATACTTGTAAAGTGCTTTACTGGCCTTAAAGGATCATTGGCTCGTGAGTCCAGAGCTGGAAGGGACCACAGAGACAAGCTAGTCCAACCACCTCATTAAACAGATGAGGAGTCTGAGATTCAGAGAGGTTCAGTGATTCGCTACAGGCAGCTATCTAATAGCTGAAGTTTCAGAAAAGGTGCCAGTATGCATTGGTAGAAGGATTTTCCTCACTAGGAACTTCTCTATACCAGTGAAATTACAGACCCAGGTCCTATCCCTTTCTTTATTTTTAAAATGATTTAAAAATGAAGTATGTGACCTGATATCCTGATGTGCTGTGGAGTCTATGATTATCTTCAATTTAAGTCATTGATCTGGAACTAAGGTTATATGTAACATGAGATTTTTTATCCTCCTCATTTTCAAACCATTAGTTTTGGAAAATACTGAAAGAAGACTTAAGCTTTGTACTTTGTATACATGCCAAGATTTTTTTTTTTTGTGGCAAGTAGTTTTTCTGGCAGGTGAATTGCATCTGTGTTGACATAACATACAATGACCACATGGTGTCCATGCCTGTGAGAATCCTACAGCCATAGATAAGCAGGCATCTGCCCAGGGTCCTTTGTTCCTGCTAGCTGTGCCATTTCAGTCACTGAATTTTAAGAATGACTTTTCTTGCCTTTTACCTTGTTCTTTGGCTGATTCTCAATCAGTTGCCACTATTATGAATACAGTAGGCTCCATATCAAGTATCTCATTCAGAGAGAGTTTACTATTTGGTGTGCATGGGATATCAGGGAGGGAGCTGGGAAGATGCTCTTTCTGTAATCTAGACTTTCTCTGCTTTGCATTATGGCATACGCTAAGTCAGAGTAATCACAAAATGCAGTGTGGCAAAGAGGAGAGTAAGGGGAGCCCTAGGTTCAAATCTCACCTAGGACACTTGTGAGCTTGATGGCTCAGGTGGTAAGTTGGCCAAGTCCAAAATTTCTCATCTATAAAACAAGGGGTTTAGACTAGTAACCTAAAAAGTATCTCCCAACATTAGACTGAGCATCTTGTGAATCTATAAAATGAAAGGAATAGTAAGAGAAATAACAGAAAGCAGTATGGTGTGATGAACAGAATGCTGGGACCTGGCTTTGGATTCCAATTCATCGCTGCTTCTGTGACTTCAGGTAACTCACTCTCTAGGCCTCAGGGAAGCTGGAATAACTTGATCTTTGGATCCCCTACAAGTCCTAAGTGCTATTCATCAATGATTTTAGCTCCCTGAATGTAAAATGCCTTGCAGGTGAATATGTGACTTTGCTGTAAGTTCTGTCTACTATATTACTCCAGGTGTAAAGATAGGATTGTCAACAGGGTGTCTGAAAGAGGTTGGATCAGAGGATCAGAGATGGAGAACTAGAAGGTACCCCAGAGACCTTGTACTCTAACCCTCTCATTTCAAAGAGGAGGAAACACATAGAAGAAAATCAAGGCCCGGGGAGATTAAATCATTCCCTAAAGCCAAGAAGGTAGAAAGCAGCAGAGGCTGGATTTCAACTCAGGCCAGTCCTTTGACTCCAAAGCCACCATTCTTTGTATGCTGCCACAATGCTTACAGATTCTGATTGGCTTAAGCAGGAGACTAGAAAGAATCTTCTTGAGGAGAAGTGAGGATTTAGAGCCAGAAGCCATCTTAAAAATCATCTTGTTTTAAGAAGCCTCTTTTTTTATAACTGGGGACACTGAGGTCCAAAGAGACTAAATTAAAAGAGGGGAACAAGGAGGGTAAAAGACCTTGAAATCATCCCAAGGGAAGATGATTGAAGGAACTGGAAAAGTTTATCATGGAGAAAAGAAGACATAGAAATCACATGATAACCATCTTTTAATATTTGAAGGGTGGTCATGTCAAAGAGGAATTAGATATGTTTTGCTTAGCTCCAGAAAGCAGAACCAGGTATTTTGGGGTTGAAGTTGAAGAGAGACAGAGCTAGACTTGATGAAAGAAAAAAATGCTTCTTAATGTGACTAGGCAAATCAGTGGATAGAGTGCTGGGCCTGGAGTCAGGAAGGCCTGAGTTCAAATCCAGCCTAGGATACTTATTACTTGTGTGAGCCTGGGCAAGTCACTTAACCCTGTTTGCCTTGGTTTCCTCAACTGTGAAACTGAGCTGCAGAAGAAAATGGCAAACCACTCCAAAATCTTTGCCAAGAAAACCCCAGATGGGGTCAGGAAGAGTTGGACAGGACTGAAATGACTAAACCACAAAAATGGTGCTTAAAACTGTCTAAAAGTCAGATCAGCTACTTGAAGAGATTCCCCTTCCCTTGAGATTTTCCAGTAGAGACTATATGGGATTGAATCTTGGCTCTGCCACTCAACAGCTATTTGAATAAGTTTAAGCCACTTCACTTTTCTGGGCCCTAGTTTCCTCTATAAATTATGGATCTCTTCTAGGTCTAAGATTCTATGATTTTTTATGAATTTCCTGTTTTCAAGCTGAAAACTAAGCTTTACTTCTATATTAGGAAAAAAGCTCTATTTTGACATTATATATTATAATTTCATGTCATAGAATGGTTAGTATCTATACTGGATTATTTGGATTGGAATCACAGACTCTTAGAGGAATAAAGGAAGGAAACAAGCATTTCTTAAGCACCTGCTTTGTGCTTTACAAATAACCTAGGTGCTTTATTATCCCCATTTTACAGCTGGAGAAACTGAAGCAAACAGAGTATAAATGACTTGCTCAGGGTTACACAGCTGGCTAGTGTCTGAGTCAGAATTTGAATTCAGATCTTCCTGACTCCAGGCCCAGCACTTTATCCACTTGGCTGCCTCAGAGGCCATGTAGGCAAAAATTTCCCTCATTAAAATGTTCAAGAATAACCTCTGGCCCAAGGCCCATTGATGTGGGTACTTTCTCCTTAATTGGTGGAAATGAAGATCCTATCCTATGTGAGAGATGGGGCATAGTTGGTGAGAGGCAAATGAGCACCAGTCTTGGCCAGAATCTTTCAGGACTCTCCAAGTGGAAGTCCCTTTTGAATCTCCCTTAGGGACTCTTTAGGACCATTCCCTCTGGGACTCTCCAAAGGCCAGTCCCTTTTGAGACTGGTCAAGCTTCAAGTTAGAATAAACCAACCTCACTCAGCACTGCTTATGGCTTCCACATTTTGCTATACTGACTGTTCTCCATATCCTAATATATTTCCCCTTCAGCATCTCTCTGGGTGTAGCAATATTTAGTGGGAGTTAAGAGATAGATTATATGCTGCTATTAGAGATAATACATTCTCTCTCTCTCTCTCTCTTTCATCTGGTGGTGGCATCAAGTATATATGGATGGACCAAAATGCTTCCTTATTCTCCTTCAATGCAACTATAGCCCTAGACACAGTCCCCCATCCTGACTCTCCCTGAGATTTATAGATTTCATATATCAAAGGATCTGGATTTAAAAATTGAAGGGATCTCAGAGGCTATCTTATCCAACTTCTTTATTTTACAGATGAGGAAACTGAGGCAAAATATGTTACATGACTTTCCCAACATTATATAGTTAAGGAGAAAATCATGATCTGAATCTAGGCCCTCTGACTCCTAATTTAGCATTTTTTCCACTTAACCATACTTCTTCTTTCTCCTCCCAATGAAGCATAAAAAGCTTTGAACTTAGAGTTAGCAGACTTGGTTATAAACTTTAGCCCTACCACTCACATTCTTTATAATGCTGGGTAAGTCACATACCCTCTCCGAGACTCAGTTACCTTATCTGTAAAGTGTTCAGAATTTTACTGATAGCTCCACATTCTCATTCAGTGGCTCCTCACTCTCCATCAAATAAAGTGGAAACTCCTTTGCTTGGAATTCAAGGCCTAACAGAATCTGCTTCCAGACTTGAGAGGAAGCATGGTTCAATGGAAAAGACCACTGGTTAGGGAGTCAGAGGAGCTGGGTTCAAATTCTATATCGTTACACCTTGTATGACTTGGAACAAATGAGTCTACCCTTCTAGTCCTCAGTTTTTCCATCATTGAAGGGGAAGGCATTGGAATAGAGCTAGGTGGCACAATGGATAAAGCCAGGCCTGGAGTCAGGAAGACCTGAATTCAAATCTGGCCTCAGACACTTACTAGCTGTGTGACCCTGGGCAAATCACTTAACCTGGCAAGCAGCAGGTTGGGACCAGTGCTTTCCTTAGGAAACTGCCTCAGTTTCCTTATCTGTAAAGTAGAGATAATAATTAATAGCACCCATTTCTCAGGGCTGCTGTGAGGTGCAAATGAGATAATAATTGTAAAGTGCCTGGCGTATAATAAATGATAAGTAAATATTAGTGATGTTGAGGATAATGATGATGATGACAACGATGACAATGACGATCTCCTCTAAGGTCCCTTCCAGCTCTAAATCTGTGATCAGTCCCTCTACCTTATTTCATGCTACTTTCCTTTAAGAACTCTATATTTCTCCTGTGTGAACTGTTCACTATTCCCTGATCTTGGTCTTTCCTCTTCCAACTCTGTTAATTTGCATACACCTGCCAGGAACAGACAATTGTCAAACATCCTCTGATTTAAACTCTTATTGGACGTTGAGAACTCAGGCGGCACCCCCTCCATGAAGCTTTCGCTTTTCCCCTCACTTAGGAAAGCTGTCTCTATTCTGGACTCTCGGGCTGTTCTGTTTGGATCTTCCTATGCACTTAAGAATGCTTTAATTTGCTTTATAGCTGTTTTAACACGTTTTGCCTACCTTCATGAACTATGTACTGTTTGAGGACAGCAGATGTGTCTTAGTTTATCCACACAAACTCAGCACTTAGCTGAGTACCTTGCCAAAACTGGGTGCCTTGGAAATATTTGCCAAATTAAAATGAACCAAATGCAGAATGGAATGAGCCTGGGGTCAGCTGACTGCCTTGGAGGCAACCATCTCTGAATTCAGTGCTCCTGGAATTAAACTGGCAGCTTCTGAGAAACCAGCAAGGCCTGCTGAATCCGTCCTTCACATTCCTGTTTGGCCTGTAGCTACGCCCATGAAACTATGCCTCTTGTGGAGCCTGCTAAATAAGAAACATGGGGCTTCTACAAGAAAATGACAGAGAGGATATCTATCACAGTTCTTCTTCCCACCAAAATAAAGATTGAGCAAGACTTGCTAATATTCCTCTTCCTTCAGAAAGCAGAGGGTTGACTAGTCTACTGTGTCCAGGCATAACCAGCCATTTAATAATCTAGGGGGAAAGGCAAGTTGTGGCTTCACTCTTGCAGTTTCTAAAACAATTTGGCTCTGCAGTTGGTCTTGATATATGCCAAAACCATGTTTGATGGCCAGCCATAAAGGAATTCTTCAAGCTGTATCTCCATTTTCCTCTTTCTCATTTTCAAACAGCATCAAGTCCCAACCTTTGCATGGTGTTGATAGGTCCCATCTGTGAGCGCTTAAACAGATGTGGATTCTATTCTCTATAAGCATATAACCTAACTATAATGATCTGTCCATGGAAGCATTGCCTTATCTCTGGCACTCCCACCCCTATGAGATAGGTGGTACAAGTATTTTCTGATTAGTAAACTGAGGCTCAGAATGGGGTTAACTAGGGAACACAGATCTCGAGCTAAAAGGGACCTCTGATGTCATCTAGTCTCATTCTCTCATTTTACAGATGAAGAAACTGAGGCCTGGAAAGGTTAAATGACTTATTCAAGGTAGCATAGGAAGTAAGCAGCATGGCTAAGATTCAAACTCTAGTCTAGTAATTCCAAATTCATTACTATTTCCACTGTATCTTCATCACACAGGCAGAAAATATGAGCCAGGATTTGAACACAGGTATCTGATACCTTTTCTAGGGATTATTTTTCTGCTACACTAAGTAATAATCTATGTCATGGTACCTGAAATTGCTACTAACAATCTCTTCATTCTTGGGCCAACATGTCACTTAATCTTTTTGATCCTGTTTCTCATCCATAAAATTATCAGATTTATTCATTCATTAAACAATCTTTTGTTAAGCAGATACTGTGTGAAGATGGAGGCAGGTAGGAGGCTTAGTGGATAGAGTGCTAGGCCTGGGGGTCAGGAAGACATGACTTCAAATCCAGCCTAAGCACTTACTAGCTGTGTGACTCTGGGCAAGTCACTTAACCTCTGCTTGCCTTAATCCACTACAGGAAGAAATGCTCCAGTTTCTTTGTCAAGAAAATCCCATGGACAAAGACACAAAGAGTCAGACATGACTGAACAATACGTATGTAAGGAACTCAGTGGTAGGGAAATACAAAAGTTTGATGGATATTGGATGAATAAATTAAAAAAAACATTTATTATATATTTACTCTGTGCCAAGCCATACTCTGAGGTTACAAATGAACAACCCCCAACTCTGGATAGCTCCTGCTTTTAAAGAGCTTACATTCTACTGCAAAAGGCAACACTTCCAGGAAAGAGGTGGTTGGGGAAAAGAGTTTGGTCAGAGAAATTAGAGGGGGTGGTCATAGACAAATTGCTAGATATGTCCTTTTCAGGGATGGCGGAATGGATTTGATTATGGCATGATGTAAAGATGGCCAAGGAAACACAGTATTCAAGTCTGGATCAAGCTAGGAATGGCAAAACTTCATTCACTAACCCAGATCAGATCTCTAGGGTGATAGAAAAAGTGCCATTTCCCTATCCTTGCAGAACTTAGAGTCTAATAAGATCAGATACAAATACAGATAACTCTAATGCCTGGTACTGTGCTTGGCACTAGGGATAAAAATGCAAGGAATGAAAAAAAAAACCACTGCTTATAAGGAACTTCCATCCTGCGAGAAAGACAGTAAAAGTATATATAGCATGTCTCAGAAGTACTTGCTTAAAACTGCACCAAGACTTTTGGGACACCCTGCATAATGTATACAGGATAAATATAAAGGGAAAGAATGAAAAGTAATTAACTACAAGGTAGTTTGAGAAGGTGCTGCTAGTAGCTGAGTGTATCAAGGGGAAGAGAAGAGAGCAAGCATTTATGTAGTTACTATTATTTGGCAGACACTATGCTAAGCACCTTACAAGTGTTATCTCATTATATCCTCACTTCAAAATATAGGTGCTATTATCATCCCCATTTTTATAGCTGAAAAAACTGAGGCAAGCAGAGGGAAAGTGACTTGCCTAGGACTACACAGCCTGAAGCTGGATTTGAGCTCAGATCTTCCTGACTCCAGGCTTAGCATTCTATCCACTATACCACCTAGCTATTTTATGTAAAAAAGTGGTATTTGAACTACATTTTGATGGAAAAGAAAGATTCTTTGAGGTGGATATGAAGAAGGAGTACATTCCAGGTGTGAAGGATAACCACTGAAAAAAAAAGGGAGATGGATCATTATGTGCAAGGGCCAAAGAGAAGGTCACTTTGGCAGGAGATGGAGTGACATCCAATGATATTGGAAAGATCAGTCAAGTTGTGAAGGGATTTTACAAGCTAAACATTCATCCTTAAGGCAACTACTAGAGTTTAGTAAGTATGTTTAAATTGATACATAAGGAAGATCACTTTGGCAGCAGTGAGGAATATAGATTGACATCACGTGAGACTTGACATGGAATCTAATTAGGAAACCATTGCCAAAATCTGTATCAGACATATTGATGGCATCAACTAAGGCAATGACTGTGAGAAGAGAGACTGAACAGAAGAGATGTGAAAGATATTGTGAAGGGAGAAACAGCAAGATTTGGCAACTTAATTTGGCAATGTGGCATGAGGGACATGAGGTGTCAGTCAAGGATAATGTTGAAGTTACAAACCTGGGAAACTGGGAGAATGAAGGTGCCTTTGATAGAAAAAAGGACATTTGGAAAAGGGGTGGATTTTCAGGGAGAGATGAGTTCTGTTGTGGACATGAGTGTGAAAAGAGGGAAGATCAGTGTGGATTCTGAAGTCTTTTAGTATAATGTTAACAATTGAGATAGAGAGGTTAGCCAAGTTTGGAACTTCTGGGATAAGTGGGGAGAATGACCTTGAGGCTAATACAGCAGCCACAATAATCTTCATTGGGTAGGAAATTTTGACACTTTGAATTTCAAAGGAGGAGAGGTTACTGATTTATGGACATAAAGAGAAAATTTGGAAGTGGCACTGGGGAGCAAGGAGTATTTCAACTCTACTTAAGCACCAAGAATCCCCAAAGCCACCAGTGAAAGGAGGATGGGGAACATATTATCACTAGGTCTGTGAGGGCTAATATATAGAAAAGAGTGTCAGAGGTCTAGGATGAAATTTGTTAATTATGGAAGAAGAGTTCCAGATTGCCCAGCAGAATGGATGAGCAGGGTTGGAATGATACATGGGTGGGGCAGAGTTCAGGAGAATGGAGATAGGAGATGAGGATGGGCATAGTTTTCTCCCTTGTGGCCAGTGATTGATTAATGAAAAGATAGGGAAAGAAATAGGTAATGGGAAATTGTTAGCTATATTGGACAGCATATGAAAAATAAAATTTGCAAGCTCTAAATGATTTCTAAAGGCCCTTTCCAGTTTAGAGTTTATCATTCTGCCATACATAATTTTTTAAAAGACTTATGATTTCAGTGGTACCAGCAACTCAAAGAAAGGAAACTCACTCTATCTATGCAGACAGGCTCCTAATTTTACAATGTATGATCTTAAATCATTGTATAGGACCCTTAGAGGTTAAGTGACTTGCCCAGGGTCACTCAGCCAGCTTATTTCAGAGGTAGAATTCAAACCTAGGTCCTCCTGACTCAAAAGAACAACTCTCTATCCACTAAATGCATCACTGATGCTCATGATGATATTAGTAATGTGAAATAATACACCCAGATAATAATAATCCTCCTACTTTATATTGATAGAGCTCCCATTCAGGATTTTATGATTGCATACAGAAGCAATGGAAATGCTATTTCAGGGTTAATTTATGTCAGGAGGCAGTAGGAAATCCGTGAATGAGGAACCTCATAGAACAATATTTAAATTTATAATATAGATCAATTAGGTGATTTTTGAATATAAGGGAATTTAAATAGCAACTCCCTCAGCACATTGTAATAAGGATGAGTTTATAAACATTCTATTTACACATAACTTTTCAGAACAAATTGTGTTCAAGTACATGTAGGGGTGCGTGCTTGCATGTGTGCGTGTGTGTATGTGTGTGTATGTGTATGTATATATGCGTAAGGTGAGGTATGCCTGGAGGAAAATATGTGCTGATGCTGTTGAATAAACTCCATTGTTCAGCAAAGTCCTGGACCCTAATGGTAATGCATTGTTCTCCCACATAATGATTTCCTGTGGGGGGTCATCCTACTAATTTCACTTTTGATGCATTTTTGAACCAGGGTACATCATTTTTTCCTGTTAGAAGTTAGTGTCTCATATCACTTCTTATCACTTCTTGTTGCTTCTAGAGCAGGGCAGGGGGAAGGTTCTATGTTTGTGAATGTTAAGCAGTGGACTTTTGCCATGCAGTTTGTTTACTTTTTGAAAATGACTGAAGTGAATTCCACTCTGTCTTTGGAGTTGTATAAAAATTCTAAAAACAAAGATTTCCTCCTTTATCTCCAGAAGAATTTTTTTTTTGCATGCAGACCCTTAATTGAAGATCACAGTCAAAAGCGATTTGTAACTTTCAGTGAGATTTATCTTGTCCAAATTGGTAACTTAAACAATGCTTTGGTTTGGTCAAAGAGGTCCTTAAGTAATATCATTTATATAATTTTGTGAATGTAAACTGCCATTGGTAACTTGTTAAGGCCTTCTTGCCCCTGCCATATGCCTTTCCATGGTCCTCTGAATTATTTGTAATTTGGGAAAACCAAAAAATGAAATAAAAAACCTCAAACCCACACCAGGAAAAAGTAGCGATAGCTCTAGATTTTCTTTCTTTCTCTATACATTTAAATTTAGGATTGCTATTAAATCCTCTTTGTCTGAGCAAAAAATCACTTGAATGACAAATATAAAGTGAAGAACACAGAGAGTCAAATGATTGTGCTTTAATTCTGTCAGGCAGCCATAAATCATTTAATCACTGTATACCTAATTCATTCACATTTACATCATAAAGCCAATGTTTCATAATAAACTCATCATTGCTGGAAAGCTCCTTGATCTATTACCATTTGTCATAATAATTAATAATAATAATAAAAGTTGATCATTTTAACAATGAAAGGCAGTATGGAGTACCAGTTTGGGAGTCAGGTAGACTGAGGTTCGAATCCTGGCTCTGATTCATACTGTAGGGTGTCTTTGTCATTTAACCTTTCAGTGACCTCAGTCATCTTATTATGACTACAAGTTACAGATGAGCTGTGGACTGGCATTAGCGGAGAAGTTTCCACATGGGGGATTCCCTGCACAGATGAAATCTCAGTCCTGGGGCAGTGAAAAAAGCCATAATAAATGACTAACATCTTAAACCAAAAGAAAGTTTTGCTTTCTTCAAATCACCAAGTGCAGGTCCCAAAATACTGAATTTTTACTTGAAATGCAGGTACCATGATGCCAGCACAGTATAGGAGACATAGTTTAATATGTGTGTTGGGGAGTTGGGGGTGGGAGAGGAACATTAGTTATAGAGCTAAAAGACTTGAATTAAGGTTCTAGATCTATTGTTTATTGATTATTTGATGTTGGGTAAGTCACATCACTTCCTTGGAACTCAATTTCTTCATCTATAAAATGAGGGGATTCAACCATTTCTTCTCTAAGGCCCCTTCTAACTTTAATGAGTCTGTTGCTCACATTCTCAATGAGTGTGTGTGTGTGTGTGTGTGTGTGTGTGTGTGTGTGTGCTAGAGGGAGGGAGGGAATTTGGAACTCAACAGTTTAAAAAATGCTAAAAATGTATTTTTAAAAAGTAATCTATGAATCTACCTTAAATACTCCCCTTATATAAGTTAAGCAATATGGTACAATGGAAAAAGTGTTGGTTCTGCAGTCAGACATTGGGAAGTCCTTGAAGTTCTTGCCTTTCTTTCCATTTTCAATGCTTAGGGCAGTGCCTAGCACATGCTAAATATATAAATGATTCTTGATTAACTGAACTGAGTTTTAACTGCCTTTGACACTTCCTGTGTGACCTTGGCCAAATGACTTAATTTTCCTGAACCTGTAAAAATGAGAAGGTTGGACTACATGATATCTGAAGTCCTTTCCAGCTTTAAATCTAAATGTAAATCCTGTGACCCTTTTTGCTAATGCAGTAAAATCAAAATTATCTGCAGGTGATGTAGTAAATTGAAGCAGCAGATGACCATAGGTCATCTTGGTTTTGTAATGCATCACCTGATATTTTTTGTTAATTTCCATAATTATATTTTGCTTAGGATAAAATTGAAAATAATTTGCCATCCCTGAGCACATTCTAACAGATGGGTGGGAGCAAGTTGCTAAGAAGTATGTTATGTGGCAGAGGATAAAGTTGAGGTTAAAATTTACAGTAGGTCATCTTAAAAGAAGATAGTACTGCTGTGAATGGGCACCAGGTACATTAGTTGGACGAGAGGGATATTTAAAAGGTTTAAGTTATAGGAATGAGAGGCAGCCAACTGGTGTAATGGATAGAATGCTAGACTTGAAGTCAAGAAGACCTAAGAGCAAATTGTACCTCAGGCTGTGTGGGCAGGTCATTTAATCTTCTCTGGGCCTCAGTTTCCTCATCTGCAAAATAATGGGGACGGACATATGGCCCCTGACAGCTCTAAATATACCTTCAGCTTTAAATTTTTGATCCTGTGAATGTATGCATCAGGTGCAAGAGCATGCAAGTAGACTCCAATAGATCTTTTGCATCAAGCTGGATATTTGATTCTGATTGCAATCTACCTATGCCTGCCTCCCCCATGTTACTCTTCAACTAATCTATGAATCTATGTGCATTTATTAAGCTCCTAATATGTATCAGTCCCTGTGCTAGGCTCTGGGAATACAAATAGAAAGAATGACGCAGTCTTCATTTTGAAGGGACTTACAATTCATTGGAGTAGGAGAGGATGATATGGACATATAATAAATATATACAGAATAAAAATTCTGTATATAAGTTCTCCACAAGAGATTCACTGAGTGTGCTGGGGACCTGTATCATGTTTCCTTGAAACTGTAGATACCAATGAAGCATATTAACTATCCCTTGCTCTAACCACTTGAGCAGTCCTTCATTTTAATTTCACATAGATGATTCTACTATTTTATAGAAAAAAATTCCCAGGACAAAGAATTTCAATTCCTGTCCACAAAGGCAAAACAAGAGAGGAGAAAAAACCAATCATAATAAATAATAAAAAGAAGCCTAAGTTGGAAAAAAAGGAAATCAATAGACCAGAAAGGTATTCTCAATTAAAATATAAATTTCATTTGATAATAATCTTTCTAGAAAAAAATTCAATGTTATTTCATTTTTCAGATCTACATTCTCTCCTTCCCATCTTCACCCAAACCCACTGAGAGAGCAAGAAAACCCTTTACAAACACACATAGTCAAGTATAAAACTTTTCTCACATTGGCCAAATCCACCATAAATGTCTCAAGCTGCACTCTTTTTGAGTCTATCACCTCTCTATCACGAAGTGAGCACCATGTTTAGTCATGAATCTCCTGGATTTTGGTTAGTCATTGTATTGATCAAGACCCCTATGTCTTTCAAAGTCAGTTGTCTTCACAATATTCTTTTTTGTTACATAAATCATCCTTCTAGTTCTATTCACGGGAGTTTGTATCATTTCATACAAGTCATTGTTATTTCTTGTTATTTCTTTCAATATGATAGTATGTATTTACATTCCTATGCCACAACTTGTTCAGCCATTCCTGCCTGAATTGATGGGAATCCCTCCAGTTTACAATTCTTTGCCACTAAAAGAAAGAACTGCTATAAATATTGTTGTATGTATTGCTCTTTTTCTGCTTTCTTTGATCTCTTTGGAGCATAAAACCTAGTAGCTTTCTACTAGGTCAAATGGTATGCATAGTTTACTAGCTTTTGAGGCATAGTTCCAAATTGCTTTCCAGAATGTCTGGACCAATTCACAGCTCCAGCAATAATGCATTAATGCACTGTTTCCCACAGCCACTCTGGCATGAAAATATTGTCTTTAAACAGGACATACAGTCTAATATAATTTTGAACAAGAGTAATCTCAACAAGCATAAGTCTAAACAACGTTTCTGTTCCCTTCTGCAGCATAACAATCCAGAAATAAGGGTTTCATCAGGTAAGAAAGATGTAGGCTAAATGGTATTTACTATATTACCATCAATTAAGAGTCTAAATTAATAAGCTTATTAATAAATGACTTGGGAGCCAGAAAGGTTAGTATAACAACTAAGCTACACCTTCTCATGATTCAGTCTCAATTTTTCCTCTTCCTATAAGTGACTGCCTCAAAGATATTTATTATTGTAGGTGTTGGGGGAAGTGTAGTTTAGTGATGAACGCAGGGCTATTTTACATAATTGTGAAAATGATTTAAAATCTATTCTGATGAAGACACATACCTCTAGTTCCTAAGAGGTAAAGTGGTAAAATAAATACTCCACCCTCTCAGTAAAAGCAGACTTGGAGGTTGAGAATGGTTACTTGCCACAAAGATCAGAATAATGCCATCAAATGATTAAGGCAGTGGTCAATTATCACAGGACCAAGATAGGATTTTGGAAAGGAGTTCTGAAAAGGGGGCAATATCTATTTAAGTGTAGCCTCTTTCTGCAGGAAATAGGGTAGAGAGCCAGTGGGGTTTCAGGAAGCAAATACAAGAGATGGTATTTCCCAGGTGATACAAATTTCCCAGAAAGGTGATAATAATTGTTCATGGTTGAAAGGAGAACAGGGCATAGTGTCATTAATAAAGTGTCTCAGTGCAGGGAAACAAGCCAGCAGAGAGTTACTTTTAGCACAATCAGCCCTCTATCTACAGGCAGGAATGGCAAGGAGGAACGGGCCACTGACTTTCTTCTACCCTCCCCAGGGGGTGCACCTCCACCTATGGGTGGACTCTAGTCCCATGGAATGTTGGCCAATTAGTTCAGCTTATTTGAGCACACTGTTTGCTCAGCAGGTTGAATTCTCATATGAGCCAATTAGCTTCCATTGTGCTTGGTAGCTTTAGATAGCAACCCTGGTCCTAGCCACCAGATTCATGGTGCTGGTTTAAACGGATCAGATTCCTATCTTCCCCCTTGAAAAAATAATGTGTATAATCCAGTAGTGGGTCAGTAGCATCATGGAAAGATGGAGGGCAGCACATTATTATTTGCTCTTCCTTACCTTACATTTGACTTTTGTTTTCAATGATTTACTTTTTCTCTTTCCATTTAAGATTTTAAAATCATTGAGCCAACATTTCTCCATTAATAGTACATCTTGGCTGTAAATTAGTCATTTGGGTGTCACAAGAGCATTTCCTACCATCAGGGCATAATTTATTGTAAATTGGTAAATATTTCACTTATAATTAATATTTTACTATATTACTGTTATTTACTATATATTTTACCATGTTCATTGATAATTAATATTTTCTTCTCCTCTCATATGAAAGAAAGGGAATTCAAAATTCTAGTTTAGTGTCAGAATACAGAGCTCTTATTTCAGATGTCTTCTACCTGTTTCTCTGAGAGAATATTAAATAGGGCCTAGATTTCTTTTTGAAAAATTAATTTTATGAGTTCCACTTCTGGGAGCCAAGATGGCAGAGTAAGAAGTAAATCGTTCTCACTGTCCCTTATTGACCTCTGAAAGCCTAGAAAATAGCACCCCGGGAAAAACCCTAGAACAGCTGAACCAATAGAAAGACAGGGGTGCAACAGTCTGGTAGCCCAGGAAGCTTGAGGGATTAACAGGAAAGGCTCCTCTTGCCCTGAGGAAGGGGGAGCAGTTCAGAAGGGGAGGCATCCCAGCGAGCTAGCGGAAAGCCCCACTTCAGCATGCTAGAGGGAGATCCTGAACCCAAGGTTGTGGAGCAGACAAGCACTAACACCAGGAACCTTGAGTGCCTCAATACAGGCAGGGAAACCAGTGAAAACCAGCTTGGAAAACCACCACATGCCACTGTGTTCTATGGCAGCCAAGTCTCCCACTGTCTCAGCAAAACTCTGGGAAGTACAGCTCCAAAGGGGAAAGCAACAGCAGTGAATATCCCACAGCAGTGAATCATCCATCTGCAAGGAGCTGAAGAACATGAAAAGAAAGGCCTGGGTGAGCAGGCAATCTCCAGGGGCCAGACTACCCAATCCTACCCCTAGAGTTCCAGTGTTGTTAATTCCACCCCATCACCAGGTAAGCTGCCATAACCCTACAGCCCCCAACTGCCAGTATCAGAGGCCACAACACACAAAGCCAGTGACCAGGCCCCGGGCTCCGAGCACAAGAAGCTTTCGTCAGTGCCCCCTGTTCTCCAGCAGGAGAGCTCAATCTTTTTAAAGGCCAGGAAATAAGCAAACACCGTGAGCAAAAAGAAATGTATCATAGATTCTTGTGGGAACAGTGGAAGATCAAGGCAGAAATTCTAAAGAGGACAACATTGTCAACAAACTCAGATCTGGAACCTCAAAAGGGAATATGAATTGGTCTGAAGCCCAAAAAGCCTTCTTGGAAGAGCTCAAGAAGGATTTTAAAAGTCAAATAAGAAAGGTAGAAGAAAAATAGGGAAAAGAAAAATTAATTTTATTTTTATTCTAAACTTAACAAAAGCCAAATAATAAAATGGGTATTGCAATGACATTTCCCTTCTTTACCTCCTTTCCTCACTAATAAAGATAAATAATTGGGAAGCAGAAGGATCAGGATGGGATGAGAAACAGAGTTTGGCGATTCTTCCCCACTAAAAAACCTGATTTCTAAACTAACCCTGTTGGAAAAGCAGTAAATATGATCCATATCCCCTAAGAAATGCAAGTGAAAATGCAAGACTTTTGCTCTTTGCTTTGTATACATTTTGCAGGTATTTTTCTATATAAATGTTTTAAATACTTTCCCATTAGAATATAGAGTCCTTGAGGACTAGGACTGTTTTTGCTTTTTTTTTTTTCCTGTTTCCTTATTGTGTTAAGGCACAATGCCTACTATCTAGTAACACATAACAAATTCTTGTTGATTGGCGGTTGGTTGATTGTTGTAAGAAGAGATTACCAGAGCTTTGGGCCCAGTTCAGTTTCCATAATCCAGAGGACCTATAGGTACTTGTACCAGATTTGAAGACTCTTTGAAAACCTTACCTGCAGCATGCTGATATTTGGCAATTTCAGTGGAAAGGAGGCAAAGATGAGGACAGGGAGAAATATATGAGAAAGCTTAATTCAAGAAAAATAAATGAAAAGTATTAATGACTTTCAGTTACACAGAAACCTTACACCTCTATATCATGAATACTTTTTGAAAAAAAAATTAGTGAGTATTAGACATAATAAGCACTAGATAAAATTACAAACAACAAAATTGACAACATTATAACAAACAGGAAAATATTAGGGAAATAGAAATTATTCCTGAGTCAGCTATGGAAGTATAGTAAGACAATCAACTTGTCTGATCTAAGATCAGAATCAAGACTATGTAAGAGAAAAAAAAAGTAATGAGAAAAAGATCTGGGTTACAATAAATGTTTAACCTGGAATTATTTAAACAATATTCAAAATTAAAAAGGGGGTGAGGAATGGGAAACCAAAATGACATTGACGCCAAATGTAATAATTTCATTGAGAAGTTAAAGCCTGAAAGAGAGAAGGCTACCAAAGTCAACCCTGGATTATATTACGTACTCACTATAAATAAAGTCTTACAAAAAAGGATGATGGATGTTTACGGGTGATTATAAGCTGTATCATCTCATAAAGCAGAGAAAAGCAGTGGAGAATAAAACCAATCTAAGAGAAGGTTGGCAAAATTTTTTACTGTGGCAAAGTCATTCCACAGACATTCCAGAATATAATGAAAAAAGGACTACAAACAGAAAAAAAATCAAAAAGATGATCAAAATGCAGAAATATATTTTGCATATATATTTTGAAGAAGGGAGAGAATTTGCAATTGAAAATAAAAATAAAATTAAAAACAATTTAAAAAAGAACAGATTAGCAAAAACTATTACAACAAACTTTTCCCTCATTAAGGATAGTGGAACTACCACACTTAGAACATAGCAACATAGTATGAGGAAGCAGAAATGTCATTAAAGAGAACAAAGATGCTAAAAGGATCCAGAATAAATCAAGTCTATGTAGAGAATATCTGTGCTGGAGGAGATAAAGTAGGAAATTAAGGAACCAAGTTATGAAGTATCTAAATGAGAGGAAGATACAAAAGGCATGAAAAAAATCTCAGACGTTACTGATAAAGAATTGGCCACCAGCAACTACTGACCTTATCCACTGAGCCACCTGGTTGTCTCTAATTTTAGAATATTACAACCATCAGTAGGGAAGTTGTGAGAGGAAGCCAGGTTTGGGGAGGTGATGAATTTATTTGTACACATATTAAGGTTAAAGTGATGGGATATTTAAGTGGGAATTAAGTGGTGATTATTCTTATTTTAAAGAGAACCATTTCACTGTTAGAGATGTAATTGCCTTTAGAGATCACGTAGTCCAAACCCCGCCTGACACATGAATCTTAAGCACAGAATTCCTGCTAGGAATCTAGATTCTAGTTGAAGATCTCCAACACCAAGGAATTCACTACAAGATTTATCCTTCCATTTTTTGATACCTCTTATTGCTAGGGATTTTTTTTCTTTTAAATTGAACTAAACTCATCTTTTCTTTTCTAACCCTGTGAGCTGCTACATTAGGCTCATGGTCTGATGATGCTAATTTAAAAGGCTGCAAGTTAGTGGTAATTCTGCCCTTGGAAGTATACTTATGAAACACGAATTGTTCCTTGTGAGGCTCCTAGTTAGAGAAAAAAAAAACTCTCTGGGGAATTGGGATCATTCTTTCATATGTGGTTCTGACCTCAAACTGTTAACCATAGGACACAAGGACATTGAAGGGACAAGGCCAACCACAGGGGTTTGTGACAAATAAGATTAGATCAGTCAGGTGCAGTCTTTGACAGAATAAAAGAGTACATTGGGTGCCAGACACACTCATGTAAAAAAAAGAGGGAGGCGAGGGGAGAAGAAAAGGGAGAAGAAAAAAAGGGAGAGGTGGAAACCTTCAGTTCTTCCCAGTAGTTTTTCCCCTTCAGCTCTCCAGCCACTTAGCACCCATGGTTTAAAATAATCAACATCATCCTCATCATCATCAACAACAAAATAGTCTTATATGTCTACACTTGTTCCTTTAGCAAACTTTTTGGAGTCTCCCTAAGAAATGAATTTAAGACGCAGAACTGAAAATATCACTGACGTTGGCTGAAGCTCCTTTTGTCAGGGAAGACATTTTGGTCCTTTTCATATATGCTCTTTTCTTTCCCTCTAAAGAGCTCTGAAACTCTTGATGTGGGGGGAAACCCTGCCCTGGAGTCCTCATCTCCTCTTAGCTTCTTCTCTTGTGGTAATTCCCAGGGTCTTCAGCAACTTAGGTTGTCCCGTTTCAAGGCAGCCAGTTCACAATTTGCCAGAAGACCTATCACACTTTATTTTTAACTCATTGATCCCAGTTCTTTCTTTTGGACCCAAGTAGATTAAGTCTGATTCTTTTCCTCCATGAATGTTTATTTTGTAATATAATAATAAAATCATTTGTGGACAGGCTACTTAAACAGATGAAACAAAAATAATTTGGTGTTAATAATAGCTAGCATCTGTATAGCACTCTAAGATTTGCAAAGGGCTTTCCATATGTCGCCTCATTTGATCCTCACAACAACTCAATGAAGAAACTGGGCTGAGAGTGTTCAGGTGGCTTGTTCAGAGTCCCGCAGTTAGTAAGGGGATGAGGAAATTAGGTTCAAATCAAATCCTTTGGGTCTTCCTGACTCCAAGTCCAGTACTATATGCATTGTGCCACCAAGCTATGACAGGATACAATGAAGTTAAGTCTATTTCTTTTAAAACCTGCTTTAATTTTTAATTCTCTTAGTATTCACAGCAATCTGTTTTAAGTACAGTCATCTTAGATATCAATTGAAGAAGCTTTTGCATTGTAGCTGGATGACTAGTTGTGGATGCTTTGAATAGATTTTTGTTAAGGTATAGGACTAACAAAACATATATATGTATATATATATGTGTGTATATGTATGCATGTGTGTGTGTGTGTGTGTATGTGTGTGTGTGTATCACATATCACTTATGATGTGCTAGGCATTTGGCAATTATTATGTCATTTGATTTGATCCTCACAACAATCCTGGGAGGTAGTTGTGTATTATTATCCCCATTGTACAGATAGACAAAGTGAGGCAGATGTTAAATGACTTGCAGTAAGTATCTGTCAGGTTTTCCTGACTCCAGGCCTGGCTCTCTATCCGCTCAGCAACCTAACTTGCTTCAGATAGTTTCTAAAGTCCCTTCTGACCCTTGGATTCAATGAAACTGTTCATAGTTAGAGTACATCTGCATTGTGGGATTTAAAGTCCCCAATACCCAATTTTTTTTGTTATGTTTTTAACCACTTGCCTTGGAATTTTGTAGACTCAGACGAGTATGTATGACAATTATTCTATGCCATGTAATATATTTCACAAACATGCTTGGACTAATCTTATCAAGGGATTTGATCTGAGTAGAAATCACAGTATGCTTAATTCAACTGGAAAATCTAGTAGAGGATTTACTGTTATTAGTGGAAAAGGGTTTAGACACACACACACACACACACACACACACACACACACGAGCACACACCTTCCCCAGAGACATACACATAAGAGACACAAATGGGAAGAAAACACTAATAGGCCCCAAATATCAGATTTCCACTTTTTTTGTTTTTGAGGCAATCAGGGTTAAGTGATTTGCTCAGGATCACACAGCTAGTATTTACTACTAGCTATCTACCTATCTCTGGGTACATTTGAACTCAGGTTGTCCTGACTCCACTCTATCCACTGTGCCACCTAGCAGCCTCTACACTCAGTTTTTAGAATTATTGATATGCAGTTACTTATTTATAATGAGGGAACATGGCACAGTGGTTAGGAGGTCAGCACTAGAGTCATAGAGACCTGGGGCAAATTTCACCTTTGGCATATATTGGCTGCACAAATATGGACAAGTCACTTAAACTCTCATTATCTCAGGTAAGTTTCCAAGCCTCTAAGCTGAAAAACAAGTGCTGATCTGCACTGACACAGGGAGTTTCTTCACAAAGAATCTGGTAGACCAATGAATCCCAGGTTCAGATTTAAAACACAACAACCGAATAGGTCAACCCTCAGGACTGGCCATGCCAATAGTCCAAATGAAATGGAGATTTTTTTAAGAAACAAAAGAAATCTTTTCAGGTTCATGGTGCACTGGAAGCCTGGCCAGAGTGGCCAGAGCGAGAAATGGATCCCTGTGGCTGACTTCACCCACCATGGCCATGCTGCCTCCTTGTCAGAAGTGGCTATAAATAACTGTTTTGTGGTCATTGGAAGTAAAGATGAAACAATTCACATCTATGATATGAAAAAAAAGGTAGAATATGGAACATTGATATATCATAATGGCACAATAAGGTGCCTGAAATTCTCGGGCACTTAATTAGTGGAAGATGGACTAATTTGTGTTTGGGATGCAAAGAGATGGAACTGCTTGAAGTCTATCAAAGCACGTAAAGGACATGTGACTTCCCATTCTGTTCAACCATCTGGCAAATTAGCACTTTCAGTGGGAACAGACAAGACATTACAAACATGGAACCTTATTGAAGGAAGATTGGCATTCATAAAAAATATAAAACAAAATGCTCACAAAGTTGAATGGTCCCCTAGTGGAGAGAAGTATATAGTTGTCAAATAAACAAGATAGACATCTACCAACTTGTAACTTCATTCATTACTGGTACCTTCACCAATGGAAAGAGAATTTCTTCTGTTACATTTATTTCAGATTCCATACTTGCTGAGGCTGGAGATGAAAAAATTGTAAGGTTGTTTAACTGTGATTCACTAAAATGTCTCTATGAATTTAAGGCTCATGAAAACAGAGTAAAAGACATTTGCAGCTTTGAAGTCCCAGAGCATCATGTTATTGTTACAGCATTGAGTTATGGCTTCATTAACATGTGGAGGCATAATCCAAATAAGAAGACTCCCCCATCTTTACTATGTGACGTAAACACTAAAGCCAGACTCACCTGCCTCGGAGTATGGCTAGACAGAGTTACAGATGCCAAAGATCACCTTCCTAGAGCTGCAGCCCCTTCTCCTGTAAACAAAGAAGAACAGGAGTTCAAAACTAGCCCCCCAAAATCTGATGATCCAGCAGGAAAACAGCAACAATCCAAGAAATTTGGTTGGACTAAGGATAACAAAAGACCAACAAAAGCAGAAAATATAGTATCTGTCAAGAAAAGAAAATTGGAAGGTATACTAGAAAAGAAGAAAGAAAAGAAAGTATAAATCACTGAATAAATCTTTGAAAATTCAAAAAAACAAAACAAAAGAAAAAGCTTATTAAAATGTAATAAAGCCAGTTTTTCCTTTCCATTTTTCTTTAAAAAAAATTTTTTTAAGCATGGAAAGGAATTTAGGATGGTGGGGAAAATCTGTGAATATTTGTTGTATTTAGGTGTGTATTCTGTTAGTCTGTTAATGCGCAGGGATCCAGAAGGGAATAGGTCTGGATTAGCCACTTATTAGAAGTGACTGGCTAGATACAAGTTTCATAGCTGCTTACTGGCTTCTTTTAAGCAGTCCTATATGCCTTTCAGGCGATTTCACCCTGTGAGAAATTATTGCAACCACCTGGAATCAGCTTCCCATCAGGCCATATAAACAGCGCAGTGTTATTGAGGCTAGTCTAGCCTCACTGTGTTTATGGTGCTGTACAGTTTTAACTGTGAACCCATGTATACCAGGGGACCTCAAATGTAGATGAAATAACACATTTCTCTTCTGTCCCTAAATTTTAAAGTTATAAATTGAATCTCACTCTAAAAACTGAATAAGACCAGCTTTTAAGTCAGTAGTACCGATGCGCCTCTAACACATTCTTCTTCTATTTCTCCATTTTTCTGGAGTGAGGTTTTTTAAACCAATAGCAGCTCAGCATTCATTGCTTAATACACTTTCTGTCCTGGATTTCTAAGGTTAAAGTTCTTGCATGATTTGCTCCTCTGGTCGTTCCCACAGTGCCTTCTTTAGAGTTCCTCTTCTACCTTTCTCCCATTGTTTATCTTCATCCCTCTTCCTCCCCCACCCAGGTTCTATCTTTGCATTTCAACCATGACACTAGTCCAGCAGATATTCATAGATCAAAAGTTGAATGGAAACTCAGAAACCATATGGTTCAACATGCTCTTTTTACAGTCAGGTATCTATTTACTAGACACTTAGTATCTGCCTCTAATAGCGGCACCAAAGAACATTTTGTGAATAGGTATGATTATCTTCCTGATGTCACACTCAAAGGATAAAGGCTGTACTCTAAAACATCTTTCATAGGTACTAGTTGACCTGTGAGTTCATTGATATGAGTACTCTTTCAATCATGGTAGATTACAACCCTCTCAATAAATATATTTTAAATCAGAGTTATGTATCAATACACAAAGGACCTGTGATTTTGCCAGTATACACAGGTAGACTGTAATCAATCTATAATTTATAGTGAACTTGTTTTAGTTTCTTCTTATTTTGAATGCTATATTTCAATATAATCAGTTTCTTTTGTATTCCTATGAATTTTACTTAATACTTTAACAAATGTACTGAGTAGGAGTCCATTGGGATTGCTGAAGGGGCCCATGACATAAAAATTCTTGGCCCCTGCTTCCTGAAGGCCAATTTCATTCTCCCATTCATTTTCCCCTCCTTAAGGGGCCTTAAGACTTTCTGCTACTAGGTCTATGGTGTTCTTTCTACTTATAGGTACCCCTAGTACTCCAGTTCCATTTAAGCATTTAACAATTGGATTAGCTTTTACAAAGGAATATTTATTTTAAAGGTATAGTTACAAATATACAAATACATTCTCAACACATAAAGCCTAATCACTACCACCACCACTGCAGTCTTTGGGGTGGGGTAAGGATTAGTTTTATCTCTTAGCTCAGTTCCTATTTTGGCAGAGTCCTATGTTTCAAGTCCTCAGTATCCTGTCTTCTTAAGGCTTCCCTGCTGGGGTGACTGGCTGCACATCTAGCCTGCAATCCTGCCTTCTGGGTCCAGTAGGGATTCTGTCACTTGAACCTAGAACCTAAAAGGACAAGAAAAACAAACCAAAATGGAACCCCTAGTCTGATTTTCAGAGCCTCAGGGTAAATGGAGGGGAAGAGGTGAAGAAAGCCATTTCTTCTAACCAGTCAGTTCATGATGCCTGAGCTCTGGGTGAACTGTGACCTTTAGCCTCTCTGGAAACATCAGGAAAGAATGTGAAGAAAAATGTGAGACTTGTCTCAGTCAGTATCAGTTTTAAAGACGCAGACAGATCTGGCTACCTACCCAACTAAAGGACGCTACTCCCACACATATTGTAAGGAAACAAGATGATTTCTCCCAGATGCCTCCATGTTAGGTGAACTAGGCATGCTCCAAAGCCCGGGTTACAGAAGTAAGCAATTTGCCCATGGTTATATAATTAAGTGTCATAGACTTCACTATGGATCTTCTTGACTCTAGGTCTACCTCTGCCTACCTTTTTATTTTTCCTTCCAAGAGGCATCATGGCCAAAACAAAATCACTACCTGTGGTGTGGCGGTCTGGCAGTGATCCTTTTTTTCACCTTAGCCAGGCTGGTCAGTATGCATCAGGCAATAGTTTCTTATCTGAAACCTTTCTAGGTTGGCATTAATTATCAGAGCTTCTGCTTCTCCAGCATAGCCTTTAAGAACTTGGGACAACCTCCACACCATGATCAGGCATCAGAGTAGGACTTTGATGGAGGAAAATATCATATTCCCATTACTAATAATTGTCTATCACCAATGGATTTATCTAAACTTTTTTTTGAAGATTCCCATATTTCAATATATGTTACCTCTTGGAATAAAACGTCTCTTAAATTCATCTCCCACTGTGTGAAGTACTTTATTTCACTGGTCCTAAATTTTTCTTTTTCTAACTTTAATAGAGATATCCTCATTCACTGGGATTTGGTGAATAACTCCATGTTCACCCTATTGTTATTCTTCATGATTTTATAGATTTTGTTCATATGTCCTCATAGTTGTCCTCTTACTGAACTCAATTTTTTTAGTCTACTTTTATATGGAAATCCCCTTATTTCCAAGGATAGTTTAAAACATCCAGTCCTTTTAAATATTTGATAAATTTAATTAAATTCAACAGACCTTTATTCATTACCTACTATGTGCTTGTGCTAAGGACAAAGGCAGAAAATGAAGCATTTCCTGACCTCAAGGAAGCTATATTTTATTTCTGGCATAACATACATACACAAGTACAGAATTAAAAAGTATGCACCAAGTTACACAAAGTAATTTTAAAGTGAGATTACTAAAAAGTACAGGGGGCCCCAAGGAAAGGCCTTATTCAGGAAATAAGAACTAAACTGTGCTTTGAAAGGAAACTAAGAATTCTGAAGGGCAGAAGGCTAGAATCAAAGTGGGCTTCACAAACATTTATTATGCTCTCATTCCCATGAGACACTTATGGTTGGTGTCAAGGAAAATATGAATGCTATATCCTGTGTTTTAGCACATCTCTACCAAGAAAAATTTAACTTCACTTAATATTAATCTAATATACAATCATTTCTAGCTTAGCAAGAGAAAGATCCAAAGAAGCAATAGTCCCTCCAATGTCCTTAGATATATTTTTACCCCAAGATCATTCTAGGTAATATTTATAGGAATCCTGATGAAGAAAAACACTTAATAACAGTTAATAAAAGTCACTTAATAACAGTTAATCTTCAACTAGAACTATTCCATTCTTTCCTGGAGTATTACCCTCAAGGATGCAAAGCGTTCAATCTATTCTGAATAACTGAAGAGAGTACTTCCCTGTGAATGGAAAAATGTGCATTTCCTTTGGGTAGGCCAGTTACTTCATGGATTGAGAAAGGCAAGGATCTTAACAAGAACAGAGGTACTCTTGGTTCAAAATTTCTTTTCCATCGTTTACATATTAAACCCACCTTTTAAGGGAGCAAGTCTGGAAAGGATTTTTTTTAAATGGAGAAATAGTTATTTATTAATATTTCTAGTGAAACAGAAAAAGAGATTCAATTAAAGGAATATGGTTCCAGAAGCAGTTTTGTGTCATCGGAAAGAACATTGGGTTTTGAGTCAAAAGAGCAAGGCTTAAATCCTCCTGTGGCCAGTTACTACCTTTGTGGATCTGAATAGGTGACTTCATCTCTCAGACCAATTTCTTCATCTGTAAAATGGGGATAATGTGCTACCTTCCTCACAAGACTATACAAGTTTTATACACACATATATGTGTGTATGTGTATATATATATGTATATATATATATATATATATATATATATATATATATACATACATATGTGTTCTTGTAACTATGGCTCAGAGCCCTCTGAGTAAAAATCCTTTGTTATACTAATCTGCTTTCTTGGTCTTGTATAACTTTATACCTTCTTGTTGCATATATAGCTAGCTGGCTTTTTATTTCCCGCTTTTGCCATTGCTACCCAATTCTCTCAGAGCTTCTTCTAAATTCTTATATTCTCTAGTGGGTGTGTATGTGCGGCTCACTGGGAGAATGGGCATCTTTAGTGTCTCCTGCCTCCACTCTTGTCCAAGGGAGACTTTGTCAGGAGGGGTAATAGGAAGTTGGAGTCAGAGGTTATTCTTCATTCTGTCTTCAGCGTACCAGGGTAGAATTATATCTATCTATTCCCTTTAAATATTATTAGTCATTAAATATTATTCTTTGTTGGTGGAATTGTGAACTGAGCCAACAATTTTAGAGAGCAATCTGGAGTTATGCCCAAAGAGTTATCAAACTCCCTATACCCTTTTACCCAGCAATACCACTGTTAGCTCTATTTCTAAAGATGGTTAAGGAAAAAGGAAAAGAACTTATTTGTTGTAAAATGTTTATGATAGCTCCTTTTGTGGTGAGAAAGAACTGGAAATCGCATTGGTGCCCATCAATCGGGGAATGACTGAACAAGTTGTGGTGTATGATAATGATGGAATACTACTGTGCTGTAAGGATGATGAGCGCAATAATCTTAAAAAACCATGGAAAGACTTGCATGAAATAATGAAGAGTGAAATGAGCAGAACCAAGAGAACATTGTATACAGTAATAGCAATATTGTTTTAAGAATGACTTTGAATGAATAAATTATTTTGACTATTATAAATACCCAGATTAACTCTAAAGGATATATGAAGAAAGATGCTATCTGCATCTAGAGAAAGAACTGATAGATAGAAGTATGTATAAAACAATTACGTGTCTGTGTGTGTGTGTGTGTGTGTGTGTGTGTGTGTGTGTGTGTTTGTGTCAAATGGTAGCCATCTCTAGGGCGGGGGAGGAGAACGGTAGAAAAAAAGAAGAAAAAAATTTGCATGATAATTTTGTTGTATATTTGAAAGGAATAACAAATTGTACTTAGTAGAGCTGCAGTTTCATGTACAATCATCTTTTTTATTTTACTGTTATGGAAATGCTTGTTTTACTCAATAAATATGTATTAATATAAAAACATTTATTAATCTAGGGGATATAATTTTTAGATTTAAGGTCTCGATCATGATCATGATTCCTTAATGGGGAAAGGGCCCTAACCTTTATATCCAATGCTTGACTTCCTTCCCACCAAATGTCAATTCCATAACAAGCACAAATAGCAAATAAATTCACTTATCCAAACAGATAGCAAACAGGAATCAGAAAGTATACACAGGAGACCATTTGTCAGGTAAAACAGAATGAATGAGCTCTCCCAGTGAGAGTGAGGTGACTCAGCTCAACCACAAGAGAGTCTCAGATCTCACTCAGTAGGAAATTCCCCAGTCTCTAGTGTAGTGTGCTATGGATAGGGACATAATAGAGACTGCCAGCTTTTCTCATGTCAACTTCTTCCCAGAGGCCTTTTCTCCATTCAGTTACCTAAAGAGAGGTTGAAAAGGCCAACTCTCTCTTGAAGCTAGGAGCCGGAAGAGCCCAGGATTTCTCTTCTCTCCTGCCAACTCTAGCTGGCCCCCCACTTGGGCTTGGGGCATTGAATAATCAATCTATTCTAGACCAATGAGGAGAGAATCTTGTACAATTGTTCCTTCCTGCCAAGGATTATACTCCTTCATAATCTATCTAATAATTAATGTAATGCCAGCTTATGTAGGCAATAGTTACCAAGTGGTGAGGCACTTTTTAAAGGCAGATACAAAGCATTAATAGCATTGGACTGACCTCTGGGAAGATAATGCTAAGAAAACTCTTTTGCAAAACTAGACTTTGAAAAGAGTATATTAGTCCTAAACATATCATATGATTGGCTGTGAACCAGAAGATAAAGAGTAGTTGTGTAAAGCTAATTTTCACCAGAGACTAGGGCCTATAGGGCAAATATTTATGCTATGTCATGTCCCTTAAAGATCAAACATTAGCTAAGTGAGAAAAATACAACGGATAATTAAGTGCCTTTTGCAGAGGGTAAGAGGTGAGTTATACCTATGATTATTAAGAAAAATAGATATGGCTAATCACTGTAATATCTGGTGAGAAATTGGTAAGATGAGGATGAAACCGAGGTTTTAAACCTGGGTGAGAAGGAAGATAGTGGCATCGTTGACACTGATAGGAAAGTTTTCTGTTTTATCTGGCAAATGGTCTCCTATGTGTATTTTCTGATTCCCGTTTGCTATCTGTTTGGATAAGCAGGGAAGGTTTGGGGGAATAATACTGAGCTCACTTTTGAACAAGCTGAGTTTGAGATTTCAAATAGGCATCTCTAAGACGAGATTGGAGCTCAGAATAAATAGATCTTAGAATCATCTACATAAAGACGATCATTGAATACATGGAAACTTGAGATTGCCAAGAGAGAGAGAACAGAAGAAGAAATAGCCTAGAATAGAGTCTTGGGAGACACCTGTAATTAGTGCCCATGACCTGGAGAAAGATCCAGCAAAGGAGACTAAGAAGGATCAGTGAGACAGACAGGCAGAATATCAGGAGGAAGCAGCGTTCTAAAAACCTGGAGAGGAGAAGATCTAGGAGAAGAGGGTAATAATGTCAAAGAATACAGATTTTAGGGTTAGGGGTTAGGGTTAGAGGGTATTGATATCAAATGATTCAGGTAAAGAAAGACAGGGCAACTAGATTGGGCAATTAAGAGATTATTGGTAACTTTGAGAAAGCAGTTTCAGTAGAAGGATGAAGTTACAAGCCAGACTATAGAAAGCTTAGAATAGAATGAGAAGATATGAAGTAGAGGCCCATAATGAAGATCGCCTTCTCAAGAAGTTTGTTCACAAAAGGGAGTAGAAATATATAGCCATCAGGTCAGGTTGGGTGAGGTGGTTTTTTTTTTTTTTGGAAAGGATTGCAAAAGTTCTTTTGTTCTCTTTTTAAACAGAGACATGGCTGTGTTTATAGTCACATGACGAAGTTAAGATAGGGTTAATGAAAGGAAAAGTTGGAAAAGACCTCTGATATAAAGGATAGTATAGCATTGAACTGGTTTACAATGAGGACCAGATGTCGAAGGAAGGTGAGTGTAGCAAGGGTATGCATGACGGCCTAATCTGAGAGGTGGAGTGAATGGAGATAATGATGAAGACAAAGAATAGGATTAGAGATTGTAAGTTAGAAGGAAATATGGAATGATTAAAAATGCCATCAGATAAAGGAATTTTTGAATTTATAAACGTGAAGTAGAATACATGTGGGTGATAAAGTATGCCTACCTCTGTGCATAGCTAAGGTGGAGTTAAAGAACAGGTCACAGGAATGAAATAGATTGAGGAAAACTGGGAAGTTAGGATGTTAAAATGAATATATCCATATACACATATATATGCATATATATACACTACTACCCATATATATGTATACACACACACACACACACACATACACATATTTTTATTTGTTTTTGTTTTTTGTTCTGTTTTTTTTTTTCACAAAGCAATTGGGGTTAAGTGACTTGCCAGGGTCATAAAGCTAGTAAGTGTCAAGTGTTTGAGACCAAATTTGAACTCAGGTACTCCTGACTCCAGGGACTGTGCTTTATCTGCTACATCACCTAACTGTCCTCATACACATATATATGTAATGATCTGTGTGTATATGCACATATCTATCTATCTGTCTATCTATCTATCTATCTATCTATCTATCTATCTATCTATCTATCTATTCACTCACACTAGTAAAAAAGCAGGAGTTGGGGTGACAAGAAAGACTGTGAGTCAGGCATGGAACTCATTGAAGAAGGAGAGTATCCTGGAGGTTGATAGATAACAGTTGCCAGAATATTGATTCAGTGATAAATTAGGATTGAATTAACCTCAAAGAAGAAGAGATGAATTGCAGTGGTAGAGGGAGAGTATGACAGTGGTGATGTGGAGTATTCCAACTTCGCTGTCACAACCAGTAAGCTGGAGGATATGAGTAAAAGTGCAATCAGTGCTAGAAGGGGTGGCCAGTGATGTGATGCTATCAAGAAGGAGCTGGATCTCAGTGAGAGTTAGCAGGTGGAGGGAAAGGGAAATGAAAAGACTTAAGACAAAGTAAAGATTTTTTTTTAAAAACTATGGAACAGGCATTCCAGAGAACACAGAGGAAAGGATGGGCAGATCTGAAGTTGTGTATTTGGGGAATAGGGTTGTGAAAGATGGCAGTAGGGGGGAGATGAGGAATAGGTTTGGTATAATGACTGCCAGGGTTTCATAATCACTGGGATGGAAAGAGTATGAAGGAGTTGTTGTTCAATTGTTTCAGTCATGTCAGACTCTTTGTGATCCATTTGGAGTTTGCTTGGCAGAGATACTAGAGTGGTTTGCCATTTCCTTCTCCAGCTCATTTTACAGATTGAAGCAAACAAGATTAAGTGATTTGCCCAGGGTTACACAGCTAGTAAGTGTCTGAGGTCAGATTTATACTCAAATCTTCCTGAATCCAGAACCAGTGCTCTATCTACTGCACCACCAAGCTGCCCCTATATGAAAGAGTGGGAGTACACTAACCATTGATGAATGATTCCAGGCAGAGAGGCCACAAGCCTCAATGCAGGGCTGAAGCAAGGTTCCCTGGGAAGTCTGTGGAGCAAAGGAGCTGCAAGAATCCAGAGCAAGGTCAGCCAGGTAGTAGGAGGGAAAACAATTTTTCAAATCCATTTATCTAGATTCAGTGTTCTAGGGGCAGCTAGATGGTGCAGTGGATAGAGCACCAACCCTGAAGGTAGGAGGACCTGAGTTCAAATCCTGCTTCAGACCAAACACTTGATGCTTACTAGCTGTATGACCCTGGGCAAGTCACTTAACCCCAAATGCCTAAAAGCAAAAAAGCAAAACCAAAAATAGATTCAGTGTTCTTTCCACTACATCACACTATACATCCCTTATCCCTCATCTTTCAATTAAATAAGTGGATCCAGAAAGTAAAAAGATAGACTGTTTCTGCCTAACACACAAATTACTGTTCAGAGCCTAATCTCTTTCCTCTATGGTGTCAAGCCAATTGAGTTAGTAACTGAGAACTCTGCACTGGTAAGTGCAGAAAAGGGCATGTGACAGGACTTGGTGTGTGAAGTTGAGGCACTAAGAAACAGTTTGAAACATGAAAAACATTGAGTGTCCTTGAGGGCAAGTAGCTGAGTGGAGTAGGTTTCAGGAAGTAGGTGAAAGTGGGTGTGTGTACACAAGGTGAAGGCAGATTACTCTGTAAGCAAGAACCATCAATGTTTGTTTAATAATCTAGGGGTTCAACATTCCAGTACAGAAAAGTTCACTGGTATTTCAGGTCAAAGGTGGCCCAGGCCAGAAACTAAATGCTTAGAGATAGGACGTGCTTTGGACAGTTACTGAATGCCTGACTTATCCTTTTCCTATGTGTAGTTTCCTCTGGCCTCCTGTGCTCTGACCTGAACTAGGAAGTTCATATGGGACAAAGGTGATCTGGTAGGAAATTTGCCAGAGTTAGATCTTTCAGCCTCTTTCTCCCAGTTAGTTTTTAACTTAGTTTACAACATTACAGCAGTTTGAGCTCTAGCAAACTGTTTTGCCCACACGTGATTTATGGAGTACCAAAAGTTCACAGCCAGGTATTTAAGTAGACAAGAAGATTCCTAGTAATTCTTTCTAAAAAATCCCAAGTAGTCTAGAAATCAGTCATGAGTCTGAGCCATGAATCATATGCTGAATTAACCCCTGTCAAGTGTTATTAAATTATAGAATTAATAATATTATTGCTATCACTATTGCTTATCTCAGAGAGCTAAGTAGCAGTGGACAGAGCTCTGATCCTGGAGTCAGGAAGACTCATATTCCTGAGTTCAAATCCAGCCTTAGACACTTACTAGCTGTGTGACCTTGGGAAAGTCATTTAACCCTGTTTGCCTCAGTTTCTCATCTGTGAAAAAAAAATGAGCTGGAGAAGGAAATGGCAAATTATTCCAGTATCTTTGCCAAGAAAACCTCAAATGGAGCCACAAAACGTCAGAAACGATTGAAACACCGAACAATAAATAATATTGTTTATTCCATCTTTTTTGGTGAGATTCAGAAATATTTTTTCTATTTAAGGTTCTATAGACTATTGCACAGGTACATGAAATAATTGCTTCCTTTAGTTGGATAAAAGGATTAAGTTGGAAGCTTATCTTTTGTAGGCTCAGTGGAGGGCTACAGTTTCAGTAGCAGAGAGGATGACAGGGATGCTTTGTACCTCATTTTGTTTCCACATAATTTTGATCTCTTTTGCTAGGTCTCTATATTTTTGAATGCTTTTTATTCCAGGGAGTTTGGAGAGTATGGGTATTTGGTATGGTAACATCTATTAAAAGTGCTGTTCTTAAGTTTCTGTGGATCAAAGTTAATATATGTGTGTGGGGGCAGCAGTTCAGTAAGTCATGATGGTGTGGTTTAAGTGTAATATGTTGGTTGAATTCTCTAAGATGTTTTGAGGTCTAGAGTTAGAGCATTTGTATTTGTAGTTAGAGCATTTGTCATCTGTCAGTCTATGAAAGTTGGTGAACTTCTAGTGTGTAATAAAGATACCAGGTCATGTCTTGGTAGGTTGTGCTATGTTTTCAGTCTGTATGGATGTGTTGCACAGTTTCTACTTATTCTATTACATGGTCTACATTGATCATTAAATAGTCTCCTTAAAGTTAACCTTTTTGTTATTTCTGTTGGCAGTGATTTGGTCGTGAATTACCATCATAACCTCTCTATTTCCATAAACAAATCTGCACCAGTCATCCATTTCTTTGGAATATTTTTGTCAACATATTGGTAGCTGTAATTCATATGGATGCTTCCTTTGGTGGGACTTTTATTCCACTCTTGGGACTTAGCTATTTCATAAGCTTTATTCAGAGTTAAACTATTTTTGATTATGTTCCACAAATCCATTGGTGTGTGCTGGTTATCATTCTTTACTATTGCTTAGTGAAATGATTCTCTAGATGTATTTCTAGGGTTACGAACAGTTTATCATATATTCTTAAAATGCTTCTTAATACTTAAAATGCTTCCTTATTTTTGGCAAGAAGTGTTGATTTGTTGGAGTCATTGATATAACTGAGGATGATGTCCCTGTGTTGTGCTAATATTATGTAGGCTTCTTGTGAGCGAGGATACTTTCCAAATCTGTTATTGTCTGTTTTTTTTTAATATGTTTATTTATTTTTAGTTTTCAACATTCACTTCTATAAGATCTTGAGTTCCAAAATTTCCCCCTTTCCTCTCTACTCCCATTCCAAAATGGCATACATTCTGATATAGGCTGTACGCATACGTTCATATTAAACATATTTTTATGTTAGTCATGTTGTAAAGAAGAATTAGAACCAATGGGAGGAACCAAGAGAAAGAAGAAACAAAAAAAAAAGAGAGAGACAGAGTAAATAGTATGCTTTGATCTTCATTCAGACTCCATAATTCTTTTTCTAGATGTGGATAGTATCTTCCATCATGAGTCTTTTGGAGTTGTCTTAGGTTTTTGCATTGCTTAGAAGAGGTAAGTCTATCAAAGTTAGTCTTTACACAATGTACACTGTTGCTGTCATTGTGTACAATATTCTCCTGGTTCTGCTCACTTTACTCAGCTTGTAAGGCCAGAGGGGAATAGTCTGAACACAAAATTCCAATTCAAGAACTAAAATTGAAAATATTAGTAAATAAAATATACCAAATACAATTTAAAAAATACTATGAGATAAGAAAGGCCCAAGAGTTAACTTTTAGAAGAAACTTAGAAGAAAGTAATTTCACAACAAGTACAAGTCGGACCTAAGAGGAAAAATAATGGCTTGACCGTAGGGACTACAAGTGCTGGAAGATATGAAGCAAAAGATAAATAAAATTAGACATTGGGAGGAGAGAATTGAAGGGAGCATAAATAGCTTAGAGCAAAAATTGGAAAACTTTACTCAAGTAGAATCTCTGAAAAACAGAAAGGTGCAAACAAAACTCACTCCATGAGGCAATAAGAAACATTATAGCAAAGCAAAAAAGCAGAAAAAGAATAGATGAAAATACAAGGCGTAAACTATCAAAAATAACTAATCTGGAAAAAGTCAAGGAGAGACAAATTAAGAAGTGTAAGACTCTGAAAATCATGACCAAAAGAAGAAACTTAGACACTATATTTTATGAAATCATAAAATAAAACTGCACACATTTGTTAGAACCAGAGGGCAGAGTGAAGATAAAAAGAATATAACTCCTAAAAGAAACACCAAAGAGAAAACACACAAGGTTGTAATAGCCAAATCCAGACCTTCTAAATCAAATACAAAGTACTATAATCAAGAAGAGCATTCAAATATCAAGGAACCACACACTCAGAATCACACAAGACTTTGCAGCAATTACCATAAAAAAAGAGATAAACTTATAATGCGGTATTTTGAAAGGAAAAAGTAATGAAATTTAAAGAAATATACTTTACCTGTGAAACTAAGCATAATACTGCAGGGTGAAATGAATTTTAAGTAGAATAGAGAAATTGTAATTATTCCTGATGAAAAGACTCAAGCTCAGTGGTAACTTTGAAATGTACACATAGTAGTTAAGAGAAACTTAAAGAAGTAAACAGATTAGTGCGCCTGGAAAGGGCTAAATAATGACTTAGTGCTTACATTCAAATATGTAGGAGTGACAAGTGTCCTAAAGTCATCAAGCCTTTCTAAGGAAGGTAAATAAGATGAACTCAGGGTCTGGATGTAGGTTTGTTCTAATTTTTTTTGTTTGTTTTAAGAAAGGAAAGAAAATTGAAGGAAAAGAGAAGAAAAGGAATATACCAGGGGAGAAATAGTTTAAGCAAATGGAATATGTCAGAAGAATAGAGAAAGAGTTGGGAAGAATTAGATAAGAAGGGCTGAACACATTTATTGACTACATCTGGCTTCTTGTTAGTGAGTGGAACAAACAGCATCTATTTTCATTATTGTATTATTAGATAAAATTGAATCAAAGTTCCAGAGTGTGTTATTTTATACATTTAAATACGTTCAATTCTACATAAAGTAGAAACACACGTATTGTTTTAATTTTAAATTTATTTTCATTCATGGCACATACAAAGACAGATCTAGAATGAATGACAGAAGTACTTTAAATAGATTCGCTCTGTTTTTAAGATCAGTTTGTACTTGCAGAAATGATTTGCCAAAAAAGTGTTTCCATGAATTTCAGGAAATAAGTTAAAATGCAGCCATAAAAGCAGGCCATTATTAAGACATTTTTTCTAGATCATTTTTCTACTCAAAAAATGAAAATGAAAACTTTGTTTGACCTCTTGTACCATGATTTTTACCATGTATTCCAAAACAAATTATATTATTATCGCAAATGGAAACTTTGGGAAAGTCTTGGCCATGGAAAACTGATTTGGAATGGGGCATTCCAAAACCAAGTTTTATCAGGACTGGCATCTTCAGCAGTCAGTCAACTCCCACAGGGTACACAACATTTAATTAGGGCCTTTTATATTTATTTATATTGTGTTGTTATTAATATTTTTGTTGGTATGCCTCTTATGCTCCAAATTCCATTTATGTAATGAAATTATTTCACATCTTTTTGTGCTTCTCCCTCACCCCAAACACTCTTAAGATTTCTGTAAATCTTGAAAGGACCTCTTAATCTGTGGATGATGAGTCTTTTCTCTTCCATTTTCAAACAAAAATATCTGTTAATGTAATATAATATCTAAAACATGAAAATGTTTTTGTGTTTTTAACCCCGTCTTCACAGGAAAGCAGGCTTTTGTAAACTCTTGCAAGAATACACTGGGAATGAGCAAAACCTTGGACCCTATCTGGGACAGAATATTGAATACTTCTAATGTAAGGATTCGACTGAATGACCATTGTGAGATGGAAATAGTTATTTTCCAGAATCCTGGACTACCACAGCTAAAAGTTAGCTTAGAGATTATCTAGTCTATCTTCCTTATCTTACAGAGGAAGCTGAGGCCATGAGAAGTTAAAATGACACAGAGATAAGGGCAGGCCCTAGATTCTAACCCAAATTTACTGATCTTAAATCTACTCTTCATATACCATACTTGCCTTATGTAGGCCAAGTAGCTGGAACCAAATATTAGATGTTATTGGGGCATTTTGCCCTCTATCAATCAGACAAAACTCTGAAAGTGGTTAGGTTTAAAGGTATTTCTCTACTGTGTGTGTGGAAAAGCTATGGGAAAACTAAAAAAAATTTATTACTGCCTTCTTTTTTATCTATACTGTTAAAAGGGACATTGCTAGAACTCTTCTAAATAGTTTTATTGTATTTTGAAGGTGTCACACAGTTACACTTGAACCTTAATGTCTGATAATTTAGGAAAGTATGAACCCTTGGAAAATCCCCTTTTGCCACAAATGAGGACCATTAAAGGACCTTTGGCTTTGCTATTTCCAGGTTTGGAGCAGGGATTCTTAACTTCTTGCGTATCATGGATCCTTTTGGAAGCCTGACAAAAGTCTGCAAAATCTTTCTCAGAGTAATGTGAATAAAATAAAATACTGAGGATTACAAAGAGAACCAATTATATGGAACACAGTTATCAAAATATTTTAAAAACATGTTCACATACTCCAGGCAAGGAGCTCCTGGTTTAGAGATGAAAATAATGGACTATTTATAAGGACTAATTGTGTAGATACCTTAAAATAGAAAAGGTGATATTTCCCACAGCCACCAAAAGCAGTTGCACTTCTCAAGAGATTGTATGTCTACTAGATAGTTGGAAAATCAGCAATTTACACCTTTTCTTTTTGTAACAAGTAATTCTGGCTTTTGTTCAATATGCTTTGCCTTTCTATCTGATTTTCTGGTTATCCCATAAGAGGAAACATACAAGACCATCAATATTTACGAATTACATTTATTTTGTCTTTTCTTTTTAAACATTTTATTGATTCTCTCTTTTTTTACATTACTACCACTGTCAGTTTCTAATGACTCTCTTACTCCCCAATAACATGCTCCCTTACAATCAGGCAGAACGAGTTAACACATTGACCATTTCTGAAACAGCATGCCTTATCCCAAATTTATTATCTACTCTGCTGAAGGCAGTACCAAAACTTGACTTCAGAGGACTGATAGTAAAGCATGCCTCTCATCTTTTGACATTCATACCACTAGGCCACTAAATATGTGTCAGAGGCAGGATTTGATCTGGGTTCAAGTAGTAGTGAACTCTACGTAGTCAGGGAAGCATGTCTTTTGAAGTGACAATTAGACACTGAACCCGTCATAGTTTTGAAGTCTTTCAGTGTTGAATTCATTTACATAAATGTGTTCATAACGCAAATTGTTCTGCCTACTTCATTCTTCATCAGTTCATACAAATCTCGCCAAGTTGTTTTGAATTCTGATTTCTCATTTCTTATGACAATAATATTCTATTATATTCACATGCCTTATTTTCAGTCATTTTCCTTCTAGTTCTTTACTACCACAAAATGCGCTCTTATAAAATTTTAGGTATATATGCAACCTTTTTTTCTGTCTTTGACTTCTTTGTACATGGCTATTGACTTTTATGATGCATGGTCCTGACTCAGGCTAATCGCATCAGTTTAAATTGAATATTGGAAGGAAATGAGGCACTTCTTGGGCTGTTTAACAGTGAACAAAAGCAGGCATACTTAGCCATAGCATTGAAAAGATTTTCAATAAGCATAATGTTGCAGTGTTGGTAGTAAAGGCACCATTTGCCACCATACTGAAATGCATCCAGTCATCAGGGCAGGGTGTGATGACTCATGTGGCTTGGTCTCAAGTCTCAAGGAATCCAACCCATGTGTAACCTTCCTTATGCTTTTAGGTGATCAGGAAGTCACATCAATATGGTCAGAGGCCACTAGGCCACTGTGTCAAAGGAAAAATGGCTTGAGCCTTAGTCCCCAGGATCAATCAGGTTTTAGGGTCAGTTTTCTTGTTTTTTTCGGGAAAGCACTAGTTTAACCTACCTGGGAGAGGTGGAGAAGAAGTAGGAAGATGGCAGTGGTGGGCACAGGGTAAACATTGGTAAATAGTAATCCCATCACAACTAGTCTTTACAAACAGTACAAACTAGAATTTTTAGTTTTCCATTTTTAAATTAAAATCTTCATTTAGCAGGAGAGTTGATTTTTTCCTGTGAAAATAACATGCCAAAAGACTCCTTAAAACCAAATAACAATGGTAACATAAGTTTTACTTCATTACATATAAGCTACTTGATATGTCTCTACTAAAGTTTTCTTCTGATGTCTTCTGGTGGTGTGGAAATGACCCTGGATTTTCAAAGGCTGTGCCTGATGAATGAAAAGATTGCCAATATAGGCCCCATGGCAGACTATGTCTGTCATCCAAAGTCCAACCTAGCTAAATGCAAAGAGCCTAATCATCCAATGGCTGCCAAGCAAGTGTAGACTTTTTTTTTCTTTTTTGGACCATAAGAAGGTCATGAAGACCTTCTAAGGGGTAGAGGAGTTGTTATATGTGTCAATGGAAGAAATTTGCCTGAAACTGGTGCCTGAAAGTTGAGAGGGAGAGGGGCACAGGAGAAATCTTGCTGAATCAGGGGACCTTGACTCAAAACTCAGCTTTGCTAATCAGAAATTAGGAAAGCCATTTATCCTCCCTGAAACGCTGTATCGGCTTCTGTAAAATGCATTAGAGTTGATTGGATGGCATGACCATGACATTTATGGTTCTATTAAGTAAATTTGTGATGTAATAAAAAGATTCTTGTATTAACCTGTAGTTATCAAAATCCAGGACACACGGCGACAGGTTAACCCAAATAGAGAACTA
The DNA here is from genome assembly GCF_003287225.1 of Phascolarctos cinereus. NCBI lineage: Eukaryota > Metazoa > Chordata > Mammalia > Diprotodontia > Phascolarctidae > Phascolarctos > Phascolarctos cinereus. Next base: position 78,765,455 of record NW_027556402.1, on the reverse strand, counting down.
AAATGGGAGAAAGATTAAGGCTTAAAAGGATGCTAAAGGGCAGAATTTACAGTTGAATTTGTATAAACAAAGGAGTCCTGTTCCCCAAACACTTCAGAGTCAATAACTTTTTACTTAGTGGTGCGAGAAGAAATTGAGGTAAAACCAGAAGTACCTGTAAATAACGAATCACGGAGGATAACCTGGGGGAGTAGGCCAAACTGATGAACTGACCCTAAGAACACTTCACTATTCATTAGGGTCATCTGCATTTTGTAAATGAGCTGAGGACAAGTATTTTCAGATTTGGAAACACAGTAATTTAGTGACCCCAGACCTGGAGAGGAATTTAAAAAAAAAAAGAGCCTGTTCTCAGGTTTTGAGGAAGGAGTCATCTAGGAGACAGGGCTTCTGTGAGTGTTGCTTTCAGTTTCTGTGGTGCCTGAAGAACCAGGTCTGGATGGTAGTCTTGGATAACATAGGAAGAATTTTGTTCTAATGGTAGAACAGGATCTGACGTCTGACTAGTGAAGTTGCTTCAGGCAAACCAACCAGAACCGGGAAGACTGGGTCAAAGGTAAGGTAACAAGACTTCTGGGAGGGGAAATGGAGACTACTAAAAACAGAGTATCCTGTGGTAGTATGAAAAACTAGGTAGTGTGAAAAGAATCTTGGCACTTGGTACCTTCTTCAAATATGAGCTTTACACCTGGAAAAGAGATATAAAGGCACGTGCTAGAAGAGGCTGAGAAAGTCAGTAACCTTGTCAACTAAAATCTGCCTCAGGCTAGTTGTCAAGAGCTCTCTGGCTGACCACAAACTGTATAGACTGATTCAGAGGTAATTTGGAGGACAAAAAAGGGCAGGGTTGTGGGTTTTTTTTTTTTATTATTAAAGAGCTAAGGAAGGTAGAAAGACCTACTTCTGTTTACATGCATTGAAGACTCAGTTTGTCAACTCAGATAAAGGCTTCAGTCATTTAGTGACTGATTAACTTTCTCTTTTTGTTTACTATTTTAAATCCCTGAACAGCAAAAACTCTTTGAGGAGCTTAAAGAAGGGTGGTACTCTTTTTTCAGAGCTAGCTGAGTTAGTTAGAAGTTGGAAACCCTGTAGCAGAGCTGGATGGAAAGAAGCAGGGTAAGATGAGGGGTGGCGGGCAGTGCTATTAAAAGGTGAGTTTAATATAACCATAAGAAGACCTCCCTTCCCTTCAACTCATTGTATTGTGATTCAGGACATAGGCCAAACAAAGGGGCCTAAACAGAAGGCCCAATCAGAATCAGAAACCGGCAGGTTTGGTAGAAAACTGGATAGAGTCTGATAAAAGAGAAAGCAATAAACCACTTCCATACACAAAAAGGCAATCAGTTAACAATGAAGCCATTCTGGGTCAATACAATCTAAAAAAAAAAGTGGGTAGTAAGTAGCTGGGCCTAGCAAATCAGGTGGAGTATTTTCAAAGAAGAAACCATGGGAATGTAAAACTGTTAGTATTAGGAGCAGAAGAAGAAGGAGAGAGGGGCTAATTAAAAAAGAACATTACCATGGAGAGTGGAAAGATCACTGGATCAGAGGTCCTGTGTTCAAATTCCAGTTGTCCTGCCACTTACTACCTGTGTGACCTTGGGAAAGTTATTTATTTTTTCCAGGCCCCAGTTTTCTCATCTATAAAATAAGGGTGTTAGACCAGATGACCTCAGAAGTCATTTTTAGCTATAAACCTGATTCTATGACTAGGGACTAGGTTCTATGCAACTTTCTAACAATAAGTTACAAGGTGTTGCAGAGAGGGTGTTTCTTCAGAGAGGAGTTTGCTACACTAATGAAAAGATAGATCTGGTCCATGTCACTACATGCTAGGCAGTGGGTATGCAAGTATAAAAATGAAGCTGCTCTGCTCTCAAGGAATTTACATTCTATCAAGGGAGAAAAAGTGTATACATATAAATACATACAAACTGTATACAAGGTAATTGTTAGGGGGAGATACTGTATCAGCCGCACATTTGTAACAAAAACGGTAATAGCTAGCAATTAGTGCTTTAAGAACTGCACAGTATTTTATATACTTGACATATATTATCTCATTTGATCCTCTCAAGAATGCTGTGAGGTAGGCTCCACTACTATGCCCATTTTACAGATGAGGAAAAAAGAGGCTGACAGAGGTTAAGTGACTTGCCCAGGGTTAGGGATGTGGTCTACGAGGGAACATACCAAGATCAAGTGTGGCATAGTAGAAATAACCCTAGGATCTGGAGTTGTAAGACCCAAGTTCTTGCATTTACATTGTAAATATGACAAATCACTTAACCTCGCTTTAACCTTAACTTTTCACCTTAACTTTTATTTCCTCCTCTGTAAAAGGAAGATAATAGTATTTGTCCTATCTAGCTTAGCTGGTGTTATGAGGAAGGGCTTTTGTAAATAGGAAAGTACTGTACACATCCAAGCTGTTATTCATAAGGAGACCAACTGGGAGGCCAGAGGAAAGTAGGGACAAAGCTTAGATAAACCATATACACAGAACAAATTGTTCCTTTTAAGCACTGTTTAGGGAAGGCCTGCCTCTGTGTCTTGTGCTCCTCAGACTACGTAACCTCATTACCTAGTTTATTTTGCCTTGCTTTTCTCCGTGACTCTAGGACTCAAAAAGACTTCAGCAGAACTAGGATGAACCTCTGGCAATCCTCCTTCAGTTGGTGCAAAGCTGACCCTATGACAATGAGAGGATGCGTCTTGATTAAAAAGTGAAGACCTTACTCTGAGCAGAACGGAGTGAGGTTTCGAATGACTGCTGTATGTAGTAGCATAAAAATGTTTGAATCAAACAGGACTTAAAAAGAGGGATGGGGAGATGAGGTAGGAAAATACTCTGCTGGTCGACTTTGGGGGAATAAGCTTTTTCAAGAATACAGTATAGTGTGGTGTTTGGGCATCTTTAGCTTAAGTTACTCAGCTATGAATACTGGTCAGACTATGGTGTTCTTGGCTCTCACACAAGTCTTTTAATAGTTTATGTGAAGTGAGAAGAATAGCAAAGGAAAGTATTCATCTAGGTGTCTTTGGGAGACAGAATCTATTAGAATACTATCAAGTCTCTCCCTCTCCCTCTCCCTCTCCCTCTCCCTCTCCCTCTCCCTCTGGAGACAGATAGAAAGAGAAAGAGGCCATAATAGGGAAGGAAAGGATAGAAAGAGAAAAAAAAACATCCACGCTAGAATAAAACACATAAAAAGCAGGTCATAGAACTAACAGGTAGAAATAAGGAAACTGTTTTGGACTTTGGGTCAGTCAATTAGTCAACAGACAGTTTTAAAAATACTCACTGTGTGCTGATAAGCATTGAGGATACAACAAAAAGCAAAAACATGGCACTTGGTACCTAAGGAACTTACATTCTAATGGAAGAGAGGACATGTAAATACTACATTCATACAAGGTACAGAATAAATGGAAAAAAGATGATATCAGAGGGAAGACACTAGTAGTGGTTGAGGTGGAGAGGAAGAAACCTGGAAAGGTCTCCTACAGAAGATGAGATTGGAGTTGAGCCTTGACGGAAACTAGGAAACCAAAAGGTAGAGGTGAGTAGGGAGAGTGTATAGCATAGGTCCTAGCCAGTGAAAAGGAATAAAAAATGTACACGTGGAATAGCACGTGTGCTGAGCACCATTTTGTAGTTTGAATTGCCACAGAGGCAAATTAAAAAAACACCTCTACACTTAGGGGCCAGTCTTGGAGTAAAAAGCTGCTTTTTCCTTAGCTAGGCTGGTTCTAGAATAGCAGATAGAAGCATTTGTTCAGGTACTTTATTTCCTGAGCAGAATATAATCCCCTTGAAGGAAACAGGGACTGTTTTAGTTGTATCGTTTTATCCCCAGAATGACTTGCTCATAGTGTCAGTTTAGTGAAGGTTTGTTGAATTTGGGATTCAGGCCAAATAAAGGAGGCCCCAGATTTGGCAGCTGGCAAAGTGGATAGGAAACCAGGCAGAGGCTGATAAAGACCAAGTGATAAACAGCTTGATCCAAGCACAGAGAGTAGTCAAGTTAACAATGAAGTCAACTCTGAGTCAGTGTGGCCTATAGCACAAAGGCTGGATAGTAAGTAGCTGTAAGAAGCAGAGCTTTGTTTTGGTTTTATATTTTTATCTCTTGAACCTAGCACAGTGCCTTGAATGTAATTTTAAAAGGTTTTTGCCATTGAATTGGTAGTACTTACCCCTCAGCATTGGCACTCCACTGGCATAGCTGTTAGCGTCAAGTATCACCTCCACGCCAACTTTAGGCATCAGAGGATATAGGTCATATATACAAATATAATACAAGGCAGAAAGTGATTAGTGGAAGAGAGATTCAAATATGGTAATGTTATGGGGATTGAAGTTCATCTGGATGAGGGAAGGGAAGGAGATGGCTTTAAAGCTGAGCTTTGATGGATGAATAGGATATAGACAGGCAGATATAATGAGATGGAGAAAGAGACATTTTAGGCAATAAGGACAGTATGAACAATGTCGTGGAGATAAGTTAAAGGTTAAAGGAAAGCCTCTAGAAAAGACCTGGTTGTGGCAGTGAGCTTTTGTATACCTTCTCATTCAGTTATCCTGGTATCATATCAAATCTGGTCATGCTTTGTTACCTCAGAGATGTTCTGAGTTGAAGTACACAAGCAAGACAGTGTTTATATACAAGATGGAACTTCAGGCCATAATGAATATAGTGCTGGCCTTGGAGTAAGTAAAACCTGGGTTCAAATCCTGCCTCAGATTCTTACTAGCTGTGTGACTATGGGCAACTCATTCGATCTTTTTCAGCCTGAAATGTATAAAATAAGCAGGTTGGTTTTAATGGCCTCTAAAACTATGATTCTACTCTTCCCTTTGTCATCAGTCTGTCAGTGCAGGTACTGTCAGTCATACTTATGTGGATTGGTAAAGTAGTAGACTGTATTGTTTGGCCAAATATTCACAAAAGCAACCATGGGAGCCATAACACTTATGTTCTCTTTTGTCCAGGTCAGCATAAGATCTTCAGCATGACATTAGCTCAGGGATAGACCTTATAGCCACTATATTAAGACTGTGTCGCACACTTCAACCGTTTAACCAGAAAACATTATTAAAGTCCTGGGTGCACACAAATGGGCGCCCCCTGGAACATTATCTGACAGTGAATACATAATCCTTTTAAACTCTCTCTAATTACCCCAAACCCCAAAGAAGCGAAGAGCTCTAAGAACTCCATATACTGATTCTGTATTTAAGCTTTCTCCTTGCTTGTATTAACAAATACAAAAGGTATACAAAAGCCTCCCCAGAAGTACTTACTGTTTCATAGGCCATGGCTGGTCTGAGCCAAGCAGATGCTTGACATTCACTGCCAATTTTTCCACCATTGCTAGTTATCAAATTTTGAGCCCTAAGCAAGGGAGATAATCTGGCAACATAGTAAAGAAATAGTCAAGGCGCATTTTGTCATATAGATAAATCTGTCTCCACTAGAGTCATTCTCTGGTGTTTTATCATGATATGGAGGTGACAGTGTTCTTGGAGGCATTGCCACCAGAGGGACAAATCTAACACATCCTAACAAAATAAAAAGACTTCACATATAGGCCCAGCTCAGTTTCTCTGACACTGAAGTAAGAGTATAGCTAGTTTGGAGAAATGAATCACTAGAAGGGTGGATACCAGGTCACGTATCCTGGAAGCTGATGAAGACCACATACTAAGGCACTGATGGGGACAATTGGTGTTACAGAAGGGAATATCCAAGCCAGTGAAACTATAAATTCTTGAAGGATTGAAGTGAAGTGAAATACATCTGAGTGCTTTCTCATACTCTCCTTTTATAATCAGGATGATTATTAGTTTTCAATGATGATTCTGCTCATGACTCCTTTTCTCACTTTAATGTTCCTTTAAGTAATTGTAGGCTTCCACTTTGCATATTTATTGAATTATTTTACTTTTGCTCATGGCCTTTTAAAATAATATGAAAAAAAAGATTTGCTACTAAAATAATTAATGTTATTGTGTGAAGAAAAGGCCCCTGTTTGATTACTAGACCCTTCATTAAGCACAGCCACATTTAGTGGGCATTTACTTTTTTGAAAAATTACAATAAAAATTAGCATTCATTTTTACACAGTTTTGAGTTCCATATTTTTCTCCCTCCCCCCCTTCCCTCTTCTGAAAATGGTAGGCAGTTTGTATATAATTTATATATATATATATATATATATATATATATATATATATATATATATGCAATTATATAAAACATATTTCCACATTCATCACAATTGTGAAAGAAGAAACAGATCAAAAGGAAAAAAAACATGAGAAAGAATAAAGTAAATGAAAAAAAACCAATGCTTCTATCTGCATTCAGAGTCCATCAGTTCTTTATCTGGATGTAGACAGCATTTTTCTTCATGAACCCTTTGTACTTGTCTTAGATCTTTACGTTGGTGAGAAAAGCTGAGTCTTTCATAGTAGATCCCTGCATGATGTTGTTGATACTGTGTAGTTTTTTCCTGTTCTGCTCATTTTACTTTGCATCACTTTGTACAAGTGTTTCTAGGTTTTTTCAAATCTGCCTGTTCATCATTTCTTAATGCACAATAGTATTCCATTACATTCAGATACCACAGCTAATTCAGCCATTCACCAACCAATGGACATCCTCCCAGTTTCTAATATTTTGCCACCACAAAAAGGGCTGCTAAAAATATTTTTGCACATGTAGGTCCTTTTCCCTTTTTTATGATCTCTTTGGGATACAGACCTAGTAGGGCTATTGCTGAATCAAAGGGTATGCACAATTTGGTTGCCCTTTAGGCATAGTTTGAAATTGTTCTTCAGAATGATTGGATCAGTTCTCAACTCCACAAACAGGGTATTAGTGTCCCAATTTTTCTACATTCTCTACAACATTTATCATTTTAATTTTTTTATATTAGCCAATCTGATTGGTATGAGGTGGTATATCAGAGTTGTTTTAATTTGCATTTTTCTAATCAAATGTGATTTAGATTACTTCATTTGTCTGTAGATATCTTTGATTTCTTCATCTGAAAACTTCCTGTTCATATCCTTTGACCATTTATCAATCAGGGAGTGGCTTGTATTCTCATAAATTTGGCACAGTTCTCTATATATTTGAGAAATGAGGCCTTTATCAGAAACACTTGCTGTAAAGATTGCTTCCCAGCTTTCTGCTTTGGTTATATTGATTTTGTTTGAACAAAAGCTTTTCAATTAAATATGATCAAAATTATCTATTCTACATTTTGTAGTGTTCTCTATCTCTTGTTTGGCTATGAACTCTTCCCCTCCCCATAGACTTGCCCTTCTAATTTGATTGCTTCATTGTCTATGGTACCTTTTAGCAATATGTAGTTTCCTTCCTTATCTCTATTCTTGCTTTTACTTTGTCTAAGATCAAGATTGCTACTCATGTGTGTTTTTTTTCCACTTCAGCTGAAGCATAATAGATCTGCTTCACTCCCTGACTTTACTCTGTGTGTGTCTCTCTGCTTTAGGTGTTTTCTTGTAAGCAACATATTGTAAGATTTTGGTTTTTGACCCACTCTGCTCTCTGCTTCCATTGTATGGGAGTGTTCATCCCATTCATATTCGCAGTTATGATTGCTACCTGTGTATTTCCCTCCATTCTGTTCTTCCTCTTGTTTGTTCTCTATCTCCTTTCACCCTTTCTCACCTTACCAGTGTTTTGCTTCTGTTCACCACTTCCCCTGATCTGCCCTCCCTTCTATCAGTCCCTGCCCCATCATTCCTTACTTAATCTCCTCCCCTCCTACTACTTGTCAGGTAAGATAGATTTCCATATTCAGCTGATTGTGTATATTATTCCTCTTTGAGCCAATGCTGATGAGAGTAAGGTTCAAGCAATGTGCATCACCCACCCTCTCATCTTTTGCCCTACTGTAAAAGGTCTTTTGCACCTCTTCATGTAAAATAATTTATCCTTTTCTTCCTCTCCCTTCCTTCTGCACCCATTGTACTCCACTTTATCATCCCTAATTTTTTTATGCCATTCCCTCAAATTCACCTTATACCCATACCCTCTGTCTATGTATATTCCTTCTATCTGTACTTAGTGATACACTTTTTAAGAGTTACGAACGTCATCTTCCCATGTAGGGATATAACACTTTAGCTCTATTGAATCTCTTATGTTTTTTTCCCCCTTTTTACCTGTTTATGCTTCTCTTGGGTCTTGATATTGGAGGTCAAATTTTTGGTTTAATTTTGGTCTTCTCCTTATGAAACCTTGAAATGTTTTTATTTTGTTTAATGACCATTTTTTCCCTTTGATGCATTATGCTTAATTTTGCTGGGTAAGTGATTCTTAGTCATAGTCCTAGCTCCTTTGCCTTCTGGAATATCATGCTCCATGACCTCTGATCTTTTAAAGTTTCAGCTTCCAAGTCGTGTGTGATCCTGATTGTGGCTCCCTGATGTCTGAATTGCTTCTTTCTGGCCACTTGCAGTATTTTTTCCTTGACCTGATAGTTCTGAAATTTGGTTATTATGTTCATGAGGGTTTTTAATTTGGGATGTCTTTCCTGAGGTGATTGGTGGATTCTTTGAATGCCCATTTTGCCCTCTGATTCCAAGGCATCAGGGCAGTTTTCCTTGATGATTTCTTGAAAAGTGCTGTCCAGGTCATCCTTTTGATTATGGCTTTCAGGTAGTGCAACAAGTCTGGTATTGTCTCTCCTGGATCTATTTTCTAGGTCTGTTGTTTTTCCCATGAAGTATTTTACATTTTCTTCCATTTTCTTCATTCTTTTGAATTTGTTTCATTGATTCATGATGTCTCATAGACTCATTGGTTTCTGCTCGCTCAATTCTAACTTTTAAGGTATTGGTTTTTTTAAAAATTAATTAATTAATTAATTTTTAGTTTTCAACATTTACTTCCATAAGATTTTGAAATCCAAGTTCTCTCCCCATGTTTCCCCTTCTCCCACTCCAAGACAGCATGCATTCTGAATACCCCTTCCCCTAATCTGCCCTCATTTCTATTCCTCCTTTTTTTTTAATCCCCTTCCCCTTCTATTTTCCTGTAGGACAGGATAGATTTCTATACCCCATTGCCTGTATATCTTATTTCCCAGTTGCATGTAAAAACAATTTTTAACATTTGTTTTTAAAACTTTGAGTTCCACCCAAAGCAATCACCACCCTGGGCCTGTGCCAGGACTAGGGCTGCACCATGCTTCTCTCTCACCTTTTCTACTGATCTTCTAAGTTGTCTTTGGCATTTGTGGATTGAGAAGTCTGGAAACAGAACTCCCTTTGAGTCAATCCCCTGAGGCCTGCTCCAGATTCACTGAGGCCCATCTTTGTTTGTGTGGCCCAAGCTGAAGTGTGCTCCTCTCTTAGCCTGGCACAACAGACCTTTCCAATCAACTGTCCAGGTGGTCTTGGGCTGAAAATTTATTTCACTCTGTCTTTTTGTGGTTTCTGCTACTCTAGAATTTGTTTAGAGCCATTTTTTACAGGTATTTGTAGGTGTTGGAGGAGAACTCAAGCAAGTCACTGCTTTTCAAGGTATTGTTTTCCTCAATTAATTTTCTTTTTTTCTTTTCCTTTTGGACGATCGTACTCTTTAAGGAATTGTTTTCTTTAGTAGATATTTGTATCTCCTTTTCCATTTGGCCAATTCTCCTTTTTAAATAGTTTTCCAAGTTATTGATTCTTATTTTAAAAAATAATTCTCTTGCATCACTGTCATATCTTTTCCCAGTTTTTCTTCTACTTCTCTTATATGATTTTTAAGTGACTTTTTGAGCTCTTTCATGAATTCTTTCTAGGCTTGAGACCACTTCCCATTTTTCTTTGGGGGTTCTGCCTGTAGCTGTTTTGACATTGTTGTCTTCTTTTGAGTTTGTGTCTTGGTCTTCCCTATTACTACAATTACTTTCTATGGTCAGGTTCTTCTACTTTTTTTGCTGTTTTTTGCTCATCTTTTATTTTATTTTATTTTTTAGGCCTTTCTCCTTTCTTTTCCCAGGTTGGAAGGGGCTATCTCAGACTTCTTGTGTCAGGGGCTTCAAGTCCTCGCTATTTTGTCTGGTACTGCACTGATACTGCCGTGAGGTCCACAGGGACCCTCATGTCTGGTGCTGTGCTGAGGGAGTGGGACTTGACTTGGCACTGCTGGAGGCTATAAGGGTCTGGAAACTTACCTGGTACTGAACTTGGTCTTGGTGGTGGTGTCTGGTATGTACTGAGGCCAGATGGAGTTTTTCTGCATTTTCCTGGGGCTACACTGAAGCACATGGAGGTCTGGTGCCTGGAGGATGCCTGCTTGCCCTGAACTGGGCTGAATTTCAATATGGGAGGGTAGGTGCAGGCTGGAGGCTGCCTGTTTGCTTAAGCATCCCTAGGATTTGCATCTACCTGTTTGTCTGGAACTGGAGGTCTGGCTGATGGAGGATGCCTATTTGCCTTGGCCTACACTGAAGTAAGTGGTGGTTCTCAGAGCTGGAGTCTGCTGGTTCTGCTGCCTATGCTTATGCATGTGGGAGTCCTGGAGTTGGTGTTTGCCTGCTCCACCACACTGGGCTCGGGGTAGCCCACTGGTTTGATGCGGTGAGGATTGTTGCTGGCTTGCTTCCTGTCCTGGAATGTGCTCCCCTTTTATCTGAGTGAGAGAGACCTTTCTTGCTGATCCTCCAGGTTTCCCAGGCTAAAAGACTGCTCCACCCTGTCCTTCTTCTGGCTCCACTGTACCAGGATTTGTTCTGGAGCACTATTTTATTGTTGTTTGGAGGTGAATATGGGCGAGCTACAGCAGTTTACTGCTTTTTCCACCATCTTGGCTCCTGGAAGTCTGACTGATCTAGCGGCTATTTACTTTGAGCCTTGGAAAGGAACTTGGGATTTGTTTTTTGGGGGTTTGTTCAGCAGTCTTTATAACTTTTTGGTCTGGTCCAAAGTATATATTGTGTAATTCTTATCTCTGCCCTTGACTAAATAACTTTCATCTTAACTGCATAGGGTTGTGGCAGTTCTATGAATTGCCCTGTGGTCCAAATACTAGGCATTCTAAGTTTACCTGCATCCATGCTTTTTTTTTTTTAATAGGGGAGAAAAGTACTTCTTATGTGAAACCTTTCCTGATCTCCCTCATTGTTAGTGTCCCCTCCACATTTGTATTTCTTAATTTTTTAAAATATTTTTTGTTTTTGTTATTTTCCTCCAATGAAATTAAAGCTCCTTGGGGCTAGAGATGATTTCACTTTTGTTTTTGTATCCTCAATGTCTAGCACAGTGTCTCATCAATAGGAAACACTTTACATATACTTATTAAAGAAATATATCAATCAGTTGCCTTTATATTACATTTTTTTTGGTGATTCCATCTCTTTAAGAGAAGAGCCATTTCACCAACAAGTAGAAAATATGGTACATTACAGAATTTGAGAGTTAGAAGGGACCTCAATGGCCATCTAATTCTACCCCTGCATGAAAAGAATTCCCACTATAATATGCCTGATAAATAATTGTATAGTCTCTGCTTGAAGGCCTCTATGAAGGACTCCTTGAGAAAGTCATTTCACTTTTGGACAGCTCAAATTGTTAAAAAGTTTTTCCTGGCATCAAGCTGAAATTTATCTCTTTTAACATCTACCCACTCCTCCTTGTTGTGCCCTCTGGGAATAAAACAAATCCCTTCCACATGACAGCCCTTCAAATACTTGATAACAGCTGTCATGACCCTTAGGATTCTTTTCTCTAGCCAAAATACGTGATTTTCTTCAACTGATTCTTATGTTATGGTCTCAAGGTCCATATATCAGTAACTCCTCATTATAGTTGCCTTCTAGATACTCTCAAAATTTTTAATGACTTTTTAAAATGGTGGAGCCCAGTACTCTAGAGGAGGCTTGATGTGGGAAGAGTATGATGGAACAGACACATCTTTGTTCTTGGAAGGCTTAGCTCTTTTAATGTAGCCCCAAATCTCCTTAGCTTTATTAACTGTAACATCACACTGCTGATTCATGTTGAGTCACTAAAATCTCCAGAATCTTTTGAGAACTGGTTATCTTATCTGTGCTTCTGCCATGCTATAATTGTGAAATTGATTTTTTTGGTGGCACCTTCCACTCAATGATAAACAGTCCCATACCTGGTCATACCCTATACATCTCAATGATTCTGAACTCCTATAGGTCATCAGCCAAACCACATTCCCTGCCCCTTACCACTCAGTTCCTTACTCCTTTCTCCCTCAACCCGTTCACCTCAAAGTTCCAACCGAACACCATTCATCCCTTCCAATGTGTCCTCTGGAATGCTTGTTCCACAGGCAACAAACTTTTCTTCATCTTAAGTATTTTCCTTTCTTACTCCCTCTATCTAGTAGCTATTAGTGAAATCTGGCTCTCACCTGATGGCACAGTCTTCCTGGACACCCTTTGTTGTATAGTCTGTACTTTCACTCATTTCCCTTGACTTACTGGTCAAAGGAATATTCCTTGCTCCTCAATGCCATTTCTAGGTTCTCTCTCTACCTCCATTACTTAGTAACCTCTTCTCCTTTGAGGATCATGCTATTGCCACCCAATCAAAATCCTGATATCTGTTGTCTACAGATCTCCAGGTTACTCTCTTTCTTTCCTCAATAAGTTTAGCAAATGGCTTACAACTGTTCTCTTCTCCACAACCCCAGCCCTTAAATGCCTTGACCACTCAATTCTTCAACATATTCACTTCCCATGAGCTATTCTTCCACCCCACTTCAGCCACACACAAAGATGGTCATATCCTTGATCTTTGCTATAATTTACAAATGTAACACCCCCACACTTAAGAATTTCAAAATCCCCTTATCTTGGCACAATCAATTGGCTTTTCTCCTTTCACTCTGTCTTCCATGACAAAACCATTCATCTATACCATATCCTCCCATTCCTTGACTCTTTAATTCTATCACAGTCTGTCTTCCCCGAACTAGCTATTCTCTCTTTTCCCTATCTTGACCATTAAGTGAATTAATTCAATTCCACCGTGTCCTCCTGTCTTGTGTAGTGATTAAAAAGATTCAAGAAACATAGTTGCTGGATAATTTGATCATTTTATTAATAAGGCCCCACATTATTAATAATAGGATGGTCACTTGGCCATCTCTTTTAGATGAAAGACAATCATAGCAGCAGGCTCAGCTTATATATCCTTTGAACAGTAAGTGTTCCTGAGGGGTGGCAATCAACTCTGGTTAACACAATAGGCAATGGGCCGTATTCAAAAGACAGGCTGAGAGCGACATCATTCCACCTTTGGACAGGCTGTGATTATACCCAGACCACCCCAAGCCTTGGGTAATCCATTCAAAGAATTTATGCTGCACTGAAGCCAGAACAGAACACAATGGCTACTCTACCAGGATGGGGTCTTGAAGAAGAAAGTTAGTCCAATCTCATTATCAGCAATGTCCTTCAAGAGACTAAACTTTTAAAAATCAAGACTCTAGAAGAAGGAGAGAAATTTGGATCTCCTCAAATTATTGGTTATTAATAATAATTTCTCTCACTTGAATCTCTAGACCCTCCTATAATGATGTTGATTGTGTTTTGCTACTCCTCAGCCTTGGACCATTCTTACCATTTCCCTTTCACTCTTACACAGCTGCTGCTGAATGAAGGTAGAGAAAATCATGAACCCATTCTGACTGGGTTTAATTTATGTTATACAATCTTACCTGGCCCTCATTGTGCTAGGCAATCCTCATGAACCTCCCTCATCAACTCACTATCCTACTCTCCACATTTGGGCTTTTAGACCTTTTCATCCATCCTTAAATCTCTCATGGTTGTCTTTCTCCCAATCCTTTCAGCTGAGAAACTTGTCTCACATTTTGCAGAAAAAATTAAGGCTATCTACCTTGAGGTCCTTCTTCTATACTCTTCCTCATCTCGTGTCACTTATAAGTCTTCTGCCTCATCTCCTCCTTCACTTCTGCCTCATATGAGATGGCCTTATTCCTTATCAAGGCTAGCCACTCCACTTGTGCAAGCAATCCAGTTTTGTCCTGTCTCCTTCGACAGAGATTTCCCTCTCTATCATCCCCGCTATATCACTTATTTTCAATCTCTCCCTGTCTACTGGCACATTCCTTACTGCCTACAAACATGTTCATTCACTCCCATCTTGAAAAAATCCTCATGTAATCCCTTCATCCCCTCCTGGATCACTGCCTTGTGGAGGGCTTGTGTAGCTCAATGGAAATAAGAGCTATGCCATGGAGAGTTAACCAGGACAGACAGGTCTTAGTGGAAAGTTCTGATAAAAGGTGATCCACTGAAGAAGGAAAGGGCAGACCATTCAAGTATCTTTGCCAAGAAAATCCCCTGGATAGTATCAAAATGATAAAAGATATGACACTGGAAGATGAGCCCCTCAGGTCAGAAGGTGTCCAGCATGGACTGAGAAAGAGTAGAAGACAACTACAAATAGCTCCAGTACTAGTGAAGTGGCTGGGCCAAAGATTAAAGGAAGCTTAGCTGCCTATGTGTCTGGAGATGAAAGAAAAGTCCAGTGCTATAAAGTTCACTATTACATAGAAGCCTGGAATTTAAGATCTATAAACCAAGGTAAGTTGGATGTAATCAAACAGGAGATGAAAAGATTAAATATTAAAAATTAAATATCCTGGGTGTCAGTGGACTTAAATGAGTGGGAATGGGTGGATTTAATATACGTGATCACTACATATACTACTGTGGACAAGAATCCCTTAGAAGAAATGGAGTAGCCCTTGTAATTAATAAGAGAGTGAGAAAAGCATTATTAGGGAATAATCTCAAAAATGGCAGAATGATACCTATTCAAATCCAAGGCAAGGCATTCAGCATCATAGTAATACAAGTCTCTGTTCCAGCCACTGATGCTGAAGAGGCCAAAGTTGATCAGTTATGTGAAAACCCACAACATCTTCTAGAAATAACACCGAAAAAAGATGTCACATTATAATAGGGGATTGAAAAGCTAAAGTAGGAAATCAGAAGATAATTGGAATAACTGTCAAGTTTGGCCTTGGATTACAAAATGTAATAGGGCACAGATGATAAAGTTTTATCAAGATAACTCACTGGTCATAGCAAAACTTTTTTTCAACAACCCAAAAGGCAACTTTGCACATGGACATTACCAGGTGGTCAACATAGAAATCAGACTACATATATACTTTGCAACACAATCAGTTGAAACAAGACCTGGAGCTAACTGTGGCTCAGATCATGAGCTTCTTATTGCAAAATTCACTTAAATTGAAGAAACTAGGGAAAACCATAAGACCATGTAAGTATGACCTAAATAACATCCCTTACAAATATGAAGTGAAGTGATGAATAGCTTTAAGAGATTAGATTTGATAGATAGAGTGCCTGAAGAACTATGAACAGAGGTTTGCAATATTGTATGGGAGGCAGCAATAAATAAGCATCCCCCAAAAAAAGAACATGGGATAACGGATTGCTTTAAGATTGGAAAAAGAGTATGAAAAGGTTATATGATGTCACCTTATTTATTTAACTTACATGCAGAATACCTTACGTAAAATGCCAGGCTGGACAAATCAAAAGTCAGAATTAAGGCTGCTGGGAGAAATCTCAACAATATGCAGATGATACCATTCTGATGGCACAAAGTGAAAAGAAATTAAGAAGCCTCTTGATGAAGTGAAAGAAGAGAGTGCAACAGCTGGCTTGAAGCTTACCATCGTGAAAAACAAGATCTTGGCAACTAGTTCCATTATTTCGTCACAAACAGAGGGAGACAAAAGTAGAAGCAGAGTTAGATTTCACATTTTTGGATTCGAAGATCACTGCAGCCATGAAATGAAAAGATGCTTGCTTCTGGGAAGAGAAGCTATGGCAAATCGTGACAGCATGCTAACAATCAGAGACATCCCCTTGCCTAGAAGGTCTGTATAGTCAATGCTATGGATTTTCCAGGAGCAGTGTTGGACTGTAAAAAAAGCTGAGGGCCACAGAACCAATGCTTTCAAATTGTGGTGCTGGAGAAACTTTTGAGTGTTCCTTGGACAGCAAGAAGATCAAATCAGTCAATACTCAAAGACATTAATTCAGACTGTTCATTGGAAGGATAAATACTAAAGCTGAAGCTTAAATACTTTGGCCACATAATGAGAAGACAGAATTCATTGGAAAAGACCCTGATGTTGGTAAAGATTGAAGACAAAAGGAAAAGGGGAAGGCAGAGGATGAGATGGACAGATAGTATCATGGAAACAACAAACATGAGCTTGGACAGACTTGGGAGGGAGTGGAGGATAGAAGGGCCTGGTGTGCTATGCTCTATTGGTTCATGAGGAGTTGGACACAACTGAATGACTGAACAACAATGATTCCTCCAACCTGAATGTCTTCTGCCCTTTGCGGCTAAACTCTTTGAAAAGACCATCTACAATAAGTGCCTCTATTCTCCTCTCACTCTTTTCTTAACCATTTACAATCTAGCTTCCAACCTTGTCATTCCACCAAAATTGCTCTCTCCAGGTACAAAATAAATGATTTCTTATTTGCCAAATTCAATGGCCTTTTCTGAATCATCTTTGTCCTCTCTGCAGCTTTGATCACTTTCTCTTCCTTGACACTCTCTACTTTCTATGTTTCTGGGATACTACTCTCTCCTGGTTCTCCTCCTACCTGTCTGACCACTCCTAAGTCTCCATTGCTGGATCCTTATCCAGATCACACCCTCTAATGGGAGGTGTCCCATTGAACTCTGTCTTAGGGACTCTTCTCACTCTTTACTACCTCACTTGATTTCATTAGCTCCTACAAATTTAATCACCATCTCTATGCTAATGATTCTCATATCAACCTGTCACATCCCAGCCTCTTTGCTGATCTCCAATGTTGTGTATTCAAACCTTTCAGACATGTAGAACTAGATGTTCAGTAGACATCTTAAACTCAACATTTCCAAAATGGAAGTAATTATTCCCCCCCCACCCCCGCATGCTTTCCTACCTTCTACCTTCCCTATTTCTGTAGAGAGCAATGCCATCCTCCAAATCCCTCAGGCTTGAAACCTAGGTTTCTTCCTAGACTTCTCACTATCTTTCACCGCCGTATCCAATCTGTTACCAAGTACTGTCAATTCCGCCTTTGTAACATCTTCCAAATACTGCTCCCACATTTTCCCTTCTGACACTGCCACTACTGTAGTATAAGCCCTCATAACATTATAACCTTGCTATTGTAATAGCCTGCTGCTGGATATGCCTGCTTAAATCTTTACCAATGCAATCAATTTTCCATTCAGCCACCAAAGCGATTTTCCTAAAGTACAGGCATGAAGACATTAATAAACTCCAGCTGCTCCCTATTGCCTCTGGGAACAAGTTCAAAATCGTCTATTTGGCATTCAAAGTCCTTCATAACCTAGCCCCTTTGTAGCCTTCTTATTCCGTACTTCCTGCCATATACTATTCAATTCAGTGATAGTGTCCTCCTAGTTCTTCCATTCATATGACAATCCATTTCCTAGCTCCTAACATTTTTCAGGCTCTTCCTTCCTTCCTTCCTTCCTTCCTTCCTTCCTTCCTTCCTTCCTTCCTTCCTTCCTTCCTTCCTTCTTTCCTTCCTTTGTGGTAAAGCAAAAGGGATCTAGAAAAAAGGCTGTCTTAAGTTCCAGAAAATTAGTCCTTACCTGGGATCCATGGATTTCCAATGCATTATCCTGGATCGTAATACATTATCTGTTAATTTAAAAAAAAAACCCACAAATTTTGCATGGAAGTTGTAAGACATGGTTTATAATGGTAATAATTCTATTGAAGTCTGTCATTACCACTTTATCTGAAGTCTTCCTTGAACAATTAATGAATAAACTAGTCATTTGGATGTTTTCAAGTGTTATAAGACTGGTTTCTTTAATGGGCTGCTCAGTCCTTAGCAATCTTTGAAGGATGACTTAATACAGGAAAGACCAAAAAGCATAGTCAGTCGGCTTATTCCTATGTAGGTCAATTGGAATACTGAAGGTTTTCCACCATTTGACTAAAAATAAATCAATCTATCAACAAACTGAGCTTGCTGTAACAACTATCTAGCTCCTGGCTTCTTAAACTTTTTCTACTTGGCATCCCTTTTCGTCTCAGAAATTTTTATGGAAACCTGAGTTATAGGTATATAAAACAGGTATACAAATTGAACATTTACTGATAATAAATCATAAAGAAATTTATTTTAAAACAATTCTTTAGTATACATATAATTTTACCATTTATTAAAGACAAAAGCAAATTTGCATACTAATGAGATGGGTGTGCTTCTGTATTTTTACATAAAGAATTAAATATTGGCAGAATATTTGATACTGTGGGATGTAGAGTATCTTCAATGTTTTTCAGAGCTGATCAACATTTTGATTTTATAATCATCAGTGCTGAGAACATGGCTTTGCATAAAAATGTAGTACAAAATAGCAGAAGTATATTTAGGGTCATTTTAGAAATTGCTGGAAATTCTGTTCTAATTCAAGCCAAAATTCATTTAACAATTTTGTATGTATGGTAAAAACACTGTAGTTCATAACATACAATAGTCTTGAGTCTGAGCTGAGGTGTTTCTGTCAGCATTCATTGGCTTGCATGGTGTGATAGCATGCACAGTGTAAAGTGCGTTCAGAACCAAGGTTGCAAGGAAGTTGCTGGATGCAACAGGAGTAAGCGCTGCCAGAAACACTTCATATTCATTACGTATTTGATTTTGAATTAATTTTTGGTTGTTGCACATTCAGAAATCTTTTACTGTTGCCAATTTTTTGTGACCCCCGCATTCAGTTATGTGACCCCACAGTTTAAAAAACACTGAATTCTAGCTGAATTAGTTGTACTTTGAGATTACTAGCTTGAAGATCCTAATTTTAGTAGAGTCTCTTTCTGCAACTGTAATGAATATCATTTGAGGAGATGGACCTTTATTTCATGATAGCTCTGTTCAAATCCCAAGCATGCCCTTAAACCATCATGTGTGTTTCTATACCTGAGTACTTATGGGAGCTTATTTTTTAAAAAAAAGGTTTTAGTGATGCCTAAATTATACAGTAATTTCTGCATTTCCTTACCACCAGGGAAAACTGAAACTTCTCTTGTAACAAAGAAAAACAGTTAAGCAAAAGCATGTAATAACAGTAAGCAAACCCAGTAACATGTAACATTTTGTTTCTATGGTACCCCACTTCTCTGGTGAGAAATATTCTTCATTATTTGTTCTCTGGAACCAATAGCAGTTTTTATAAATTCTTAGACTTTGGTTTCTTTTTTTGCATTCTCTTTAGTTGATTTTTAGAAGCATCTTAATATATTTTGTGTTTATTTCTGGACATATCCTCCTCTTCTTCCCTACCTCCAAAAGAGAGTTTTCCCTTGTAACAAAGGAAAAAAAATAAACAAATTCTTAAACTAACTAAAATATCAAACTAACCTGACAACATGTGTAAAATTCCACAGTAATAATATCCACATTTCCAGTGAAAGAAGGAAAGGACATTTTCCATCTGTTTTATAATTTCATGGCATCATGCTTTATTTATTGTTTTAAAAATATTATAGTTCAGTATATTGGTTTCTTGATTTTCCTTACTTTATTCAGCATCATTTCATACATGTCTTCCCAGGATTCTCTGAATTCCTTTTGTTCATTATTCCTAATGTTGTAATCATATTACATTAGCTTCATATATCACAATTTACTTAGCCATTCTCCAGTCAATGGGCACTTCTCTTGTCTGAAGTCTGTTGTTACCACAAAATTTCATGCTATGATTATCTTGGTAGTTATTGGATATTTCTTTCTGCTTTTAACCTCTTTGGAATAAATGCTCATTAGGGAATCAAAGAGCATGAAAAGTTTAGTGACTTTTGCATAATTGCAAATCTCAAACTGTTTTCCAGAATAAATTTCACAGGGGCAGCTAGGTGGCGCCATGGATAGAGGCTGGCCCTGAAGGCAGGAGGACCTGAATTCAAATCCAGCCTCTGACCAACCACTTGACACTTACTAGCTGTGTGACCATGGGCAAGTCACTTAACCCTAATTGCCTTAAAAAAATAAATTTCACAACTCTACCAACAGTATATTAGTGTGCCTTACTTTCCATAGCTGGATTTGAATTCAGGTCCTCCTGTCAACACCGACACCTTATTTTTTGATCATCTTTGCATATTTTTAGAGTGAAACCTCAGACTTGTTTTAATTTGTATTTCTTTTTTTTTTTATTGATTTGTAGCATATTTTCTTATGGCCATTCATAAAGTATAGTTATTCTTTAGAGAAATATTTGTTCATATCTTTGACTGTAGAGGAATAGCTTTCGGTCATACACATTTTTGTCAATTCTTTATGTATCTCAAATATCAAACTTTTATCAATTGCAGTTGATTAAAATAACTTTTTCCTGCTTATTTTCCCTTTTCTTTCTATATGCACTGATTTTTATTATGTAAAAGAGTATTTAACTTTGGATAATCAAAATTACATATTTGTCTTTTGTGATTTCCTTTACAAGTTTTTTGATTAAGAATCTTTCTTGAGACACAGTTGTGATAAGTATGGCATCTGTTCTCTAAGGGTTTTTAATGGTATAACTTTTTAAATAGAAGTCCTAAATCCATTTGGAGTCTGCCAAATTGCTTTCTAAGCTTCCCACAGATGCTTATCAAATGGGGAATTCTTTCCCCAGTAATTTATATTATTAGATTTATCAAATATTGGATGCCTTCAAAAATCTCTTAAGCAGGAAAGAGTAGGGTCTGTGAATTAAATTAAAAAAAACTTTTGTAACTTTATTTTAAAAAATAATTAGACTCATTCAGAATTCTGTGTATTTTATTTTATGCTTTCAAAAATCATATTCTGAGATGTTCATAGGTTTCAGTACACAGCCAAAGGGGGACATAGCACACAAAAAGGGGAAGAATTATCATAGAGTTTCACATTTGTGGTAGTACCAAGATATATCTGCTACCTCCAATACCTGTTCCCTTTCATTCTGATCTAAAACTATATTGCAGGCCACCACATTCCCCAGTATTGGGTATTTCAAAACTATAGACTAGTATACCTAAGTATCACCAGTTAATAGTAACGAAGGGGAAATCCCCAATTTTTGCTTTTATCATAGTCCTGCTTTTCTGTGCTATGAAATTCATATCCTACAATCATTTCATCATTTATTTAACTACTGTGGTATGTGTGCATTATTTAATTAAATGTAAATTATCACTTTTTCCCAATTTGATACTGTATCTTCTTCTGATTTTTCAATATGGGAAGCTAGGTGGTACAATAGATAGAGTGCTGGGCCTGGAGTTGGGAACACTTCTCTTTTCATTCATTCATTCATTCATTCATTCATTCATTCATTCATTCATTCATGTATCTATCTATTTATCTATTATTTCTATTTATTTATAATTTATTTTTAAATTTTATTAATTTATTTTGATTTATCAACAATCCCTTCCATATGCTTTTGAGTTGAAAATTTTTCTCCCCACTTCTCCCCCCACTCTCCCCAAGACTGCGCACAATCTGATACAGGCTTTACATTTACATTTGTATTAAACATATTTTCACATTAGTGAGGTTGTAAGTAAAAATTAAAACCAGTACGAGGAACCATCAGAAAGATGAAACAAAACTCAACAGAAGGTAAAAATAAGTGATAGCGATTCGACTTCCATAGTTCTTTCTTTGGATGTGGACAGCATTTTCCATCCCGAGGCCTCTGGAGATGTCTTAGATCCTCATAATGCTGAGAAGGGTTCAGTTTAACAATCTTAGTCATTGTATAACATGGCTGTTATCGTGTACAACGTTCTCTTGGTTCTGCTGACTTCACTCAGCATCAGACCATATAAGTCTTTCCAGGTTTTTCTGAAGTCAGCCTATTCATCATTTCTTATATCACAATAGTATTCTATTACATTCATATATCACAACTTGCTCAGCCATTCCCCAATTGATGGGCATCCTCTTAATTTCCAATTCTTTGCCAACACAAAAAGAGCTGCTATGAATATTTTTGTACATGTGAGTTCTTTTTCCATTTGTTTGATCTCTTTAGGATATAGCCCTAGAAGTGCTATTGCTGGATCAAAGGTTATGCACATTTTTGTAGCCCTTTGGGCATAGTTCCAAATTGTTCTCCAAAATAGTTGGATCATTTCACAACTCCACTGGCAATGTATTAGTGTTCCAATTTTCCTACATCTTCTCCAACATTTAACATTTTCCTGTTTTGTCATGTTGGCCAATCTGGTAGGTGTGATGTGGTACATCAGAGTTGTTTTGATTTGCATTTCTCTAATCAATAATGATTTAGAGCATTTTTTCATAGGGAACACTCCTCTTCCTGAGTTCAAATCCAACTTCAGACAGTTACAAGCTGTGTGACCCTGGGCAAGTCACTTCACCCTGTTTGCCTCAGTTTTCTCACCTATAAAATGAACTGGAGAAGGAAATGGCAAATCAATCCAATATCTTTGCCAGAAAACCCCAAATGGGGTCACAAAGAGTTAAACATGACTGAACAAAAATGACTAAACAACATTAAGAGAGAAATAGTTCACACAATGTAAAATAAAGTATTTAATAAGTATATATTCCTGTGTGCAAAGCATTTTGCTAAGCACTGAGAAACAAATAGAAAAGTCAGACAGTAGCTGCCCACAAGGAAATCGTGTTCTAATTGCTGAGACAACACATACATATTAGATAGAAAAGTCCATGGTTCTTAGGGTGCAGTGGCAAAGCAGATGTTAGTGCATTATCTTTAAATTGCTGATAAAATGATAGTCTCTGATGAACCATTTAACAATGCCAAATAAATCAGGTCATAGCTTTTCAATGTAGGTATTACATTTCAAAAAGGATTTTGATAATCTGGAGAATGTCCAGGAAGGGGGCTAACCTGCATAATGAAGGGCTTCTGGTTCTGTACCTTTCAAGTCCAGCCTAAGACACTTATTGGCTGTGTGATCCTGGGTACATCACTAAACCTTTGTCTGCCTCAGTTTTCTTATCTGTAAAATGTGAATAATATTAGTATCTATTTTTCAAGGATGTAAGAAATCAAATGAAGTAGCATTGAAGATATTTTAGAACAGAGGCTCTTAATTCTTTTTATGTTATAGACCCCTTTGGCAGTCTGATGAAGCCTATATGAGCTTCTTCTTAGAGTGACATTTTTAAATGCATGAAATAAAGTAAATGATATTACAAAGGAAGCCAACTGTATTGAAACAAAGATGTAATCTTCCCCTTCTAAGTCCGTTGACCCTCTAAAATTTATCCATGGATTTATTGAGTTTCCAATTGAGGTGTAAACCTCAAGGTAAGAACCTTTAAGGCTTGGAGAGGTTGTAGTCCACATAGGTGCCTACCCTGACAAAATCATGGATCTTTGAATAACTGAAGAGGTATTCAGGCAAAATAGCCTTATTAACCCTAAAGGAAAAGTGTACCTGTCAAAAATATATAGTAGATCAATTGACCTTTTTAAGTCTTCTTTTTCTGACATCATTTTATGACCTGAAAAGGTTGATTAAAGAAAGTGTTTTGGGAGTCCTTACTGCATGTAGCATTACCATCAGCTAATCCATAACAAAAGGAAGAAAGAGTATTTGGTAAACATTTGCCTCTCAATAAAGCTTCCAATTTTCCTAAAAATTCTTAAGAAGAAAGAAATTGAGTGAATGTAATTTACTTTGAGACAAATATTGGCACCTGAAGAGATCATTGTTTTAATTGTCATCAGAAGTTATTGAAATTATCCAAGGCTTACAGAATCATAGCCCAGAATCTCAAATTTGAAAAAGAGCCAGGAGCCATGTTACCTAACCTTAATGTCTTTCCCTCAATAACTTCTCCCCAAAGTAGTCTAGAAGATCAACCATCCCCCCAACACAGCCCATTTTACTTTCAGATAGCTCTCACTGTTAGGAAATTTCTCACAACTTCAAACAGTGATATGTTTCTTTACAACTTTCAATTATTGCTACTCATTCTGCCCTCTGGGCCCAAGCAAAATTAGCCCAATCCTTTCTCCATATTACCTGAAGACAGCTTTCATGTGCCTCTATGTTGTGTTTGTTCCACAGTAAATATTCTGAATTGCAATCGAATGGCATGTTCTTGAGATCATTCATCATCTGAGTTAGCCTCCCCTGGGCACTCTCCAGATTATCATAGTCCTTCCTAAAATGACTCAGTGATGTTTAAGGAGCTGTATTATGTAGAAGGTTGGAAGGCACCATAATAGTAATGCCACCTATTGGGAGATGCTCAGAATTGCATAATTATAAAAGAAACTGCAAAGTATGGGAACACTTGTTACCACCTGTTGGGAACTTTGAGAATTACAGAAGGTTTCCGTCAAAAGGAATTGAAAGAAATGATGTTGAAGAGTCCTACTACTACATGATTATTACTGATGTGGACCTAGGGAAGGGTTTCTTGTTGATAGGTTCCTTTATTTTTTATAAACAATGTTGTAAATTCTGTTTTGTATCATTCAACCTGTCAATTAAATTGTCCTTTAGTGAATCATGTGCTTACATGGGGAATTGGTAATAATACAGTGGGCAATAAGTTTTTCAGATCTTTTGGGTGATGTCTATAAGTCTTTTGTCTTGTGAGTACCTCTGACATAGGTGTTATACTCACTTTAAGCCTTTAATGTGGCTAGTGAATAAAAGCAGCATAATCTACACATTAGCAATTAATAACAAACATTTTCATAACACTTTAAAGCTTGCAAAACACTTTGCACCTATTGCATTGCTGGAGCCTCAGAACAGCCCTGGAAGGTAGGTAATATGGCCCTCACTTTATAGTTGAGGAAATTCAGTCTCAGAAAATTTAAGAGGCTTGCTTATGGTTACATAGTATGTGCCAGGGGTAGAATTTGAACCCAGATCATCCTGACTCCCAAATCTAGCACTCTGTCCATAACACCACCATGCTAGTGAGGGTGAGTTCAAGGAGTATTTGGAGTGATTGCAGCTAGGTGGGAGGCTTCGTGGAGTAGATAATTTTTACCATTTTGTGGCAGTGAAGAAGGAGGTTGTGAAAATGTCGGAAAGAATGATATATTCTAGACTGAGGGACAGTGGGAGTGAAAGATCAGAGGCAGTAGTGAAGTTTGTACAAAGAGAGCTGGACAAGTTTTCTTAACACTAGCCGGAGTATTTAGAGTAGAAGATAAAGGCTGTTAAATGAGGAATGGCTAGTTGGAAGAGGGCCTTAAAATCCAGAACCATGAGTTTTCTTCTAGTTTCAGTAATTATTGGAAGTAATTTTAGATATCAGAGAGAGGAAGTAACAGGGTTAAAAGAATCCATTTAAGAAGATGACTCTTTTAGATTAATGGTATGTTAGGGAATGGAAATATTGAAATTCATAGAAAGGATAAGAACTTGAAAGCTATTGAAGACAAAAAAGGAACAGGTAGTTTGGGCATAGACTTGTGACATGATATGTGAGAATGAAGTAAAAGGGGTGGCTTTGACAAATAATCCAGAATGAGGATGACAAAATTTGGTGGCAGCCTAAATTGGAGGTGGAAGTAGAGATTTAATAACACTGGAAAACTGAAGAAAAAGGGATGCCAGCAATGTCATTGAGGATCCTACTGTCTGATGAGATGACCATTATTCTCTACCTCACAGGGTTGTTGTGAGGATCAAATGAGCTAATATGTGCAAAAAGGGCTTAGCACAGTATGTGACACATAGTAGGTACTATATAAATGCTCAAGAAAAAAGGGAAATAGAGAATAAAAAAATCAATAACAATAGCCACTTCTTGTACTAGTGGTATAGGGAAAACCATATACTGGACTTTGTTTCAGATGACAGGTTTGAGTTCCAGGTTTTCTTAATAGTCCTGTTGCTGTGAGTGTGTTATAATTACTTCCAAATTCACTTTCTCATTTGTAAAATGGGCTTTGTACCAATCCACTTAAGATGCTTTGGGGTTCTTCCAAGTTTTCCCAAAAGGGGCCAAACTGGTCAAAGATTCTAAAAGCAATACATATTTATTATAGATGCATTTTAACTCACACAAAGGAAGGTATAAAGACTAATTGGAGACATTCTTGGGTATGTAAATCCCATCCTTGCCTTCTTTTCTTCCAGCTGTTTTCTCAAATGTACACATGTTGTATTCCTCCAATAGACTCTATTTTCTTTCAAGTAAGCCTTGTTTTGTCTTTGCCTTTGTTTCCCTAGAACCTAGAATATAGCTTTGTACGTAGTTGGCACTTAATTTTTTCCCCTTCAGTTGAATGGAATGGTTATTCTAACTAAATGGAATTACACTTAAGTGTTCAAAATTAGAAACAGAGTATGGTCTTTGATCCCATGGATCTTAAAAAAAAATGAAATCTGTCACTTCTAGTCTTATTTACCATATTGGAAGGGCAGGGCATATGCATTTTTATGTACTTACTATATTCCAGTCCCTGTGTTAAGTATTTTATAAATATTATCTCATTTTCTCTATTATGAACTAATGTCCTTTAGTAAGATTAATGATACTTGGTATTCATAAAGAAAAGATTCTTTAGCAGCCCAATTGAAATAATTTTATTAATAGAAATTTATGGCAATTTGTCTTCATTACACTTGTGAGTTAGAAGTATCATTATCCTATCTATACCTCTGAAGAACACAAAATTATCCAGAAGTTAAAAGATTTGGGTATTAATAGTTGGCAATTCTTTTTCTGAGAGTTCTTTGCTCACATTGTTTGACTACTTTTCTAGTGGGGAATAGCTTTTGGTCTCACATGTTTCTGTTAATAGACTATATATTTTGGATAGAAGCACCTTTCTTAGAGGTATTTTCACATGTCAACCACATCCCTTTCTTTTCTAGATATATAAATTTGCTTGTATAAAAGTTTTCAATTTTGTGTAATCACAATGATTGATTTTATGTTTTTAATTGCATCTAAACCTCATTTAAGTATTCTTCCCCTACTTGTAACTTGGATAGTTATGCTTCTCCCATTTCCCCTCTTCTTCCTTTCCCTCCCTCTGCTGCTCCCCCCTTTTCATAGTATGATCTTTAATATTCAGGGTGATTTAGATATTGATCTCGGCCAAATTCTGCCAGTATTCTTTCTAGTCAAAAACCATTTTATTTTTAATAAAACTTAAAAATCTTTTCACTGGGTAGGATTCCCTTACATTTTATGTTCTGGTTTAAACAGGAGGGGTACATCTCAGACAGTGATTTGAATTGTTATAATATTTGTTGGTAAATTTCCCATAGCCCTTATATCTTTTCCCCCAACTCATCCCCCCAACTAAGGCCTAGAAAGTTAAAATGACTTGTTCAAAGTCAAGCAGGTACTACATGAAAAAGGTATGGTTTTAGCCCACTATGACTCCAAAGCCTGTGCTATTTCCACTGTTATCAAGCAAGTTATTACTGCTTACTGAAAACCAGAAAAGCTATAAATTGGATAATAATTCTAGTATTAGTTACCTTCCTTCATTTCCTGATAGATCTTTGTATGGGAACTTCTGCCTATACTAAGGGGTTTTTTAGAAGTTTTACAGAACAAAGCCTTTTATTAAGGGGATTTGTTTTGTGAAGTTTGGATTCAGTCAAAAGGTCACACTTGGTGACCTATAGGGCCACATGTGGCCTCGAGGCCACAGGTTCCCCACCCCTGAGCTAGAACCACTGAGACAACCGAGAGAATATCTCATTTCTTTCTTTTGTGTTTTAGATTCTTTCCTAACAGAAAGACAATGACAAAAAGAATCCAAGAATAAGAACGTATCCTGGTATTGAGTTAGGACTTGTGCTGTTTTGTAAGAAAATTTGTTCTTAGGAAATGATTGCTTGATAGTTTCAGGGTAGAGGTAGGGTACTGGCTCCCAAACATTCCTCAGAGTGCTGGAAGGGTAGCATACTTAAAACTGCCATAAAAGCCTTGAAGAATATTATTTGGCACTGAAAATGCTGTGGTAGTTTTGTACTAGCCATCATGTCTATCAGAGAAATGCTTCAAACCTTCTGTATTTAGCAAGTACCAACCTAAACAGGAGGTGGTCTGGGTTTTTCCAATGTTAAAAATGGAATTCAGAGCTTCTGTAATTTTTTTCTCTCTCTGGGAGTAACATACACACCCCTCCCCCCACTAAAGTGATAGGGCCACTTCTGCTGTGCGCCTTCTGGAAGCTAGTCATGTTCTTTTGCTGCCATGACTTGTTAACATGGCATGAGGGCAGGCTGTGGTAGATACAGCTGCTTCCCTTGTGCTGGAATTCTTCAGATGATGCAACATATTTGGTGATCTATGCCAAAACTTCTATGTGCATCTTGCAACTGGCTTTGGAAATAAAAAATATGATATGATGCATGCTACCACATGAGTTTCTTTCTTACCAGAGATACCAGGGCCTGAGCCAAGAGAGTAATTAAATTATCCCCAACATGTAGGATATTTGTACCAAGTTGGAATATTAAAGTCAGTATGAAGTTTGGACTTCTATTCTTTGGCAATTCAAACTTGCCTTTTATTGAAGGGAAATAGCAGAGAAGGAGGAGATTTTACCTTCTCATATAGTAAAATATCAGGGCTAGATTAGAATTGAAAAAAAAACCTAATTAGGCCCATCTTATTGACAGTAAGGTACTGAGGAAAGAGTGCTGGATTTAGAGTCTGAGGCTTGAGTTCCAGCTGAGTCTCTTCTATGTCATCTTAGGCAGGTCATTTTCTCTTTCCAGGTCTCACTTTTCTCGTTCATAAGATTAAAAGGTTGGTTTAGGTAATTTATACGGTCCCTAATATCTTTAGATCTGTGATACTGTGGGGTTTTACAACCATTCTAGGCATATGGTAATCTGATTTATAGGCTATTTTTAAAAGAACTATAGAAAATAAAATTTATAGCTTTTCTGAGTAATACATGGTTTCTAATAACCAATGTTTAGAGAGGGGACCAAATGTGCTATGGTTTCTGTATCACATTACCTGGAGAATAAAGTGGGAAGTGGGAAGATATTAAGGCACAGTCTTTTTTTTTATTAATTTATTTTACTTTTAATTTATGAAATAAAACAAGTATTTCCGTAACATAGTGGAATGAAAAAAAGATGATTGCACATGAAACTGCAAATCTATTATATACAACTTACTATTCCTTTTAGATATTAATAAAGTTATCAAGTAACTTTTTTCTTTTTATACCATTCCCTCTCCCATCTCACCCTAGAGATGGCTCCCATTAGACACAAATATATATACATACATACATACATACATATATATATACACATATATATGTATATATATGTATATATATGTATATATATGCCTAAAATCATTTTATACATACTTCTATTTATCAGTTCTTTCACTGGATGCAGATAGCATCTTCTTTCATAGGTTCTCTTATGGTTAATTTGGGTATTTATAATTGTCAAAATTCCTTATTTGCTCAAAGTCATTTTTAAAACAATATTGCTGTTAATGTATACAATGTTCTTTTGGTTCTGTTCATTTTTCTTTTTATTACTTTGTACAAGTCTTTCCATATTTGTCTAAAATTAACGAGCTCAACACTTCTTATAGTGAAGTAGCATTTCATTACATGTACCACAACCATTGATGGGCATCCCTACAATGTCCAGTTCTTTGCCACCACAAAGAGAGCTGCTATAAATATTTTAGAACATATGACTTCTTTTCCTTTTTCTCTAATCATCTTTTGAAACAGTCCTGTAAAAATTTTTTTTGTTAATATCTTTTTTTTTAACATTAACTGAATCTCCCAATGTATCTCTTACCTATACCTGTCACAGAGTAGGAGCTTAACAATGCTTGTTGATTGGTTTTCTATCTCTTCTCAAAACCTCTGGTCTGCTCCAATCCCTGTTCCCTAAGCAGGTCACTTTCTTCTATTTCACAAAAAAGTGAATTCTCACATTCTTTATACCCTTAAACCTCTCAATATTTTTACTTAGGTGTTCTTAACAAACAACTTTAATTTTTTTATTTCTAAGAAAGAGTAAAAGATGTATTCCAAAGAGAAATCAAATAGAAAAAGGATTTAAAGAGGTAGAGGAAAGCTTAGCCTATATCAGGATATTGGACAGTGGAAGATTATAACAATAAGTGAAGAAAGACCATTGAACTATATGTAACAGGGGATTTGTAATAGTTGTGAGACTCATGGGTAGAACTGGACCTTTTGAAAATGAAGCATCTTCTTAGGATCCAAGAAGTAGTTGCAAGAACATACAAGTGTCAGCAGTAAGGTGACCATCCAGTAATTACATAGGATGGTTTCTTGAGGGTTACTTGTTTTGCCCAGGTCTTAGACTCTAAAGGACTCACTAAGCTGTATGATATCAATAATTTTAAGCACATGTCCAACCATCAGTTATGGAGACCCAGAATGGGGATAAGCTAAATACCTATTTGGCAAAATTTTATGTAAAATAATGTCCAGAAGGGAGGGTAGCTCTTCAGATTTGATAAGTGTTTACTCTGAGCTATTGTTATTGATCTAGGTGTCACTATGTGCACCCACATGTTTTCTGGGTACGTGTGCCAGTGTGTCTACCCACACCCACACATTCATATTTTGTAAAAGGGATTTAATTTCTCCAGGTTTTGACCTAGAATTTGGGTCAGTAAGGCAATGATTCTATATGACAATGATGGAGTAGAAAACAATAACAACAACAACTCAATTTATAATTAAAAAAAAAACCCAAACCTGGGTTTAATCTTACTTCTGCTACTTACTATGTTTGTGACCTGGGATAAATCATTTAAACTTCTTCACCATTAGAATGTGGAAGCTAAAATAGATGATATCTAAGGTCTTTTCCAGTTTGAAATCTATGATTTTTATATCCATAGAATGAATATTTTATGTATATAGTGTATTACTGTTTTCAGTAGATAGATAGATAGATAGATAGATAGATAGATAGATAGATAGATAGATGCCATTATAAGTGATAAAGTGCAGGAGTCCTGGGGTTGGCAGCATCTCTCAGACCAGGAGTCTTGCTGCCAGTTCAATCCTCACAGCCGTAATCCATGAAAGCAACTCCAGTGAATAAGGGACAAGTCAACCAATTAACTGCCTCCCTCAGAGTAGGCAATCCAGCTTAGCTGAAGCAATAAGGCACCACCGGGGAGAGACAGGAAGCAGCATATTCCAGCCAAGTGAAATCACCATTGCCACCTTAACCACCATCTTCCCTCAGACCCTATTGGAGACACTGCAGGATCCTGAACCATCCTAATTTCCCTCAGCCATCATACTGGGAAGTGACAATGTAACAATGAAGCCTGGCAACTTCTTCTGTGAGTGCTACAGCTACAACTACTGAAGACCCAGAAAAGTGAGTCGATATAACCAAAGTCGTAAGTACTGTTAAGTGGTTCCACATCCAAAACTGATATAATTCCATTAGTGGAGAGCTAAGTCTGGAGATAAGAAGGCATGAGCTTAAACTGACCCTCAGATACTGACTAGTTGTGTGGCCCTGGGTAAGTCACTTAAACTCTCTTTGCCTCAGTTTCCTTAGCTGTATAATGGGTATAATAATAGTACCTACCTTGAAAGGTTGTTGTAAGGATCAAATGAAATTATATTTATAAAACACTTAGCACTGTGCCTTTTCTCCTCCCTGTCTGCCACTGCACCCTAAGGACCATGGGACTTTTCTATTTGATTTGAAGCTGTAATTTTCCCTATGTGTTGTCTTCTCCATTAGAATGTGAGATCCTTGAGGACAGGGACTGTCTTATTCTTGTATTTGTAGCCACATTGTTAAGTGCAGGGCTTTGCACATAGTGCTTAATATTTGCTTTATTCTTTTTTCCCCCATAAATGGATTGCATACTACTAATAGTATAATTACTATCATAATAGATCCCACCAAATTATTTTATGTTTAAAAAGAGTTTCACCTGCTCAATGAGGTGGAGGAACCACTAATTTGGAGTGAATAACTGCCATGCATTGGAACTTTGTTACAGGCTTTGTCTTCCAACAATTTCATGGTAGAATCTAATATCTACCATGAATGCTTTTTACACAGTGAATATGCATACTTTTATGCAAAATACTTGGAATAATAAGTAATTTTGATAGGTTTCTTTTATTTATAGCAATGGTTATATGTTCAGCCTACTAACACTAGGCTGAATAGAAAGGTGTGACCTTAATTAGGTGAAATTTGATTGAGCTGATTTTCCCACCTTTACTTAGTTCTGTCACTTATATTTTCCATTGCTCTCTTTTACTGTTTTCAAGATTGAATAGTCATCCAAGGTAAGAGGCAAAGTTGTAGCTCTTAGTGAACTCACTCCAATAAATATCAGTGATATTTCAGTTGTTGTTGTTGTGGAAAATCAAGCATTTCAAAGATAATTGAAGACTGCAATGAAACAACATGTATCACAATTAAGAGGGAAGGAAAGTGCATTCATGAGAAAAAACAAACCAATGCCAAGAAGTCATCTAGTGTGACCCTCTACCTAAATGCTTAATCCCTTTGACAATATTCCTGACAAACATCACCCAACCTCTGCCTAAAAACTTCTAGTGACAAAGAAATCACTATATCCTAAGACAGAATGTTGTAATTTTGAACAGTTTTAAGCATTAGGATATTTTTTCTTTTCTGCTCTGCCTGAAATCTATTTACCTGTAACCTCCACCCATTGCTTCTGTTTATGTCCTCTGGAGCTAACTAGAGCGAATTTTCTCTTTCCCACATGGCGATTATTC
Organism: Phascolarctos cinereus; assembly: GCF_003287225.1. Classification (NCBI taxonomy): domain Eukaryota; kingdom Metazoa; phylum Chordata; class Mammalia; order Diprotodontia; family Phascolarctidae; genus Phascolarctos; species Phascolarctos cinereus. The sequence continues at coordinate 78,732,619 of NW_027556402.1, read as the reverse complement.
AAATATTTAAACACCACTATCAATTTCTCCTCAGTTATTCTATTATGTAAACAAAATATTCACAAATTTTGTGTGTCATGGTTTTAAGCATCAATATTCTTTTGACATTTTAAAGATGAAAGTCATTAAGACTGTTTCAGTCTCTCAACTGTAGTGAAGAAAGGATGAATGAATCCTTTCACATTGTTGTAATTAAAATACTGCTAAAATTCTTTCTAGGTGTGTGCTTATATTTGTCTTCTTTCCTGAAGTGTTGACCAGTGATACCATGATATAAATATAAACTATTCTCTGCTGGAAGAAATGGTGAAAGAGCTTCAAGAGACTCTCTTCTTTCCAAATCATTAGAGAGTACAAAAGTTTCAAGCATGGGGTGGAATAAATAAAATAGGGAGGAGACTGGAAAAAAAGATCTGGAGATAGAGGGGAGTGATGGCTAGTATCTAGAGGTTGTTGAGTAGAGGAAATATAGAAAAAAGATAGAAAACAGAAAAAAATATATTGCCAGAGTACTACACTTGGTAAAATGGCTTTTAGTTTAGATGTTGAATCTGGATATTTTGAATTAGGAACTATTTCTTGTGCTTTACTGAACAGTAAGAAGATTCACAGGTCCCCAAAGATTTGAAAAATCTGGTTGCTCACTCTAGCAAATCTAATAATAGTGCTCTAAAATTTGAAACATACTTTACACACAATTATCTTATTGAATCAATAGAATAATCCATTGAGGTAAGTGTTATTATTTCCACCATTTCACAGATAAAGAAACCAAGGCTGAATTGGGTTAAGGAATTTGGCCAAGATCATATAGCTAGTAAGTATTAAAAATAAGATTTGAACCCAGATTTTCTGATTCTATCCGGCATTCTTTCCACTGTGCCACATAGTGATATTTAATGACTCCCTGTTAAGGAATAGTGATGGATACAGGTAGACATCATGCTGCCATCTGGAAGATGTGATGTCTTCTTGGAGTGTGAACCTAAGATGTATTGGAGAACTAGACAAAGATGATGAAATTTGCCAATCGCTACTTGCACTTCTGCTGACATAGATAGGAATGAATAATATAAATCCAAAAGATCTAGAATAGGTCTCTAATGACTTTGAATTCTGTGTAGGGAACTAAAGACATTGGGCAGCTGAATTGTGTAGTTAGCTGCCTGGAGAGTTGATCAAGCTTTCCTGTCCTTTCCCAATCAATTTTTAATCCTTTCTTTGATCACCTGATTATTTAATTGCATTCTGGTCAGTATAAGTTGTATTTGACATTTTTGTTTTTCTTAATTTATGATATTTTATGTTCTAAGACATTATCAATTTTTTAATGAAACCATGCAGAGCTGAAAAATATGTATAAAACTTTCTATTAATATTTAATCATTAAGGATCTCAACAGCTATCATATCTCACTTTTCTAAAATTCTATTAAGATCCTTAATCTATTTCCTGCTTGTTTTTTTTTTTGGTTGGAATTATCTAGCTCTAAATGAGGTACTTTAATATTTTGGTGTTACTATTTTGATTTCAGCACAATTTAGTGTTTCTATTTATCTCTTTTCAGTCCATTTTTCCTCTTGTCTTGCCTGAGATGATGATTGCTTTTGATTTTTCAAGTTTAGCTAAAGCTTAATAAATTTTGCTCCATCCATTTATTTTAAGTCTGAGGGAGTCATTATATTTCAAGTATGTTTCTTGTCAACAAGGTATTGTTGGATTTTGCTTTGTAGTCCATTCTGCAGTCCTTTTCCATTTCATAGGTGAGTTCATCCCATTCACATTGACAGTTATAGTAACTAGTTAGATTTTACCTAAAAGGTTATAAAGCCAGGGCCTCATTGGCCCTGGGGTAGGGCAAGGCTCAAGCTGTAGCTCCCTTGACACGATTTCCTGGTGGCTTGTGGTTATCTTGATATGACTTCCTGGTCACCTAGAGGCATAAACATTTCCACCTACATGGAGTAAGTGTCCTTCAGCCTTAGCAGAGGCCAGAAAATGATGCTAGTCATCCCATTATGTCCTGCTGAACAGACATTTTTCCATGTAAAGATGAGAGGAGCTGAGTTTATAGAATCTACATGCCACCATATCTTTGTTATGTTAGAGCTAAGTAAATTTCCTTTTGATAACTATTCAATGACTTATAAATGCCTCTTTTCATCAAAATGTAAAACCTATACTAACAGGGTACCGAAGCTAGGTCTAGCTGTTATCATTAAATTTTTTTAAAAATCTCTTGCTTTATTTCTTCTAGGAATCCCATTTGATCTTATGGCCATGATGCATTTTTCTTTGAAGCTTTTATTGTAGATATTTTAGAGTAATTCTCTTTTACTGGCTTTCTGTCTTGGGGATCACTGGCATCATAATAGTCCTCCATCTCTTTGTTAGTCTCATTTCCCAGATTGGGATTTTTATGTTGGTATTAGCATCTGTACACCTTTGAAGGCACAGCTATGGTCTTATATGGTTCTGCCCCATTTCACTTGGGATTTTGCTGTTAGGTTCTAGAGTTATTGAGTTTTTTGTTCTTCAAGGATCTCAAGGCCATAATCTAATTGCTGTCCTCCTAGGTTTTCCAGGATCTAGACCTTGATTAGGGTTAAAGCAACACAGTTACAGACTTGCCTTGTGTAGCACTCAAACAGGCAGAGTTATTTCCATCTCTTGTAACTGGGTAGAGGGCTCAGTAGGTTGAGAACAGCTAGATGACACAGTGGATAGATTATTGGATGTAGAGTCAGAAAGAACGGAATTCAAATGTAGCCTCAGAAGTCTATTAGCTGTATGAGCCAGAGAAAGTCACTTAACCTGTCTAATGAGGTTCCTGCAAAATAAAAACAATAGCACCTACCTTCTGATTCTGAAGATATATGAGACAACATTTTTAAGTGTTTTACACATGTTAACATGCCATATAAATGCTAGCTATTAGTTTTATACAAAATGTTTGCAAAAATAGCAAAAGAAGGGATATTGACAAATTTATTCCATTATATAAATATGTTTATATGCAAACCAGAAGGAATCAAAACAGAAAAAAAAATACAGACAATATACTTAATGAAAAATGATGCAAATAAAATTTTAGTAAAATTTTAGTAAAAACTCTATGGCAACAGCTCACAAAGATTATACATCATGACTAGAATTGTTTTATATCAGGCATGCAGAGATGTTTCAATATCAGGAAATTATAAGCATAATTGATTGTATCAATAACAAGAACAACAAAAATTATCTGATTATTTCAGTAGATACAGGAAAAGCTTTTGATAAAATACAATTACCTATTTACATTTTAAAATATATTTTTATTTATTTAAAAATATTTCCCAATTACGTACAAAAAATTTTTATATTCATTTTTAAAATTTTGAGTTCCAGATTCTTATTCTCCCTTCTGCCCCTACCCCACCCCTTGAGAAGGCAAACAATATGATTTAGATTATACATGTGAAGTCATGCGAAATATATTTCCATATTAGCCATGTTGCAAAAAAACCCACTCACACACATACATATAACATAAGAAAAATAAGGAAAATATAAGAAAAAAGTATGCTTCAATTTGCATTCAGAGTTATTAACTTCCACTCTGAAGATGGATAGCACTTTTCATCATAGATCCATTGGATTGTCCTGGAACATTGTTTTGATCTGAATAGCTAAGTCTTACACAGTTGATCATCCTAATGACATTGCTGTTACTGTGTATATTGTTCTTCTGGTTTGGCTTACTTGACTTTATATCAGTTCCTATAAGGATTACCAATTTTTTTTTGAAACCATTCTGCTTGTCCTGTGTGTGTGTGTGTGTGTGTGTGTGTGTGTGTGTGTGTGTGTGGTAATTGGGGTTAAGTGACTTGCCCAGAGTTACCTGTCTAGTGAGTGTTGTGTATCTGAAGCTGGATTTGAGCTCAGGTCCTCCTGACTCCAAGGCCAGTGCTCTATCTATGGTGCCACCTAGCTGTTCCTGCTTGTCATTTCTCACAGCACGGCAGTGTTCTACCATAATCATATACCACAATTTGTTCAGCCATTCCCCAGTTGGGGAACATACCTTCAATGTCCAATTCCTAGCCACCACAAGAAGAACTGCTACAAACAATTTTTTTTTGTACAAATATGTCTTTTAGTCTTTGATCTCTTTGGGATACAGACCTAATAATGGTACCTCTGGGTCAAAGGATTCAGTTGTTCAGTCATTTTCCAGTCATGCTCAACTCTTCATAACCCCATTTGGGGTTTTCTTGGCAAAGATACTAGAGGGGGTTGCCATTTCCTTCTCTAAAAGAACTGTGCAATGGACATGTACAATTTCATAGCCCTTTGGATGCAATTCCAAATTGTTCTTCAGAATAATTGGATCAGTTTACAACTTCACCAACAGTGCTTTAGTGTCCCATTTTTTCCACATCCCCTCTTTCCTTTTCTGTCATGTTATCCAATCTGATAGGTGTGAGATGGTAACTCAAGGTTGTTTTAATTTGCATATTTATAATCAATAGCAATATAGAGCTTTTTTTTTTATGTGACCACAGATAGCTTTAGTTTCTTCTTTTGAACACTGCCTGTTCATATTCTTTGGCCATTTATCAATGGGGAAAAGACTCTTTTTTTTTTTTAACTTGACTCAGTTCCTTACATATTTGAGAAATGAGTCTTTTATTAAAGAAGCCTCTGGTAATCCTCCCTGCCCCTAGTTTCCTGCTTTTCTTCTAATTTTGGCAGCATTAGTTTGTTTGTGCAAAACCTTTTTAAGTTCATGGAATCAAAATGATCCATTTTACTTCCTGTGATCTTGTCTATCTTTTGTTAGGGAATAAACTCTTTCCTTTATCTATAGATGTGACTGGAACACCCATGCTCCTTCAATTTACTTATGATATCATCCTTTGTATCTAAATCATTTATCCCTTTTGACTTTATCTTGGTATATGGTGTAAGATGTTGGTTTTCAGTCTTCCCAGCATTTTTTTTTCAAATGCTGAGCTCTTGCTCCTAAAGCTTAGATCTTTGGGTTTATTAAACAGATTACTGTGGTCATTTATTACGATGCATTTTGTACCTAATCTATTCCACTGATTTATCACTCTATTTCTTAGCCAGCACTCAATTTTTTTCATGATCACTGCTTGGTAATATAATTTGACATCTGGTGCTGCTAGACTGCCATCCTGCACATTTTTTCCCTCACTGATTGCTTTGATATTCTTGACCTTTTGTTCTTCAGATGAACTTTGTTATTATTTTTTGTAGCTCTTCTATAGATTGGTATGGCACCAGATAAGTTAATTAATTTAGATAAAATTATCACTTCTATTATATTGGCTCAGCCTACCTTTCTCAATTTGTTTAGATGTATCACACAAATAGTGTGAAAAGTATTTTGTAATTGTGTTCATTTAGTTTCTGGGTTGTCTTGGCAGATAGACTCCCAAGTATTTTATATTGTCTGAAGTTATTTTAAATTGAATTTCTGTTTCTAACTCCTCCTGCTGAGTTTGTTAGTAGTTTGTAGAAATGCTGATGATTTATGTGGATTTATTTATATCCTGCAAACTTTGCTGAAGTTGTTAATTATTTCAATTAGTTTTTTAGTTGATTCTCTAAGAATGCCATCATATCATCTGAAAAGAGTGATAGTTTTGTTTACTTATTCTTTATTTTTATTCCTTCAATTCCTTTTTTGTCTTATTGCTAAAGTTATTATTTCTGATACAGTATTAATTAATAGTTGTGATAATGGGCATTCTTGTTTTACTCCTAATCTTATTGCAAAGTCTTCTAGTTTATCCCCATTTAAGATAAGGCTTGCTCCTGGTTTTAGACAGACACTATTTATTTTAAAAGAGATTCCATTTATTCCTATGCTTTGTAGTGTTTTTAATAGGAGTGGGTTTTGTATTTTGTCAAAAACTTTTTCTATATATATGGTGATAATCATATGATTTTTTTGTTGTTTCTGTTATTCATATGATTCATTATGCTGATAGTTTTCCTAATATTGAAATAGCCCTGCATTCCTGCTATAAATCTTACCTGGTTTTATTTATGTCAAAAAAACACACCTATGAAAACAAGAATAGTCTTTTTCTCAACATAGTAAACAATAGCTATCTATAACCAATAGGCAGCATGATATTTAATGTAGATAAACTAGAGAGCTTTTCAGCAAGATCAGGGGTAAAGTAAAGATGTTCATTATCAACATTCCAATTTGATATCATGCTAGAAGTGTTAGTTATTTGCATAGGCAAATAAGAAACAAAACTATTTCTTTCTGCATGAGATATGATATTGTTTGAGAACTCTAGAGAATCAGCCAAAAAATAACTAAATGATAATTTTAAAATTTGTGGTATATAAAATAAAATCACATGAATTATCAGCATTTCTGTATATTATCAGCAATAATAGCCATCAGGAAGATACAGAAATAAAAATATCATGTAAAATAACTAGAAAATATAGAAAATACTTGACATTGTCCATATTAAGTTATATACTAGAACCCTATGAATATAAGTATGAAACACTTTGGGGTTGGGGAAACGCTAGATCTAAATAATTGGTGAAATTTTAATAGTTTGTAGGTAAGTTGAGCCAATATAGTCGAAATTAAAATACTGCATAAATCAAGTTTTTTATTTAGTGACAGAATAACCAAACTATTAATTAATTTTACAAGTAGGAAAAATTTACAAAATTAATCTATAAGAACAAGAAGTTAATAATCTCAAAGGAATTTTTTTTAAAAGTGGGAAAGAATAAGGGGCTTTGCGGTACTTGATTTCAAACTATGGAGCAAAGCAACAACCAGCAAAATGATTTCATATTGGTCGAAAAAGAGAGAAGTTGGGAGCAGAGCCAAGATGGTGGAGTAAAAGCAGTGACTTGCTTGAGCCTCTCCCAAATACCTATAAAAATGGCTATAAACAAATTATAGAGCAGCAGAACCCACAAAAAGACAGAATGAAACAAATTTCCAGCCCAAGACAACCTGGATGGTTGATTAGAAAGGTCTACTATGCTGGACTTGGAGAGAAATGCAGTTCAGCATGGGTGCCCAGGCAAAGACCAGCCCTCAGCAAACCTGGAGCTGGCCTCAGAGGACTGAATCACGGGCAGCTGTAGCAATTTCCAGATTTCTCAACCCACAAATGCCATAGAAAACTTTAAAGGTCAGTAAGAAAAGTCTGTGACCACTATGAAAGAGAAGCTTGGTCTCAGCCCCAGTCTTGGTATAGCCCCAGGATGGCGGCTGCCTCCAGAGCTTCTGGCCCACAGTCTGAGGGGGAATAGAACAGCTGATCAGAGGGGGATTGTAGGGATCTCTTTGCTAGTGCAGGATTCTCTTGCTTTGCCCGTGCGTGGATCTGAGTCACAATTCTGGGTGATGGTGCTGGGGCAAAGAGGAGTGCTGGTGTGGTGGAGCTTGTAGTGGTGATGAGGATGAAATCCTCTTCACAGTTCCAAGGCAGAAAAGAATTCTTGTGGCCACTCATAGACCAGAGCACAGGCCAGGAAAGGAGTAAACACCTCGCCTTTGATCATAGCACCTTGGAAGAACTGAAAATTTATAGGTCCCTAGGAGTATCTCTGAAAACAGCTGCACAAAACCCCCAAAGCTTGGGACAGTACATTCTCCACACTGGAAGCAAACCTCTACCTTAACAAAGAGTTTAAAAGTTAATAATAGGTTGGGAACATGAACAAACTGTGCAAAAAGTCAGACCGTAGAATCTTTCTTTGTCGACAAAGAAGTTCAAAATATACAACCAGAAGAAGACAACAAAATCAAAGCTCCTACATCCAAAGCCCCCCAAAAAATATGAATCAGTCTTAAGCCATGGAAGACCTCAAAAAGGATTTTGAGAAGCAAGCAAGAGAAGTAGAGGAAAATCTGGGAAGAGAAATGAGAGTGATGCAAGAAAATCATGAAAAACTAGTCAACAGCTTGCTAAAGGAGAAAATAACATCTTAAAAAATAGCCTAACCCAAATGGCAAAAGAGGTCCAAAAAGCCGATGTGGAGAAGAATGCCTTAAAAAGCAGAATTGGCCAAATGGAAAAGGAAGTCCAAAAGCTCATTAAAGAAAATACTTCCTTAAATATTAGAATGGAGCAATTAGAAGTTAGTGACTTTATGAGAAATCAAGACATTGTAAAACAAACCAAAAAGATGAAAAAATAGAAGACAATGTGAAATATCTCATTGCAAAAATAACTGACCTGGAAAATAGATCCAGGAGAGATAATTTAAAAATTAACGGACTACCTGAAAGCCATGATCAAAAACAGAGCCTAGATATCATCTTTCAAGAAATTATCAAGGAAAACTGCCCTGATATTCTAGAACCAGAGGGCAAATAGTAATTGAAAGAATCCACTGATCACCTCCTGAAAGAGATCCCCAAAGGAAAACTCCTAGGAATATTGTAGCCAAATTCCAGAGTTCCCAGGTCAAGGAGAAAAATTGCAAGCAGTCAGAAAGAAACAATTCAAGTATTGTGAAAATACAATCAGGATAACACAAGATCTAGCAGTTTCTATATTAAGGGACCACATGGCTCAGAATATGATATTCTGGAGGGCAAAGGAGATAAGATTAAAGCCAACAATCACCTACCCAGCAAAACTGAGTATAATCCTTCAGGGGAAAAAGTGGTCATTCAGTGAAATAGAGGACTTTCAAACATTCTTGATGAAAAGACCAGGGCTGAATAGAAAATTCAACTTTTAAGTAAAAGAGAAGCATGAAGAGGCAAACAGGAAAGAGAAACCATAAGGGACTTATTAAGGTTGAACTGTTTACATTCCTACATGGAAAGATGATATTTGTAACTCATGAGATCTTTGCCAGTATTAGGGTAGTTGGAGGGGGAAAATTATATGTATAGATAGATTGATAGATGGAGGATACAGGGTGAGTTGAAGATGAATACATATCTGCAGAATAAAATTAAGGGGTGAGAGAGGATTATATTGGGAGAAGGAGGAAAGGAGAGGTGGACTGGGGTAAATTATCACACATAAAACAGACAAGAAAAGTCTTTTACAGTGGAGGAGAAGTAGGGTAAGGTGAGAGGGAATGAGTGAATCTTATTCTCATCAGATTTGGCTTAAGGCGGGAATAACATGCATACTCAATTGGATATAAAAAGCTATCTTACCCTACAGGAAAATGGGGGGGGGAAGGGTATAAGAGAGCAGGAGGATGACAAAGGGGTGGGCAGATTCGGGGAGAGGGTAATCAGAAGCAAACCCTTACGAGGAAGAACAGGGTCAAAGGAGAATAGAGTAAATGGGGGGGGCAGGATAGGATGAAGGGAAATATAGTTAGTTTTCCACAACATGACTACTATGGAAGTGTTTTGCATGACTACACGTGTATAACCTGCATTAAGTTGCTTGCCTTCTTAATGAGGGTGGGTGGGGAGGGATGAAGAGAGAAAATTTGGAACCCAAAGTTTTAAAAATAAATGTTAAAAAATTGTTTTCACATGCAACTGAGGAATAAGATATACAGGCAATGGGGAAGAGAAATCTATCCTGCCGTGCAGGAAAATAGAAGAGGAAGGGGATAAGATAAATGGGGGGAGACAGAAGGGAAAGCAGATCCAGGAAAGGGTATTCAGAATGCATGCTGTCTTGGGGGAGGGACAAGATAGGGAGAAAATTTGGAACTTAAAATCTTGTGGAAATGAATGTTAAAAACTAAAAATAAATTAATGAATCTTAAAATAAATAAAAATAAGAAATAGGTTGGTCAATAGAGCAGTTTAGGTATAGAGTATATGGAAGCAAATGGACTTAGCAGACAACTGTTTGATAAAACCAAAGACCCCAGCTACTGTGGTAAAGACTCATATTAATAAAACTTTCTGAAAATTGGACCACAATCTAGCAGAAAGTAGTTTTAGACCAATAATTTATAAAATATGTCAGGGTAGGTTCCAAATGGATACATGACTCAGGTATAAAAGGTCATAAAAAACAAATTAGAAGAACTCAGAATAAATTGCCATTTGGATTTATGAGCTAGGGAAGAGTTAATGATCTAACAAGAGTTCATGACCAAAAAAGGTGTAGAGAGGATCCAAGAAATTGAAATGGAAATTTTTGAATACATACAATTCAAATATTTTTATACAAATTCCACGTGGCTAAGATTAGAAGGGAAACATTTAACTTGGGAAAAAAATCTTTGCAGTAAGATTTTCTAATAAAGGTCTCTTTTCTTAGATAAATAAGGAATGAATTTAAATCTGTGAGAAAAAGGGCTATTTCCTGGTCAATAAGTTGTCAAACTTGAAGTGGAGACCATTCTTAAGAAAAATATGTAAGCAATTGCTTTAAATAATTAATAATTAGATAAATGTAAATTAAAGCAATTCTGAGGGCAGTTTCACTTACTCGAATTTGGCAAAGTTGAAAAAAATAACAATTATTCAAAAGATTGGAGGAAAATGAGGATATTTATGCATGATTGGGGAAACTGTGAATTGGTATAGCCATTCTGGAAAGCAATTTGTAACCATTTACAAAAAAAAGTTACTAACTCTTTCTTATTCTTTAAACTTGTGATACTACTACTACTACTACTACTACTAGACCTATACCTCAAAGAATCAAAGAAAGAGGGAAAAGTTTTAAGTGTACAAAAATATTTATAGTAGATCTTTCTATCTTTCTGGGGTGACAAAGTACTGGAAACCAGGGGAGTATTCATCAATTGGATGATGGCTGAACAAATTAAAGTCCATTAACATAATGAAATACTACTGTTCTGCAAAAAATGAAGAAAGAATTTCACAGAAACCTGGGGAAACTCTCATGAATTAATATGTAATGAAGTGAGAAGAACCAGGAGAACAATGAACAATTTTAAAGCCATAAAAATTCTGATCAACACAAGGACCAGCCATGATTCCAGATGAAAAACGATGAAGAAGTGATGGAGTAAAATGAAGAATGAGGTAAACACTTCAACCTATTTAAGTGGGAATTTGTTTTGTTTGACTATACATATTTGTTACAAAACCTTTGTTTTTTTCCCATTGTTTTGAGGAAGTGAGAGGAAGAGAAAATAAATTCTTGTTTATTGAAAAAAATAATTAAAAAAAGAAAAAGAAAAGGACAAATCTTCTAGTCCTTTAAAATTTATGAAGTCCTTCTCCATCCAAAGGTGTGGAGAGGAGACTGAGGGGGAGGTGCTCTTCTCCCCTCCTCTCCTCACATCCTGGCACTGCTGTTCTTTCTTAGGGGTTTGGCTGGAATGTTCTTTCCTGGCTTCTTGCTTGTTTAAACCTCTCGAGCCCCAACTTGCTCAATATTTTATAGATCCCCCACAGGGAATGACCAACCTTCCTCAGCTAATCTGAACAAATCTTGTGCAACATTACTTCTGTTGATCAAGGGCTTTTTCACCTTTACTCTAAAACTTATGATTGATTCAATAGGAAATGTTATTACTCTGTTAAGATCAATCAGTCAGTCAATTAACAAGCATTTTTGTGTGCTGTGTGTCAGGCACTGTGTTTAAGTGCTGGGGATACAAGGCAAACAAAAATGTGGCCCCTGCCCTTGAGCTTGCATTCTAGTGGATTAGACAATACACAAACAATTATGTAGATACCAGATAAATACAGTATAACATGAGAGCGAAGACTGAGGTAGGTGGGTTAGTGGAGAGAGGGGAAAGGCTACTTGCAGAAGGTGCTGTTTGAATTGGGGAGTTTCAAAGAAGTCAGGGAAGTTCAGAAAGGGAAGAGAGAGAGAGAGAACATTCTAAGCATGGGGGACAGCCAATGCAAAGGCGTAGAACTGGAAGATAGAGTGTTGAGGTGTGAGGAACAGGGAGTAGGTTAGTGTAACTTGGTTGTAGGGTGTGTCAAGGTGAATAAAGTACAAGAAGACAGGAAAAAAGGGGCTAGATTACTATAAGATTAATGGGTAAATAGAAAAGATAGTGAAAATAGAAGGGAAGGGAGCAGAAAGGGAAAGGAATAAGTATAAAGCATTTACTGAACAAATCTTGTGCAGCATTACTTCTATTGATCAAGGAATTTTTCACCTTTAGTCTAAAGCTCATGATTGATTCAGTAGTAAATACTATTACCCAGTTAAGATCAGTCAGTCAGTTAACAAGCATTTTATTGTGCTATGTGCCAGGTACTGTGTTAAGTGACGTGTTAAGTACTACGTGCCAGCTAAACTTTTTTTAAAAAAATGTTTATTTATTTATTTGTGGTTTTCAACATTCACTTTCATAAGATTTTGAGTTTTAAATTTCCTCCCTGTTCTTCTTTTCCCCCCTCCACAAGACAGCATGCAATCTGATATAGGCTCTACTTATACATTCATATTAAGAAATTTTCATATTAGTCATGATGTAAAGAAGAATTAGAACTAATGAGAGGAACCATGAGAAAGAAGAAACAAAACAAAACAACAAAAGAAAAAGAGCAAATAGTATGCTTTCGTCTGCATTCAGACTCCTTAGTTCTTTTTCTAGATGTGGAAAGCATTTTCCATTGTGAGTCTTTTGGAGTCATCTTAGATCTTTGCATTGCTAGAAGAGCTAAGTCTATCAAAGTCAGTCATTGTATAGTTATTGTGCACAATGTTCTCCTGGTTCTATTCATTTTACTCAGAGTCAGTTCATATAAGTCTTTCCAGGTTTTTGTGAAGTCTGCCTACTCATCATTTGTTATAGCACAATAGTGTTCAATTACATTTATATACCACAACTTGTTCAGCCATTCCCCAATTGAAGGACATCCCACCAATTTCCAATTCTTGGCCACCACAAAAAGAGCTGCTGTATTTTTGCACATATGTGGGTCTGTTTCTTATTTTTATGATCTCTTTGAGATACAGACCTAGAAGTGGCAGCTAAACACTTTTTACAAATAGTTCATCTAATCTTCACAACTCTGCAAAGTAGGTGCTATTATTATCACCATTTTAAAATTAAGGCAAACAGAGGTTAAATAACTTACCCAGGATCATACAGCTAGTGTCTGAGGCTAGATTTGAACTCAAATATTTCTCACTCTAGGCCCAGCTCTCTATTTATTGTGCGACTGAGATGCACAGGTTTTCTATAAAGGATAAGTGAAACATAAAAGGCACAAAAGTGGAGAACCTCATAATTCTGTAGAAAAAAAATGCAGGTAAGAAAATCAGAAATAATATTTATGTCCTTAGGGCACAGATTCTTAGCTTTTTTTGTATCGTGGGCTCTTTTGGCAATCTGGTAAAGCATATGGGCCTATTTTTAGCAAAATACTTTTAATGCATAAAATAAAGTACATGGTATTGCAAAGAAAAGCAATTATATTGAAGTACAGCTTCCTTCTTTTTTTCTTTTCTCTCTCCTTCTCTCTGTTTCTTTCTTCAAATATCAAGATAAGAACCTTAGTCTTAGGGGAAGATGTATAAATCCTCCACAGAATTTTATAATTTATAATTTATATTTATGATATAATTTATAAGCCAAAGATTATGGGTTATAAATTCAATAAACTTGAATTTTAAGCCACAGGAAGAAAAATATAACCTTATGGTTATCAGTGAGATTGGGTTGAATCCATACTATAATATGGAAGTGTAAAGGTTGTCAAAAAGAAACAGATCTCATAGCAGGGGCAGAATCATCTAGAACTAGGTGGGATCTGATTAGAGACTATTGAGTCCAAGCACCTTATTTTACAGTTGAGGAAACTGTAGTACAGAAATATGATGTAATTTACCCAGGGGAACAAAGGTAGTAATTGAGAAAGTAGGAAGTCATGTCTTCTCTATTCATTATATCTTGCTGTTTCTCATTAGCATTGTCTACCTAGAGGGGTGACATCAGAATGATCCTAGAAGGTGCAGTTTGGGAATAGTCTAAGGTCTGTACCTTTTTCATGTACCTTTTTCTTCTATTGGTTCTGGTGTTTAGAAATAAGCACACCCAGACCTAACTGGTCTCTATTATTTGCTGTCAAAAATCTATGATTGCTTTCTCTTCGCACATTTTCTGGTTGCAGAGCCTCTTTATCTCTGACTATTCCTCCTTTTAAAACAGACCTTCTTAGCCTGTGTTCCATGAATTTAATTTCCCTTAACATTTTGATAACTGATTTCCTTCATAATCCTATGAATTTTATTTTATGCATTATAAAATATGTTGATACAAACACACAAATTCAGAATCTCTGATTTAGAATAATATCTATATGGAGAGAAGGGGGTAATAGTGAATGTCAGCTGCTCCTGTTCATCATTTTATGAAGTAGAAGGGTTTAATGGAAAGCTTAGAGAACATGTCTTAGAACGTGTCAGAATTTCATCTTAACTCTGTCTCTAACTATATGATCTTGGACAAGTCATTTATTATTTGTGAGTCAGAGTTCCCATATCTTTAAAATAGGAGGGAGGAGAACTGAACCAAGGTAAACCTTTAAGGCCTCTTACATCTCCAGATCAGTGATCATAACTTTCACTACTAGAATGATTAGAGATGTCCCTCTCATTGCCATGTGCTTCTTCTACATGTTCCAAGAGTCTTGTTAATTTGGAATCTTTTTGTTTTACTAGTAGTATATCTGGGTAGATTCGATGTAATGACTCATACTCTGACAGGATCTTCACTGAAATCAAGAATTGCAAATTTAATAATCATATAGAATAAAAATAAATGCTGCTGGTCACATCAGGGAAACATTTTGTTCAAAGATAAATACCCAAATCATTGTTCATCAAAACTAATTCACGTAAGGAAATTAGGTTCAGCAACTTAAAACAACATATATTCAACTCTCTGGCAGTGGGGATGGATACTTTCATAGATAGACCACGAGGGATAAAGATCGAGACTGCCACTTCTAGACAAAATACCTATAGAAAGTTCATATAGAGCAATAGGGTCTCATTGGGCCCTTCTTGCTCAGGTGTGTTGAAGCTTCTAGTTAGGTAGAAAGATCATCAGAGTTATGACATTCTCAGCCCTCAGTAAAAAGTGGTGTGTGTGTGTGTGTGTGTGTGTGTGTGTGTGTGTGTGTGTGTGTGAGCGAGGAAGGTCAGGAAGAGGGGAGAGTAGGGAGGGAAAAAAGAAGAAAGAGGGAAGGGAGAGAGGGAACAATAGAACTGAAGAGAGAAAAAGAGGGAAAGCAAAAGGGACAGGAGGAAGGAAGAGCTAGAGCTAGAGAGAGACAGGCATACAAACTAAGATACGTAGAGATCTTAGGGAGAGTGATTTCCCAGAGAGAGAAAGAGAGTGAAAATAAATGCCTACTCAGTTCCTTTCTCATCCAGAAAAAGAAATTCAATGCAAAATTACTATTTTTTTAAAAAAAAACAGTGAGAGAAAAAGAAAAACAAACCATCCCCCAAAATGATGGGCCTAACAAGGGGCCTAGTGGTACTGGATCACAGAGTATGTGGGAGTGAGTAAGATGTAAGAAGACTACAGATGTGTGTGTATGTATGTGTGTTGGGGGGCAGTTGAAGAGTTTTTGGTATAAGCAGAGGATTTTATAATGAGAATTGGAGTTTACTGAGTGGGGGTGGAGTGGGATGGCAGGGTGGCGTGACATGGTCAGATCTACACTGTAAGAAGATCATTAGCAATTGAATGAAGGATAGACTGGAGGGGTAGAGAGGCTTCTGGGAAGGAAATAAAGTAGAATGCTATTGTAATAGTCTGGGCATCAGGTGATGGGGGGCTATGGTAGCAGTGACAGAAGAGAGGAGGGCACACAGGCAAGATATTACAAAAGTAAGATAGACTTTCACAATGGTTTCAATATAGAAATGGAGAGAGCATGAGAAGCTGAGGATAACACTTAGATTGCAAGCCTGGGTGATTTAGGGAAGGAAAATGTGGGGGAAGAATAATGAGTTCAGTTTTGGACATGTTGAAGTTAAAAAGTCTACAGGACACCCAAAATGAGATGTGAAATGAGTGCAATGGAAAAGTTAGGGCTGGGTAAATAGACTTGAGAATCAGTAGAGAAGATGACTGAATCCATGACAGCTGATGAGATCACCAAGTGAAATAGTATATAGGAGAAAAGGGCCCTGAACAGAACCTTAGGGGATACCCACAGTTAGCTTGCATGACCTGGATGAAGATATAGCAAAGGACCCTGAGAAAGTGTGATCAGATAGGTAGGAAGATAACCAGTGGAGATTAGTGTCTTGAAAGACATGAGAGAGTCACATATAAGAGAGGAGATGATATCAAAGAGAAGAGGGTGATTAATAGTGTCAAAGGCAGGGAAATCGAGAAAGATGAGGAATGAAAAAAAGGCTTAGACTTGGTGATTAAGAGATCATTAGTAACTTTGGAGAGAGCAGTTCTGCTCGAATGATGAGATTGTAGCCAGATTGTAGAGAGTTAAGAAGAGAGTGACATGAAAGGGACTGGAGGTAGCAATTGTAGATAGCCTTCTCAAGGATTTTAATCCCAAAAGAGAAGAGACACATGGGACTATAGTTAGGTGGGATGGATAGATGACGTGAGGGCTTTTTGAGGATGTGGGAGATGTGACCATATTTGAATGGTAGGGGAGCAGGTATGGAGAGTGTGAAGATAAGTGAGGCTAGGGATGCTAGAGAGGACAATGTTCTGGAAGAGACTGGATGGAATGGGGTCACTTGTGCAGGTAAAGAAATTTGCCTTGGCAAGGAGAAGAGCTGATGTTGTTAAAGGAAGAAGAATTGGGGCTTTTGTAGAACCTCTTTCATCACCATCCTGAGATCACTTCTTCAATAATCTCCACATATCTTAAATATCCACCTGTGATGGATTACATATATATATACCTGCTGTGTAAACATCTCAAACTCAATATGTTTCAAAAAGAACACATCATTTTACTACAAACATTACTTTCTTTCCAAACTTCCCTATTGGTGGTACCACTATCTTTATAGTCACTCAGATTTGTATACTTGGAGTTCTTGATTCTTTACTCATTTTATTTACATGCATACACACACACACACACACACACACATACACATACATATATATGTTTAAAACATTAGAGTGTATGCAGTGTACATATGAGTGTACACATAAACATGTACATATACACACTTGTGCACATATGCATATATATGCGTATATGCATATGTACATATCTACCATCAGTTCATCCCTCCACCTTTCTCTCCAGTCACAAAGAAAATATTTTAGTGCAAGTCTTTATCACCTCTTGCTTGGTTATAACAGCTTTGAAATTGGTTTCTTTGTCTCAAGCCTCTCTATTGCCTCATGGCTATCAAAGTGATTTTCCTACAGCAGAGGTCTGACCACGTCACATCCATCTGCATTCAGTAATTCCAGTTCATTGACCTGTTATGCCTAAGATCTCAGTTCAACTGAAAGGGAGAATGCCCATATTGCAAGGGGAAATTCCTTTCTTTTTTAAGGCAGTTGGGGTTAAGTGACTTGCCCAGGGTCACACAGCTGGTAAGTGTCAAATGTTTGGTCTGAGACCAGATTTGAACTCAGGTACTCCTGACTTCAGGGCCAGTGCTCTATCTACTATGCCACCTAGCTGCCCCACAAGGGGAAATTCCTCAAAGTTTCTAGTGTAGGAAACTTGGAAAAAAGACACACCTGAAGCATCATCTCCTCTACATGTCTGCTTCTTCTCAGTTTTTCTCTCCTTCTAGGCACCTCTCCTTGAAGAAAGAGAGGAAACACTGTGTGTTCTTTTTTGAAATTGGAACCCAGAAAAAGGAACTTTCTTTTCCTAAGGTCTTTCCAGTTCTGTGCCTTATGTAGGCATAGCATTGATTAATCACTTTCTCTACCAGTGGGAGAGTCTTATGCAAATGCTTCAGAGTGTAATTTTTTTGACGTTATTTTTGTCCATAGTTTTGAATGGAAGAGTCTCTCCTGCAAGCATTCTTTCCTCTACCTTTTGATTTGAGGGTTAAAGGCTAAAAGCCTTCCTTAACAAGTTTATGATAGCTGATCTGTAGTGCAAAAATTATATTTTTTTCTTCTAAATTCCATATAACATTCATATGACATTTTTCACATTCGGACTTACATCATAATTATTAAAGTACATGTCTTATGTCTCTTAACTATATTGAAAACTAGTGGAGGGCAGGGACTACAAAAAGATATTGTAGTATAGCTAAAGAAGAAGAGAACTAGATTCAATTCTGCCTCTGACATAGTACTTATATCATAGGGTTTTAATGAAAACCAAATATTATGTACATGTGTTTATGTAAATTTCTTTGAGATATAGCTTTAGAGGACTAATGATTAAGACTGCCATCAACCTCTTAACCTCTCTCAGGAGAGAAGAGGTGGACTAAAGTTGCAAAAATACATTTTCATGTATAGCCAAAAAAGTGTTACACTTTGTTTAATTGTACTCATTTGCTAAAAGGCACTGTTCAGGGTAGGAGGGACAGAGTGAATCACTGGGGAGCAACAATGATATTAAAAAAAGAAAAGCATCAATAAAATATTTAAAAATAAAAAAAGAAAAGTATTTTTTAAACCTTAAGTTTCTGGCCTAACAAAATGTCAACTGTTATCACCCATTTTCTATTGCCAATTTCCGTTTGTTAGTGAATTGACTTAGTCGGCCAGGGTTAACTACAGAATATTTGGCCTTGTGAATGAGCTAAACTGTGATCATGGCTCATCAGCTGCATGCCATAACCAATGACCAAATAGACCATGGATGAATGCCATGTTCCGTAGTTGTTCCATAGCTTGTGACTAATAGGTTTAAGGTGGTCCCCTTACTCTGAGAACTCAATGTCATGGCATCCTTCTTCCCCTTAGCTTTTTTAGAACTCTGAATACCCTGTATTGCTGCCCTTTCCTTGCCGTTCTATTTCCCCAGCCATTAGCAGTATATTTATTGTAAAAATGATATCTCCCCCATAGAGCATTAGTCACTATCACCATCTGAAAGCACAGTAAACAAGTTGTTCCATATGTGCTTTTAGAACCTCCCTCTGAAGCCTTGATTTGGTTTTCTTTCTTTAAACATCACTTATCTATAAACATGGCTCCCTGGTGGACTTAAACCATAAATAATTCCTATTTTATAAGTGGCTTACTTTATAATTCAAAATGTTCTCATCTATCAGAGTTTGGCCTACACCACAGGCTGCTCCAACAATGAAATTCGACATTGAACCATCTCCAAATACTCAACCTAGATTTGATTTGGCGGCCTAAATAAATGTGTACTACAATTAAAAACAAAAATAAAACAACTTAAACAGGCTAGACAAAGAAGAGTGTTATGTTTGGAAGTCTTTACAGAATCGTAATATCTCAGAACTGTAAGTACCCTCAAGTGCCATTGAGTCCAACCCTCATCTGGAAAGGAATTCCCTCTGTCTCATACCCAACAAGTCATTGCCCAGCCTTGGCTTTATAATGACAATACCTTACAGAACATTCATATATCACATTTGATTCTCAAAACAACCATTTGAGGTAGATGCTAGTATTATTCCCAAAATGCAAATGAGGAAATGAAGACTTAGAGGATTTGTGATTTCCTCATGGTTACACAGCTAAGAAATATCAGAGGAAGGATTTAGACCCAGAATCTTATTGCAGGTCAAGCATTCTTTCCACAATCTGACAGTGACTCTGAAGGCCAAGATGGCATAGTGGCCAAAAAAAGCTAGATTTAGAATCAGGAACCCTGGGTTCAAATACCTGTTTTCTCACTTTAGATGCTCACTTACTATAAAACAAGGGCAAGTCAGTTAACTACTGAGTTTTTTCCAATGTACAATGGAGATAATATTGCTGCTACCTACCTCATGGGTTATTATGAGGAAAGCATATTGCAAACTTGAAGTTGCTTTATAAATGTGAATTATGATGATTAAGACCTCTAATGATATTGGACAAAAAATTATATTCTCTACTGTGGGCACAAGCTTGCCAGAAACAATTTTATTAATTAAATCAAACTAATTCTAAGTCTCCTGGTCAGCTAGGTGGCAAAATGGATTTCATGCAGGCATGGGGTCAGGAAGACTCATCTTTCCGAGTTCAACTCTGGCTTCAAATGCTTACTAGTTGTGTGACCCTGGCCAAGTCACTTAAACCATATTTGCTTCAGTTTTCTCATCTGTGAAATGAGCTGGAGAAAGAAATGGCAAACTACTCTAGTATCTTTGCCAAGAAAACCCAAAATAAGGTTATGAAGAGTCAGATATGGCTGAAGTTACTGAACAACAGCAAAAATTGTGAGTACATTCTGCTTGAAGAGATGAAAAAGATAAAGTTTCTTTATGCCTTTGAAAATCCTGTCTAACCCAAGCCATTTTGTAGTTACAAATCATAATATTCTTGAATGATAAGCACAATTCCAGTTGATTAAGCAGGAGTTTCCAGTTTAGGTAATGGTCTCAGAAAAAAAAATAGTAACTTTAAATATCTGTGCAATCTATATAATTATTTATAATAAAATCTATAATAAAATTCTTATTTCAGTATTTTCTCCAAGGATTCTTTTTTTTCATTCAGTGAAAGAATTTTAAGAGCTACTTCTGTGAACTGAAATAAGCAATTACTTCTTTCTTCTCTTAGTCTGATTATTCTAATTACTTCAGGGAGGATTACTTCCTGAGCTAAAAAGGAGTGAAGGCCTGGGAAGGGACCTTTAATAAGAATGATGAAAAAAGATTTCACTATGCGCTGATTGTTTTCTAGAAGTTTGATTAAGTACTGATAAGGGTTTATCACTGAAGTGGGGCCAATGGTTTTAGATTAAGTACTATACTAATATTATTTTGTAATATATATCCTAAAGAGACAATGGGTTTGGGGGAAGTGTGCCTCTACCCTGAGAGGAATTCAGGCAGCCTTTTCTAGTTTTGGATAGCTTTAATTGGTGTGTGTATATGTAATAGTGATGATAGAATAGGAAGGGCATAGCAGGTGTTGACTGCATGGGTTTGAGAGAGACATGTTTTTGAAAAGTTAGTCACACAGGATCACAATGCCATCAGATTGTAGCTCAGAGGACAATGGACAGTGCCCAGAGAAGAAAAATGAGAAACAAAGCAATTAACTGACTAGCTCAAGCTCACACAGGTAGAAGGTAGCAGAACTGGGAAGCTGTAGAATATGCAGTGGCCATACCCTGCTAAAACAATCTCCTGCTAAAACCATCTCAGCAGATGGGCTAAACCAGGTTTATGGTAACCAATGGACCTCAAACCCATTGGTAAATTAGGGGGATGTCTACCCCAAGCATGTAAAGGCATCCTCCCAGGAATGGGTGGATGAGAGCAATTTGTTCCAATGGGTCATGAAGGTGGCTGAAACAAGTGCTGTGGATAGCTTAGAGCTTGGTCAGACATAAAAGATGCCACAGTGGATAACTGTATCCACTGTATCCCAAGTCATCATCAGTCATCTTGACTTTTGCCTTTGATGACTCTGGAAGACAGTATGAGGCTGACGACTTTGTGTAACTCTGCCTTGCTTAAATCCAATCTGTTTGTGAGTCAAGACATTATCCCGTGATTTCACTAGTCCTCTTCGAAAGTGAAGGGTGAACAACAACTCTGACTCTAGAGACACTACTCTTTCTGTTGTATGCATCTACAGGGCTTGTTTGTTGCTTGGTAAATTTTTGAAAGAAGGCCTTGATTCTCCCTTAAGGAATAAAGAATAATAAGAAATGTGATGATTCTACCAAACTTTGGCAAGAGGCACTTTATAATTATCTTCTCACTTCTTTTTAGATTACTTTGTGTCTCTTTACGCCCTGCATTGACTTCCATGGGTCTATGGAGGGTTATAAAACCTTGGCTTTTTTTCACACTTCCTACACATGTATTCATTATTTTGATCTCTAGACTTCACTCAAGTCCTCTTTGACAATCTCATCCAGGCCTAGAGTTGACCTTGGATTTTCAAAAGCTGTGTTAGTAGAGCATAAGTGTGAACAGTTGCGTACTGTCTTAGTGGTGGGTTATCTGTTGCTTAAAGACCATGACAGTACCAGAGAGCTCGTCATTTGGTCATAAATTTTTTCCTTGGCAAATTATGAAATAAGTACATTATATCTTACTTTCTATTTTCAAAAAATGTTTCCTGGACCAGTAAGGGAAATCACACAAATTTTCTTTTTTTAAAATTTTTATTGATTTTTTTATATCACCTAAATTCTTCTCAGTAAAGCTTTCCCTTCACTTCTCATGGAGTTAGCCTATGTAATGAAGAATTTATTTTAAAATACAAAATTTTATTTTATTTTCATATCCATTCTTTTTCTTCCTTGTACCCACACCAGTTCAGAAAGCAAGAAAAACAAAACCTCTGTTACAAACATGTATAATCAAGAAAACAGATTCTGGGACTGGTCTTCCCCCTACCCCACAAAAAGTTTCTTATTTTGTACTATGAGTCCATCACCTTTCTATCTGAAGGTGGCAACATGTTTCATCTTGAGTCTTTTGGAAGTGAGATTGGTCAACGTATTGTTTAGAGTCCTTAAGTCACAAATAGTATTGTAAGAAATAAAAAAGAAAGTAGATTTAAAAAAATCATCAAGATTTACCAACACACTAAAAAAAAGTTTGAAAATAACTGCAATATTTCACACATGTAGAAGAGTAGAGAAGTGAGAAATGTGCATCCACTCCTGTGAAGGACTGAGACAGGATGTGTCTTCTCATCTCTATTCTTTGAGCCATATTTGTTCTTCATAATTTTGCAACATTCACTTTCAATAATTTTGAGGGTTTTGTCCTTTCAATTTAAATTGATTCTGTTTAAATTTCCTTAAGTGTCACACAAAAGAAAATTTCTAAGAAAAAGAATAAAATGAAAAGAACCCTTCCTAGATAATCAGGAGAACAGTCAGAGGTATCAAGGGTATCAAGATTCCACAATGGGAGGATCAGATGAAGGAAATGAAGATGTTTAATTTGGTGAAGCTGTAATAGGGGAAGTCATAAAAGGTTATTGTTTGTGAGAGATGATACTTGGTTTGTTTGGCAAGGGACAGAAATCAGAACAATGGATAGAATCTGCAAAGAGGCACAATGAGGCTTTATTGTAAAGAAAAGCTTCTCAGGTGTTAGGGATTTTCCAAAGTGGAATGACTGCCCTGGAAGTAATAGGTTCCCGCTCAGTCTTCAGTCAAAAGCAGGATGATTACTTGTCAGGGATATTGTAGCGGTTGTTTTTATGCATGAAAGGACTGCACTTGATGGCTTGTAAGGGGCCTGCCAACATGCATAATCAAGTAAAACAGATTCCTATATTGGTCTTCCTTCAAAAAAAAAAACCCAAACCAAAAACAAAACAAAAACAAAACAAAAAAAACAGTGTGAATTAGGTTAGGTGTATGGTGGCAGACAGAGATGACCACCATATTTTCCTTTTTGACTTGAGAAATGATCCTAGAATATCTCCATTTCAATATTAAATGATCAATTATGTCTACCCCTATATTTTGCCTTTTTTACTTCAACTTTTATATAAGACTAAGTCTTAAATGGAATTAAAAGACAAATAGGGTCCATACTGTCTCAGTTCCTTGAGAACAATGATGTATTAACAGATTAAAGGGTCTCTTTTTCTTCTTTTGCAATACATCAGACTGACCCAAAGGCCAGTGAATCCATTTGTGAAGCCAGTTTAACTATGTGCTTTCTCTATACTCGAAGTATATGGGGTATGGGTCTTATTTAGAAGCCCACTTACCCCATAGAGGCATACTTCTCTATATGCCAGTTGATGACTGTCCTGTCTAGGCTTGTAGTGAATGTACAAAATAATGCCTTTTACTGACTTGTATTCTAAATTGTAATAAAGTAGGTTTTCTTGCCACAACAGGTGTGGAAATAATTAGCATTCATAATGTTATGTATTCTACACTTCATAATCTCTCGTGTTCTCAACAGTACTACTCCTTTTCCTTCAACTCTCTGCTCCTGAGTCCAAGTTTCAATGGGTGGTATCTTCTTTCTATCTGTAGTTAAACTGGATTAAGATATTGTGAAACCTTGCAGCATTCCAGATTGTATGGAAAATTTCAAGTCATGAAGGAAGTGTTTCCATCCAAAGATTCTTGAATTATATGAATAATATAATTGTTTCTTGAGTATTCAGTCCGTAGTTTGAGCAATATAGATATTCCTTTTACTTCTTCTCAGTTACAGGGAGGTCTCAAATGTGTAGGATCTAATAACTTTGGGAAATATATGACAAAATGCTTTCTGACCTTGTGATTTTGTCTTTGCTGTTATGAGAATTTATGTTTAAGATTTCTATTCCCAGGATGGTTTCTTCCTTTCCTCCGTTCTCATGTTCCTACTCATGTCCTTTACCTTTTCCCAATTTTCTATAAAGTGGCCCCAGGCTCACATGCTTAGTTCAAAATAATGTCCCTCAAATTATACTTTTTTTCCCCTTTTTTCTCGCATTTTTTCAGATAATTATTTGAAATGAGACTAATGAGCAGTCTCAGAAAAAGTAAAAGATTATGCGGTTCTAGGACAAAAGACATGGATGCTGTATGAATTACAATAACAGTTGCAATTTGTTTCAATTTCTTTAGATGACTGGCAATCTATAAAATCTCAGATCAGTAATGTATATCTTGTTTCACATGACAGAAGTATTTAACTGATGCTCCTTGACTATTAAAAAATAAACAAACTGCCTTTTAGAATATAGAAATGCAGAAGGAATAAAGCATTCAGGTAACCTGTCAACACAATAATAGTATGCACAAAATAACACAAATTGATTAGTTCTTTGAATATTTCTTTAAAAATGTGAGCATGGTTCACTCCCTTACTTTTTTTGTTCTTCAAGCTAGAGATTTCTTTGGTACGGGGAACTCCTGTAGGTATGCAGCTAGTTTATCAGCTTACTCAGACTTAGAAAATTGCCTAGGGCTCTGAGTGAGAGGTTAAGTGACTAGTGACTAGCAATCCCTGGCTTCCTGGCTCCAAGGGGGCACCCTTTATACACTATCCCATGCTGTCTTTCAATTCAACTTTTTTTTTTCTTTTGGCTAGGCAATGGGGTTAAGTGACTTGCCCAGGGTCACACAGCTAGTAAGTGTTATATGTCTGAGGCTGGACTTGAACTCAGGTCCTCCTGAATTCAGGGCCAGTGCTCTACCCACTCAACTTTTTCTATTGTTAATTCTACGCTCCAAACTTTTGGAGAATGTCTCATTTTATTTCTTTGCTAGATTTTAGAAGTACTTTCTATACTCCAATGTAAAATCTCATGGTAAAGTCTCACGAAGAAAGACATTATAATCATCTTAAATACCAGAAAGGTGCCTACATTTTTTTAAACCTTACATAAAACATGCACTTTGCCTATCATGGGGATTTTTTTTTCAGGTATCCATTTCCTGCCTGAAGATGTGATTCCATCTATTGTAACGATGTAATTAAGTATAACCAAAAGGACAAATATAAGGCAGACAATAAGGAACAGGAACAAAATAAGAACAATTTTTTTGTTCTCTTTGCTAAGCATTAACAATGCACATTCACACCCAGAGAAATGGTAAAAGGATATGAACAGATAGTTCTCAAAAGAT
The DNA here is from genome assembly GCF_003287225.1 of Phascolarctos cinereus. Lineage (NCBI taxonomy): Eukaryota > Metazoa > Chordata > Mammalia > Diprotodontia > Phascolarctidae > Phascolarctos > Phascolarctos cinereus. The sequence continues at coordinate 78,707,028 of NW_027556402.1, read as the reverse complement.
TTGCCAACTTAATAACCATATGAAAAAATGTGCCAAATCACTAATAATAAGATAATTGCAAATCAAAACAACTCTTTTTGTCAAAAATGATGAAAGACAGAAATAGTCAATGTTGGAGTGGTTGTAGAAAGATGGCACTAACAGTGAAAGTTTAAATTGGTACAAGCATTCTGGAATTATGCAAAGTGACTAAAATGCCCATACTCTTTGGCTCAGAGATTCCATGGCTAGCTAAGTATATGCCCCAAGGAGGTCATTGGTAAAATGAAAGGTTCCATATATACTAAAATCTTTACTGCAGGACTTTTTGTAGTAGTAAAAAACTAGAAATGAAAGTAGATAGATGTTCACCATTTGGACAAAAACTTGGGCTTCACCAATGTTATGGGACATCTTTTTGGGTTGCATAACATAGGAAAGTATGAGCATGATGAATACTGCGAAGTCTAGGAAGACTTTAATAAATTGATATAAAATCAAATAAGTATAACCAGGAAAACAATTGTGTGTGTGTAAATTCCATATAGTACTCTATATGTATTGATCTTTGTATGTATGTGTATGTTTGTATGTATATATATATAATGCATATGTAGTACTATATATGCTTATATATTTATTGATATCTGCACAGATATGTATATATATATAAATGTATATGTATTGCATATAGTACTATAAATACTTATATACCATGTATATGGGTGTGTATATAACATATAATACTACATATGCTTTTTACATGTGTGTATGATATATGTGTATAGTATACACACATATAATTTCAACAATGTAAATGGGAAGAAAGCAACTAGAAAACAATTGAAACTAAGTGCTAAGGAAATATTAAGAATAAGCTGGAGCTCAAGGAAGGGATATGAGAAGATGCATCCTGCCTTCTCATTTGCAGAGGTATGTGTAGGCAGGGGTGAGACATTGCATAAAATATGATTTCTTAATATGTTGCTAATTTTTGCTGATTTTTTTCTCTTTTTTAATATTTTACCCCCAAATACATACAGAACATTTTTAACATTTTTTTTCGCTTTTAAAATATTATAAGAAATAGCTCTCTGGGAAAGAGAATGAGGAGGAAGAATACAGAAGCCTAGTTGATTTTAAAAGCAAAAGATATTAAGAATTTATTATTACAAAAATGAAAAAGTAAATGTTTGTAGAAAATAAATATCATTTAATACAAAGTTTCCCGCTTTTATCAGTTAAAATGGAGTTTCAAAATATGTCTATTTCAGGAAGTATCACTCCCCTGAGTGGCTGAATGTCAAAAAATTTTATTAGCAAAGAGTATACAGGGATAGTATTGAAATCTAAGTTACGAAATACAGGTACTGTCTTAAATAACTTTCCCATATAAAAATGTAAACTTAAAATAATACATTGATGGGTTATGTTTTTCAGGCATGAAAATAAGCCCTGGCTCTTGGAGGTTTTGGATTACAAAGAAATCAGCCTGGGGGAGAAGGCTGCAGATCTAATGAGAATAAGGCAAAGAGCCAAATGAGCAACTTAATACACTGTTCACCTTGTTTTTATTCACCTTGGAGGTGACCTCAGAGGAATTTGTGTTGCTCAGGGAACTCCAAATGCATTGTTTTAAATGGATGCCTTAGTTATTCATAGAATGTGCAAGGAAGCTGCAGAAGGAATCAAAGGCATTGGTAAAAACAAAGAAGCCCAAGTCCAACTTTGAGAACCAAATGGATCTGATGTGGGGCTCTTAGGATTTTTTTAAACATATATTAGGAGGACTTATATCTATGTCTTAAATTGCATGAGAGCTTACACAATCTTCTTTCTCAACCTTTGAGGAATGTGATAATTGGATTTCACCACATATTATGCTCTACCTCTTTGCTGTACAATATTTGGTCCTTATATTACCCATACACTGTATTTGGATTTCATTCATTCTAACATGTTTGACTTTGTAAATTTTGGTTGTTTGAATATATTGAGTATGATGATATATAAGAAAATGAAGCTAAGTTACACTAAGTTTCTACAGATAAAAGAACATAGATACCCAATATTGAGGATTGCAAGGTCCTTTGCAAGTTGACTCCAACCAATTGTTGAATGAATGAATGAATAAAAAAGCATTGATTAAGGTACTATAGGTGCATTTTGTTATTGTTCAGTTGAGTCTGACTCCTCATGATCCCATCTGGGGTTTTCTTGGCAAAGATCCTGGAGTAGTTTCCCATTTCTTTCTCCATCTCATTTTACAGATGAGAAAATGAGGTGAGCAGAATTAAGTGACTTGCTATCACACAGCTAGTAAGTGTCTGAGGCCACATTTGAACTGACAACGAGTTTTCCTGACTACAGGCCCAGCACTCTTTCCTCTGTGCTACCCTGCTATTGACACATAGATGAATACAAAAGTGAAACTTGCCCTGAAGGGACTTAAATTCTAACACAGAGAGAAAACACATAACTTGAGGCTCTGTACTTTCACAACTTCTACTCACCCTCTTGTTGGGTTCCCATAGATAAACTCTTTACATCTTTGCCTCCAGATTTTAGTCTATACCTGCTGGTGTCGAGGTGATTTTCTCTGATGCTAATGGCTCATCTCCCCATTCTGATATATTCTCATCTTTGTTAACCACCAGTAATTAGCCCCCCAGTTCTAATTAACCAAAACTCAATTAGCATTTACAGAAGCACATTTGCTAAGAAGATACATTAACAACTGAAGTTATAATCATTTCCCCCAGGATCTGAGGGCACACTCTTCCTTTTACCACCTTGGTTCCTGGGAAGAGTGGGTTCAAACAAAGCAGGTTCTGTATTGCACTTGCCCCACCAAGTTCACTTCACAATTCAGCAAATCCAATGGAAGAGTAATTGGTTATTTTCCTTTGTGTTTCTTTGTTTTCCTCATTATGTAGATTCACAAACTCCTTGGCTATTTTCAAAATATTTAGTAATACTCAGTTTTCAAATTCATCAGATATAATATTATTAAAGATTCTATGAAATAGATCTTAAAAATTATTTTAGAGTTCTGAAGAACTTAGACAGTTTTTTATCTGATAAACAAGCATTCCTTTATTTTACTACTTCCAAAAAGCTGTTATTCTATCAGTGTAGCACCTCCCTAAAAAATATCATACCTCATCCACATAAAAGACACACACATGACTAGTAGGTGATCTTTATGAGGTACCATGGCTAAAATGTTCATTACATGGTGACCAAACTTTTGGTGATGACCCAGTATGAACTACCATTGGATTCATAATTAAATCTTCTCACCTTAGTGGAATCTGCTTGAGCTTGTACTCCCTTGGAAAACTCTTTAGTCTTTAAGAATATGTGAGTGTCTTCTATGCCACAATAAGAATCAGAGTGAAACTTCAGTGAAGGATATGTAGCTTATGTTTATTCATCCATTTCTTTTTCTTTTTTTTAAACATGTGTTTTTAAAACTTTGGGTTACAAATTTTCTCCCTTCCTCCCTGCTCACCCACCCTCATTGAAAAGGCAAGCATCTCAATACAGTTTATAGATGTGTAGTCAAGCAAAACACTTCCATAGTAGTCATGTTGTAGAAAACTAAGTGTATTTCCCTTCATCCTATCCTACCCCCCATTTATTCTAATCTCTCTTTTGACCCTGTCTGTCCTCAGAAGTGTTTGCTTCTGATTATCCCCTCCCCCAATCTGCCCTCCATTCTATCAACCCACTGCTCTCTTGTCCCCTCCCCCCCTTATTTTACTGAATGGTAAGATAGATTTCCATACCCCATTGTGTATGTTATTTCCTCCTTAAGACAAATCCTATGAGAATAAGAGTCACTCATTCTCTCTCACCTTCCCCCATTTCCCCTCTGCTGTAAAAGCCTTTTCTTGTCTGTTTCATGCAAGATAATTTACCCCATTCTACTTCTCCCTTTCTCCTTCTCCCAGTACAATCCTCTCTCATCCCTTAATTTTATTCTGCAGATATCACCCCTTCATCTTCAACTCACCTTGTGCCATCTATCTATCTATCTATCTATCTATCTATCTATCTATCTATCTATCTATCTATCTATCTATCCGTCTGTCTGTCTGTCTGTCTGTCTGTCTGTCTGTCTATCTATCTATCTATCTATCTATCTATCTATCTATCTATTTATACAAACATACATACAACTTTTTCCCTCCCACTACCCTAATACTGACAAAGGATTCATGAGTTATAAATATCATCTTTCCATGCAGGAATGTAAACAGTTCAACTTTAATAATTCTCTTATGATTTCTCTTTCCTGTTTACCTCCTCTGTGTTTCACTTGAGTCTTGTATTTGAAAGTCAAATTTTCTATTCAGTTCTGGCCTTTTCATCAAGAATCCTTGAAGGTCCTCTATTTCATTGAATGACCATTTTTTACCCTGAAGGATTATACTCAGTTTTGCTGGGTAGGTGATTCTTGGTTGTAATCCTATCTCCTTCACCCTCCAGAATATCATACTCCATGCCCTCTGGTCCCTTAATGTACAAGCTTGTGTTTCTAGAATAATTGAATTGTTTCTTTCTGGCTGCCCACAATATTTCTCCTTGACCTGGGAATTCTGGAATTTGGCTACAATATTCCTAAGAGTTTTCCTTTGGGAATCTCAGGAGGTGATAGGTGAATTCTTTCAATTTCTATTTTGCCATCTGGTTCTAAAATATCAAGGCAGTTTTTCTTGATAATTCCTTGAAAGATGATGTTTGAGCTCTTTTTTTGATCATGACTTTCAGATAGTCCAGTAATTTTTAAGTTCTCTCTCCTGAACCTATTTTCCAGGTCAGTTCTTTTTCCAATGAGATATTTCACATTCTCTTCTATTTTTTCATTCTTTTGGATTAGTTTTACAGTGCCTTGATTTCTCATATAGTTGCTAGCTTCCAATTGCTCCATTCTAATTTTTAAGGAAGTATTTTCTTCAGTAAACTTCTGGACTTCCTTTCCCATTTGGCCAATTTTGTTTTTTAGGGCATTCTCTTCATTGGCTTTTTGGACCTCTTTTGATATTTGGGTTAAGCTATTTTTTAAGGTGTTATTTTCTTTGGTATTTTTTGGGGTCTCCTTTAGCATCACTCTCAGTTTTTCCTCTACTTCTCTTACTTGCTTCTCAAAATCCTTTTTGAGCTCTTCCATGGCCTGGGACCAATTCATATTTTTCTTGGAGGCTTTGGATGTAGTAGCTTTGGCTTCATTGTCTTCTTCTGGCTGAATGTTTTGATCTTCTTTGTCACCAAAGTAAGATAATATAGTCTGACTCTTTTTGTGCTGCTTGCTCATGATCCCAGCCAATTACTTGAGTTATCAACTCTTTGTTAAAGTGAGAGTCTTTTTCCAGTGTGGAGAATGTACTGTCCCAAGCTTCAGGCATCTTGTGCAGCTATTTTCAGAGATACTTCTAGGGACCTATAAATTTTCAGTTCTTCCAAGGTGCTATGATCAAGGGTGAGGTATTTAGTCCTTTCTTGGCCTGTGCTCTTTTCTGTCTTGGAACTGTGAGGATTTCCTCTCCACAGCCACTACAAGCTCCACCTTACCAGTACTCCTCCTCACCCCAGGACCACCACCCAGAACTGTGACCCAGATCCAAGCATTGGCAAAGCAAGAGAATCCTGCACCAGCAGAGAGATCCCTGTAATCCCCTCTGATCAGCCACTTGATTTCCCCTCAGTCTGTGGCCCACAAGCTCAGGAGGCAGCTGCCGCCCTGGGGCCAAGTGTGGGGAATGGGGCTGGGCTCCTGTGCTTCTCTCTCACCACAGAAACAGACTTTTCCCACTGACCTTCTAAGTTGTCTTTGGTGTTCAGGGGTTGAGAAGTCTGGAAACCACCACAGATGCCTGTGATTCAGTTCTCTGAGGCCTGCTCCAGGTTCGCTGCAGCCTGCATGCCCATGCCAAACTATGTTCCTCTTTCAGCCCGGCATAATGTACCTTTCCAATCAACCATCCAAGTTGTCTTGGGATAGAAATTTGTTTCACTTTGTCTTTTTGTGGGTTGTGCTGCCTTACACTTTGTTTAGAGCCATTTTTGTAGGTATTTGGAGGGGTTTGGGGGAGAGCTCAAGCAAGTCACTGCTTTTACTCTGCCATCTTAATTGTGCCCCCCACCACCCATTTATTTTTCAACAAACATTTATTCAGTTTAAATCAACTATTTAATACTATATGGAATCCCCTGTGCTATATGCTGGGGATATAAAATATGAAAGACACAGTGACTCTTGCTTACTAGTTGCTTACAGTAGACTAGGGGAGAGGAGGAGATATGGCATATACACAAGTAAGATTTAGGAATACAAGGCATTGCTAAGGACAAAAGAACTAAGAAAAACTTATGAGACAATTTTCTATCACTTTCTACCACTGGTAGGAATTAGGAGAGGCCTAATATTATATACTCAAAAGGAATGACAGTGGAGGAGGTGAACCTTGAATTGGGGTTTGAAGAATGAGTACTTTCAACAAATTTAAATGAAAAGAGGAACAAACAGATATTAAGCACTTACCATGTTCCAGCGACTATGCTTAGTGCTTTAAAAATATTATCATATTTGTTCTTCATGACGTTTTGAAGTTGTTGCTATACTTATCCTCATTTTACAGTTGAGGAAACTGAGGCATTCAGTCCCCTGTGGCTTTCAGATATGAGGGACAGGTCGTGTAGATCCAGGGAGGCAAGATAGGGCAGGGAATGATGTAGGAATAGCTAATTGTCCAGTTTGGATCATATGGAGGGTTACCATGTAAGAATTTAGAGAAATAAATTTTCCCTTAAGTCCTTCTTTGGCTGTATCCCATAAATTTTGGTATGCTGTCTCATTCTCTTTAATGAAATTATTGATTGCTTCTATGATTTGTTCTTTGACCTACTTATCTTTAGGATTAGATTATTTAGTTTCTGATTAATTTTTAGTTTATCTTTCCATGGCCCTTTATTACATGTAACTGTTATTGCATCATAATTTGGAAAGGGTGCATTTAATATTTCTGCCTTTCTGCATTGGATTGTGAGGCTTTTATGCCCTACTACGCAGTCAATTTTTGTGTAGGGGCCATATACTGCTGAGAAAAGGTATATTCCTTTCTGTTCCCATTCAGTTTTCTCCAAAGGTCTGCCATATGTAACTTTTCTAATATTCTATTTACCTCAGTTTCTTTCTTGTTTTTTTTTAATTGTATTAATTGAGTTCTAAGAGGAGACAGTTGAGATCCCCCACAAGTGTAGTTTTGCTGTATATTTCTTTTCTTTTCTTTTTTTTTTTTGGCTAGGCAATGGGATTAAGTGACTTGCCCAGGGTCATACAGCTAGTAAGTGTTATGTGTCTGAGGCTGGATTTGAACGCAGGTCCTCCTGAATCCAGGGCCGGTGTTCTATACACTGTGCCACCTACCTGACCCTACTGTCTATTTCTTGCTATAACTCACTTAACTTCTCCTCTAAAATTTGGATGCCGTACCATTTGGTACATATATGTTTAGCATCGATATTGCTTCATGGTACCTTTTTAGCAAGATATAGTTTCCTTCCTTATTTCTTTTAATTAGGTCTATTTTCATTTTTGCTTTGTCTGTTACCAGGATTGCTACTCCTGCTTTTTTCTACTTCAGCTGAAGCATAATAGATTCTGCTCCAGTCCCTTCCCTTTACTTTGTATTTTTCTGCTTCAAGTGTGTTTCTTATAAACAACATTTTATAGGAATCTGGTTTTTGATCCACTCTGCTAATTGTTTCTGTTTTATGGGAGAGTTCATCCCATTCACATTCACAGTTATGATTACTGTGTATTTCCCTCCATCCTGTTTTTCCTCTAGTTTGTCCTCTCTCTCTTTTTACCCTTTCCTTCCTCACCAGTGTTTTGCTTCTGTCTTCTATTTTTGCTTTCTCCCCTGATCTGCCTTCTGTTCTATCAGATTCCCTTGCCCCTGTTTACTTAAGCTTCTCCCCTCCTACTTCCCTGTCAGGTAATATAGATTTCTATATTTAACTAATTATGTATATTTTTCCCTCTTTGAGTCAATTTTGATGAGAATAAAGTTCAAGTAATGCCCATTCTCCAATCTTCATCTTCACTGTAATAGGTCTTTCTCACCTTTTCATGTTGCTATTGTGTAAGTTATTCTCCTGGTTCTTCTCACTTCATTTTGCATCAGTTCATACAAATTTACCCAATTTTACCTCTCCCTTCTTCTGCATCCAATGTACTCCTCTTTCTCATTCCTTAATTTTTTATGTCTTTCCCTTAAATTCACCTTATACCTGTATCGTCTGTCTATGTATATTCCTTTAGCGATGCAATTTTTAAGAATTACAAGAACCATCTTCCCATCTTCCCCTTTCTCTTTCTCTTGGGCCTTGATTTTGGAAATCAGATTTTTGGCTTAGTCTGGTCTTCTCTGTATGAAAGCTTGAAATCCTTCTATTTCATTAAATAGCCATTTTCCCCCCTTGATGTATTATGCTTAATTTCACCAAGTAAGTGATTCTTGATTGTAGTCCTAGCTCCCTTGCTTTCCAGAATGTCTTGTTCCATGACCTCTGATCTTTTAGTGTTGCAGCTGCTAAGTCCTGTGTAATCTTGATGGTGGCTCACCAATACTTCAATTGTTTCTTTCTGGCCCTTTCCAGTATTTTTAACTTGACCTGAGAGTTCTGAAATTTGGTTATCATGTTCTTTGGGAGTTTGTTGTGGGATCTCCTTCCTGAGGTGATCAGTGGATTTTTTCAATGCCTATTTTGCCCTCTGATTCCAGGTTATCAGGGCAGTTGAATTATATTTCCAGTTCTGAAGTCTTTGCCTACCTCCTCCCTGACCCCACACATTGGGAAAGCAAGAAAAAAAACTCATTGTAAATATATCAAGCAAAACAAATTTCCATATTAGCCATCTCAAAAAATAAATTTTCTCTTTGTACTCTGAATCCATCACCTCTCTGTCTAGAGATGGATAGCTTGTTTCATTATATGTCCTCTCAATTGTTAGTTTGTTCTATTGTATGTATCAGTTTCTAAGACTTTTGTCTTCACAGTATTGTTGCTATTGTATAAGTTATTCTCCTGGTTCTTCTCACTTCATTTTGCATCAGTTCATACAAATCTTCCAACTTTTTTCTTAAACCATTCCCTTCATTATTTACAGCATAATAGTATATCATCACCATCATGCACACACATACATATGCGCATGCATGTATGTGCACACACACACACACACATACACACATATATGCCATAGCCTGTTCACCCATTCCCTGAATGATGAGCACCCACTCAGCTAAAAATTCTTTGCCAAGACTAAAAGAGTTGCTGTAATTTTTAAACATTTTTGTTTCCTTTTCCTTTTTCTTTGATCTTTTTAAGATATAGACCTAGTGGCAGTATTGTTGGGTCACAGGGTATCTACAGTTTAATAGCTTTTTTGCATAATTCCAAATTTCTTTCCATAATGGGTAGAAGAGTTCATGTTTACATCTGCACTGCTTTAGGAGGCTTTCATAAAAACTATTTAGTTAAGCAATTTGGCCATTCTCCAATCTTTGGGTATTTACTTTATGTCCAGTTCTTAGCTGCTACAAAAAGTAATGCTATAAATATTTTGATGAATAGGGTGGGGTATGAGCTATGATTTCATTGGTATAGGAAACTCCCTGATAAGGGAACATCTGTTACCAATGGAAAGCAGCATCTTTCCACAACATGTAGTCTGGGGCCATCTCATTATCCATTATATCACATATACTCTCTCAATGAATACTGGTCCTTTAAAAAATCATTTGTTTCTTTGGGAAAATTTCCTAGTTCTCTGGGTCATAGGATAATAGATTTTGATCTGGAAGAGATCTCAGATTTCATAGAGTCCAACCTCATTTTGTAAATGAGGAAAATGTGCCCCAGAGAGATTAAATAATTTGCCCAAGGTCACAGAACTAGTAGTGAGCCCTACAGAGGTAGGGTTCAATCCCAGGTCTTTCTGAACCCAAGTCCAAAACTGTATCCACTACAATAGTGATTTCTAAAGTAGGGGCTGGCACTTGAACAGGAGGAACATGACCATGGAATCTGAGAAGAAAAGTTACATCTTAATATCATTGAGATGGCCAATCAGCCAACTGTGGGATGTCTCCAACACAACTACAGTTATTCTTATACCCCAACACTGGCTTACTCTGCTGTTTCTCATATCTGTACAAGCTATGGCTTTCCCTTCCTTAGGACAGTTCTAAGCCAGACTAACTGTCATATGCATTAGTACAATTCTGCCTCTTTTCCCTGCCATCCTAGATCACTTTCTAGGTATAGCAAGTGCCCTTAGAGGGTGGATTCTGGGGTTCAAGATAATGGGTTCAGGTAAGAGTCCTACCTCTTCCCTTTTCATTTTGTGAGTAGGTATGAATAGATTATGATCTGGATGGAAAAGAGCTATACATTATGTTTTCTCCCAAACCCACCCATTTTGCAAACTTCCCCCTTACTATTTGAGGCCATCACTGTCCTTCTAAATTCCTACCAATTAGAACTATGTGAAAGTGGAATGTGTCATCCACGGAGGTATTGCATTCTTCTGTCACTGTTAGTTAACGTTCAGTCTTTTTCCATCCTGTTTGACTCTTTGTGACCCCACTTGGGATTTCCTTAGAAAAGATACCAGAGTTGTTTGTCATTTCCTTCTCCTTCATTTTAAAGATGAAGAAACTGAGGCAAATAGGGTTAAGTGACTCGCCCAGGGTCATGCAGCTAATAAGTGTCTGAGGCTGAGGATGATCCACGAAGATGAGTCTTCCTGACTCCAGATCTGGTACTCTCTCTAGTATGCTATCTCTGTCACCAGTGGTCTTCAAAAAACAACTGCAGATCCATTCATTTTGGGTCTCTGTTTTACAGCAGTAGTTTTTAACCTTTGCTAGTGTCATGAAATCCTTTCCAGTCTTCTTATACCTCATTCCCTTTTACTTGCTCTCCTATCCAAGGACACTGACCTCCTCGCTATTCCTCATAAGTGATACTCCATCTCCCAAATCCAAGCATTCTTCCTGGCTGTCTCCTATTTCTGGAAGTCTTTGACTCCTCATCTGCTCCTGAGGTCCCTGGTTTTCTTTAAGTCTCAGATAAAATGTCATCTTCTGCAAAAGGTCTTACCTGGTTCTCCTTAATTTTACTGCCCTCCCTCTGAAATTATCTCCAAGTTATCCTGTATATGTCTTATTTATACATGGTTATTTGCATGTTATCTCCCTCACTATTCAATTCCTTGGAGAAGGAACTATCTTTTGCCCTTCTTTCTATCCTCAGCTCTTGGCATACTGCCTAGTACATATTGGATACTTAATACATGCTTGTTGTTGACCTGGTGAAGCTTAGGGATTCCCAGCATAATGTTTTTAAAATAACTGAAGGAAATGCTAAATTTTAGTTAAAGACCCTTGAAAATGAAGGTGTATTTTTTTTCTTCCTGTCTAGGTTCACAGATACATTGCTATCTATCCATGGACCCAGGTAAAGAACCTGTGTTTTTGAGGGATATTATTTCAGGTATGGGTACAAGACTGAGGTCCTTGATAGTTCTGGGCATTCTGTGTATGTATATGATCTCTAAGAATCTTTTCAGCACAAATATTCTAAGACCTCTATTCTGACTATAGGGCTTAGTTTTATATTTCCAAGAGATTGCTTCTAAAATCCCAGCTTTTTCTCCCAGTACTGATCTTTTTGTTACTTTTCTACAGGGTAAGTAATTACTAAACAGGGATCATATTAAAGTTCTGAGCTCAAGGAAGATATCTATGTCTGTTGATATCAGAACTGTTAGGTTTGTCTTTGTATCTCCATTGCCTAGCATAGTAACATGCATATACTAGGCTCTAGATACAGTTTTGTTGAATTACATTGAATAAAGCAGAATCTTGAAGGAGGGAAACATAGTATAGACACAATTTTAATAGAGTGAATTATGGACAGATACATCAGATGATACATAAGACGATCTCAGTGCTGTGATGTAACAACCTTGGCTTCCAGGAAAAAGTGACTGGTGACTTCGCACAACACTCCCTCACTCAAATCAAAGTCAATTGCAAGTTATGTCATCATCTCCCTGACGTCATGGTCCTCTTCGAGAACAACAGACAGACCACAACGACAACCACACACAGTATTCCTGAAAGGGGTGACTAACGTAGGGACAGATGTACTGGAATGAAATAACGAAGGTCAACTTCACCTCCTCTATAATTTGATTTTGCTGACTACTATGAATTCAAGCTCTTTAGAGTACAGATACCTTGTGTTTTTTTTTTTAGTATCCATTAAAGAATAATTAAGATAGCTGGCATTTCGAGGTTTCTAAAGCACTTGTACATATGTTATTTCAGCTTTTGGTACCCATTTAATAATAATAAGTATAAAAATAGCATTTATGTAACATTTTAAGGTTTACAAAGCACTGAATGTGTTATGTTCTTTGATCCTTACGAAAATCCTGTGAGGGAGGTGCTGCTATTATTTTCATTTTATATATGAAGAAACTGAGGCTGAGAGAAGTTAAGTTATTTGTATGTGTGAGGCAGAATTCAATCATTCTAGATTCTAACTTCAGTGCTCTTATCTGCTGAAGCACCTGAATTTTAAACTTGTTCATCCTTGTTCTACTTAAATGAAATCTCTTGGAGTACATTCAACCAATGATGCAAGGGTATTTGCCATATACGTACACTAATTCTTAAAAGAAGGACATTTAGTGTGTCATATCTTTAGTTCCTAAGAACAAAAAAGGAACACAGTGTCCTGGATCATTTCATTCTCATTTCATGGGAAGCAGTGAAAACAAGTGGATTTCATGAGGCTAGTTAAAGGGAAACTCCATGGATGTTCATTGCATAAGATTTTTTTTGACTGTACAAAATGTTCCTAAGGTTCAGCTGTCCAACAAGATAAAAATTATTTTCCCTATCCACCTCTAGGAGCTCCTTCAAGGCAACTGAAACATACCTACATATTTTACTTCATTCATGATCACACAGTATCAGGATGAAAAGAAAAAATTCTTCCACTCCTCCAGATACTTGGTGATGGGTGGATGCCATTACTGTGGAAATGGTTCAATTTAGAAATCTGGTTCATTTTCACTCTGCTATCCCAGAAAGGTATCCAGAAGAAGCAGATAACAGTTTTTAATTTGCAGTCTGCTTCCTGTTGGCAGAAAACAAAAGGTTTTTTTTTTTTGTGTTGTGCCAAATTAAAGAAAGTAACCAAATTGTTTCAAGCCTTTGATTAATTTTGAGAGCTCATTTTGTGTATGCAATTAATCTTCCTTCTCATCTGGCCAAAGTGGGCATTTAGAGTCTCCCCTTCCTTACTCTTGCAGTTTATTTACAATTCATGTGACAAAGATACCCAGGATGGCTGGGTTAAGCCTCTGACTCTCTCCCAATACAGTCACCACTAATTATTTCTCAATTTTTATTTTGATGGTATAGCCATCTTCACTAAAAAGATATGTTGGTTCTCACTTGGGAAAGTCTTTGGGTAGGCAGTTTGGCAAGATATACTGACTGGTCAGAAATTTCCTGAAATTTTGCCTTCCATGTGGAGAAACTAGCATCTGGCATTCTGTTAGGGGTTTGGAATGTTGTGGGAACAAAAGGGGGAAAAGGAGAAACAGCTGTGTGCAGGAGGCTTTATGGAGACGTAAGGGTTTGCAATGAAGGCAACAAGGTGGGTGAAGGGCCTTCAGATTATGCCATAGTAGGATTGAATGAAAAAGTTGGGAGTGTTTAGGAAGGAAAAAAAAATAAAAAACTAAACCTTAGAGGGGGCGTGGTAGCTGTCTTCAAGTATTTGAAAGTCATCCCCATGGATGAAGGATTTGATTTGTTATGCTTGGATCTGGAGAGTAAAAGTCAGGACTTCCTAATAATTAGAGCTATCTAGAAGTGGAATAGGATTATGCTAAGTTCCCTGTCACTAAAGTTCTTGAAAGAAAGGTTAGGTGGTCACTAGTCAGTTATGTTGTAGATGGAATTCTTATTCAGATATGAGTTTGGCTAGATTGATTCTGTGGTCTCTAACTGAGCTTCTGTGATTCTGTGAATTATGTGGGTTCTGTAGTAGTGGCATGAAGTAACCTCAGGACCAGTGTTGATCATTAGGTGTTAGAGAAACTAGAGGTGAGAAAGACGCTCTAAAAGAGAATTGGAGGGTATGGTAGTGAATCTAAAGGGAGAGAGCTTACTTAAAGAGTGAGATTGGAGAGACCTTAGTATAGTAGGGATCTCTGTGGTTGGGAGATAGTGAGAGAGTGGATGACTTAAATGTGTTCCAGGGCAAACCCAGATTTTGGGAGCTTGACTATAGATTGGAAGTGGAGTTGAGAAAGTTTCTCGGTTTTGATTGTTAGACATTTGCTGCTTTCAGGTCCACCAGACTTGAGACTCAGAAACCACATGCTCCTTTTTTTGTTGTTGTTCATTTGTTTTTTGAGAACAAATTGCTATGAGATAGTGACTCAGAGTGACCTGAGGAATGGCATAGAAGGACAGTATCCTGATAGGGGATCATTAAATATTTCTTGAATAAATGTATGAAGATTACTGCTAATGTCCTACTGCTACCAGTTGTCCTTTCTATTGAAATTAGATACTAAAGGAAATATGTTTCACAAAATCGCTTATACACACACACACACACACACACACACACACACACACACACACACATATAACCTATGTTAAATTGCTTACTGTCTTAGGGAGGAGGGGTTTATGGGAGGTTGGAATAAACTTTATGTAAGACAGGAACTACAGGTAGGTTCACACTGGATTCAGCCAGACCAATTAATGACAGTGGAGACGTAGATAAGGGGTTTATATTACTTTATTCTCATGGTAGCCAGTTGAGATGAGGAGTGGGAGTATCTACCAAATCACTTTATTCTTGCAGTAGCAGGTCAAGACAAGGAATAGGAGCATCCGCCCCTATAGCACCCACATCTACTGACCAATGCTTATTTGACATATACAGAAACACACAAAGAAGGCAGCATGTGGATGATAATAAGCTCCTAAGTTTACATTATCTGTGGTTACATAATGATGTGGCAGCATGGTGCAAGCTCAGTGTTGGTGTTTATGGGCCATGGATCCTGGCTGCCTATACTAAACCAGATCCATGCCACATACATTCCACCCTCCAGGATCCTGGCCCTCACAATCTACACATGTGGTACCTTTAGGGACCCTCAAACCAGGAAGCTGGAGCTTCCTATGGATGTGGAGCATCCACACTTTGGAACTCAATTTTTTTGAAATGAATGTTAAAATTTGTCTTTACATGTAATTTTAATTTACATGTAATTGGAAAAAATAATTACTGTTAAAGAGAAATTAAGTACTAAGAACAACAGCCTTAGTGAAGCTAAAACTATTGGGATTAGGATGATTTAGGAGTGTGCTAAGAAATGTTTACTCAGTTCTCTAGGAAAAAAAAGTACTCATGAAACACTTCAAAGTTTAATCTGCAATATTAACATTTTCTACATCACTTTCTTAAGTCTAGACTAGAGAATCAACAAAAGAAGTTAGCATTTGCCTATTCTGAGGTGTAAATATTCACACTGAAAATTTAACAATTGGTTCTGGTGAGGGTAGGGGCTGGCTCTAGCACACCCCAGACTCTGGATTCAATTCCCTCTGACACTTATTAGCTGGGTGACCTTGGATAAATAATTTAACTTCTTTTAGGCTCACTTTCATCATCTGTAAAATTGGGATAATAATTGCCATAGCACTTTCCTCCCAGGGCTATTATGAATGGTATGAGATAAAAGCACCATATAAATGCTAGCTTTTATGATAATTCATTTTGCCTTCTATTGTTTTTACTCAGTCCCTAATTCTCATAAAACAAATTTGATTTGAGTTTTAGTTCTCTTCAGCACATGGTCTTTATCCCAAGTATTCTTTCTTTTCTATTATACTATATATTCCTGAATCTCATCTTTTAGGCCACCTCATTCAAAGTCTTGTTTTTTTCCAACAATTGCTTGAAAATTATTTCAACCCCAGAAGACAAGAGAATTAGCTGAGACTCATCCCCACTAAGACTCCCCCTCCTTCGGAGTGCATGTGCGCAGTAAAATAGAAAAAAAAAGCAGGTGAAGAAAAATAAAAGAGAAAAAAACCTACCTAAAACCAATGGAAAAGACAAAAACCCCTCAAATTATTGGTATCCTCAATTATCTGGATTTGCCCCTGTACTTGATTTTGCAAGAAAGAAGAAAATTTAATAAAATTAAGAATTTTAAAAATTCTTAAAAATTAAAAAAATAAAAAATAAGAATTATAATAAAATTAACTACATGCAAAGAGCTTTTTCAAAATACCAACCTTTAATAACTCTAGAGTCAGTTCATGTTAAACCCAATCTTTCATACCTGGTTCATTTTCATCTGTTTTTATTCAAGACAGAGCCTCTGAAGCACTGCATGAGCCTTAATTTTATTTTTAAATGTTTTATTGATTGTTTTTTTTTAAAATACAAACCATACAACAATATATTTATTTACCACATACAACTCTACCTTAGAACAAATGAAAATGGTTCAGAACTAACACTACTATTGTGACTAACTAGACAGGCATTTTTTTTTGTCCTCATAGTCCTCCATCTCTACTTAGAGCAGACAATTGCATTTTATTAAGTATTTTCTGGACCCTTGATTGATCACCAAAATGTGGTGTCAATCAAAGTTTTCAACATTTTAAAAATTTAATTGATCATAGTTATTCTCTCTATTCTCCTTGTTCTGTTTACTTGATTTCATATAGGTCTGCTCATGTTGCTCTGAATTTCTCTGTCTCTGTCTCTCTGTCTCTGTCTGTCTGTCTATCTGTCTGTCTGTCTCTCTCTCTCTCTTTGGCTAGGCAATAGAGTTAAGTGACTTGCCCAGGGTCACTAGTAAGATAGTGAGTGTCAAGTGTCTAAGGTCGGATTTGAACTCAGGTCTTCCTGACTCCAGGACCAGAGCTATATCCACTGTGCCACCTAGCTACTCCTGAATTTCTCATACACACTTCTTACCATATAATTTTATTATAATACATTGGTATGCCAAAATTTCTTTAGTCACTACCCACTTCATGGGAGCCCACTTTATTTCCAGGTTTTCTTTTTGCTACTAAAAAGGTTCTGTGGTGGATCTTTTTTTGACCTCTTTTTTTTCCATGTTTGATCTCCCTGGGGTCTATACTCCATTTTTCAAGGACGAATCCAATTACTTTCAAAGTAGTATACTGTTCTCACAAAGGCAAGAAAGTGATATTTTAGAAGGGTTTTCAGCAACATGAACTGAAACTAAACATTTCCTCAGTTTAATTCTCTGTTAACTGGAAAATTAAAATCACTAGAATATTCCCATTTATTCAAGCATCCAGTTAATTGAGATTTTAATGGTTTTGTATGTATGTGTGTGTATGTGTATATGTGTGTGTACACATGCATAGATTTCTTTACTGAAGTTCTATTCCAGTATATATCATTGTGGCATGAGGTTAACCTGAGTTCAGAGAGACACCATATGGTAGTCAGGTGAATAAAGTGATAAATGAGGTTATGAAATGGGTTCAAATCCTACCTTAGACGTTTACTAGATCATTGGTAAGTAACTTAATATCTCTGACTCTCCATTTTACTCATATATAAAAGGGGAATAAAGATATGTACCATATTCACCTAATAGGATCATCTTGAAAAAAGTTCCTTTTAGGAGCTTTTAGGCATTACATAAATAGCATACTTCTTTAGGCTTTGCCAGTAAGAACAAACTTTAGCAAGTCCTACCAAGATGGAAATGCTTTGTATATGTGCCTGGCAATAGTCAATAGGCTCATGGGATTATAGGTGGAAAGGACCTCAGGATTCAGCTAGTCCTACAATCTCATTTTACAGTTGAGGAAACTAAGGGTAAGACACATTAAGTGACTTATCCAAGGTCATGCAAGTAAGCAACATAAGTGTTAGTGTATGTATAATCCATTCTTTAAGGTCTGATTTTTATATTTTGCTTTATTTCATAAAAGTCTTACTGTATTTCTTTGTATTCTTCATAATCATCCATATTCCCTATTGTTGGACATTTAGGTTGCCTCTAATTTTTTGCAGTTGTATATAGCATAACTAAATGGATGGTCCTTTGCATTTGCTTTTGATAAGGCTGTATTTTGTTTTACTGAAAAAAACTTTTTTCCAGTTTTTGATTCTGTCACAAAAGTTTCTTTAACATAAGGACTAACTTTCTGTTTTGTCTTTTGATTCCCAACACTTAGTACCACACCTTGTACAGGTGGGAGATTAATGAATAATTGTATAATTGGATTGAGTCATTTGTTTGGTAAATGTCAAACTGGTGACTTGAATCCAAGAGTGCTGGTTCAAACAACTCTGATCATCTGTCCATGGTACCACTCTGTCTCTTGCAACAGCACTTTCACTAATAATTATCTTCTAGGGCTATGCTGAAGAAAATCCCCTATTAATCTTCAAACACTATACTATTTACATTGAATTAATATTTCTTTTTAAAGCAAATGCTTTCAAATGGAAATGATTTAAAAAATTTCATTTATTTGATTTTGGGTTGGATTGCATGTTTAAAACATTATGTGAGATCCGTAATAAGAAGTGCTCTTTCTAGTATTTGATACTGTCTCCTTGACTGACAGAATCACATAGCTTCAGAACTGTTTGTGAATGGGACTTTTTTGGGAAATCCAAATTTAGACTTGAAATGTAACTTACAAGTTGAGAATATGAATGTGCTTATTCTGTATCCAAAGGCATCATCCACAGTGATTCCTTTTTCATTGAACTTTCCCACTGTCATCCTGCTACTTAATGTGATGTGGGGTTTCCCATATTTTTCTTTTTTGGTTTTAGAACCAACTTAGGAATGTGGCTACAGAGTAGCCCACATTTATTGTTTAAAGATGAATGACAGAAATAATTTTTAACACGGAGGTATAAATTTGGGCTTAATGAAAATGGTCACATAAGGATAGAATGAGCTCAAAGTCCCTTTAGTTGCCTATGAAGGCACAGGAAAGTTCAGAAATGTAGCTTGGCAGTCAGGAGAGACAATAACTCTACCCTTAAGCCTAGTCTTGGCTCTGTGCCTTTCCCTACTGACTTATTTACATGGGAGAACAGAAGGATTTGGCTTAAAATTTTAAGACTTGGTCTGAGGGCATTAGCTAGCTGGGAGAATCCTGCTCTGTGTCATAGTAAGCTTGGGGCCCTTGGCAAAGAACATCCTGCTGGAGATAGAAAGGCCTTCTAGCCAAAACTCTATAAATGAAAAGCTAGCCAGCCTATAATAGAAGTAAACTGAGAAGGTTCCTCCTTCTTACTAATCTCCCTTCCCCCACCATTCTAAGGAGGTATGTTCCTGGTCTTACAGCTCAAACAAGAGCAGATTCTTTTAAAAAGTTATTAAAAATAACAGCTCTGAACTGAACTAAAAGAGTATGAAAGAGTCTATTTTCCTCATGAGGAAGAGATAAAATTATAGTCAAGGATTTCAACTGGAACTAGGAGTTGGAAGTACAGGCAAGCTCTATAGTCATACTCTAAGCGAGGCCAAGACTGGCAGCAACCATCAGCGGCCATGTGTTCAACTATGTGTTCAGTTAGAGTATTTGTTTGGAAAAGTCTCAGGGGTACCAGGCCTGGTGGGAAGCAGCATAGAGATGCACTAGCAGTCATGAGACTCATTCCTTAGCTGTGTATATTTCCTACGTGTGTGTCATTCAAGGCAAATTCCCTATTTATACTCATTTGTCCTGCTGATACACTATATATACTATATTAGGGAATGTATCCCTTTTGTCTTACTTTGCCATGCCATTAAGTCCCTTTATTTTGAATTGTGTTATCTGACTATTAAAGTAAAACATATCAGGGGAGACCTATGAGCTATGGTTTCAGTGGATACAGATGCACAAAGTACCTTGAAGCTGGGGTAACTTTCTTTGGGGGAAATCTGTTATCTGAGTTGTGATGTGTGCTCTTAGGTTCTAAATCAGGAAATATTTATTAAGTAAGAAAAGGTTGAGATGCTCTAGAATAAGTTATCAAGGAAGGGTGCTGGGATAAAGATAATGGTGGGGCACTAATGATGGACCCCTAAAAGGCCCTGGACTTTCCCGCATGGCTCAGGTCAGTAATATTCACCTGGGGCATTCAGCCCTTCCCAATTCCTTGCATTGTGGCTTTGACCCCGTCCCTGTCTCCAATCCAGTTACCTCTAACCTAGCCCAGCCTTTCATTTTCTGTTACCTCCAGATTACCCCCAGCCACTTGCAACCCTTAATTCCATCTAGACCCCTTCTCCATTCCACTCTTAGATCACATCCAGATCCAGATCTTCCCTAATCTTTCAGTATATAAGGTCCATCTTGCCCCTCATTAAATCACTCAGATTCTTAATTCTTAAAATCTGGCCCACTTCTCTCAGAGTTTTAATAAACCTTGTCTCTTACCGAAAGAAGGCTTAAGTTGAAATCTTTCAAGGCATGACCTGCATTTTCTGTTTTTGAATTTTAGAGATCCCGGTACCCCTACGCCTCAACAATAAGACTTTTTGTGACCATCATTTATAATTTTTTTATGATAAAGTTTTGAAAGTTTCAAGCAACTAACAATTTTTAACCTTGTCTCTATGGGTTCTGTGGTGAGAAGGGAATGCAGAAGCAATGAAGACACTCCCTCCCCTTACCCTCAATGTTTTACTGAGGTGGCTCAGGAGTTGAAGGACTTTAAAGGACTGTGAAGATTAAGGGGAAGGATCCATAGGCACTATTTTGGTAGAAGGTTTTTCAGGAAAGTAGCTGGACCAACGGGCCATCTATTGTAGAAATTTGGAGGTGATGAAGGGTGAAAAGGCTAGATTTTTCACTATCACATTCCCAGCCTCACCCCAATACTGAAACTATATTACCAAATACCTACCTTGCCTGGGGCAGCTAAAGGATGTAGTGGACAGAGAGCTGGCTGCACCTGGTCAGGAAAACCTTGAGTTCAAATGTGGCCTCAGACACTTAATAGCTGTGTGACTTTGGACAAGTCACAACCTCTGTCTTGGTCTCCTCATCTGTAAAATGGGGATAATAATAGTACCCACCTCTGGATTATTGTGAGAATCAAATGAGATGATATTTGTAAAGCACTTTGCAAACTTTAAAGCTTATATAAGTGCTAGCTATTACTCTTCTTTTTCTCCTGCTGTTCTTCCTTGTCTTCTTACTATTAATTCTACAAACTAACCTGGATCACCCACAATAGACCTATCCTCCCCAAGAGAAACCACAGGGTATCAGGATTCCCTTTTGGCCCTTATTTCATAGACTAGTACCCTAGGCCTCTAGTAAAAGACTACCCTTGTTCTTATGTGGGCTAGCCCTTTCTGCATATGACATTTATTAATTAGGTTTCTGTGGAACTGAGGAACTCTTTTCTTTAGGATGGTTTAATTTTCCCCAGTAGGTTCAACTATACTACTATTGTTATCTGACACTAATATGTGCTATAAGGTTTGTAAATAAATAAATACACAACATCTCTTTTGACTGAATGAGGTAAGTACTATAGTTATTTGTTATCCTCTGTTTTTTCAGAGGAGGAGTTCAGAGTCTTTGAGTAACTTATCCACAGTAACATAGCTAATAAGTGACAGATGGATTCAAATACACATCTATCTTGAAGCCAAGTACAGTTCTTTCTACTATATATCACTTTCTTTTGCTCATCTTTCTGTTGATTATAGACATATATCTTATATCCCTAAATTATAAATGTTTTGAGGACAGGGATCACATATGTTCCCTTAATATTATTTAGTGAATATTAACACATTCTGAATATTACTAGCTGTCTAGGTCACCACTAATATCAACATTGTCGGATAATGATTCTGGGAAGGCTGGAAGGAGGTAGAAATATCAGAGGAACATTAGCATATTAAGTAATACCTTGGTGAATCATGGTGACTTTCCGAGTGTTGCCTATATATTATGTATGCTTTTCTGCAAGAGGAGGTCTGAGTCACAGAGAACTCTTGGCTGATCAGCACATATGGCCTCCAGGTGCTTCCATAGATCCTCAGCAAGATGACTTGTTCCTTCTTATCCTCTCACTGTTGCTGAGGTTTAATGAAATCTTGCAACTTTATTTGCCTTGAGCAACTATATCAGGGAAATGTTGTACTGGGTTTTAGAGAGGTATTTGACAAAGTGCTTCATGATATCTTCGTGGTCAAGATGCAGAAATGTGGCCTAGATTTGGAGTTGACTTGGAACTGGGCCAATGATGGGCCTGACAGATTTAACGTCAATCCTAAGTGAGGTTTCAATTGGTGTGTCTCAATTGAGCTCTCTCTGCTCATGACTCTGTTCTAGTCAATATTTATAACTGACTTGAATAGACACATCTATTTGTGTTAATCAGTACTGCAATTGGAACAAAACAGCATCTAATGGAAAATATGGTGAGTGATGGAATTGGGATGGAAGAGGTGGGGCTAGATAATGGGTTGTATGAGGAAAAATGACTAGGGAACGAGACATATAATTTCATATGCAGGTTTTTCTCCACTATGAGATGCTTGAAAACAAGGCATTATTATACATTGTTTTGGTATTATCAATGCTTTGAACATAAGAGTGTTCAAATAAATGTTTGCTGAATTAAAAAGACAAAGGATTCTCAAGTTTTAGTGGACTTCAACTGATTTCCCTCTCAGTATAATGGAGAGGATAATTTGTACTGATCAAGCCAGATTTGGAGAAATTTTAATTTAATTCAACAAATGATTTTTAATCTCATACTGGGAAGGGGCATGACATTTAACAAATAAATTAAAATTTCAGAAGAGGGATAGCTTTGACAACTAGCATTATCAGGGTGAGCTTCAGGAAGGAGGTGGTACCTGAGCTGAGCTTTAAAAGAAGATGATTCAGAAAGTTCAAGATGAGAAAGACGTATATCTTTGGTCCTGGAGAAAGTTCATGCCAATACACAGAGGGAAGAGTTGGCTTGTCAGATTGGGAGATGGGGTGGAGACATACCTAGAAGTCCAATTTGTCTGAAATGTAGAGTGCATGAAAGGGCAAGAAAGTGAGATTTTGGTTAAGGGAGACTAGAATAATGAAGGACTAGAAATCACATCTTTTGATTACTGAAGAAACCAGAAGTATTTATTACAGAGAAGAAAAAGCTTAATGACAACATCATGGTTTTCTTTGAATATTTGAAAAACTGAAAGAATTAGATTTAATCTCGTAGGGGGAAAGTGGGTGGAAATTACAGAGATATGGGTTTCAGCTTAGAGAACAGGGCCTGGATCTATGATTTATTGGTGTAGAGAACAATTAGATGAGGAAACTCCCTCTCCCAACATAAGGTTGCATCTTCTCTTCAGTTTATAGTTCCAGAGACTTGCCTTGAGTACTGAGAGATCTGACTCATCCAGGGTCGTACATCCAGTAAATATCAGAAGCATGACATGAATCTAGGTCTTCTTAGCTTCAAGGGCATCTTTTGGTCCACTGCACTATGTTGCCTTTCAGCAGTGAAGAAGACATTTTTAATAATTAGGCTTTCCTCAAAATGACTCATGAGATAGTGAGTTTCCTGCCTTTGGAAGGGTCCAAGAGAGGCAGTGCATGGGTGCTTTACAGTGAATTCCTAATCAGGAAAAATAGTTAACGCAGATAATTTCTGGGGTCCCTTCTAACTCTTCTATGGCTTTAAGTATTAAGTAAGGATAACTATCTATGTTTATTTTCCCCATAAAGGGATTCATATTATTTTAATGTTATTCATATTATTTGTAATGGGAAAGGAATAGAATTTACACAGTGCCTTCTCTGTACCAGGCATTCTGTTAAACACTTATTACAAAGACTATTGATCCTCACAAAAATCCTATGTTATTGTTCAGTCATTTCAGTTGGGTCTAACTCCATTTGGAGTTTTCTTGACAGAGATACTGGAGGAAACTGAGGAAAACCAAGTAAAGTGACCTGTCCAGGGTCACACAACTAGTGTGTGAGGCCAGATTTGAACTCGGGAAGATGAGTCTTCCTCACTCCAGGTCTGGTGCTCTACCCAACTCACCACCTAATTTCCCAACAACCTTTATGAGGCAGGTGCTATAACTAATCCCACTTTGTAGTTAAGGAAACCGAGGTAAACAAAAGTTGTGAATTGCCCAGGATCATACAGCTAGTAACTGTCAGAGATCACATTTGAACTCACGTCTTCCTCACTCCAGGCCCAGAGCTCTATTTAATGCATTACCATCCTCTTCTGATCCCCTAATGGTGATAAATAATTCCCACATAGAATAGCTGATCCACTTGACTTCGTACCATAATTAAAGAGAAGATTATGGGTAGGATACATGACAGATGACACAGAATACTAGTCATAATTAGATTACATCTACTCTTAAATTTCTTTTAATATAATTTTGGGGCATCTTTTATATTTGAGCAAGGACTACTATTGGGGGGGGGAGTATGGGTACTTCCTCAGACCATAGAATTTTTAGTTATGGCTCTAAGTTTGAATTAATTCTCAATCAACCCGCACATTTGCAACTAAATTAGCTACCACCAGAGGCTTTTCAGTGGGGAGAATTGTTTAATTTTGTCTCAGATCTCTATTTAGCTACCCTGGGTCTACTCAAATCTTAAGGGACAGTGGCCCAATTAATCTCTTTTGGAAAGTTTGCAATTGTGACAGTTAGATGGTAGGGTTCTTCTGGACTTAGAAGAAGTAAAAGAAATAAGTATTAAAAAATTTTAAGTGGTTGAATTGTGTGCAGCAATTTCTTACTTAACAGGATGTTTAAAATATTCTTTCCCATGAAAATATGCCATGATTTTTCAAATATAACTAGATTACTTTATGTGCTTGCTTTTCAAGTTTTAGACAAATTTTGCTTGGTGTTTTTAGAATGTAGCCTTATAGGAGAAACTGTTTTAACAATAGGCTAGAAAAGAGAAACCCATTGGTCCCAATAAATGCTATTTTATGCTTAAAGCTAAAACAAATGCAAACAAATTACAAAACAACTCCCACAAAGGCGAAGGAACAGGAAGCAAATATATCTTTGTACTTAACCCAGTGGGGGAGAGAGCTGAGGTGATTAATACCAGAAGGGGTAATTTGCATACTTAACTTTCCTAACCTGCCAGTACCATTGATTTGTTCACAGTCTCCATCAACATTCAACTTTAAGCACATTCAGTTCTCTTCATTTTTTTTATATTTGAAATGGCTTCCTTTGCTTTATGACATTTTATCCTGAAATCACAGCTGATTGAGCATGTCTCCCAGGGCTGACACTTTCTTGGAAGTTTTTTTGCTATCCAACATTTGCCTGGAGTTACAAGAGGGAGGGGAATGTGCTTTTATTTATAAATTACAGTATGCTACCAAAGTGTATCAATTAATTTTTTTTGTTCATTTCAGAATGACACTCAGAAAACATTTTCAGTTAATTTTATTGAAAGTGGAAGAATATTAAAAATATTAATTAAAATGTAAAGGTTCAGGCTTTGAGATTAAGCCCCATTGATTCCATTCAAAACCACAAATTCAGCAGGGTAATGCACGAAAGAAGTAAGAAAAAAAAGCATAAGTAATCTTTCAGATGAATTTATTCTTCAGTGCTAATGTATAATTTGTATTGCTTAAACCACAAAGGGTTTTTAACAAGCTAGCTCTGCCTGAAAGGTTGAGAATTTAAATCATAGATATAAATATGTCTGTGCCTCTACTAGCTTGATCAAACTAAAACTGAGGCAGTTATGTTGATGACACCTGATTTTGTTAATCTTCTTAAATATTTGACACTTGATAACAGTATCTGAATGACAGTTTAGTGGCCAGTCAATGTGATTTTTAAAAACAGTTACCAAAAACCCCAGCTTGGTACTTGGAAAACACCAAGGTACAGCAAAGATACTAAAAGGATGGAGAGAATAAGTGGTGAACTCTCAATCCTCTGTTCCTCTTTTTCACATCTGTCTCAGTTTTTGGCTTACAGCTAGTTGTGAAAGTCCATAAGAGAGCTGGCTTAAAATTTCATGCCAATAGGCTATCAGTGAACCTTTATTTGTGAAATATGTGTGGATGTAAGGATCTTGCCCCATTCTACATGAGGCCTCTAAGTAGATTCAAGTTATAATTTGAAGCCTCTCACACTGGTGATCATATTAACTAGTTTTCCTCCATAAGTACAACCATGTGCTTAGGTCTCTGGCTATCATTGAAAGAATGGGGATAATTCAATTAACCAAAACCCTTGTGTATTGCCAAGCCAATGAGAGGGAGCCATCTTGTGGTTCAGGAAAAGACTTATTTTGGCTGCATTTCTATAGAAGGTTCACAAAGACTTAGTAACCCTTGACTATTTAACAAACATTATATAAATTTTATTTGTTTCAGCTTCCAAAACAAGTAAATAACTTAATATTTTCTGTTAAATAATGAAACAATATTAAAAAAATGCAACAAACATAAAGTAACACTAGTTTGCAGAGGCAAAACTATTCTAGGGCACAGATAAAGTTTAGATAAGACACTAAATGTAAGTTTCAAAGTTTATAGTCTGATGGAAGATAGATTTAATTTAAAATACATGAGAGTCGTATTAGAGAGTTACAAGTCAAAGTGCTGTGTGAGATCTAAGAGGGAAGATCCTCACCAACAAATGAATCAGGAAGGACTTCCTGGAGGAGTTGGTATTTGAGTTGGGCATTAAAGGATGCATAGAAATTATTTTTTGTGTAAGGCACTATTGTAGTTGGTGGGGTTACAAAGACAAAAAAAAACCAGCCCTGGTCCTTAAGGAGCTCATGTTCTATTTGTAAAGGGGGAATGCAGCACTTAATTATACTTGATAATTTGAGGAGGGAAATTGAACAACTAGGAGGACTGTTAAAGGCTTTTCTTAGTTGGTGGCATGTGAAACTGAACTTTTAAAAAAGCTGGTTCCTAAGAGATGCAGTGAATTCTAGGCATGGGGAGAAGGTTGCACAAATAAAAAGAGATTGGAGATAGGATCCTGAAATCTGGGAGCAGTACATAAGCCAGTTTGCATACTTTGGAACACAAAGCGCATCCAGGAAAGAAATGTGTGATAAGCCTGGAAGGGTAGTCTGGAGCTAGATTGTGAAGGCCTTTAAATGTCAGGCTGAGTAGTTAGAATTGTATTCTCGAGGCAATAGGAAGCCATTGAAGCTTCTTCTTCAAGGGAATGATGTGGTTAGACCTAGGCTACTGGAAGATTTCAGCAATTGTGTGGAGAAGGTAGAAGGGGAGATTGAGAGACAGGATAGATAGAAAAGGGAGGGACAGGAAGTCAGGAATCCAACAATTGTTCAGGATGCAATCATTCACGAAGTAATCTTTCCACTTTGAGAAGACTAAGCTAATAAAGAGACTACTGTGATAATTGGCATGTATTAGGGGAGTTGTGTCACTCCACCTAGTCAAGCAATAAATTCTATAATTAAGGTGAGGGGTGAGTTATTTCCCAGAAGAACCCAGTTCTGAACTTGATATATTTGAACCATTTGTAGTTTTTTTGGCCTAGAAATAGTTTTGTCCTCTTTATTTTGCAGTCCAATATATGAAATGACTGACACCTTCCCCATCATTGACAACCATGTCCAAAGCTCAATTGAAAAAAGAAAAAAAAACAACCACAGATTTTTTTATATGTATGGACCACTGTATATCCAGAATGGTAGAGTAATGATCTTGAAACAAAGCATATACCTTAGAGGGGTGATTTTTTTAATTTATGTGAGTAACTTTATTTGTACATCCAAGGGAAAAGAATTATTTTTGATCAGCCAATTAGAAGTTTTAAAAATAGTTTTCATGTGAGCTCATCATTTTATTTTGTGATACATCTTTCTAGAAATGATTACCAAACTAGAACAGAATGCTAAATACATTTTAAATAGAATTCAGGCTTAGCATGTTGTGATGTCCTATAAGCTATGGAAGACAATATTTTTAATAAAAATGTGTTCAGAATTTTAAAGTGTGTTAGCTCCTATCACCTTTTTTGCAGTATTTACTGTTGGGAACCCTACAAATTGTATTTTCTGTTAAACAAACATAGAATAGTGATATCTTCTGCCTTCAATGTTTTGCTTCCCAATTTAGTTTATTTTCAGTTATTTCAGTGTTTTCATTAACCTTCATAAAACATATGAAAATTATAGTTCTAACATAACCAAGTCAGTCTTGGTGAATGGATTCCATTTTTTAAAAATTAAGATAAATCAAAGGTAAAATTTGATTCAGGGAATCAACTTAAGGCATTTCTATATCTATCGTTCATGTTCTGGAATCAAGAAAGTTAAGTATCTATTTCTCAAACCTCAGTGTTTCATAATCAATTAATAATTTCATTGATTGATTGCAATTAAAAAAAATAGACTCATGAATGAAGAACTCCTAGTGTGGATATTCCCTTTATAAAAGCATTTTGACACCTGCTTGACACATTAGTCCTAGAGAACTGCTTAGGATATTGGGAAGTTAAGCGACCAGGCCAGGGTCAGTGTGTTTCAGAAGTGGGACTTAAACTTTGGATTTCTTGACTCTGAGACCAGTTTTCTAACCATTAGACTACACCATCTACTTTTTCATAGTATCTTTTTCTTTCTCTCTTTCTTTCTTTCTTTCTTTCTTTCTTTCTTTCTTTCTTTCTTTCTTTCTTTCTTTCTTTCTTTCTTTCTTTCTTTCTTTCTTTCTTCCTTCCTTCCTTCCTTCCTTCCTTCCTTCCTTCCTTCCTTCCTTCCTTCTTTCTTTCTTGGAGGCAGTTAGGGGTAAGTGACTTGCCTAGGGTTATACATCTAGTAAGTGTCTGAGGCCACTTTTGAACTCAGGTCCTCCTGACTCCAGGGCCAGTGTTCTACCTACTGTGCCACCTGCCACTTCTTCATAGTATCTTAAATTAAATCTTCAATGAAGATTTTCTTCAATTTATTTTTCATCTTTTCAAGAGTTGTTTTTTTTTTTCTGAGGATTTCAACTAGTTACTTGTTACATATATAGTTTCTCTAAAACTAAACTCATGTTATTCATAAAACTGTGGCTACTATTTCCTTTGAGACTTCTATAAAGTACAGATTTATCAAGAGAGCCTTTCTTTCTTGTCATGCCCTGGGCTGGCCAGGCCTGGCTCCTGTGCCTCACAAATAGCTTGTTTGTCATTGGTGAACATTCTATCTTAGCTTTAATCCTGTCAAATTTCAATAACCTTTGGACTGGGATTCTTTTAAGGAGGTTGAGAAAGTAATACTGATTGTTCTGGTTTATCTTATTTAAATCTATATGCTGTAGATCCTTTCTTATTCCTTGCAGAAGAAGTCAACTAGATTTTTTTTTTCTGCTCTGTGCCCCTAAATCCAAAGCCCCTGCCAGCTGGACTCTGCATACTTAACGCAAATTCCCAGAAGAAGTATTTGTAAATTAAAGGGATTCTGTTTCAAGATCTGAAAAAGGAAAATATCCCGAAAAATTTAAAAAAAATCATGGTTAGTGGGTGATTGAGAGCACACTAGGGGCTACTAACCTGTTTGCAAACTTTCCCAATTTTTTTTAAGTTTTGCCATCCATGTGATCAACATGTATTCAAGTAAAAATGGGCATAGAAAAGAGACGGCCTTTCATAAATGAATCTGTACAGCAGACCAGTGAGCTTCAGCCTAAATTTAGCCTCTCTTTCACACACTTCTTTAAAGACTAACTTGTTAGTCTTTGCTAACTTTGTCAGCATGTATTTTCTCTTCTTGGGGATAAACATCTCCACTTCCTTTAACCAGTCTTCATATGGCATAACTTATAGGAGGGTGTCTTCAACTTTTTTTTCTCTTCTTTTTTCAGAGGAAGCTAGGTGGCACAGTGAATAAAATGCCAGTCCTGGAGTCAGAAAGACCTGAGTTCAAATCCACCCTCAGATACTTACTAGCTCTGTGGCTTTGGCCAACTCACTTAACCACTATCTGCCTCAATTTCCTCAACTGTAAAATGGGGATGATTATAGCACCTACCTTGCAGAGCTGTTGTGAGGATCAAATGAGATTATATCTGTAAAGTGCTTAGCAGAGTGTCTGCCACATAGCAGACTATATCAATGCTTACCCCCTTCCAGGATTCCTTTGGCAGTCTAATGGAACCTATGGATCTCTTCCTAGAAAAATGTCATTAAATGCATAAAAGAAAATACATTAGGTTACAAAAGAAAACAATTATACTGAAATGAAACAAGTGATTCCCCCCCATCCAAGTTGGTAGACTCCCTGAAATCCATTCACCGATCTCTTAGGGAAGGGTGTCTATTGACCTCACATTAAGAACCTGAAACTCGAGGCTTTTTATAATTTTAGTTCTACCTTTGGAGTGAATTCAGTACTCCATATAAGGCTTGACTACGGAAGAGTACAGTGGGTCTATCACCTCCCTAGCCTTAGACGTTATAGCTTTTCTTAATGTAGCCATATCACAGTGTTTACTCACTCAGGTTGAAGTCCATGAATCCAGATTGCCTGTTTACACGGAATACATTTATTGGAACTGCTAAACTTCCCATCTGTTCCATAAAAACCCATTCTGTCAGATAATATTAATTTGTATTTATAAAATCTCTTCTGCCACAACTTGATTTTCTCACGTGGAGTAGAGAATTACTCATAATCATCTTCTTTCTAATGCTTCTTATTCTAATTAAAGGCATATATTGTCTTATTCTAATTAAAGGCATACATTGTCTTATTCTAATTAAAGGCATGTACTGCCATCTTTTGCCTTTATAGTCAGGAATTCCACTTTTTTTAGCTATTACTCAAAAAATATATATCTGTTGCATTGCTTCTGAGTTAGCTTTATTTTAGGGTTCGCATTTCTTCCATTGCTCTTTACATAGATGGGATATGGAGAGTTAGAAGAGGCCTTCAAGATGTCCAACTCCCTCATTCTACATATTTATCTACATTGCAAGGAAGATCAAATCAGGTATTATATGAAAAACACTTTGCAAACCTTATTGTGTTATGTAAAAGTCATCTATGATGATGCCAGCATTACTAATAATCCTAAGGTAATATTACAGCTAAAGAGCAAACCCAGGATATTTTTAAGAAAACACTGATTATAAAAATAATATTATATCTACGAAATTGTGGTTGACTGTTGCAGAAACAATGTCCTAACCCCAACCCTCATACAAGTTAGGCTAATTTTTCCTTAAAAGGTATTGAGACCATCTTTGAGTTTCCAGGCTGTTAATATCACTTATTGGTCACCAGAAAGCAGCCAGGAGCTACTCCATGTGCCGTCTCTGATGCTTGATGACTGGGTCAAAATTGACAACTTTCATTATCTTAAATCCTCAATGCCTATCCTTGTTGAAAATCCTTCTACAATGGCCAAGTAAGTTTCCTTTGGTAACTGTTGAATGATTTATAAGTGTGTCATTATGTTCTAGGTTCTAACATAAACCACTAAGGTACTGATCTGGCCCGAGTCAAGTCTAGTCCAGAACAGTGAAACATACTAGATGGAATAATCCAAGCTCTGCAAAAAAAAAAAATTCTTTATTCCATTTGATCAAAGTCTCTACAGTTACATGAATGGCATAAATTGCACATAGGTTAACAACTCTGACTAGAGCTTGTTAGTTGTAGTGCTGAACAAAAGATAATACAACCAAAAGCAATTTGATCAAATTCATGCATGACATTTTAATATAATTTTAAGAAAAGGAAATCTTCCTGCCATTTTGCATCAGGACACAAATCTCAGGAAGACACTTACAAGTAATTTACGCACTAACACAGTAATGCTGTTTTTGGTTATCTTTTAAACATTTTTTTCTCACTATCACAAAATTCACTGTATGATGTTAAAACCTTATGTTGAAAGCGAATGGCACATTTCTTTTTCTTTGTTTTTGTTTGACAGAACACACTAGTATACATCCATGGAATGTAGAATGTCAATACTTGAGCACATTTTTTTTCTTTCAGGATCACCACTCTACTGTAAGTTACATAAAAACTCAAAGATGGGAACTTGCATATTTCACAGAGATGAAAGTGAAAGAGTGCAATCATATTCAAGCATGTCAAAAATATAATACATCCAAATCTTTACATATACATATTTTTTCCCTGGCATTTAACCCACAGCTTCTAACATTCTTATCTGCAATCATAAGCCATTAGAGCTGATGTGTTTATAACATTAAAGATGTGGGTTGCCTGAAGGCTTCTTTGCTAAAATCAACCCTAAAGAAAGACCAGCTGTTGCTATAAAAACTACTTTATGTAGCAATTATATTTCATCATGTCTTTACTGATGGGCTAGTATGGTTTCTTGCTTATCTAATTAGCTGTAAGGGATCTTTTAATATTGCCACCTCTCCCCATATATTCCTCAATTGAATCTTGTAAATGTGACAAAAATTATTGCTGAATATGGTTTAAGGTTAAGGAAGACATTTTTTTCTTTTTAATTTTACTGTGTATATCATACAGACATTTTCCACAAATTTTGATTTGTCTATGTAACATAGTAATTTTTATATCATCCTAGTACTAAATGGAAAGCATCTCTCTATCCTTCAAGACTAAAGTGCATTTATAAATGGCTTAAGTAGAAATAAAACTCAAGGTACAGGATCGGGGGAGGATACATGGATTTTTATGTTAGGAAAAAATTTATAAAGGGTTACAATGTACAAAATGGAATAGACTCATTCTATGTGGCTCAAGAAGGCAAAATAACTGGTAGAAGTAGTAGTGCCACAAATTTGGATTCAATTTAAGGAAACACTTAAGAAAAACAATTAGAGCTATTCAACAATGACTGAATGATGAGTTCCCTTTACCAGAAGTATTCAAGCAGGAGCTTCCTATAGTCTGGGATAGCATAGGAACAAATCTTGCACTAGAAAATATATAATAGGTTCTCCTTTCCAAC
The DNA here is from genome assembly GCF_003287225.1 of Phascolarctos cinereus. Lineage (NCBI taxonomy): Eukaryota > Metazoa > Chordata > Mammalia > Diprotodontia > Phascolarctidae > Phascolarctos > Phascolarctos cinereus. Next base: position 78,673,953 of record NW_027556402.1, on the reverse strand, counting down.
TTTCTCATTCTAACATAGAATTTATTATTGGAAATTGAAGAAAGAAATTGAGAAAATGGTAAAAGAAAAAAAAACAAAAAGAAAAACAAAAACCTTATAGATTCTTGAAATCCACTTAGCTGATGAAAACTTTTTTGTGCTCTTTGAGACCAGGTTCGAGTGTATTGAATAAAATGAGATGTATATTTCCATTTTAATTTTAACCACATGAGAACTATAAGAAACAATGGAAAGACTTGTTAAAACACTAAGAAACTTTCCAATAAACTGGTCATCATTAAGATCTGACAAACATCTGGCCATTTAGGGAAAGAAATGTAGTATAATATTTTGCTATTCTGTAGCAAAGAGATTTTGACAAATGGTTTACTTCATATAACTTTATTACTGCATTTTGGATACCAAGCATTATGCTTTCATAATAAAGGATTTGTCAGATCCACTGAACCATGCCGATGCTCTTATAATGCTATTGAGAAGAACTAAGGACCCTTATACTTGAAATATAACTTTATGTTTCCATTTTGAAATTATCCTTTTGACTTCCTGGGTCAAATTGACATAGGACAATCCATCACTCTAATATCCCATGACAACAAATGCAGACCCTTTTAAGGGGAAAGTCTTAGCTTGTCACTAGAGAGTTCTAACTCCTTTGCCCACTCTCAGAATGTAAAATGTCCTCCACTAGTCTCTGGGAGAAGTTTTGCTGCCCTACACACTTCCACAACCTTAGGGAACCATAACTTCCATATTAGCTTTTAGCCTTCTCTGGAATTGATGCCTCTGTTTAACATACAAAATATAGAACAGAACAGTATCGATGTACCTAAAATTTAAAGATATTAAGGTGGAAAAGATTTGGGTAATTTTATAAGTGGACCCTTCCAACTTTAAAATTCTAAAATTTATGGCTTTTCAAAAAGCAGTCCTTAAGATTTTGGCAAGGTTAGTGACTAAAAAGATCAGACAGTCTTGAGAGTAAGATGGAATTTTCTCCCTCCTTTCCTTACCCTTTGCAATACTAACAAAAAGAAAACAAAACACACACACACACACACACACACACACATACACACACACACACACACACACACAAAACCCAACTGTAATTGAGAAGGTCCTCTCTCAAAAAGGTGTGAATGGGATTTAGTATTAATGTCAATTTGCTCTTATCTGTTAGAAGCCTGATTTGTACCTTCAAATGTATTATTACCTATGGGGTCTTTGGAGATTTTATATTCTATTTGTAGCCACACTGTTTCTCTTTGTACTAAAGGCAGTCATTGCCTGTGAAGGCCAGTAGAACTGATCATATGATCAATATGTTCAATAGAACTCTCTAGTGATAATTGTGACTGTATCTCACAAATTTCTCACATGTGCAAAAGTTATTTTTTGTACTTAACATTAGAACTATGTAGTAAATGTATTTATTTGGTTAATACTGTTCCAATGAGCCAACATTACTGTGGTATTACACTGAGTGCCTGGCTTCCAAGGAAACGCATTGAATATCTGGGGACAATTTTTGGCACTCAGAAGAATGCTTATTGAATTAGTTGGGAGATTCAAAACATAGAGTGTGGTTGTTATCATTAGCATCCTTAACTCTGTTCTCTATGGCTATTTATGTTTAGCACTAATGCCACAGAAAACTGGGATAATAGTGATATCCTTTCTAGCTCTAACACTGCATCAATCAATGAGTCTATAGCACTATCCAAAGAATTTCACCATCATTGTGCTTTGTGTTGGCTTGTATAGACCATGGTATTGAGGTCATTTTTTCATATTGGGTCCATTTTTAAATTACATTGAAATTCTCTGAGTTTTGGCTGCTGTAACTTTTGACCTGAACCAGATTACCTTGAGAAACTCAGGAAATGTGTGGTGATTATTTATTGTAAAATTTATTGACAGCTCTATTTACTAAAAGCATTGCTAAGGTTTCTGAAAGCCCACAGTTTAGGCAGTAACATAATCTGGTGAAATGCATATATCCCAAATTAAGAAGCAAGCTGTGATTTCTATCTTCAAAATTAGTGAATATGACTAAAAGGACAAGCTTGGGAACATAAACAAATTTGCTTAGTAAAATTAGACATGCTTTAACTTGCCAACAAAATCCCTGACTCATCCCCTCAGTGCACTGTCATATTTAGTTTATTTCTATACACGTATTTCTGTTCTATGCGTGTTAGTTTTGGCTGCCCTCTCAGCTCCTTGAAGGTGGGTACCACTGTTCTTTTAAATATATTCCCGAAGCACTTTGTACTTTACATTTATTGACTGACATTCTTAAAATAGGTGCCAGGTCTGTGGACCTATTAATTTTTTTTTCTAGCTGAAGCGGATGAAAAATTTAGAAAGCAAATGTTAATATTTGTACTGTGACATATAAGAAACATATTTTAGAAGTTAGAAACAATAAATATTAATTCCGTGGCTGGGAAATGATTGCTTTCAAGGCTAACATCTTTTTTTTAATATAACAAAAGGATACTTAATGAGTTTTCCTCCAATTTAAGATTACCTCTCTAATTTATTTCATAATCCATTTCTATTCTATTAAATAAGAGGTTCTTTATATTTTTGGGGTTAAGACCCTTTTGACACTCTAGTAAAATCTTATGGATCTCTTCTAAGAAGAATGTTTTTACACAATTAAAAGAAAATGCTAAATTTCATTAAAAGTTAGTGAAAGCAACGATGTATTTTTTTTCATCCAAGTTCCCAAACCCTCTGGAATCTAAATGGTGTCTGTAAACCCCAGATTATGAGTCTCTGTGTTATACAGAATAAAGGTTTTGTGGGTACAGGTGAATTTCAAGGAGTTGGGTATTCCGTTGACAGACCTAAATGGCTAGTAGTCTTGAACAGATCAGGTTAGGGAAAGAGCAGTTGATGTCAGGCAAAGGGTATATGTCAAATGGGAAAAGGCTGGGGGAATTGAACAGTGGGGACATAGAAGATAGATAGTCTCTAATCCATAAGAAAGTGATAATAAGAGGACAACTCAATTCTGGGACAGGAAAGCTGAAAAGGGGAGAGGAAATTGAGAGGGGAAAGATGGAGAAGTGAGAGGGATGTATTTTTCTTTTTCAAGAAAAAGGTAGCTATACAGAGATGACTTTTTCTCCTAAGAAGAAAAACTACTTGTAGATAGCAAAGGTTAATATAGCAACTGCCATTTAAATCGGCCTGTCAGTTTTAATTATGTCTTTTCTCTTTCCTGAAGTCTTCTCTAAGAATATAAATAGCTGTAGGAGATTAGGACTGGACCTCTGATTTCAATGGTATAAGGATCCTGCCTGAGGAAATGCAAGTCAACACCATTTCAGCTACTTAGAGTCAGAGAGTTACCTATAGTGTTGAGACATTAAATGACTTGGCCAGGGTCACATAGCCAGCACGCTGTCAGAGGTGAGAGTTGGACCCAGGTCTTCCTAGTTTTGAGTCCAGCTCTTCATTACTTATACTACATTGCTCCGTGAATCTTAATGTATTTTAGAATGATGAAGATTCAATGACCCAAACTGTGTAGCCATGTTGTAAAAAAATGGACATACCCACAAATGGGATCCTGAGAATTCTATACTTGAGTTTACTGAAAAGTTTATGAAGTGAATAGGTAGAATTGAAAAGGAAATTATGGATTTGGAACTTATTAAGAATTGGGTGCATTGAGAACTTGCCACTGTGATCATGTACATCTAACACTTGGATGGACAAATAATTGAACTAAAAAAATGAGATGTGGAATGAGAATCTGGGGACATATTTACAAACATCTGGTGGTCCTGAAAAAGGTCTTTTAGGATCAGTGCTCAAGTGTTTTTTTGAGGATTAGGGGAATAAGGTGATCCTATATCCTAGGCTGACAAGAAACTCAAGAATCTAGGGATGGTAAGCTAGTATATGTTCATGTTTTTGCTTATATCTTAGTATACATACATACATATATATATATATATATATATATATACACACACATACACACACATATATGTATATACATATATGTGTGTATATCTTAGTATACATACATACATATATATATATACACACATACACACACATATATGTATATACATATATGTGTATGTGCGTGTGTGACATATTTTAGATATATGGACTGTATGTGTATGTACATAAACATATATGCTGTATATAAATACATGCTATATACACATACACTAAATATAAATATAGATTGTAGATGTAGGATTAAAGTCATATGGTTGAGTGTCTGGTTAGCTTCTTACCTCCTCATGATGTTTTCTGGAGAGTTCATTTCTATCAATATATTGAATCACAATAGCCATAGTTTTCATAAATTTCATCATCCAAAATACTGATTGATATGTGAAAGGCTTATTTAGTCAGATCTTTCCTTTTAGGTTAAATGCAATTATATTTGATCATTTAAGAAAAAGATCTGGCGAAAGTTAATGAGTTTTAAAAATATATATTTTTTTACATCCAAGTGCAATTTTCTCATTTGACAGTATAGTCAGTAATGTGTATATTGGAGTAACTTCTTGTTACTTTTAGAGGAAAAAATATGTACGTGATGATACAAAAATAAGTATGAACAAGATTTAAAACTACTCTTGCTTGAACTTGTTTAAGAGCAATTATTTCACTAGAGTCATTTATGCTGCATCCTTTAATATAGAAACAGCTGATATCTGGAGTAGATTTTAGGAGCTGAAACGCAACATGACTATGTATATCCACATTCTATATGCTTAACACATATTTGTTTGCTTGGGGATAAGACAATGTATATAACTAATTAGTGGGAAGTATTGATATATAATATGCTAAAGGACAGAAGAATTGCATACAAACTGTTTTTCAGCAACACTTTGGAATAGCCATCTTTTTCACTCCCCCTCCAACTAAACCTTAAACACACACACACACACACACACCCCATTCTCTAGGCTCTCATTTTCGGTAAAATACGTTGCCAAGGTTTGGTTCACATGAACTGGGCTGCTAGCAACGCAGCATATGTTTGCCTCAAACACTCTTTTGCTTTTGGATACACACTTCTCAAAAATAAGGAAAGTTTATAGTAACAAGCTGTTTTAGCTGCAGTGTTTGTCTATAATGTCAAGATAACAAGCAACTTGTGTTCTAACTACGTCTCATGAGAAATCTGAGCAGTGAAAGTGGCCATGCTAAAAAAAGAGGATTATTAAAAGTGATATATAATTAGAACATAGTGCAATTAATTGCTGAAAAGGCCAAGGCACAGCAACTGCTATGACCCTTTAAATTGAGAAACATCTTTAGCTTTAAATGGCAGTTCTAGCTTTCAGTTTGGCAGTGTATAAAGATCAGAACATCAGACTGCCAGATTTTGAGTTCAAGAAAGGGCTTTTACTAGATTTTCTACCTTGGTCTCAACTCTCCCAATGCAGAAATGATTCTTTGGCAGTAACTTGCCCTCTGGTGTCCCATTGGATACATGTGTGTGGTAATTAGTTGAAATTGTTTGTATTGCTTTTATAAAAACAGTACTTACTCAAGAAAATTTAATAGAGGAGCCAGTCAAATTAAACCAGAATCTTCAACACTATTTCATTTGTACTGTCAACGTGGAATTTGGGTGGTTAGATTTGGGACTTTTGATGTGCTACAAACAGTGTCAACTGATAATTGCAGTTATTCTGTCACAGTAAAACTTCTGTTTTGGGTTCAAACAGCTCTAAGGAGCAATCAAATAATTGGAACCAAAATGTTGAATTCCATTTTAATCTGAAGACATTGTGAAGACTCTGAGGGAAGTATCTTGTGCATTGGAATAATTGTGCTCAACATTTATCATATTCCTCAAATTTGTAAAAGTAAAACAATAATTATATGCTTTTGGGGAAAGAGACTCAATCCTGCAGCATATTTATACAACAAACTGCACTGTCCTTTTAAACTTGATTTGTTTTAAAAACTTATATAAATCTCATAGAAAAATGTGTTCCAACATTCATCTATAATTCCATCGCAATTTCACCAAATCAATTTCTAGCCTCAATTTTTAAATACTTTTCTTTTACCTTTTCAGCCCCCATGCTATATTCTGAACACTGAACACTGAATGTTTCATTATAAGCTACAATAAAAATTATTAACCAAAATCACATGAATAAAATTAAATACCTATCAAAGTCTAAAAAAACTCCCTTACATTTATCAAACATTGTTTGGGAATAATTAAAAATACACAGGCATAACAATTCTTTAAAAACAATGTGTTCCTATTGAACAGACTATAATTCAAAGAGAATAATAAGGGCTAAGAAGGGGGTTGTATTGGCTGGCCTCCTGGACCATTTATATTAGTTAGCAAGAGAGATGACTTGGTTATGAAAAATTTCATAACACTAAATTATTTTTTCAAAAAATTGAATATTTTCTGTATTAGAAAATTTGTTCATCTCCTTCAGAGCTATTAGATGTGTCGAGACAACACTCAAATCAAAATTTGTCTGATATAAGCAATGATTTAAGTGGCAGTTAGACACAATCTAAGAAAATAGCTTTTAGGGATAAACTATTTGTTACTACTGTCTATCTTTTTTTTTTATAAAAAGAATTCTAAGTAGATACTGCTTATATGGGACTCAGCTGGGGTGTTTTAAAGCAACTTTAATAGGAAATAACACTGAATTAAAAAAAAATAAGAACTCCAAAAAGTGGTGGATGTTACTACCACTATGTAATAAGTTGTACCATAAAACACATTGGCAGTAAAGCTTTAATATATAATGATGTGATTTACTATGACAAAATTGGTCACTTTTGATTAGTACGAAATAGAAAGTTTATCACAGCATTTACTCATCTTCATTCATCTGTCTGATTATGACTCTGCATAGCAAGTCAAAATAGAACCTCTTTTCCACATGTCTTTTAAAAACACCTGTGCAGGCAAATGTGCGTGTACACATACATATACACACACAACATATATAACAGAGATTTCTCCTGCTAAATGGAGCAGCTAAGCCTCGATGCCTCTGTGGACCTAGTCTTGCTGCTGATGAATATCCTCATGCCTAAGAATTTTGTAGATAACCCAATAAAATATGTTGAAAATCAAAAAAGCTAATGGGAAGCAGGCTCGGGAAATGGTGTCAATCTTTTTGGCTCTGTCGATGAATACCTTCCTCATTTCATCGGAGTTTTTTGGTGTGATCTGGACAGGATTGTTCGGCCCTTTGGGGGCAATGCCATCTTTTGCTTGCAGACACGGTCCCATTCCATAAGCTGTAAAACTGAACCGACTTTCCCTTACCTCATCATCCTGTCACAAGAGAAACAAAAAAGAATTTATATGTAATAAAATGATTTTCAGAGAGAAATGACCTGTGATGTTGTGGTATGTTTGAACTTTGATTTGGATGTATCTGTTTCTACATAGCTATAGATATACACATATCTATCTACCTATTGATAAATATATGTGTATACATACGTATATATGGACCGGACCTGTGATTTCACTGGGAGAAGGAACTTCCTCTACCAATACAGATTGTCACCTTCTCTGAAATTTATAATCACAGAGAGTTTTCTAGAGTGGAGAGAGGTTAAATGACTTGCCCAGGATCACATAGCTAGTATGTATCAGAAGTAAAAGTTGAACCAAATTCATCTGTCTCTATTCACTATGCCATACTGCTTTTCATATGTACACACAATTTAAAATATGTAAATATATATTACACATCACATATGCCATATATGTATATATTTATATATGTGTCTTCATGTGTGTGTGTGTGTATATGTGTGTGTGTGTGTGTGTGTGTGTGTGTGTGTGTGTGTATTTATGCAACTCTACCACATCTGAATATAAAAGCAGTATGGCCTATTGGATGGAGTGCTGGGTTTAGAATCAGGAAGAACCGGATTTAAATCTTTATTTAATACCTTTGAGGTTGATTACCTGTGTGACACTGGAAAAATCATTGAACTTTTATGTGCCCCAGCAATTTCTCAGAGACTTAGCTACTAAACCATATGGCAATGATGATCTATGTCAGGGGAAGTTATTCCCATACCAGGAATTCCCCAACCTAAAAAAAAAAAATACAAATCTTTTCTTTACTTATATATAACATGAAAAAATTATGATTATAATTGAGTTTTAATGTTAAAAGGCAGTTTTTTCCTGCTATTTAATTTGCTACTTCTGTCTTATACTGCTATTAAGCATAAACTGCCAATATGTTAAAATATAGTAAAAATGTAACAGATTTTTTAAAAAAAAAGTATTTTGGAAGGAAAGTCTATAGTGGTATCCCAATGACTATAAAACTCTCCAGATGAAAAATGATTTATTCATTTCTCTATATGACTTTATACCCGTGCATGCTGATAGGCACATTCTTAAATAATGAAAGTATAGCGTCCCATGACACTATGTCAAGAGGCCTGATGAATATTTGCACTTTTTTTGTTTAGATAAACCTCATCTTTATGTTTTTTTTTTACCCAAAGATTTAATGGATTTGTTGGCCAAAGAAATCTTATTGGATATTTTGGGGAAAGCTTATTTTAATCTTCATGTGTTTTACTTTTCTATTTACTCTGACTCTATGTGTTCCTAACTCCTGTTGTTTGGCAAATGAAGAATATAGGCTATGTAGTACCATGCACAAAGTTAGATATTTAATAAATGTCTTTGAAAAGAATGGTTTGAAATCTAAACTTATGATTGGGTCAGCTACTTTCCAAGCACTCTGGTTTTGAGACTTAAAAAAAAACAAACCAGGAGACAATAATCCCTATATTTAATTCAACTTCAGTATTTCTTAAATTTTTTAATAATTCTAAATTGTTAGAAAAAAACCTTGCTTTCCCTCTAAAAAACAGCAACTTGCTGAAAATAAGCAGCAGTTGAAAAAATGCTCATCTTTAAAATGCAAATGGAGAAATAATTTCACAATAATTTATAACATAAAATAATTTAACAATAATAAATAATAATTTAAATAGTCACTAAATTTGGCAAGTGGAATATCCTTATGAAGTCTCTATTTCTCTACAAGTCATTAATTGATAAATTTTCAAAACAGGTACATAATTAGCCTAAAATATGGTGGTAAATTCATGGAGGTCATAATTTATTAGAGTTGTTTAAAATATGTAACACTTCATCAAGAGTGTTTTCTTGCTACTGACAGTTGAAAGCATATAAGATGCCACCTGTGGCTTTGCAGGTTTTTATTCCTCTGCATTTAAAAGTGTGTTGGTGGGGAAAGACAACAGGTTTTGAATTAGAATCATAGGCAAAGGTAGAACAATTAAGCACAAAAATAAAAGATAAATGACTAAGAAAATTTTAATCATTTCATGAGCTGATATTGGAAATCTCAATGAGAATAAGATTGAGGCCAAGAGAAATGCTGTGATCAAATTAATTTTTTTTTAGTAATTATATTATGCATGTTAATTTGACTTGAGAGAGTACAGTGTATCTATTTTGGGAAAAAGTAATACTATACAATTTATAGGCAATCACATATGTTGAATAACAACTGATATAAAACTGATGAGTTAATTGACAAGCCAGTATTATTTGACTTTTTCTGACACCATCAGAAATGTAGTCTCTCTTATGCTTGATAATAAACACAGTGTGCATATTCACTCACATCAACAGCTTTTCCATTCCCCTGGAAACACTATACCTTTTTCTGCTTTGAAATCCTTAATAAATCTATCTTGGTGAGTAAATGACTCCCTGGGAGTGTATTGCTTGCATATAAGTGCTTACATCTAAAATAAAGTATATACAATTTTGTAAATGCTGCTTTTTTTTTTCTCCTCCATACTCCAGATAAGACTGTAATAGCTGCCTCCAAATTTGAACCACTCTCTATGCTCTTTGCTGTAGTGTGGTCCAATGTGGTCTCTCATTATCTCTTTTCATGCCTCAACCAAACACAAAAGGAAAGACTGCTAACTCATTTGATAAGTTATTTCCTGGGTTTTCCAAAGCTCTGCAGCTGATTTACTTGGTTAAATCATGTTCATAGCTATCCTTTATAACAATTTAGAAAAGAGACATTTACTCCAACGTGGTGATACTTATTCATGTGATCCCTTTAGAGAAATAAACAAAAAAGGCAATAATCTCTAGAGAGGATTCCAGCTTTAACATCATTAAAGAAGTTTGAGTCCATAAGAACAAAGATTTAGATCTGCAAGGGACTTAAGAGGTTATTAGGTCATAGATTTAGAAGGAAGCAACTGTGAAACACCATGTAGTGCAACCCTCTAATTTTATAGATAAGGATGCTGAGGTCCAAGTAGCTTGGGTAGTCGATCCAAAGCAACATAGATAGCAATCAATCAATAAGCATTTATTAAGTACTTACAATGTATCAGGCAATAAGTAGGAGAGTCTAGAGTTAAACTCAGGTCATCTGACTCTAAATCTGGCTCACAATTTTACTTATCTCAAAGGAGCTATACTTCAAATTTATCTATCTATCTATCTATCTAGAGATATTATTATATTATATAATACAATATATTTTAAATTCTATTATATATTATAATATATGATATTATGTGTGTGTATATCTATCTATCTATCTATCTATCTATCTATCTATCTATCTGTCTATCTATATATGTATTTTGAAGTATAGCTCCTTTGAGATAAGTAAAATTGTGAGCTGGATTTGCAGTCAGAAGCCCTGAGTTCAACTCCATTCTCTCTCTCTCTCTCCATACACACACACACACACACACACACACACACACACACATACACACACATACATATATATATGCACACACACATATATGACAAACCTTATGATAAAATATTATGCACTATACATGGAAGTCTATCAATTCTTATAGTACCTAAATGCATATTTTCATATTTCCTACTGAATCAAGAACAGTATTCATTTTTATATGTACATTTGACAATTTAAACAGTGTCCAGATAAGCGTAAATTAACCCCATATTGCTTAGTTCTTGTCTTCCTGGGAACAATTTATTAAATACTTAATTTTAAGTAAAATGCTACAGTAAATTATATCCCAAGGGCTTGAGAGAGTTAATAATGGAGATGAAAGCAGAATACGGATCAATAATAGTAGTATCATTTACGTTGTGTAAATACAACTTAAATAAATGTCTAATACAAATGAAAATTTAGATTTACAAAACAGGTAAATTTTTTTGAGTTACCTAGATTACAAAAATATTGTTCAGTTTTACAAAATTATCCTTCTTCTCTACCTCTTCATCTATAATCAATCACTGAGTCCAGTTGATTGTTACTTCTAAATATCTTTCAAATTTACTGTGTCATTTTTATTCTCACTGCCACACCACATTTCAAACCTTTATCTTCTCATCCTTCTCATTCTTGGACTACCTGCAATAGTCTCCTTAGTTTATCTGCCTCCTCTCTCTTTTTCTTCCAGGCCCTTCTGCCTACTGCTGCCCGACAAATCTTTATGAAATGTAAAGGTGTCATAAAGTACTTGAGAGCACTTTCCATCTACTCTTATCTTCTCTCTCTCACTCCCTCCCTCCCTCTCTCTCTCTCTCTCTTTCAAATTTATCCAATTATTTTTCACATTTTTTCTCTCATTAGAATATAAGTTCCTTGAGGACAGGGACTATATTTTGTTATCCCTGGTGTTTTGCACATAATAAACAGTTATTAAATACTTAATGACTTTTCCAACACCATTTTCTTCATGTAACTCCCCTCCTCAAAAACCCTGCAATGATTCTACATTCTTACATGATAAAGTCCAGTCTCTTTAGGCTAGCATCCAAAAGCCACCACAATCTTCACTCATTCTCCCTTTTCAGCTTTTTTTTCTATGACTAATCAAACTGGTCTCTCATTGTCTCATGACTGCATCTTGTGCTTTTGCTCATACCTCAACCATACCACTCTTTATCTTTTCTAATGACTTATTTGAATCCTAACCCTCTTTGTCCTTCAAGGCCTGGCTCATATGACTTCTAGGATGTTTTTCCAGAGTAATCTACTCATAATGATTTTTCCCTCCTCTGAAGTCTTACATTATTTCATTTATATCATTCATTTGAAAGTTAATAAGATAAGGATTCATTATTATAGTAAACTATTATTTTTTGTATAGTTTAACTGTTTTATATATTTATATATTATTTCACCAATTAGATTGAAGGCTGTTAAGGACAGGGATCATGCTTTGACATTTCTTTGTATCCCACATAGGATTTTTTTAAAGAGTAAATTTCTCCTAATGACTTAATTTATGTTTTACAAAAGTGTGGCACATAGGCACTTTTTCAGGAATGTACATTGACCGAACAAAATAAATATTTAAAAAAGATTTAAATAAAATTTCATAACCAATGGAAGCCAATGAATTCTCCATTGAACATCTTTAGGTTGTTGAATGAGAACATCTTCTTGTGTGTGTGTGTGTGTGTGTGTGTGTGTGTGTGTGTGTGTATTTGTAAGAGATCAGTTGAATAATCACCTATTGATATTTTAAAATATCATGCATTATTTTTCTCTAAGTATTTCATATGAAATCAATTGAATTAAAAATAATCTTTGATTAAAGGTAAAACCTAAAAAGATGTTAATCAGTTGATCTAATATACATATATAGAAAATGTTTTGTATTGTTAAAACATCATACAAGCAAGCTATTCTTATTGCAAAGGTCTTGAATATAGATTTTCTTACTATTTTACTTGGTAAGCTCATATTATGATAACTACTAGTGTAATTCTACTCTTAGATTCTTCTTCCTCCCCTCCCCCACAAATGAGTCAGGCATATAGCCATGGGAAGAGTATATCAACTAATTACCTACATGCTAGCTGTTGACATGTTTTTACTCTTCTTCACTAAAAGAGGAAACTGGTTGTGCAATATTGAACAAGTTAGTTGGCCTTTCTGAACTTCTACATTATAGGTTCATTGATATAGACTTGGATAGGACCTTAAAGGTCATTGTAGTCCAATCTCCTCACTTTACAGAAGAGGAGAAATTGACATCTTGGAAGTCAAAGCATTGTTATATGTAATACGAGAGGGATGGATCAGATAATCTTTACAGTTTCTTCGAACTCCAAATTCTTTGAAAAGAATATGGAAATAATGTGTGGCATGGGGTAAAGGGAACTAGCATTAAATTTCTTGCAAGAACTGATTCTATCCCTCTCATTTTATGTTAGAGAAAAGCATTCTAGAAGAAATTAGATGATTGTTGCTGCTGACCCAAATTGAGTATACCAAGTACCATGTCTACCCACTCCACCACGGTAACTCTCAAGTTATTTATTAGGTAATAAATACATTGTTTCCATAAAATAGATAAAAAATTTAAGAAATAGTAATAGAATTATTAAAATGTAATTATTTCATTGCCTTATTAATAACAATTGCCCACATTTATACAGAACTTTAAGATTTACAAAGTAGTTTTTCCAACTCTGGGAGGTAAGTGGGACATTAATTTTCTTGTTTCCAGTAACTAATCATAAATCCTTGAAATACTGCATATATTTTAAGTGCATGGATATACTGACTCACAGAATAGATACCATTTTTTGTTATCTAGAAAAAACAATGAATTTGTCTTACTATGCAAATTTAGGTTTAATTTAAACAGGGAAGGATGGAAGTAATTATTTATGAAGTGCCTATTATGTACCAGTCACTTTGCTAAAGACTTTACAAATATTATTTCATTTAATCTTCACAGTAACCCGGGGAGTAGGTGCTATTATTATCCTCACTTTATAGTTGAGGAAACTGAGGCAATCAGAGGTTAAATGACTTGCCCAGGGTCAACCAGCTAGTAAGTAAGTAAGTAAGTATTTGAGACAGCATTTGAATTGAGGACTTCCTGACTCTGGTACCACCCAGCTGCCTCAGGTTTGGTACAACTTAAGCCCTCCAGTGAAGTATGAGGATTTGGAATCAAAACCTGGATTTGAATCCTGGATCTATTTATTACCTGAGCAACCCTGGGACAAGTCACTTCTCTTATGTCATTTGCAAAGCAGAAATAATATTCGTATGACTTAGTTTATAGGATTATTGCTCTTTGCTTAAATCCAAAAAAATTTTTTGTGATACTCTAAAGCTATGGTACTCAGAATGTCCCCAAAGCCTTAGTATACTTTGATGCTTATTAAACCTTTATTTAAATGCTTATTAAACATCTATATAAATCAAACTGCACTAAGACTTTTGGGTCATCTTGCATAATATAAGTTATTTTGTTTTCTGAAGCAAATTGTCATTAAAGCTTAAAATATTTAATCATTTGAGTAACATTTTTAAAGCAATACCAGAAACCTAGTTGTTTTTTTTTTTAATTTCTGGTTATACTCAGTTCTTGGTATATAAAATTGAAAATAAGCTTTTCTGCTTTTATTGAGCCCCAAAGCTTAAAAAATAACAATCAGTGCTACAAAATTAGAAATACTAAAATTAGAAATACTAAAATCATATTAGCATGGCATGATGGATAGAGGGCCAACTTAAAAATCAGGAAGACCAAGGTTTAAGTCCTAACCTTTGACAAAATCTGTTAGTCTTTCAGTATACTTCCCAAGCAATTCACCAAAATACAAATTAGGGAGAAGTTGCAAATCTGCAATAATGGGAGATTTTCCATGGGAAAGAGTTCCTCATAGTAATTAAATCATGTGTCCTGACGCTTTCCAGTCTTCTACCACCCTACCCCAAAATGATATGTCTAGTTTTATTTTTTTTTCTGTTTTATCATCACAATTATGGTGCAATTAATATTTACCCAGAGTCTTTTAAGGATCAAAGAAGACGTAAAAATAATGATGATGTCTGGAACACAGCACTTTTAGGCTTGCTAAGCTTCATAATAACTTTATGAAGTAGGCAAATAGTACTACCCTAAATTTGGGAATGAGGAACTGAAACTTAAAGATATTAAGTGACTTGCTATTGTTTATACAATTACCAGGTGTTTAAGGTGGAATTTGAACCCAGATCTTTCTGAATAAAAGTTCAATATGTGTTTCACTACCACTTTTGCATTTCAGAAATTAAAAACTCTGTTAAAATTTTTTCTAGCTGGAAAGGGCAGGAGAAGCATCGATGGTGATCTATAAAGGTTTGAAGGGATTAAGAACCCTGATACACTGCAGAATGTCCTACACATTCCAAAAGCTACCTTAGAAGTGAAATTACTGGTCCATAGTTAACTACTTAAATTGCCATATAAAGTGCCACCCTTGGAAGAAATTTTTTTCCATGCATGTCTTCTGGGCCTCAGTTTTCTCATCTGTAACATGATCTCTCTGGTCCATTACAGTTCTAACATGCTATAATTCAAGATAACCTTCTGCTTGTTGAATGGGAAAGTAGACAAGGAGAAGAAAGTGAAAGAACAGAACAAATATTTCATATTTGAGGTGAAAATTAACATTCTACAGGCATCATCTTACAATTAGAATAGAGAATTTCCAGAAAAATTGCTAAGAAATAACCACAATCCTCACAAATTTTGGTAATGCAGTATTTTAAGGAATATATAAAAAATGAGACAGAAAATCTATTGTAGGGTTTTACCGAGGGTTTGAGGTTTCAACTACTCCATCCAAGTCAATTCAGTATGACTTTGAGAAAGAATGCATAATTTAAAATCAGGAGACCTACCTTGTTTTGTGAAAATACCACAAGAATTCCTAAGAAAAATACAATCCATCCACAGAATTTCTTTTGCTTCATAACAACAAACAATGTAGCACTCTGTGTGTATGTGTTCAGTGATTTTCAACCATGAAATCTTTTAGAATTCCATATATTTTTATGGAAAATCAATTACCATTGTATGTTTGCTAAAGAACATAATGCTGGCTAATGTGAAAGGAAAGTTAAGTTGTACGAACTTTTCTTTTTATCATTTGCATTATTCTACACACACATATCAAGGATAACTTGTAGCTATTTGTCTTGAAAATCTAGAGATAATTTCTCCAAATATTTTAAAAGATTAATAATGACTCAAAAAATCAAAAGATTTGTTATTATAGATTATAGATATTATAGATCTACCTGCTTGCCCATGGCTAGGCCTATAACTATACAAAATAGCTTATAGTAATAATGTAGAATAATATGTACTGGGAGATTATAATTTTCCCTTTCTAAGCCATTGCATTGTCAGACTGCAATGTTACAGAAATTATATTAAGAAACAAATAAATTGAAGCATGGGCATTTTGTCCATATTTCTCACATGGTTCTCTGTGTTCGGAGACATTTTGGCATGTTTTGATAACCACACAGCACAAAAACAACAAAATCATCAATGAACACAGCAATATTCATCTAACACAACTCAGTAAATGCATGTATACACACATACAAACTCTCAGATCACTCAGGGATGAACATTTACCACAGGGCCAATAATCAGCACACAGCGCTCCCCAGCGGTGTAGGGTAGGGAAATCTGGACCAAAGGTAAACTTTCATTCTTACACACACACACACACACACACACACACACACACACACACACACACACACACAATGGAGGCTCTTATTTAGCCAGAGAGAAAGATGGCAAATTGAACATGGAATAAAAGACCTGAACCAATAATTTGCTTTGGAATGATATTCTGGTGTATCTATTGTAAATGGCACCCTAGTGTCCCCTTATCGTCAAAATAATTTGAGCTCTGTGTTAATTTATTCATTCTAACTGTCCAACAGAAAAATAGTAGATTAGTTAGGAAAATTTTAAATTAAACCCTAAAGAGAATAATGGGAATTAATTAAATGAAATAACTTTTAGACCAATATTACTTTTAAGGGCAATGGTAAAACACAGTTTGATACACAATTTTGAAAGTTAAAGACTGAATTCAGTCACCCAAAAGGTTTTTAGTTTGTGAACAACTTGTTACTAAGAATTATTCTCCCTCCCTTCTCTCCCCTCCTTTATCTCTCTCTCTCTCTCTCTCTCTCTCTCTCTCTCTCTCTCTCTCTCTCTCTCTCTCTCTCTCTCTTTTTCTCTGTTGTTAGTGAAGAACTGAACTTAGGATTTCATTGAGGAAAGAAGTCCCCTTCACCACAAGAGGTTTGCCTCTTGTGGGGCACTGAGAGTTTATATGACTTTCTTAGGGTCACAGAATACAAATCAGAGGCAGGATTTAAAACCAGATCTTCTTGTCTCATTGGCTAATTCTACATCTATTGTCCCACTATTCCTCTCTCCGCTTCTTATTTAGTTACTAAGCATTTATTTACAGTCAAAAGATTAATTTCTAAGTAATCTATTTTTTGAAGTCTACTTTTTAATTTTTTTTCCAAGCTGTTTTGAATTGAATGTGAGTCTTATGATGGTTCAGTGACTTGCCCACAGCTAGCAAAAGTCTGAGGTAGAATATGAACTTAGGTCTTCCTGACTTCAAGGCCTGCTCTCTGTCCTGAGTTATGGGCACATTTTCAGTATCTCAAAATTATCAATCATTTATTAAAATTAGGCTATTGAAGAATGGTTTGGTTTGTGCCCCACTGCTGTGTAGCAAATATAATCAGACTGTTCTTTATGTGAGTTGACACCACTGGTAAGATTTTAATTATCAGTAGTTATGTATTAAATTCTCTTGAGGTGTATGAATGAGCAAATAATTTGCCTATTTTTTCCACTGGAGTATTGCTTGTATTTTTTGGTAAAGCAACATTTAGCTGAAGTTTTTTCCCCAAAGATAATAAAAACATAGTATGGAGAAGATGAAAAATAATAATAGATATTTCCCAAAGGCAAGTTGTTGCCATGCTACAGATATAATTGTGCATGCAAATCCCATGCAATTAAATGATAAATTATTAGTCTAACAAATAACTCTTGCATAGCAATTTTGTATTGTAATTTAGTATTAACTGGAAACCCATTCAAACATCAAACATATAACAAGGCTGGGAAAAGCTGCCCATATGAGAAAGAACATGCAGTTTTAATGGCAGAGGGAAAATAGTATGGAATTACATGCTACAAAATAAAGTCTATAAATCATTTCAAATTTCTTCTGTCAAACAGCATTGGAAGCAAAGTTAACTCTGATGAAATAAGTATTTTTAGTATACAGAAATGATGACATACCATTTTCCATTAGCACAGATAGCACATAGAACGTGTCTACCTTTCCTCCATTTTCATTGAATCATTTTTATATAGTGTAGTATTCTCCCCCAAGCTAAACACCATATGTAGCACAGTCTGCCAAGACATACTTATTGACTTATGCTTCTCTTCCCCCCAAGCATTTGTCCTCATTTCATATGTGGAACTTGGTAGTTTACAAACAGAAACTTTCATTCGTCTTATGTATCTCAATAAAAATCCAACATGAAGAATTAGATACACACAGATATGGAATCTGAAAAGCCATTTTTTCCCCTTCCAATTAAACATTTCAGGTCAAATATAGGATTGCCTTGGAGCAACTTTCTTTTTTGTAAAAAAAAAATTACGAAAGAGAAAGAAAAATAGAAAAAGTTTTACTCGTTTTGATACTACTTAGTTCAGGTAAAATGTGTCATTGTTTTCATTTTGAGAATAGTTATGAAAATACGAACTGTTTTTGTTTGAATATATATTTACAAGAAAAGCTTGAGCTAGCAAAGAGCTCAGAAAAAAATAGTTAAGGTGATAGTTAAAATGCCTTCCCCTGAGTGAAAGAAGACTGAAATGGGACAATTTTTTCCCCCGTAAGAAAAACAAAACAAAGGAAGGAAAGGTCCAAGAAATAGCTAAGATTGCTGATGGTTTGTTATTACTTTAAAAGAAAAATGGGCTTTGTTTCCCCACCAGACACTGCCTGCATGCAGAAATATGCTGTTAGCCTTTAACTGATGACCACAATCTTCTAGTTGAAGTTAAGAAAGTGAATTTACCGTGTCTGAGAAACGGTAAAACTTCTCCAATGCAAAAGCTTCTGTCTGTGGGAAGGCAAAGTGGACCAAAAGGGATTTAAAAATCAGAGTCAAGTAATGTATAATTCAACAAAGTTGCACATTTGGTTTGAATTACATATAGCATCTTAACATAGGCTATCAATGAATAGAATCTTCATATAACCAAGACTTTCCCCCTCAATTGGTACTAAAGCTAGAAAATTAAAGAACTTTTTATTTAACCTAAATTTCTAATGTGTGCTGCTTCCTGAAGATTTCAAGTCATGAGTTTTCATTTTTTTACTTATATACATATATATGAATATATATATATATAATATATATATATATACACATGTATGCATATATACATATTTATATGTCAACTGCATAAATTTATGTCCAAATCACAGTTTGTTATTTCATATTCCTAACATTTCCACAAGGTGGAAATATTTTTATGGGAAGGGGAAAAGAATCTGTTGTACTGAAGTAAAGAGTAGTTAGTCTGTTAATTCCATTTAAATCACTAGTCACTGAAAATTGAGGTCTTTGACTTTTAGTCCACTATTTTGTCCACCCAATCATGATGCTTCCATGATACATGATAGGTATGGGGTATGTTTTTCTTTTTATTACCTCCCTGTACTGCATACATTGACTTCTTCTAAATAGAATGTCACCTATCTTGAAATATTTAGTGTATAATCCCATTCCCTCTAATTCCCAAATATAGAAGTGATATGAATGATAATAAAAAAGAAGAAAAGAAGACAAGTAAATCTAGAAAAAAAGAGAAGATAATAAGTAAGAATTCTTCCACCATCCTCCCACAAAACAAAGGTAGGAAGGAGAAAAGGGGCACTGTTTTACTTACAATGAGTACTGAACAAAATAACTACATCAGTTTGCAACTGAGAAATTAGGCAAGAATCCTAATTCTTGGAGTAA
Organism: Phascolarctos cinereus; assembly: GCF_003287225.1. Lineage (NCBI taxonomy): Eukaryota > Metazoa > Chordata > Mammalia > Diprotodontia > Phascolarctidae > Phascolarctos > Phascolarctos cinereus. The sequence continues at coordinate 78,654,049 of NW_027556402.1, read as the reverse complement.
GATTTTTTTTTAGTTTTGTACTAGAAAAATAAGAACCAGAAAATAATGTTGAAAGGAAAATAGTGGAGAGGAGGGGATGGATGGGAAGGAAAAAGTGGGGAAAGAGAAAGTAAAGAAAGGTAGAGAAGAGGAGGGAGGGTGAGAATAGTGGAGAAGAATGAAGAGGGAAGATTTTCTTATTTTAAAATATATCCATTTAGTATATTTCTCAGTATACCATTTAATATGGTCAAGTTTTGGCAAAATATTGTATAAATGAGCAATGCTGATTCTTAACCTTTTGCCAAATTCTTCTACTACTCTTCCCACAGTACAATGAAATTTCTAGAAGGAGCATTGGCTCTTTTTTGACCATAAGACATAGCTGGATAAATAACCATTTGATGTACATGAAATACTAACAAAGAACTTGACTTATGTGCAACACCAAGAACTAACCCCACCTATCATGTTATATTAGAGTAAGCTTAAAAAGTCTTTGAATCTTTTATGTCTTGGGAGATGTATACTATTTAAATGAAACTTATTTTTGAAGTTTTAATTAACTTCATTTAAACATTAGTTCCTAGCTATTCTTTCCTAGGCCAAAACCCAACCTAGAAGATTGTATATTTAAGTAGGTACCTCCTATATAAAAACAAAAACAAACAAACAAACAAAAAACCCAACTGATTGGCACTGGAACATGGGATAAAGCTAAGCCTTTTATTTATCATTTGTAGTTATGTTTTTAAAAAATGATCTGATGTTTGTCAAAAACAAAAAAAAGGACAGGATGAAAACCAGCACAAGATATTTAGTACTGATTTATTAATCTGAGGGTAAAAATCTCATCTAGATATTACCTTCATAGATTTATTTCAAAATGTGCATGGTGCCCTTTGGTTTGGGTTCAGCTTAAGCCAGGACCTGGTAGTAACATGCCAATCATATTCTACCCTTTTCACCCAGTTACTTTAGTGACTTTTTCATAAAAACATATATAAATGAAGAAAGGGTCAGCCAGCTCCACAGATCTTTTTCTTCTGTCTCAACAAATAAAAAATATTTGGTTGAAGAATGTAGAGGAAAAAAAAACTCAAAATAAAGTTAAGCTTTTATCATAGCAGATTGATTTAGGTCAAGTTTAAATCCTAGTTTTTCTCCTGTGATGCTTTTAAAAATTAAGATATGTAAAGCAATGGATTTTCTTAATTTGAATAAGAGATTTTGTTTGTACCATTAAATACATTGAGAATAATCTGGAAAACTTTTCTGAGCTCCATATAGCTTGTTTAAATATAACATTTTGTGAATATTTAGATTCCTTTATAATTATCCAGAACATTTTGTTAAGCTACTAATTATGCAACACCAAAGTGAAGTTAGCATGTGTATCCTCCTGCTAGGCTGTTTTCCTTCTCTAGGGCTGCAAAATCAGTATCCTTTCAGATTGTTAGTATGTTTACATCCTACCTTGTTCTTCTTTCTTTTCCGACGGAATCGCAATAGTTCCTTGTGTTGTCTTGATACAAAGTTGACCGCGGCATACTCTAGGAGTGCTGAGAACACAAAGAGGAGACACACTGCCATCCAAATGTCAATGGCTTTGACATAGGAGACCTGGGAACAAAGAAAAGGCCAACTGAGCAAGAGATGGGCCAAGTGACTTTTCATGTCCCCTCCAAGAAAAAGAAAGAATGGGGTGGGAGGTGTTTGCCGGATTCCCTCACCTAAATACCAGACAGTTTCTGTAAAATAAAAGAGTAAACTTTTAAAAACTTAGTTCTTTCTGAAAAAGAGCTATTTCTGGAACATTACCATATGAAGCTTTTCAAATACAAGATGATCATATTTCCTCTTGTTTATATTGTACTTAGAATCTGATTCCAAATTAGCCACCAAGATGAAAAAAATGTAATGAAATGCAATTTTGCTTTCAGGAAGTTCATAGTGCATGAGAAATGTGACTAAAATTGAAATGTGTGTATGATGTGGGTGCTACAATTCTCCCATTTTCTCCAGCCAGATATTTCCAGTGTCTATTATCTTCTGCAGGAGTAACTGAGATACTCTGGTGCTGCATTAACACTAACAGAATGAACTGAAATAGTAAATTGACAGTTGCTTTATGACAGTAGAGCCTAGAATCCAATCCAAAACCAAAAGCTTTGTATGGCATTGTCCAAGGTGTTAGGGAGATTTAAAAAAAATAGATGATAGTTGCTGCCTTCAGGCAGCTGACAGCACCGAGTCTGCAATCAGGAAGGCTAGAGTTTAACTTTGGCCTCAGATACTTAATAACTGTGTGACCCTGGAAATTCACTTAACCTCTGTGCCTCAGTTTCCTCAAATGTAAATTAAGGAGAACAGTTGTGCTTACTACAGTGCCTAGCACATAGTAGGAATGTAATACATGCTAATTCCCTCCCTCCTCTCCTTCATGGAACTCAGTCTAGTAAGATAAAATAGCTACCGGAAATACATAATAATAGCCAAGTCACTTTACTCTCCATGTCTTCATTTTCCTCATGCATAAAATGAAAGAGTTGGACTAATCTTTTCTGCATTATGGACCCCTTCTCAGGATAATGTTTGTAAATAAATGAAAAAGGAAACTAATTGTATGGAAATAAAGATGCAATTTTTACCCATTCAAATTCATGGATCTCCTGCAATCTATGGGACCCCAAGTTATCAACCCTTGTCCAGGATGATCTCTAAGGTCTCATCCAACTGCCAAATTTTATATTTTAATATGTGATAAGCACATAAGAAAGATATCACATTATTTGTGCTTCTTGTACATTACTACGGCAACTGCTGAACTTCAACAAGTTTCAAATAAGTTGTACTCCTTTCTTTTAGCAGGAAGTAGAGAAACTTTCTCTTTTCAAATATTTTTACTATTCTGTGCTTGCTCTCCTTAAGTACTCAGCTAGACATAGATTAGGCAGTAGTCTCCCCATCTCCAGCATTTCTTTCTCTTTCTTTTCTGTTCCTTTCTTTCTTTTCTTCCTTCCTTCCTTCCTTCCTTCCTTCCTTCCTTCCTTCCTTCCTTCCTTCCTTCCTTTTTTCTCAGAATGGCAATAGATAGTTCTGGAAAGAAGCACAGGCATGCCCCTGCATGATATGGACTATTCACTTCATTTCAACAAAACTTATAAAGGACCTGCTATGTTAAAGACACTAGGAATATAAAGGCAGAAATGGAATTGCTCCTACCTATAAAGGGAAGTTGGCAGGATTCAATACCTACATCAGTAAATAAATAAAAGGTCATCCAAGGAGGGAGAGATCAATGCCAACTGGGACATCAGAAAAGGTTGTAAGGACCCATTGCCAGCAAATTATCTTGTATTTTTTCAACTATCAAGCATTTTTCCCCACTCACCATTGGGTAAAGGAAAAAGTAGAAGCAAAACTTTTAAGACAAATATGCAGTCAAGCAAAACAAATTCTCATATTGGTCATATCCAAAAATGTATGTTTCATTCTGTATATTAGTACATCACCTGTATGTAAGTATATATATGTACATATATATATATATATATATATATATATATATATATAGATATAGATATAGATATAGATATATTCAGGAGGTTGACAACATGGTCATTATGTATTCTCTGGAATTGTGACTGACAACTAGTTTGATCAGAGTTCTTATGACTTTAAAAATTACTCATTTTATTATGTTGATATAGTTTAAATTATTCTTCTAGTTCCATACTTTCTCCTCTCAATTAATCCATAAGTCTTCCCAAGTTTATCTGAAACCAGCTGTTCCTTTATTTATTACAGAGCAATAGCATTTCATTATATCCTTATTCTGTAATTTATTCAGCTATACCCCAAGTGCTTGTATTTATTTTGTATTATACTCATATATGCCATATTGTCTCTCAAGGGGAAAAAAACACATAAACTCCTTGAGGGCAAGGACTATTTCATTTTTATCTTTGTATCACTAGCTCACAGGAGAGCTTCTGGTACATAGTAGGTGCCTAATAAATGCTTACTTGCTTGATTGGCACAAGATTGGAGCCTTAAAATAAATCAAAGATGGTAAGAAGTAGAGATGAGAAAGGTATTCCAGGTATGAGAGACTGGATACACAAAGACATGTAAATAAGAGATGGAATATCAGATTGGGGCAAGTACGCTCAATTGTTTGGAATGGGGTGGGGGTGGGGGTGTGTGTGTAAAAGGGAATAATAAGAAATATCTGGAAAGGTAGGTGTTTCTAGAATGTTATAAATGCCAAATGCAGGATTTATAGCTTTTTTGTTTGTTTTTAGTTAATTAATTTATTTGTAGTTTTCAACATTCATTCTCACAAGATCTTGAGTTCCAAATTTTCTCCCCATTTCTCCCCTCTCCCCACTCCAAGACAGTGCGCATTCTGAATACCCTTTCCCCTCATCTGTCCTCCCTTCTATCACTCCCCTTCTCTTAATCCCTACCGTTTCTATTTTCCTGTAGGGCAGGATAGATTTCTATACCCCATTGCCTGTATATCTTATTTCCCAGTTGCATGTAAAAACAATTTTTAACATTGTTTTTAAAATTTAGGGTTCCAAATTCTCTCTTTTCCTTCCTGCCCACCCACCCTCACTGAGAAGTCAAGGAACTTGATACAGGTTATACATGTGTAGTCATGCGAAACACTTCCATAATAGTCATGTTGTGAAAAACCAACTATATTTTCTTTCATCCTATCCCACCCCCCATTTATTCAATTTTCTCTTTTGACCCTGTCCCTCTTCAAAAATGTTTGCTTCTGATTATACCCTCCCCTAATCTGCCCTCCCTTCTATCATTTCCCCCTTCTCTTATCCCCTTAATCCCTATTTTCCTGTAGGGTAAAATAGATCTCCATACCCAATTGAGTGTATTTGTCTTTCCCTCCTTAAGCCACAGGCAATGAGAGTAAGATTCATTAATTCTCTCTCACCTCCCCCCTCTTACCCTCCATGGTAAAAGCTTTTTCTTCCCTCTTTTATGTGAAATAATTTATCCCATTCTACCTCTCCCTTTCTCCTTCTCCCTGTACAATCCTCTCTTACTCCTTAATTTCATGTTTTAGATATCATCTCTTCATATTTAACTCACCCTGTGCCCTCTGTCTACATATATTCCCTCCTACTTCCCTAATACTGAGCTTTCTCATAACTTACAAATATCATCTTTCCATGTAGTAATGTAAATAGTTCAAGTTTAATAAGTCCCTTATAATTTCTCTTTCCTATTTACTTTTTCACGCTTCTCTTGAGTCTTGTATTGGAAAGTCAAATTTTCTATTCAGCTCTGGTCTTTTCATCAAGAATGCTTGAAAGTTCTCGATTTCACCAAATATCTATTTTTTCCCCTGAAGCATTATATTCAGTTTTGCTGGGTAGGTGATTCTTGATTGTAGTCCTAGTTCCTTTGACCTCCAGAATATCATATTCTAAACCCTCTGATGCCTGAATGCAGATCTGCTAAATCTTGTGTTATCCTCATTGTGTTTCCACAATACTTGAATTGTTTCTTTCTGGCTGCTTGTAATATTTTCTCTTTGACCTGAGAACTCTGGAATTTGGCTACAATATTCTTAGGAGTTTTCCTTTGGGGATCTCTTTCAGGAGGTGATCAGTGGATTTTTTCAATTTCTATTTTGCACTCTGGTTCTAGAATATCAGGGCAGTTTTCCTTGATAATTTCTTGAAAGATGATGTCTAGGCTCTTTTTTTGATCATGGCTTTCAGGTAGTCCAATAATTTTAAAGTTACTTCTCCTTGATCTACTTTCCAGGTCAGTTGTTTTTCCAATGAGATATTTCACATTGTCTTCTATTTTTTTTTATTCTTTTGGTTTTGTTTTATAATGTCTTGATTTCTCATAAAGCCATTAGCTTCCTTTTGCTCTAATTCTAATTTTTAAGGACATTTTCTTTAGTGAGGCTTTGGACTTCCTTTTCCATTTGGCCAATTCTGCTTCTTAAGGCATTCTTCTCCTCATTGGCTTTTTGGACCTCTTTTGCCATTTGGGTTAGTCTGTTTTTAAGGTGCTGTTTTCTTCAACATTTTTTGGGGTATCCTTTAGCAAGCTGTTGAGTTGTTTTTCATGATTTTCTTGCATCACTCTCATTTCTCTTCCCAGTTTTTCCTCTGCTTCTCTTACTTGCATCTCAAAATCTTTTTTTGAACTCTTTCATGGCCTGGGACCAATTCATATTTTTCTTAGAGGCTTTGGATATAGGAGCTTTGACTTTGTTGTCTTCTTCTGGTTGTATGTTTTGATCTTCTCACTAAGGAAAGATTCTATGGTCTGACTTATTTTACTCTGTTTGCTCATGTTCCCAGCCAATTACTTGACTTTAAAACTCTTTATGAAAGTTAGGGTCTGCTTCCAGAGTGTAAAATGTACTGTCCCAAGCTTCAGGGGTTTTGTGCAGCTGTTTTCAGAGATACTTCTATGAACCTATAAATTTTCAGTTCTTCCAAGATGGTATGATCAAAGGTGAGGTATTTATTCCTTTCCTGGCCTGCGCTCTGGTCTATGAGTGACCACAAGCACTCTTTTCTGTCTTGGATCTGTGAGGAGGATTTCTTCTTCACTACCATCACAAGCTCTACCACGCCAGTGCTCCTCCTCGCCCCCTTACCACCACATAGGACTGCAACTCAGATCCAAGCATGGGCAAAGTGAGAGAATCCTGCCTCAGCACCAGCAAAGAGATTCCTGTGATCCCACTCTGGTCAGCCACTTGATCTTCTCTTGGTCTGTGGTCTGAGAGCTCCTAGAAGCATCCATTACCGCAGGGCTGCCCTGGGACTGGGGCCCTACCAAGCTCCTCTATCACCATGGTCTGATAGACCTTTCTTACTGACCTTCTAAGTTGTCTTTGGTGTTTGTTGGCTGAAAAGTCTGGAAATCACTCCAGCTCCCCTTGATTCAGTCCCCTGAGGCCTGCTCCAGGTTTGCTGAGACCTGGTCTTTGTTGGTAGGGCCCACACTGAATTGTGCTCCTCTCCCAGCCTGGTGCAATAGACCTTTCCAGTCAACCATCTAGGTTGTCTTGGGCTGGAAATTTGTTTCACTCTGTCTTTTTGTGGGTTCTGCTGCTCTAGAATGTTTTAGAGTCATTTTTTACAGATATTTGGAGGGGTTTGAATGAGAGCTCAAGCAAGTTATTGCTTTTACTCCACCATCTTGGCTCCACCCTTGGTTTGTGGCTTTTGAGAAGGGTAGTAACCGTGATAGACCTGTTACTTAATGGGATTATTTTGGTAGTTTTATGGAGGATGGGTAGAAGATGAAATAGATCAGAAACAGGGAAATCAAATTAGTTTCCTTTTTTCAATTGTCCAGGGGAGAAGGGGTGAAGGCCTGAGATAGAACTGTGTAAGTGGAAAGAAGAGGTTGGGTGCAAGTGATAGTGTAGAGGTAGGTTGAATAAAAACCCATTAGAGGAGAGGGAAGTAGCAAGGATGACATGCAGCCTGTATGACTGGAAGGATCATAGTGTGCTCCAGAGAAACAGGATAGTTTACAGAAGGTGCAGAATAGGGAAAGGAAAAATGAGTTTGGTTTTAGACATGCTAGTTTCAGATGATAACAGAACAAAAAGGCAATTGGTGATGAAGAAGCTAGTATCTTGTAGAGAGAATAGAGATTTTTGGTATTGAGAAGTTTTCTGTATGAGATAATGATTGAACCCATAGAACCAGATGAAATCATGAAGGTAATGTAGAGAAGACTAAAAGATCCAGGAAAGAGTATCACGGCACACCTGTGTTTAGAAGATAGAAGATGGATGATCCAACAAATTCAGTGAATAATTGGTTAACAAAGGAGTTAAGACCATACAGTAGGAAAGTGAAGCTAGAACACAGACTAGATTGAGAGAACGCCTAGTGGTTTCTAAGTATGAAGACAAGGGTGTGATGAAGAGGTAAACTGTAATAGTTATTGAAGTAAGGAGGGAACAGCGAGGGAGACAGGCAGATTACAGTAACAAACAGGGAAATACTGTTTACTAACAGTGTTAGCAATACATTATAACAAAACCCCCTTGTAATAACTGCACAATGCCAAGGCAATTGTTTGTGCCCAATTACCTGTGATACAAAACAAATACTATTTGTTTCAAATGAACTGTCCACCCCTAGTGATATCTTTTCACCTATCATCTTCTCCTGAAAGTCATTAATGATATTATGTAGGCTATACTTGTAATATAATTTTAAAAAGTTTAATTCAGGTTCTGAGTGAACATCAATACCCCTCAGAGAAAATGGCTTCCAGTGTTTGTGGGAAAGCTACTACACTTGAGTGTCTGCCTAAATGGCATTGTCTATTCTGAATGGAAATGTTACTTAATCCTGTAGGTCTACCCAGTGGCATCTGGTTCATTGCAAAGTGATTTGAAATTTTCAATGGCCCATGAGCAATGTAAAAAGAAACTTTTGTCTCAAACCAGAAGTTAAAAGTTGTATTTCAGGTCATTTGAGAGTCCCCATTTGCATTGGAATGACCCACTCCTGAAGGAGCAATCTGCCTGCATTGACTTGGAACTGTAACAAATGGAGCCACAGAGTATTAAAGACCTCACATGCACTTTCCAAACTAGATTTTCCTACTTATCCTGTGGAGATATTATGTTAACTATATATTATTTTGCTTTCTTAACTTTACATAGCTTCACCTAGGATCACACATGATTGTAGACCCAGAGCTGGAAGCAGTCTTGAAGGTTGTCTAGTCCAACTCTTTTATTTAAGGATAGCACAATAGTACGGTGGGTAGAGCACTTAATTTGCAATCAGGAAGACCTGAGTTCAATTTCAACTTCAGATACTTACTAGCTGTGTGATCTTGGGCAAGTCAGTTAGCTTTTGTCTGTCTCATTTTGCTCATCTGTAAAATTAGAATAATAATACTACCTGCCTCCCAGGATTATTGTGAAGATAAATGAAGATAATATTTGTAAAGACCTTAGCACAGTGCCTGGTATGTAGTAGTTGTTTGATAAATATTTGTTAAACTGTGAACTTTTATAAAGAAGAACCTAAGGATTTTATAAAGAAGAACCTAAAGATGCCCAGCATCACACAGATATTAAACAGTAGAACCAGGATTGGAACTCAGGTTTTCTAACTCTGAATTCAGCACTCTTTCTATGCTCCTTGCTCTGTGATGCTCCTTGCAATAGACATAGATTGCAACACCTCTACCTGTTTTCAGATGGCTTCATGTGTTTCTGCCCTCAAAATAAGTCAATACCTGGTGACCAACCGCTGGTGACGAGTCTTTCCACATTTAGTTAGACTGATCTTGAGATCACAGATACATATTTTGTTCCCAGTAACAATTTGGGGAGCATGTCACTGTATGTGGGACCCCAGCGCCTCCTCCACAACATGGGGAAGAATTGGAGAAGGGATTTTCTGGAAGCTCAGAGCAGGCAGATAAAGCAAATCAACATTTGTTCAGCTCCTGTGATGCACAAGGCATTGTACAAAACACTTTGGGGGATACAGAAGAATATGAGCCATTTATTGGTAATTACAAACAAATACAAAGCTTAATCACATACATAAATTCTCAAAAGTAGTTTTATTTTATAATGACTTTCCCCTCATTATAGCTACATTGTCCTTTGTGAATTTAGTGCTAGCCAACAGTGATGACTAATTGATTTCAGAAAAGCCAAAATACTGCAGGCAAGAACACAAGATACATTTAGAGTCTTAATCCTCAAACTCCTGTTAGTCTATGCTAGAGCACATTTTAAGTGGGATATACTAGTCAGATTGGATCACGGGATCATGTGGTTTAGAGCCAGAAAGGACAGGGCTTGAGTCCCTTCCCTTTTCCCTAAACCCCATTTTAGAAATGCTAAAGTTATACCTCCAGAGAGGTTGTGACTTTACCCTAGTCATAGAGATAGTGAATGGCAGAACAAGAATGGAAACCCCTATTTTTGACTCCAGATCTGGTATGGTTTTCTTTGTAACATATGATATAGAAACGTCCGTGTATCTATGTATCTAAAGCATTTCTACAGCTTGTGTTAAAAAATATACGCTTGGCAACTATTTGGAGAATCACGAAATTTCAGAGTTGAAAGAGGTCATGTAGTCAAACCCATACCTGAATAGAAATTGATATTTTCTGATATCCCCATAGGCCAATCTAATCTAATTCAATAACCATTTATCCAAGCACTAGGGATACAATTAACAACAACAACAAAAAAAATCCCTGACCTCAATGAGCTCACAATCTAAGGGAAGAGACATCACATGAAATGAGGTAGGAAAGCAGGAGTAGTGGGAAGAGGAATGGGATACCAGAGGCTACTCATCATGAAGGCATCTTGTTCAATGGAGGTGAAACCAGGCAGGGCAGCAGATGCAAGGTAGAATGATCTCAGAATCTAGTTTACTGGATGCCGTTTACTCTTTGCTCAAAGACCTCCAACAGGAATAGGGTGGGGACTATTGCTGAAAGTAGCTCATTGCACATTTTAATAATTCTAATTGTTAAGAAATTTCTCCTTATTTGCACCCGTAAACTAGGAGTAATTGTCAAAACACATTAGTATTAGTTTTGCCCTCTGGAGGCAAGTAGGACAAATCTGATTTCTCTATTCAAAAATGGTCTGTTTTTCCTGTAAAGAATGTGTTGTAGTTACATTACTACACAACTAGCAGTTGTTCCAGTGTATATCTTGGCAAATAAACTTTCAAATAATTTCTACATTCTAGAGTTAATTGGGTTTAATTTCTTTTTGTATCCCTTTCTATTGAGTTTTACTAGTAATACATAGAAAGGTGCATGATTGTTTCTCAGCTACTGACCTAAGTAACACCAAGGAATTTTAATTTTGTATCTGCTCATGCAGATCCCAGCCCATTTGTAATTTCTACTCTTAGACAATTGCCTGAGGATCATAGTAGTTGAGCAACTTGCTTTTGGTTCCAAGTGTCAGAAGTGAGATCTGCACTGTGTCCTGCATTCTATCTGTCATACCATGCTACCTCTCTGAGGTACAAAAGAGCTAAATTCCTTGCTTGGTTGCTATAGGACTTTGCTTTCAAGTTAGCCTTCCCCTTAACAAAATTCTCTTTCCTTCTCTCTTTTGTGCCATTTGAAAAACAGTCTTTATTACAAAATTAAATTCAGCATCCTCTGATGCATGCCCCAGAGAAAGGCTTTTGCATTTTGTAACATTTCTGGATAACTATTTGCAATCTTCTGTGTGTTTCATGCTTTATTCAAAACCTGATGCTGGTTAGAAATAAGGAGCATCAGAGCAAAGATAAATGATAAAAGTTTTTTAAGATGTTAAGTAACAAAGATCGTGTTGGAATAGTCAATGGAGAAAGGGTATTTTGAGAACACTAGGCAAGAGAGGACTCAGAGCATGGGCTCTGAGAGAACATTGTGACTCATCCCTGGTAGCAACAGCAGATGTATTCCATTTCAGGTTTATAAGGAATAGTATGAAACTGCAGATGTTACTTTCAGAATAATTCTTAATTAAATATGTGTATACTTGAAAAATTTGAGTTCTTTTAAAAATTTAATTTTTAAAATTAAAATCTGTTTCTTTCTTCACCTCTTCCCCACTAAAAAGAAAAAGAAAAACACAACTCACCTAACAAAGTCAAGTAAAACAAATTCCTACAGCATTCCTTTCCAATAGTTTGTGTCTCATTCTACATATGCATACTTAGATCCAATTCACTTGCAAATCAGGACATCACCTTCCTGATTTCATGGTCCACTTTGAGAATGAAGGACAAAATGAATGAATGTCTCCTTCTGCATATCTAGTTCAATACTTCTCTGTCAGGAGATGGGAAACATAGCTCTTCATCATTCCAGAATCATGCTCAGTCATCATATTTAGCAGAGATCTTAAGTCTTTTAAAAGCTGTTTGCCTTTATAATGTTGTTACAGTATAAATTGTTCTCTTGGTTCTACTCACTTCCCTCTTTAGTGGTTGCTACAAGTTTTCCCAAGGTTCTCTGAATCCATCCTTTTTATTATTTCTTAAGGTACAATAATATTCCATTATATTCATATGCTACAGTTTGTTCAGCCATTCCCTAAAGGACAGTCCTTTCATTTAATGATTTCCTAGTACTATCATAGCTACCAGAAATATTTTTGTACATATGGACCCTTTCCATCTTTCTTGGATCACTTTGGGATATAGGTCCAATAGAGTATCTCTTTCAGTTTTCTCAAAAGTTGTCAAATAGCGTGTCCTTTTCCCAGGAGCTGGAGTCTGGTTTTATGGGATACCAGACTGCTAAGTTACTTTATTTCTCTATATTGTCTTCCTAATCTGTTTCACTGAGAGATTGCTCTGTTGTTTTTTAAAACCAGTAGTAAATCATTTTGATGGTTCTATGAATTCCTCAGTGTGAGAACTCCTGGTCTCAGGACTCCCTTCAACACTGTGAATCACAACCCAGTGACCTGCCTAAGGACATATTGTTGGGAACTTTTAGAGGTGGGATTTGAACATGGGCTTTCCTGACTCCAAGCCAACCATTCTATTTTATGTTCCATGATGCCTGTGAATACAACGATGTGCTGGACCCAGCTCCTAGAGGCTCTCAAAAGATTATTATTAGCGTAAGCATCTGCACTGGGGAAATCGGCCAACACTGAAAATCAGGCCTTAATTTATTGTTCTGTTGATTATGTAGACTTAACAGTGATGGGGAAAATGTTAATGAAGATTAAACTTAAAAGTGAATCACGCATATATTTTCTTTCAGAGAGCCACTTGTTAAACATTTCCCAGCTTAACCATCAATATTCTGCACTAAAGATGGTTTTTTTTTAAAGATAATGATTTTATTTGTAAGAAATGTGATGCAATTAATATACAAGCAGAGTGGTATAACAGAAGTAGCATTTGACTAGGAGGAAGAATCAAGTGACTTTCTAAAATTTGTACTCTGCCATTAATTGCGTGACTGGCCTTGGACAAGTCACTTAATACCTGGATCTCATTTTTCTCAGCTTCAAAATGAGATGGATGAATTACATGATCTCTAAAGTCCCTTTCAACTCTGTATTTTATGACTCTGGGATGGCATAATTTGTAGCTCAAATATTTGAAGACATGTTATACTTTATTTTGGGTGACTTCTGTTTCTCTACATTTAACTTTCACCGTGATGAAATTGAAAAGCAAATTCAGAAGGTGTCAGCTTTTTCTATCCGTCTTAGTCCCAATCTAAGAATCTCACTAACATCTCTTAGTACTCTATCAATGTTAACAGCACTTCAAAGTCTATTAACTGTGAGACTGGATACACACATAGTTATAATTGATTTGTACCTGTCTCCCTGTTCCTGTCCCTCTCTCCCACTCTCCCTCCTACTCTTTGTCTCTCTTTCTTTCTCCCTTCCTCCCTCTTTCCCCTTCCTTCTCTTCCTCTCCTTTCCCTCCATCCCTGAATATTCCCCTCTTCCTCTGGTGCTTCCATCACTGTTTTACCCTAAGCTTATTTTGCAGTCATAGTCCCTCACTCTCCTTTTTTTTTCTCTTGCTTCTAAGACCTACCTGTATTTACAAACTAATATGTTATAAGATAAAAGATGCACTAACTACACATTGCAAATTGCTTTATCAAATTGAATCTGAACCAACAACAGTGACAGTCTGTCAAAGGCAATTTCTGGTGGAAATATGGTTGTGTATAGAGGATAATCAAATAGTCAATTGATTCAGGTGGATGTTGGAAAAAGAAATAATTAAATTGGATGGAGATGACTTCTTTCATGTTTAAATCTTTGATCCTATGATTCTATACGATGTATCACAGACCTAAAGCCTGGGGATAAGGCTGAATTTTTCACTTTTCAGTTGCTTTGTTATATTCATTTTTGTCCACGTGTGCTTACATCAGAGTACGGAGCTCCTAATAAGGAAACTGCCTTTACTAATGTGGAACTGTACGGACTCTGAAAATTATAGTCTTAGAGAACTGCCTGGGAGCACACAAAAATTGAGGTTAGACACAACTCTCAGACTGCCCTCTAAGCAATACAATTCTGCCTTTCAGTTTATTATCTTGGTGTAATATAGTTAAAGCCTTCATATAGAATCATATAATCTTGATTTAATTTAAAATTTAAAATGACCTTAAAGGATAGCATTTATAAAGACCTGAAGATGACTGACCCGCATTGTTCCTGGAGCACTACGGTCATTGAGGTAGACAGAGAGGACGAGGCCCTGGAAGTCAGACCATATTCTCCACACTACCACACACAGTCATCACCAGCAGTCTTAATTACGCTAGAAGTAATCAGAGCAGAAGCCAAAGTAGAAACAGACGCCCAAGGAGACATGAGCAACACAAATCAAGCTCTCTCCCCTAATATCTATTCAGGAATCATCTTATTTAACCCTTTCATGTGCCACATCTCTATTTTACTATTCTCTCCACCTCAGTCTGCAGATACCTCAACCAACATATGTTTACGACACAAGGCTTAGGGCAGCTAGGTGGCATGGTGGATAGAGTGCTGGGCCTGGAGTCAGGAAGAACCATCTTCCTGAGTTCAAACATGCCCTTGGACACTTACTAGCTATATGGCCTTGGGCAAGTCACTTAACCCTGTTTGCCTCAGTTCTTCATCTGTAAAATGAGCTAGAGAAAGAAATGGCAAACCTTTGCCAAGAAAACCCCAAACGCGTCATGAAAAGTCAGACACAAGTGAAACGACTGAATAACAGAAACATTAAGCTTGCATCAAGTCACTCCATGTTCAAGACTCTCTTCCACTCAGCTGTCAAAATGATCTTCCTAAAGTATGCATCTGACAGTGTCACCCTCCTATTCAATAAATTCCAGTGACTACCAATTGCCTCCAGTATCAAGTGAAAAATCCTCTGGTTATGAAGCTCTTCTCAGCCCCAATTTCTTCATCTACAAAGTGCAAATAATTCTGTTGCCTTCATCTTGCAGGGTTGTTGCAAGGTCCTGTGTGATAATGTCTATAAAGCACTTTATAAAACTTAATGGTGCTCTATGAATGCTAGATGTTATTACTATTATTTTAATATATTTTGTGGCAGTAATTCTCAGAAAGTCCAACTTCCCTTAGTAGTACATATGTCTCCTTCCAGTTTGCTTTTTTTCCAGGCTTTATCTTCCATTGCTATATTGCCCTCATGTCAGATAACTAACAATCCATGGAATGTTATCACAGTTGTCACTATGGAAAATTTGAGGATGGAGGAAGGAGTTTAACAGCTAGTGGCTTAGAGAAAGTTGACCAGTTCTACGGCCTTGAACTCACACCTGTTCTTGTGCCGGCCTACCTCAGCAGTGTCTGGTTTCTAATGCTAAGAATCCTCTAACATTTGTAAGAAGTGGTAATTTGGCCTCTTTTCAAACCCTCCCAGTGATGGGGAACTTAATGCCTAATTAGTAGGCTATTCCATCTTGGGGAAATCTTGTTCACTGTGCAGTTCTTCCTCATTTTGAACTGAAATCTGCCTCTTTGAAATGTCTGGTGAATGGGTCCCAGATCTACTTTCTGGAGCTTTAGAATATGGAATTTTCTTTATCCATGATAGCTCTCAACATATTTCATGACAGCTGTCTTGCCCACTAAAACTTCTTTTTTTCTTTTTTCCATATTGAACATTCTCTACTTTCTCATAGGAGGAAGCCAGTAGGAACAGTGGCTTAGACTCAGGAAACCATGCTGCCTCAGACATTACGATCCTGGGCAAGTCACTTAACTTTTGTCTTCCTCAGTTTTCTCATCAGTAAAATGAAGTCTCTAAAGTTCTTTCTAGCTGTAACCCATGATCCTATGATCTGGTTGTCTGCACCCCTCACCATCCTTTTTAACCTCATCTGGATGTGCTCTAGTTTATTAATAGTGCTCTTAAAATACTACACTCAGAGCTAAATACAATGATCCAGATGTAGTCTGACAAGAACAGCGTAAAACAAATCTGGACCACAATGACTATTTTGGCAGATATGTTACCCTGATGACTTGGACTGATCTCAGAATCAACTTTTTTTTTTTTACACAAACTTGTTTTTGTTACCTATCTGATAATTGGGCAGTTATTATTATTATTTTTTTTTACAGCAGTGAAAGACATCATGTTGTTCTTTATTAAATTTCACTTGTCCAGGTTCAGACTAAATTTCCTTTGGCTCATTCCAGACAAAATGAGATAACATGTAAATCACTTTGCAAACTTTGAAGTTATATGTACACACTAGTTATTATTACAGCCTGACAAAAATCTTGTTGAATCTGGATTCTGTCATCTAAAATATTAAGTTTTCTTCCTAGTTTTTAGTGCTATACCCAAATTTTATAAATATGCATTTTATGTATGTAAGTTGTAAAAAAAAATCCCTAAAACAGGAAATTCTTATTACCATCTGTGTCTTCACTAAGTCTCCTTCCTTGACCACTTTGAGCACCTCTTTTCAGTCTACCCAAATCTGATCTTTCCTTTATGTCCCTGAGTCTCTATGAAGCTTTTCTAGTTAGCCTTCATTGTTCCATCTTCCCCTGAATTCCTATAGCACTCATAGTCTACGCTGCTTAATTTAGTTTCTGATTGTATTTTATTTTGTATATTCCACTGCTCTTCAGAAATGTTAGTTTTCTCTTTTCTTGACTAGATTGTAAGTTCTTTGAGGTGAGGACCATAAAATCTTAGTATCTCACCAAAGTACTCGAGCACATATTAAATGCTCAATAAATATTTGATATTTCTCCACTCATGGTTGATCATAAATCTCATTTGTTTATACAGGATGACATTGTTATTGATATACAATATGCATATAACACATGTAAGAAATGACAAAAACTCAGAATAATCCCAAAGACCCAAACATTAAATACAACACAGACCTCAAATTCATAACTGAACTTTGCCCAGACATAAATGATAAGCCTCTCTACCAAGGCCTACCCAGTATATTGGGACGTGGTAAACTAGATATTTAAAAAAAATCTGGATAATTTAAGTAGCAGGAAAGCAAAGTCAGAAAGAATTAATGTGATTCTCCAAACTGAAATTTTGTTGTCTTCCCTCTACATGAAAGCTCCTAAAACAAACAAGCTTTTCTCTCAGATTAGCCTGTGTGGAAAATCAATATTGAAAGTATGCATTTGTTAGCAAAGGAACGACCATTATTTCAGCTAATAATAAGGAAGCCCTGCAGTATGTTTGTGAAAATAGAAATAAATGGCAAGGTTCATTAGCTTAAAATTATGAGATATATAATTTATAATCAGATCAATATTTCATGGAATACTAGTTAACATAAGACATTTTGAAAACATCATAAAATGTTAATAATGAACATTAGACTTCACTCTGATATTCCACTATTAAATCTTAGAAGAGCAGAGAGAGCAATATAGGACATGAATTAGTATACTAATAATTAACACATTTCCAGTGCATTCATTTGCATATTTTGAGAAAATTCAAACCACAGATGCACATGACTGTAAGAATAGAATGCAATGCACAGTCCACTCCAAAAGAACAATGCCAGTCACAAAAAACACATTGCCATATGTGCATGGATACTTATAGTTTCACAGTGATGGATACAATTTTTTATGATGAAGATGACACAAAGATGAATATTGTGAGACACTGGAGAAGAACTCTAGGGTAGGCTATGAAATATTCCTTCCCTATACGTCAATAGAAGGGGAAATTGATGTTTGTCAACTGGCACTCCCTTAGGGAGCAAAAAGCAACTAACCATATTTAACTGAGGCAAAGCTTGTAATATAAAAGAACAAGGGAGAGAATGCTGCAATCTTTGTAATTTTGCTCTGTGCGTGTGTAATATGTGTGCCCACACACATGTGCATGCATGCATTCATGATGCATTTTGGGATGTATAGCACATCACATTACGGCTAAGTAAAGGCTAGAAGAATCATCTGCTAAGGATAATTCCAGCATTGCCGATGATTCATGTAATATATGTAACTATAAAATGCTAGGTTTACTCACCTTTGGGAGAGAAGCTCTGGATCCTGAGCTTTGTGTGGTCATAGTCAGCACAGTTGTTATCCCCAAAGCTACCCTGGCTGGAGCTGCATCCATGTTAATCCAAAATGAAACCCAAGACAGTATAACAATCAGGAGACTAGGTATGTACATCTGGATCAGGTAGTAGCCCATCTGTCGTTCGAGGTGGAAACGGACTTCTATGCATGTGAACTTTCCTAATGATGACGAAAAACACACATTCATTTTCACATGAACATATCTTTGTCATATCAGCTATTAAGTAGATTTTTCTTATATGAAATAATGTAATGTTTCCTACTAAAACCATGGTGTCATAGCCTATTACTTTTGTTCATCATGTTAAGACAGGAAGGAAACACTAGATAATATTTCCTAATGGAAGTAGCCACGAGGGAAGGGAAGAGAATTAGCATTTATATAGCATCTCCATATGCCAGGTACTGTGCCAAGTGCTTTTTTTATAAAGATTATCTAATGTGATTTTCATAAAAAACCCTTTGAGGTAGGTGCTATCATTATTCCCATTTTACAGTTGAGAAAACTGAGGCAAACGGAGGTTAAGTGATTTGCTCAGGGTAACACAGTGTATGAAGCCAAATTTGAACTCATTTCTTCAGGTCCAGCACTCTATTCACTGTGCTGTTAGCTGCCACGAGGCAGTTTTGATTGTATGATGTGTTGATAGAATCCATTTGTCCAAAACTCTGTGGTCAAGGATATTGGTCACTCTGTGCATGAGCTGGGTCCAAAGTTATAAAATGGACAAAAGATTGTCAATTCATTGTACCATTTATCAAGTGCCAATTATTTGCTAGGCACTGTGCTACTGGCTTGTTCTTCCGAGACAAAAATGAAACAATCCTTAACTTCAAGAAGCTTATGTTCTACCGGGTGAAAACATAACTATATGTCAAACAGTTTGCGGGGGGAGGGCACCAGGAAAAGTGGAAAGCTGGAGTATATGAGTGTGAGTTGGATTAAGATTAGGTGAGTTAGAGGAAGGCAGGAAGCTGGGGGTGTGTGCATGTACATGTGATTGTGTTTGCATTAGAGATGGGATTATGTGGCTCTTAACCTAGGGTTAACAGTAGAGGTGAATGGTTTATCTTGCTCTAGGCTACAATACCAGAATTGTCCTCAGTGGACTTGGGGCCAGAAATAGGGTTGAGTTGGAGGAAAACAGGGCTTGGCACAATTTCTTTTTCTTTCTTTCTTTCTTTCTTTCTTCTTTCTTTCTTTCTTTCTTTCTTTCTTTCTTTCTTTCTTTCTTTCTTTCTTTCTTTCTCTCTCTCTCTCTCTCTCTCTCTCTCTCTCTCTCTCTCTCTCTCTCTCTCTCTCCCTCCCTCCCTCCCTCCCTCCTCCCTCCCTCCCTTCCTTCCTTCCTTCCTTCCTTCCTTCCTTCCTTCCTTTCTTTCTTTCTTTCTGGTGAGGCAATTGGGGTTAAGTAACTTGGGGTTAAGTCACACAGCTAGTAAGCGTTATGTGTCTAAGGCCAGATTTGAGCTCAGGTCCTCCTAATTCCAGGGCTGGTGCTAGGTGCCCAACCTGGCACAATTTCTTGAACCTGTGTCACAGAACTTCAGAGTTGAAAAGGCCATCTAGTCTAACTTATAGCCATCTCCTTAAAAAGAATCCTCCCACCCAAATCTGACAAGTAGTCATTCAGCTTTTTCTTGAAGACTTCCAATTGAGGAGGAAAGCACTATTTCCCCAGAAAGCCCATTACGCACTGAGCAGAGCTCTAATTATTAGGAAGTTTCCCCTGACATGCCTAAGTTTGCCTCTGCCAGGCTATTTATTGCTTTCAGAGGTCTCCTGTGTTGAATTTTAAGATGGGTCAGCCCCTACTAGAGGGCCCATAAGCACTGACATTGTAACAGAGAACCATTTTGCCCATCACATTATATGCCATTTGTAAAACGGCACCTCACATTAGGACATTATTGATGAGGAGGTAGCCAGAGGTAGCCAGTACAAATGTTATTTCTGTTAGATAGATGGGGAAATTTAGGCCCAGAGAAACTGTGAACTGCTGACTTCCGCATAGCTAATAGGTGGCAGAGCAGGACTTGAACTAATGTCTTCTAAACCTGCCACTGGGAGACTGCTACAAGAAGGGGCAAATTCTCACCTCTTCATATAATATTTTCACTAGGTAAGGAGCATGAAATATTAAGTAGTCACAAAAATATTTTTCAAAACCCTTCCATTTCTATGGTTACCACTATGATTAAAAATAGAACAAAGACATAAAAAGAGAAAGAACAAGGTAGAGAAAAATAATTCCCTTATGAAAAACTGATCCTAAGGCTACCAAAAAGAATGGGGATTCAGGGACATAAAATGATGAAATAATATTGCAAATTTTTCTAGTAATCAAGAATTAACTGTTCCATCAGCCTCTTCTTGCATTCATTCCCAGAAAACTCTTCTGAGGCAAAAAAAAAAATAGTACAGATCAATTTGTTCTGGTTACAAAGAAAGCATAGACTATACACTGACATATTCTAAAGTTAGTGGCAGTTATGTTACTTATTTTTAAAATTTATTTTATTTTAAATTTATGAAATAAGCATTTCCATAGCATAGCAGAATAAAAAATATGATTACATATGAAACTGCAAATATATTAATTATGGAAATAGTATCCATAGAAACGAGAAGGAGAAGAGTTTTGTGATGAGGATTCTAGAGATGGTAACACCAAGAAACCCAATAGACAATGAAGTTTTAGGATGCTGCTTCACCCCAGCTTGAATTTTTGGTGTCAGTTCCAGCATTAGAGAGAGGAGCCAGAACATAATTTTTATTTTATCCTCTAACTTTTTACTAGAAAAAAAACACTTTAAAGTTTTCTTTGAAAATCCTTATGACTTTGTCTTTGAAGGAAATTCACGAAATTTTTTTATGCACCAAGTGGACAATTTATTCACACTTTTAATGATGTAAAATATCAAGTCTGTTCTATTTTGGTCAAAAAAAGCCTTCAAGTTTAGCGCAGTTCATTTTATTGAGGAATTTTTTAAAAAGTGAAATGTATACTTATGTAACCCAGGGCTATTATTAAAGTTTAATTTTCCCTTTTACCTCAGGGAAGTATGGGACAGACACCCTGGACTGTTACTGATTTCTACATTTTTTTCTCGTGTTCCATGAGGGAATAGATCAAGAGAAATTTAGGGACTACTGAAAAGTTCCTTAGGCACCTAGGTTCTAAACTACGATGGGCAAGGGATAGGTCTTAGGGAGTATGAGAGTGCCATCTGAATCAAAGGAGAGTCAGTGGACTATTGCTGCTCGTGAGAGCACAATCCTACTCTCATTAGGGCTTGAAGGTGTCCCTGGGTTTTGAAGTCTATTCAAATATTACTCAGTCCTAATTCTCATCATGACTTGTTGATCTCTATAGATTCTTGAAGTCTATCCTAGTAAGACTTACTCCTACTCTCACCAGGGCTTGTAGGTTTCCCTTAGGTGTTGAAGTCACTCTTAGTAAGACTTTGACTCTAGCAAATGCTACCCAGCTTAAAAGACTTTGAGCCTGAGTATAGTGAGAGTATTTGTGTGTTAGCCAGAGACCAGATTAAGTTCAGAGAAGCTTGTCACTTCCTTGGCTACAAAGTGATGGATATTTTAGCCATGAAAGGTCTTCAGTGACATTATTTCAGTTATATAAGACTTGTAATCTATGTTGGTGGAGAGAATATCCCCCACCAGTAAAGTTACAGGTTGCTGAAGTATGGATATATTTGTTTTTTAAGTAGGTCACATCTTTACTACGGAATAAAGAAAAACAACAACATTTTGGTAGCTCAATAGAAATGTTATATTTTTTTCTCTAAATAAGCTTATGTGCTTAGTTTCCATAAAGAATATTTTCTGCCAGTGCTGCTTTAAAATCGCCTCACACTTTCTGAAGAAGTTCCAAGTATGCCATAGTGTACACACTGTCAGATGAATGAATTCGAGTTCAGCCAAGATTCTGGCAGCAGTAGAAAGTCACTGGAAAAACTGTCAATGTGAATTTGAATTTGCTCCAAATGTATTTTTGCTGCAGCTCAAGGCTCTAAAATGAAAAATGTAATTCCCTACTAGCCTTTTCTTCCTGATCAGTCTAATTGATTTGCATATTGTAGTAGTTGGATGATGTGAGACATACCAGGAAGGCTGGCCTGCCATGAAATCTCTTGTGTACGTGTGCCAGATGCTACAGACCTTTGCGGATATATTCCTTGGTGGTGGTGGGGTTCCTACAGTTTCCTTTCAAACAAAATACTCCAACGAGAGGTGGAAATGAGGGCCCAAACACCTTAGTGTGACTGAAATTATCAGAAAGAAACAGAGGAAGGACACCTAATGAATAAGCTTTTACCTGCATCACAATTTTCCCTCAAAGTGACCCGGGTAACCTGCATGTAGAGGACAGAGCGGCCAACAATAACCACTACGGAAATTTTCCTCTTTCTGTGCTGATGCAGAAGTCAGATTTAGCAGTTTCTGTCCCATGAGGATTGAAATAATTCATATTTCTCACTCAGTCTAGGGCAGAGCTGTCAAACTCACAGCCTAAGGGCACATGCTACCCATCATACTCCCAAATGCAACTGAAGCAGACTAAAATGTAATTGGGAAATGTTTAACAACACAAATAAAAATACAATAAAACATGGATGTCACTTTGTGGTTTCCTAAGTCAACAAAATCCTGAAGACATTCTCACATATGGTTTACATGGTTTATATATGGTTTAGCGGCCTCCATTTCAGTTGCAGTTTGACACCACTGATCTAGGATATTTCTCAGGAAAACAAAACAAAACATTGTTCATTGAATGAGGCCTTCTTTTGCCTTCAATTAACATAGAGCATATTTCAGCCATCAGCCACTTGTTTGGTTCATTGAAGTCAATTTTATAATTGCACGCATTTATGTAAACATATGATTCAAATGTTTCAAAGACTTTTCTTCCCTTTCTAATGCTAGAAAAATTTTACATTTCACATACAGTCAGAATAATTGGTTCAATATATTTGGGAAGAAGCTGACGAATTATAAAAGCATGATTGAAAACCTCCTACCTTCCCAATCATAAAGGATTGTGACTGGTTCCTACCTGTATTGTAGTGTTTGGTGCAGTACCGTAAATCTTTCTCTTCTTTTAAAACAAACTGGGGCAAAGTGAGTCCCTCTGCTACTTGTACAGGTGCCTCATCTTGCCATTGAAAGATGAGATCATTCATGGTATATCCAACTAGGCAAAAGATAATCAAAACCACTCAGGCTGTAAAGCACCATTTCAAGCAATGCACTTAATACCAAGAACAGTTATACAAATAAAAATCAGTAAAGGGAAAAAAAAAAACCCAAACAAACCGGACTTCTTTGATCAGTCACATGAGAATGCTGAGTACTTCCTAATTCAGTCTCACTGACATCTATCCAGACAGAACACTTTATAAGGAAATAAAAAATTAAGAAAACTTAAATTTCACTAAATTTTCTACTAAAATAAGGAAAAGATAGGAGTTTCTATTTGTTAGAGCCTACACAGATGCATATGTGGAAAAGTGAACCTCAGAAATACTTTAAAGATACATATGCACAGAAAGAAACACAGAAAAAGCTTTTCTCAAGTGATGAAGTTTTCCTTAATTCTTTGTCCACAAAGATTTCCCTCCCACCCTAGGACCTCTTGGAGAGTTTTGCTTTGACATTTAAGATGTACCAATCACTTGTGATCATTATATATTTAAAGCTGGAAATCTTAGAGGTCATCTTATCCCAGCTCCTTATTGTGCAGGATAGGAAACTGAGACCTTGAGAGGATAAATGAATTGCCCAAAGTTACACAGATAGTAAGTGGAAGAGCCAGGATTTGAATCCAGGACCCTTGATTCCAAATCAATCATTCTTTCCATTGTGTCACAGTACTACCTCGTATATTATTCTGGTTTTGCATCTTGTCCCCCTATTACATTATTACGTATGATTCACGAGGGTAGGGACCTCATGTTATCTAAAATTCTACATCTTCCCCAAATCTGAATATAGCACCTGGCACAAAGTAGGCACATAATGAATATCTGCTGAACTTGTTCAATTTAAACTTGCTTAGAAGATGAAACTCTTGTTTATAAAAGTTAATATAAAAGTGAGTTAAGTAAGTAATCAGCTCATTTGCTGAATTGCATATCTGTAATGATGGGTGTTACACATGCAGCATCCTTAAAAGTCTAACTTCTGGCTTGTGTCAGGATCTGTCTAATGCAGAGACTAGCACACACACAGGCAAAAATCTGCTCTCACAATACCTGAGGTAGTAGCACCAGTGGTTGAACTGGCTACTTTTTTTTTTAACAACCTGAACTTGATCTCCTGATAATGGTGAAAATTTACATTACTGAAATGCAAACAGTGATGCCTGTTATTGGATAAGCTTTTCTCTAAAGCCATTGAATTTTCTTCCCTTTGGTACTAAATCTGAGGATGACTTTCTCATTCGATAACTTCTTACTGAAGAGTGAGTGGATTGCTTCAAGGATTTAAAAGTAATAAAAGCAGGTACTGATCTTTAGTCAGCCAAGTCACACTCTGTACTCTCCAATTTCTGCAGCTGCTGCAGAGGTAAACAGCTGAGTTTCTGCCCAGCTCCAAATGAAAAAATAAGGGAGGAGAATCTCAGAAACAGCAGAAATCCTTAAGCCTTATCATTCCACACTCCAAGTTTATTTCATAAGCCTTCCATCAAACTTTCTAAGATATTTTCAGGGACGAAAAGTCCTATCTAGTTTTTAAGCTAAATTGTTTCTCAAATTCACTGCTCTATCAAATAGTTATGCACACAGTCACCCATCTATGACCTTTGTATGAGCAGACTGTTATTAAATCATGTTATATAGAGATTTGGGAGTGGTAAATACATCACTTCATGATTTACAATTTACAAATACAACAAAAACAAAGCATCAGTTAACAACATTTACTGAGGTCTCCTTTGTGCAGAGTGTTATAGAATAAGCATTAAAGGACCAAGGGCTAAACAACTGTTGTTCAGTTGTTTCAGTCTTCAGTCATGTCCAATTCTTTGTAACCCCGTTTGGGGTTTTCTTGGCAATAATACTAGAGTGGTTTGCCATTTCCTTCTCCAGCTCATTTTACAGATGAGGAACTGAAGCAAATAGGGTTAAAGGGATATGCCCAAGGCTCACACAGCAACTGAGTATGTGAGCCTGGATTTGAACCCGTGAAGATAAACCCAGGCCTGGTGCTCTATCCACTGTGCTACATAGCTGCCCCTGGGATAAATAATATTGTACTTTAATCAGCTTAAATTCTTTATGAGTTTTGATAAATCAATGAAGACTTAATAAACAATTACTATATAAGAGGCACTATGTTAGAGGATAGGGATGGAAAGACAATACATGGAACAGTTACTACTCTCAAGTAGCTTCTTAGCTGGGGTGGAGGGTCAACATGGGCTTATATAAGTATATGAAAAACAAATATAAAGAGAATAACTATAAATAAATCCAAAGCAGTTAAATACAACTTGCTAACAGACAGCACTTTAGCTAGTTGAGAAGGGCACTAATAGTTAAGGAAATCAGGAATTTTTTTTTTAAACATATTACTTCCATTCAAAAAGTTTTAAGAGGGTCCCAGCTGTTTTTCATAATTTCTGTTGGCAGTATTCTAGGTAAAGTTGCACCAATTGGTGAGAACATTTTGCTAATGACAGCAAGGTTGTAGGTTTAATCACTATAGAAACCAGCTGGATGTAGAGAGGGGAAAAACTCCTTTCCATAGATGTAGCCATGTAAAATGCATGGCCCCAGTACAGCTAATTACCAGGACAGACTGTGAATAAATGGCTTGGTGTGAACCATTACTACTGCTAGAAAAACAGTTCTAAGTACTTCTCAGGTACTAGTGGGCAGTTGTGTCATATTTGTCTACAAAAGGCAGACTTTAGAAAAATTATATCACACACATAAAACCAAAAAGAAAAGCAGTTATTTCATGTTATCTAGGTTCAGTTTTGATAAAAAAAAAAAGCACAAGACCCAGATGAAACCACTCCACCCCATATAAGTTGATTAAATTTCCCTTTTCATGACTGTTCTCTCCTATTGGATTGCACTGTCCTATTACAGCATATTGCAATATGAAGTAGGTGCTTAATAAAGGCTTATTTACTGACAATCCCTATCACTTCACTGCTAAATTTCTAAGGTCCTTATATTCCTTATCTCATCTTAAAATCTTTTGACGGTTTTCATAATTTCAAGACAAATTTTGTGTAGGAATTTGCTGGTGGTGATATGCCTAACTTACAGAGTTTTGAAAATGTAATTGGAGTCATCTAATCAGACATGTCATGGTGCAATACTAATGCTTATTTGGGGGGAGAATATAGCGACAAGTCTTCCCAATGGGGTGAGGAAAGGGAATAAGCATTTATTAAGCACTTGCTATGTACCAAACACTGTGCTGAGCACTTTGCAAATATCTCCTTTGATCTTCATGACAACCCTGGAAGGCAGGTACTATTATTATTATCTCCATTTTATAGTTGAGGAAACTATGTCAGGATATAATGACTTATGCCAATGACTGATATCAATCAGGATTATAGGAGAGGAACTACTTTGACCTCAAGGTGATCCCAGTTATGGACCAAAGGACTCCTCAGTCACATGCTGCTGAAGGGTCTTTGTGGCTAATACAGTGTGCAAACTTATTCTGGTTCTCTTTTAGGTAACTCTTCCCTATGAAATTCTAGGATTGGCTGTACATGCAGGAAGGATGAACATTAAAAATGATTAGGGCCTGGTTGTATCAAGGGGGTAGGAGAGAGTTACTAAAGGGAAAATATGGAAGCATTTTATCACTCTTCAAACTGAGAGGACAGAGAAGTCATGGAACGTCTTACAGTGGATTCAATGGAACTATAAGCCCTGCTTCCTTCAGATTTATGAGATCCACATAGGTGATAAAATTTTTTAAGACATATGGTTGGAAGACAGC
This sequence comes from Phascolarctos cinereus, assembly GCF_003287225.1. Classification (NCBI taxonomy): domain Eukaryota; kingdom Metazoa; phylum Chordata; class Mammalia; order Diprotodontia; family Phascolarctidae; genus Phascolarctos; species Phascolarctos cinereus. The sequence continues at coordinate 78,626,969 of NW_027556402.1, read as the reverse complement.
CTCTATATGATTCCATGACTTTATGGCATGTGATATAGGAAAACCGCAAAAGGAAAGTGGTTTGAAGCTAAGATCTTCATTTGCTAAGCTTGAAGCTAAGAGCTTCAAGAGGCTATGATTATTAGAGGTTGCCTTGTCAGACAAGAATATTCTGTTTCTCCAACCTGGAACCATAACTAGAAATTGCATTGTAAGATGCATTAAAGGTGTTCTTAGATTGTCTTTTGAAAACAAATTCAGTTGTTGGTGAGGTTACCTTGAGGAGATACTTGGGACCTCAGGATACCACCAGGTCAAGAAGAAGGCAGAGGCTATGGGACACCAGTTCCATGAGTAGAGATCCTTCGACAATGCAAAGATACAGCCAAAGCCTCCCACTCCAGGAAAGAGAGAGTAAGGCTTCCTAGGCCTGAGAAGAGTTTACTTGGGTTGTTGGCAATGGAAACAGCGGATGAGAAAACTAGTCATTTCTAGAGTCGTACTCAAAGAAAATTAGTTTGGTAGTGGTGCAGTTGATAGAGTGCCAGGCCTGAAGTCAGAGAGATTCATGTTCAGACACTTATTAGTTGTATGGAGAAATCACTTAACTCTGTCTCAATTTCCTTATCTGTAAAATGAGCTGGAGAAGAAAGTGGCAAACCACTTCATACCTTTGCCAAGAAAACCCTAAAGGTGGCATGAATAGATGGATAGGACTGAACACAACTGAACAAGCAGTATGTACAAGGAATGGAGCAGTGAGATACTTGAGGCAGGGAGACTAATCAAAAGGCTGTTGCAATAATCTGGGTAAGAGGTAATGAGGGCATTAACTGATGTGGGGAGTCGTACAAGTCACAGGAAGGAATCAGATGGGATGATCTGTGGCAAGACTGGCAACTGGTTAGATATGTGGGATGAAGGACAGTGAAGAGTCTGGGATTATGCCAAGGCAATGAATGTAGGAAACAAGAAGGAGAATGGTATTTTAAACAGAAATAAGGATATTTAGAAAAGAGAAGGAGTTAGTGAAGGAAAGATAATGAATTCAGTTTTAGACACATCAAGTTCTCTAAAAGAAGTTGTCTAAAAGTGGCACCAAGAGATGATATGTAAAGGAACAAGTTAATTTCTGTGGAGCTGACCTTGTTGGAGGCAACCCAAAAATTTCCAGCCTTCTCCCTTAATAACTTACGGATAACTTGTAAATTTACCTAAATCCTCCCAGAACCTTGCCCAGTGTTCTACACAAGATAGGAATTTTATAACCATGTATTGATTTGTGCCAAGGAATAAATGACTAAAGAGACTGCTGGCTTCCTCTGTTCTCTTACAGAGCCAGAGTCGGAAGTATTTTGATTACCTAGCCATGGACCTAATGCCCTAAGCTGAGAAATCTATTAGTTTATATTAAACTTATATTATACGTTTGAAATTAAATGCTTCTCATTTACAAATTAGGTTAAAATTGACTTTGAGAAGGACCTTGTTAGAACTTCCAAAGAAAATAAAGTTAGTATGTGTATATATTATATGTATAAAATATGCATATCAAAAGAAAGAAAAATATGTAATACATATATACATACATGTAAATATAAAATCTCTCTCTCTCTCTCTCTCTCTCTCTCTCTCTCTCTCTCTCTCTCTCTCTCTCTCTCTCTCTGTAAAGAAAGAAAGCCAACCAGAGAAAGGGTAGGACTGCTTGGTCATGGTACTGAAGGTCTTTTTCACTGTGAAAGGAGAATAGTAGGGACTATTCGAATTATTTGTCTTAGTCTTTTCTGAGTAAGACACTAATAAGAAACATTCCTACTCTAAAATTACCTTCTGAAGTAGACACTTTGACAGCAACATTGATTTATAAAAGCAGTTAATAGTACATATTTGATCTAATCAAACAAATTGAAGATATATAAATAATCAGATCCAAATGGCACCTATTTAACAGTTTTGAAGGAAATCAAGAATGGAAATTGTGGAATTATTGGATAAAATGTATAACAAATATACAATTTAAGTTCCTTGAGGATAGAGACTTTTATTCTTTTTTTGTATCCATAGTGCCTTGAAGATTGAAAGTATTTAATAAAAGCTTGAGTGATTGATTGATTTGAAGATTGTGATTATGACTTCCAACCTTAGCAGGGATAATAGAAGAAAGACTGGAGATACTAGATGAATGGGTGGCAAACAGTTAATGATAGGCTCACTGAACATGAATGAAAAAACACTGTTAAATATTTACTATATACCAGGCATTGTGCCTTGGCATATAAAGTATAAGCTGCTTGGGAAAAGACATATTATTTCTTTAAGTGAAAATACTGCCAGGTTAGTACATATGAGTTATTTAAAAGAGCAAATGTTTATATAGGAAAAATAATACATAATATTGTTGTATAATTTAATCATTTAACATTATATTAAGATAACTTAAAAATAAATGTAATAAAATTTTTATGAAATTTATTACATTTTTAAAATACTTTAAAAACTTTACTTAAATATTTTAAGTCAACCTGTGACTGGCTTAGAAATAAGAAGCAAAAGTTAGGAATAAACATGCATTTCTGTTTAGGATTAAAAATTAATAATGTTTGATCTGGTCTTAACATTTTAAAATGTAATAGGGAGGAATGTATAATGTTACCTCAGTGGATGGGAATAACATTTAAATTTGAAGAATGATAAAATATGAAGAAGAGAAAGGAAAATGTAACAAAATCTTAGCAGATTTTTGTGATGCAGTGGAAAAGTAGAACATGAGTTTTAGGATAGGGAAAAACAAAACGTAATTTGTTAGGACAAAATCCAGACCTTATAAGATGTTTAGTATTTAGTTATCGTTTATGACCAGAGAGTCATTGTAGACTGTTCTTTGAAGCTGCAGTCCAATACACTGATGCTGTCAATAAGGCATTAAGAATGATGGACACTAAATTGCAGGACGGGGACAAAACTGAAATGATGGCATAGTATTTGTAACTATACTGGACACTGTATTTCAGTTTTCTAATCATAGTGGTTATAAGAGAAGGAAAGACAATAGAAACTCAAATGACTAAATATATAAAAAGGTTAGAAAATTTGAGGACTTTAAAAAAAACAACCCAAGAATTCTTCCCCTTGGTAAGTTAAAGGCTAAAGTACATTTAATATAAATTAATAATATCAAGGATGGTGTGAATAGAGTGAACACAAAATCCTACAATGCTAAATGAAGCAATCACCCTATAGTTTGAAAGAGGTGAATAAATGACAGATAAAATGAAACCTACTCTTAAATAGCAGTTAAGTTAGTAGAACTGCTTATTCTAAGACATAGTAGAAATTAAAAGTATGAGGTTCAAGGAAGTTTAAAATAAATTCCTAAATTTACAATAGATCTAGAGGAAATGATGTCATGTAGGACAACCATGGCCTCCCCAAAGTTTCCTGTTATTTATGAAGACAAATTACTAAGCCCAGCAACATATGGCAATTCTTCATTCCTTAAGTAACAGCTGGAACTCTTTTTGAAAAATATGATCATTTGGAGCATGTAGACTATTGCCAGAAGACATATTCCCCAAGTGAATTTCATTGAACTGACAAGAAACAACTGCAATGTCAAAATATATTTAACTAATCAGATTCATTCACTTATAATTGGTACTTTACATTTTAATCATTTTACCAGACAACCAATTTCTTAGTTGGAATCATACTGAAATTAGAGTACTGTGAGAAGTTTTTCCTTGACTACACTGGAGCCCCATTGAAACATCACCTTGTCATTGAAAATAATTTAATATGTGGCATGTTTTGGATCTCCTTAGGAAAGGGAAAGAAAAAAAAATATTAATTGCATATTACGTGCCAAGTACTGTGCTAAATGCTTCACAAATATTCTCTCATTTCATCCTCACAACAACATTGGAAGGGGGACAGTGTTATTATTATCCCTATTTTACAGTTAAGGGAACTGAGGTAGACAGAAATTAAATGACTTGTCCAGGGTGATACAGCTAGGAAGTATCTCACATTACATTTGAACTCAAGTGTTCCTGACTCCAGACCCAGCACTCTATCCACTTCACCCTTCAGCTGCCCCTATATATAACTAGCAAGGATAAAACATCATTATAAGATGATTTTTATGATAAAGGTTCAGAGGGCTTAAACCTCAAAGGAATCTTTAGCACGTTTTTTTCTATTAAAGGAAATACACACTTTATGGTGGTAACATGCCTCCATCAATGTCATATAGGCAGTGAAGCACTCATATTTTGAGTGGTCATTAGTGATCATGATAATAGTTTAGAATTTACAACGTTAAAATTCATGTTTGGGTCATCAACCTTTATACAGTGATAGAAAGAAGCAGTAAATAGAATAAGAAAATAGATCCTTTGTTATTAATGCATGCATTTCTGTCAAAGCCAATCTTCTTATCTGGAACAGAGCCTTATTGATAAAGGTATTAGAGACTCTTTAAGCATCTTTCATCCTTGGTAGTGACATGTTTGGCAGCTGTTACCTTTTGTCTATTTGAATGAGGATGAAGTTGATATCAATTAGCTGCTCCCCCAATGAGCGTCCACCTTTGCAAGTATGATTCTCAGATAGATTACAGGATTTAGGGGGTAAAGTTCTGTCTGCAATACAAGGCCAGTACTCCTTTGACCCAGAAAGGTAGTCGTCATGTGGCCTGAATGCAAGGAGTTGGATTTCTTTCAATTTAAGTGGGGTAAGATGATCTGAGTTGCAAAATGACTTATTTTCTGGAAGGACTTAAATAAGAGGTTGTATCATCTTTAGGGATGAAGCTGAAATGGAGCCTTGGTTCCTGGGAACAAGGCATGTGACTGGAAACATAAGAACTGGTTCAACTGGAAGCAGCAGGCAGGGCTTCTAGAGTTTTTCCTCTTAATCTTGAATGCTCTCTTACTTTCTAACAAGCTAAGAGGCAATATCCCTGACTCTGTCCCAAATTTCTTTTCTATAATGGAAAAGAGCAGGAGGGTAGACTGCAAAATTTTCTAACTTCTTTGAGGGTAGAAGTAGGCAGAAAGCTCCTACTTTAATTGGTAGGAGAATAATCAGAAGTCAGTCTCTCAGTGTCTGTCTCTCTCTTCCCTTCTCTCCCCCTACCTTCCTTCTTTTTTCTTCCAGGAGTTAGAAAGCATACAAGGACTCATAGCAGAATAGGACTTGTTGGGACTATGAGTGGTAATACATTTAATATTATTTCTTTGAATGCTTCTGTACCTTATTTCTGAATTATTATTAAATCAATTTTTATCCACATAAGCATGTATATATGTATACATTGATAATTTTCTCTATAGTTTAAGTGCCTGATAAGTTCACTATTGATTTAGGACTTTACCCATCATCTAAATGCTGACAGTTCCCCTCAAGTCTCTGTCTTTCTTGGGCAAAATTATGGAATTATTTCATAGTGCTCAGTTTTGGAGATATGTTCTGATGAAGGCCTAAAGATAACAGGAGTTCTGCTCCCCAGTAGCACTAGGGTACAACAGAGTCAACAGCTTGTAGAAATTCCACTTCTTTGAGCAGGCTGCTTAACAGTAGGCACTTAATCAATGTTTGTGAAAGAAATTTTTGTTTTTGGATCTAAATAAAATGAATCAGTTCTTCTAATCGTTGGGTAATTAGAAATGATTTCCATTGGTCAGGAATCCTTCAGTTGTCATTGCAAGCCTACAGTGAACGTAGCAGGAGCCTATCTACCCATACACGGAATTCAAGCATAAAATTTCTTGAGTGATAAAATAAAGATGTCATTTGAGTAGGAACACATCCGACAACTTGTGAATGAACTATCCTGTATCATTCCCAGAACCAAGGAGCTCATGATACCCAAATGTGACTTGTCTTATTAAATTGCCATGGGAAATCAACAGCAGTAGATGCAGGTGTGTTTCAGAGGAAAATGTTACATGAGCTCTGATGCTTTGCACAGAGCTGGTGAAAAAAGAAAAGCAAAATAAGTATTCAAGTGAGAAAAAATGTCTATATAGGTATCATTTCTGCAGAATCAACTCATATTGACTGAATATGGACTCAGTGCAAGAGATCATGTTAAGATGTTGTAATTCATAAGGAACATGAGAGTTTTCAAACTCTAATTCCAGTTTGGACACCCCTAAATCACCAACACCACTGTTTCACTTGTGCAATTCATCTGAACATTGGATGAATGACCCTTACCATCATTTTTTTAAGGCAATTGGGGTTAAGTGACTTGCCCAGGGTCACACAGCTAGTAAGTGCCAAGTATTTGGTCTGAGGCCGGATTTGAACTCAGGTCCTCCTGACTTCAGGGCCAATGCTCTTTCCACTGTGCCACCTAACTGCCCTGTTACCATCTTTTATATTGGCAGGGTATAGTACAAAGAGAAATGGATACACAGAGAGAAAATCTGGGTTCAAATCTCAGTTATGGTACTTACTCTGCTGTCTTGGGGAAATCACTTAAGCACTCTGGGCTTCAGTTTCCCTACGCGTAAAGTGAACTGTTTGGATTTGATGATATCTAAGATGTCTTCTGTTTCTAAATCCTATGAAATATTTAAAAATAATTTAAAATACTGCTTTAGTAGTACTTAAATACTACTTTGGGGTAGGAGTATTTTGAAATATACTCTAAGTAGATTTTGACTACTCAATGCTTGTTTGCTTTCTCTCTGTGTTGCCACGTTTCATTGACCAATGATCTCAAGCAATCATAGCCATGTTCCTATATAGCACTGGTTCAACAAGTTCATATCCAAAGCTGGAATTGCTGCTAGATGAGTCCTTGTCTAGCTGCCCTGGGCTGGGCTACTGAAGGTTATTTCCTAAGGTCATGCCTTGCTCTGTCATTCTTTGCTTTGTTGACTACAAACCCAGACTCTGAAATACTGGGATGCCAGGGTACCCTCCTGACCTTTTGAAATTCACAAGGAAAAGACATCAAGGATCCTTAAAGCCTTTCCCAAGGTCCTATAACCTCAGCAGGGAGAAGGCCTCAAGGTTTAGTGGCTAGACTCTAGCCACTAAAGCACTGTTCTGTGCTCTTAGCAAAGAAATCATACCACCAGAATGCAGCTGAAGTGAGAATGGCCAGAAAAGTGTAGGAAGATTACTGAGGCCTTTTTAATGCCTCTTCAGCCTAAAAGCCTTTGATGCACCACATGGTCAACCAGAATCAGTTAGAGAATGTCTACCCATGCCCCATAGTTTCTCCAAGGTATTTCATTTCACATCATCACAATTCTCCTGGAAGCCTCTTCCATATAGAGAAATGATGTCTGTAGCACTCCATACATGTGTCAGTCCCTTCTATACACACATTAATATGTACATATTTTAATTTAACAATGTGGTAGAATTGTTCCATGTCCCCTTTCTTTTTGAATTATATTTAAAAATCATTGAAATACCAACATATAATTGACAACAAAATCATTGGCAACCACCTACACCTGTTCATATGAATGCATATGTTTATGTGACTGTAAAACAGCAAAAGTAAAAGCTTGTTTTCAAAATGGCAACCTTACAATGTCATATATACATAGAAGTAGATAAGAAAGATAGGCTGCAACCTGCCTTCTGGTCAGCAAGACAGTATGTTTTAGTCTGGAGAAGGTAAAAGAAGGCGATGCATAGCACATACTTTGCTGCCAATTCCCCAAGGCTTTTCAGAGACCTGTCACTGGGACCACATCACTAGACCTTATATGCCACTAAAGATAAGCTTGTAGGTAAAGCTGGATCTAATTATCTAGTGTTTTATAGACTCAAAGAAACACCAAGAATTCCTGTGCTTAAAAGCAAATGTGTGTTATAGCTAGCCATTCAAAAAACCCCCGGTGCAGGGGGTGATTTCTGTGTGCCCTTTGGTTCCTGTAGGACAGAAAGAGTACTTTTTGTTGAAAATTTCAGCACCACTGTTATTCAATATTGTACTGGAAAACCTTAGCTTTAGCAATAAGAGAAGAAAAAGAAATTGAAGGCATTAGAATAGGCAAAGAAGAAACAAAGCTATCACTCTTTGCAGATGACATGATGATATACTTAGAGAATCCTGGAGAATCAAGTGAAAAACTACTTGAAATAATAAATAACTTCAGCAAAGTTGCAGGCTATAAAATACACCCACATAAATCATCAGCATTTCTATATATTATCAACGAAGCCCAACAGCAAGAGATAGAAAGAGAAATCCCATTTAAACTTACTGTAGACATTATAAAATATTTAGGAGTCTACCTCTCGAAACAAACCCAGGAACTCTATGAACACAATTACAAAACACTTTCCACACAAATATAATCAGATCTAAATAACTGGAAAAACATCAGTTGCTCATGGGTAGGCCGAGCTAATATAATAAAAATGACAATCCTACCTAAGCTAATTTCCTTATTCAGTGCCATACCAATCAAACTACCAAAAATTATTTTATAGAGTTAGAAAATAATAACATTCATTTGGAAAAACAAAAGGTCCAGAATATCAAAGGAACTAATGAAAAGAAATGCAGGGGAAGGTGGCCTAGCAATTCCAGATCTTAAATTGTATTATAAAGCAGCAATCATCAAAACTGCTTGGTACTGGCTAAGAAATAGGGAGGTGGATGAGTGGAATATGTTAAATATGGAAGACACAGTAGTCAATGACTATAGTAATCTATTATTTGATAAACCCAAAGACCCCAGCTTCTGGGATAAGAACCCACTCTTTGAAAAAAACTGCTGGGAAAACTGGAAAAGAGTATGGCAGAAACTAGGCATAGACCCAAATCTCACACCATATACCAAAATAAAGTCAAAATGGGTTCAGACTTAGATATAAAGGCTGATACCATAAGTAAACTGGGAGAACAAGGAATAGTTTACCTATCAGATCTATGGAGAACAGAAGAATTCATGACCAAACAGGAGATAGAGAACATTATGAAAAGCAAAATGGATAATTTTGATTACATTAAATTGAAAAGTTTTTGCACAAAGCCAATGCAACTAAGATTAGAAGGAAGGTAGAAAATTGGGAAAGAATTTTTACAACCAGTCTCTCTGATAAAGGCCTCATTTCTAAAATATAGAGAATTAAGACAAATTTATAAGAACACAAGCCATTCCCCAATTGATAAATGGTCAAAGGATATGAACAGACAGTTCTCAGATGAAGAAATTAAAGCCATCTATAGTCATATGAAAAAATGCTCTAAATCGTTATTGATTAGAGAAATGCAAATCAAAACAACTCTGAGGTACCACATCACACCTATCAGATTGGCCAACATGACAAAACAGGAAAATGATAAATGTTGGAGAGGATGTGGGAAAATTGGAACACTAATACATTGTTGGTGGAGTTGTGAAATGATCCAACCATTTTGGAGAACAATTTGGAACTATACTCAAAGGGCTACAAAAATGTGCATAACCTTTGATCCAGCAATAGCACTTCTAGGGCTATATCCCAAAGGGATCAAACAAATGGGAAAAGGACCCACATGTACAAAAATATTCATAACAGCTCTTTTTGTGGTGGCAAAGAATTGGAAATTGAGAGGATGCCCATCAATTGGGGAATGGCTGAGCAAGTTGTGGTACATGAATGTAATGGAATACTATTGTGATATAAGAAATGATGAATAGGCTGACTTCAGAAAAACCTGGAAAGACTTATATGGTCTGATGCTGAGTGAAGTGAGCAGAACCAAGAGGACTTTGTACACAATAACAGCCATGTTATACAATGACTAAGATTGTTAAACTGAACCCTTCTCAGCATTATGAGGATCTACATCTCCAGAGGCCTCGGGATGGAAAATGCTGTCCACATCCAAAGAAAGAACTATGGAAGTTGAATCACTATCACTTATTTTTACCTTCTGTTGAGTTTTGTTTCATCTTTCTGATGGTTCCTCCTATTGGTTTTAATTTTTACTTACAACTTCACTAATGTGAAAATATGTTTAATGGGTATGTAAATGTAAAGTCTATATCAGATTGTGCACCATCTTGGGGAGGGTGGGGGGAGGAAAAAGGAGAAAAATTTTCAACTCAAAAGCATATGAAAAAAATAAAGAAAGAAAGAAAAAAAAAGAAAAAAAAAGAAAATTTCAGCAGTAATTGGCACATGTTGCTTGACCAAATTTGGGAGCAATAAGAAAAAAAAAGGACAGAGCACTGACAATGTTTCCCTATGTAATAGCCCTTCTGGCAAAGGTAGACTAATTGCCTCTAAGAGGGTCTCCGTTGCTAACCACTGTAGGGATTACTTGAAAATGGACTGGAAGACAGAATATTTGGTTCAACAGGAGTTTAAAAACCCTCTCTGGAGAGAGACTAGGGGACATTTGGAGAGAGGAACATATAGACAATTCTTCCCAGAACACTGACTTTAAGCCTCGGAGCAGACAGAGACTTTCTTTCCTTGTCCTCTTCTCACCCTGAGGGCCTGAAACTGAGAGTGTGAATGGCAAGGGTAATGGGAGCTGGTTAATGAGCTTAGTCCCTACAAGCATATGCACAATGCTTAGTATAGACCTGGTTGCATGTGTAGACATTTTGAAATAGGAACCTCTTTAATTGACTATATCTGTGTGGGCAGAACTGCCAGTATAGGTACTAGTTGATCTCATCCTTTCTCTTTTGCTCACTTCTTCCTGCTGTCAGCAATCTGGGGAAGGAGATTGATACTAGAGTTGGGGAATTTCAAGAGGTCAGGGAAGCAAGCCACTAGGTTAGTAGCAGAATCATAGAATGGTATGCAGCCAGCCAGTTCAGCTTTGAGGTTCCAAGGAGTGACTGAAGGGACCTAGCCTAGCAATAGGTAAGATGGGAGTACATCCAGAAGCAATGCCTCATTTGGGTGTGAACTTGGTCTGACTAATGCTACATAGGAAATTTCACTAAGACTGAGCCCACTCTTCCCAGAGACCAAGGTGGTTTAGAAGTGTGTGTTATTACAGGATGGGAGGCAGAGATGTTTATAATTCTATTCTTGATATATTTTTTATTAAAGCTAATTGATTTTAATTGGTTAAATGGAATTGGGGTACTAATTACTGATTGCTAATACTGGGAATACTACATTAGAATAGGATCTCAAGCATATAGCATTAGAGAAGAATCATCCCAACTTCTTAGGATGACTCTGATCAGGAGATGTCACCAACATAGCTCTTTCCCTAAGAAAAGAATGAATATGTTGCATAATTAGTAGACATAATTTTAGGTACAATTGGGAAAAATCCTACATAGGGAAGTCCCTATATATGAAAGGGCCTAATCTAGTGTGCTTTACAAGTGATAAGATAAACATCTGAACATAAAATAAATATATTCTTTCAACCTGATTTTAGGCATGCTTCATGGAGCACGAGGTATCATGGAGATACCTTTTGGGACTCTATGCCAATTCAGGTATATGTCTTTTGCATTACTGTAATTTTATGTAGCTAGGGGTGAAAGAGTTACGATAACATATCATATAATAACTTTATATCATATCATATATCATATTGGCCTGCTCCAGGTTCACTGAAGTCTGTTTCACCTGCGAGCCCATGCTGAACTGTGCTCGTCCCTGCCTGGCACGATAAACCTTTCCAATCAACCATCCAGGCTGTCTTCGGCTGGAAGTTTGTTTCACTCGGTCTTTTTGTAAGTTCTGCTGCTTTAGAATTTGTTCAGAGCCATTTTTTACAGGTTTTTGGAGGGGTTTGGGGGAGAGCTCAAGCAAGTCACTGCTTTTACTTTGCCACCTTGGCTCTGCCACCCAGTTTATACCTAATTTCTACCAGACTACTTTCCAGTTTTCCCAAATAGTGAGTTCATGTTCCTTTGGGTTTGTAAAACACTAGGTTATGGTGTTCATTTGCTTCTTTATATTTGTACCTAATCTGTTTTACTGATAGACCTTTCTATTTCTTACCCTCTATTCAATTGCTTTGAAGTATAATTAGAGATCTGTTACTTCTATGCCTCTTCCTTCCCATTTTTAAAACTAATTTACTTTGATATTCTTTATCTTTTAATCTTCCAGATGAATTTTATTATATTTTCTAGCTCTTTAAATTCTTTGGTAGTTTGATTGATATGTCACTAAATAAGTAAATTAATTTAGGTAGTGTCATTTTTATTACATTGGATCATGATAAATTAATATCTCTGTTTCTAATTGTGTGAACAGTATTTTGTAATTGTACTCATATAATTTCTGTGTGCCTTGACATATATTTTATATTGTCTGTAGTTACGTTACATGATACTTTTCTTCTGATCTCTTGCTGGATTTTGATGTCTACGTACAGAAATGCTGATGATTTATGAGGGTTTATTTTATTTTTTGCAACTGTGCTGAAGTCATTAATTTCTTTTATTTGTTTTCAGTTGACTCTCTAGGGTTCTCGTCATCTGTAAAAAGTGGGTTTTGTTTCCTGTTTATCTATGTTTATTATTTCAATTTATATTTCTTGTATTATTGTAATAGCTAGCATTTCTAGCATTATATATGTCTATATTTATCTATCTATCTATCTATCTATCTATCTATCTATCTATCTATCTATTTATCTATCACCACTGAATAAAAATGGTGATAATGGATATCGTTGCCTCACCCCTGATCTTACTAGAAAGGCTTCTAGCTTATCACCATTACAAACGTCTGCTTTTGGTTTTAGATAGCTGTTACTTATATTTTAAAGAAAAACCTCATCTATTCTTGTGTTTTCTAGTGTTTTTAATAGAAATGATATATTTTGTTAAAAGCTTCTGTATATATTGAAATAATCAAGTGATTTTTGTTATTGATATAGTTCATTATGTTTATAATATTCTTATTATTGAACCAGTCCTGAATTCCTTATATAAATCCATCCTGGTCATAGTATATGATCTTAGTGATATGCTGTTGTATATTTAGTGTACAACTAATATGTAGCTGGTATACAAATATATATAGCCTCCAGTATTTTATTTAAAAGCACTGAATCAACATTCATTATGGAAACTGGTCTATGGTTTTCTTCTGTTTTGACTCTCCCTGGTTTAGGTATCAAGACAACATTTATGTCATAGAAGGAATTTGGTTGGACTCCTTTACGTATTTTTTTTCACACAGTTTATATAGTATCAGAATTAATTGTAATTCAAATGTTTTGTAGAATTTGCATTCTACCAAATTCATCCTGTTTTTTTTTCCTTAGAGAACTCATTTATGGCTTGTCAATTTCTTTTAATAAGATAGGGTTAAGTATTTAATTTCCTGTTCTGTTCATTTAGGCAATTTTTTTGGTAAAAATTCATCCATTTTATAGATTGTCAGCTTTATTGGCATATAGTTATAGAAAAATAGCTCTCAATAATTACTTTTATTTCCTCTTCTTTGCTGTAAATATACTTTCCCTCCACTTTTGATACTGGTAATATGGTTTTCTTCTTTCTTTAAAAAAATCAAATTAGCCAACGGTTTTGTTCCAGGCTTTATTTATTAGTTATATGAGTTTTTTTATTTCCAATTTTATTAAACTTCCCTTTGATTTTCAGGATTTCTATTTTAGCATTTAATTGGAGGTTTTTAATTTGTTGTTTTACTTCCTTTTTTTCGTTGGATTGCCAATTAATTAAACTGCTCTTTCTCACTTTTATTGATGTAAACATTTAGAAGTATAATTTCTCCCCTAATTACTGCTTTGGCTGCATCCCAAGAATTTTGAAACATTGTCTCATCTTTGCCATTATCGTTAATGAAATTGTTGGCTGTTTCTCTGATTTATTCTTTGACCTACTCATTTTTAAAGATTAGGTTACTTAGTTTCCAATTAATTTTTAATCTGTGTTTCTAAGGCCTTTTATTAAATGTAATTTTCATTGCATTATGGTCAGAAAAAAGATGCATTTAATATGTCTGCTTTAATGAATTTCTGAAGTTTTCACACCCCAATATAAGGTCAATTTTTGTGAAGGTGCCATTCACAGCTAAGAAAAGGGAATGGTTCTTTTCTGTTCCCATTCAATATTCTCCAAAGGTTGGTAATATTTAATTTTTCTAAAATTCTATTCATCCCCTTAACTTTTGTTTTGCTCATTTACAGTTAGATTCACCTAGACATGTGAAGGTAGTGTGAGAGTAGATTAAGATGCCCCACTAGTATAATTTCATTGACTATTTTGCCCTACAACATTTAAATTTTCCTTTAAGAAATTGGATGTTCTGCCATTTGGTGCATATATATTTAGTATTGATATCTACTGTCTATGGTACCCTTTTAGCAAAATATAGTTTCTTTATATCTTTTAATTATCCCCATAATTGGTATCCCTTTCATCTCTATTATTGGTTTTGATTTGTGTGAAATCATGATTTCCACCCCTATAGTTTTTCTACTTGAGTGGAAGCATAATAGATTCTGCTTGATCCCTTTATTTAACATTATGTGTATCTTTCTGTTTCAAGTATTTCTTCCCCCCCCCAGTATTTTCTTTTTCCCCAGCTACAAGTAAAAACAATTTTAACATTCATTTTTAAAACTGTGAGTTCCAAATTCTCTCCCTTTCCCCCCTCCCCCATTGAGAAGGCAAGTAATTCAAGATAGGTTATACATTTGTAGTCATGCAGAGCACTTCCATAATAGTCATGTTGTGGAAGACTAACTGTATTTCTTTCCATCCTATCCCCCCCATTTATTTTACTCTCTCTCTCCTTTCATCCTGTCCCTCCTCAAATGTGTTTTGCTTCTGACTACTCCCTCTCCCAATCTTTCTTCCCTTCTAGTACCCCCTCTTTTCTTATCCCTTTCTCCCCTACTTTTCTATAGGGTAATATAGATTTCTATGCCCAACTTTCTCAATCAGAATTTGGTATAGCACATTTTCAAGGTTGTTGTGTTTGTTAAGCTGGGCAAAAGTGCTGGCTCTCACTCTGCCTTTCCTCCTACCTTTTCAATCATTCTTTAGTTTCCTTTGATAATTCATTTTCCTTTTTCTAAAGATTTGTCACTGACCTTCTCTTTATATTTTTTGTTTTGCCTTGGCAACCTCTCAAAGATTCACAGGTCCTCAGGAAGCCAAATCTATGCTGCACAGGAATCCCACCTGTGGTATGGCTTACAATTACTCATCTAACCTCTTCTTCAAGATGTCCAGTGGTGATTTTATTTTGAACACCCCGTTTTGGCCAACTTTCATTTATGCTGTTACCCCAATCTCCAAATCCAAGTGCCTCTTTGAATATCCGCTTGTGGCACCTTCTTTGGACACCCTACATTTATTAGTTGTAGTCACATAGTTTGGTAGTCAGTCACAAACACTTTTGTGTTTGATTTATGTTTATGCAATCAAAAGCTCATAGGGGACAGAGGTCTAGAGCTAAAATGGGCTTTAATGCCATTAATTCTAACCCTGTCATTTTGTAGTTAAGGAAACTTAGAGATTAGTGAAGTTAAAATGACTTGTCCAAGGTCACATGGATAGAAAGCATCAGAGGTGAGATTTAAACCCAAGTCCTCTAACTCCAAAGCCAGTGTTCTGTCTACTGTATCCAGTTTCCTCCTTCATGTTATTAGAGGGTAGAGAACTTTCATTCCCTTTGAATGCCCCAGAGATATATTCATACATAGCAGACAGTCAATAAATGTTTATTGAATGTGTAGGATCATAGATTTAGATCTCGCTAGGACTAGAGAGGCCATCTAGCCCATCCTCTCATTTTATGTTCTGGGAAACTAATGCCTTGGGAGGTTAAGTGACTTGCTCAAGGTCACACAACTCTAAATAATGAGGCAGAGTTTGAACCCAAACCCTATGACTCTATTACCTGAATTCCAATTGGAAAGCATTGGATTATGGTTGGATATTCCCTTTGCAGGGAGTAAAGAATTCACTTGAGGTTTATTTCTCTTCTCTTTCTCTTGTTCTCTCCATACTTGAAAAGTCATAGTGTTTATTTTTAGTTTTCAATAAGAATCCATTCCACAGTGAGAATTATAACAACCTTGAGGTTTTTTCACCAGTTCTTATAGCATTTTATTAAAAGAGAAATTTTTTTTTACAGAAAATAAATACACGGAAAATAAATTTCTTTTTTAAAAAGTAACCCTGATCTCAAACTATTCTATAATAGAGGCATAGAAATCACATGCTTTTGAAAAAGTTTTAATATGTTATATTCCTTTTTTTAAGGGTTAAGAAAAAGAGGGCAACAGAGTTGCTCTCATGTCCACTTGATCTATATTTAAGTCTCCCCCAATGGCTGAAGGAGAGAATAAATTACTTCACTGAATGATTAATGAAACATCAACGAATTAATTCCATGAAAAGAATTCTTGTTTTAGGTATGGACTTGATTAGATTAGTGGCCTCTACTTTCTATGATCATGCACCCTACAATATGTGCATATTTACATATTTATAAATTATATACATTTACTATTGTACTAATAAAATTATGAGGATTATAAAACAGCACGAAATGAGAATAGTGATAAGTAGTAATGGGGGATTCATGAATAGATAGAAGGGACAGATGTGAGACATGAGAAGGTCGACTTAGCAAGATTTAACAACTGACTTCACTCCTGACTCTCTTGCCAGCTCTTCCTCCTTGCCAACTACCTTCCTGTCCTAGAGAAAATCCTATCTATTTCCCTCTTCTCCAATTGGTTCTTTCCTCTTAATTGGTCCCTCCTTCTCTGGGAACACTACCATATTCACAAAGGGGGTAGTCTGGGATATTGCATAGCAGAAGGACAGAGAGGAGTAGTGGAATACTGGGCAATAAGAATAGGCACTGATGTACTGAAAACAAACCCTGTATTTGGCTATGGCAGTGAGGGTGAGATGTAAGCTGTTTTTTCCATCTTCTGATTAGTTAATATCACACACCTAGGGGTCAGTCCACAGTGCAGCTCTGACTTTAAAGACCCTGGGATTATATAGTTCAGTCATAGATTTAGAGATAGAAAAGACTTTAGAATTCTCAAGTCCAAGCCCTCTCATTTTGTAGATAGAGAAACTGAGGCCTGGTGAAGTCTAATGAATTGATTAAAATCACAGAGATATTAAGTGGTAGTGGTAGAAGGAGTAAAAATAATAGTTAAGCCAAGGCTACTCATACTTCCAGCTTATCTGGAATTCTATCTGATATGGGAAAACAACCCTATTCACAAATACTTTTTAATACTTCACTGAATGCATGAATTTATTGGTGTGAGGACTTACTCCAATGGCATTTATTGTAACTCTTTCATGTTGCATCATCACATCCCATTCTTGTCTATGTTTTCCCATGAATTCTCCTTAGAAGATCTACCCAACACACTGGGCATTTTCTTTTAGGTCTTTTTAAAAAGCCATTTCATGAATATCGGTGTATAATTCAGGTCATCCCATTGTTATCACGTACTCTTGGTTTATAATTGGTCTACTACATATTAAAATCATAACTTTTCTGGGGGATATCCCTTAAACCAAATTCAACCTTTAAATAAACAACTAGTTAATCAAGAGGGAGGCTGGGACTGTGAAACCAACTTTAAAGACAATGCTTGCTGCTGGACAGCTCAGTGGAAGTGTATATAGAAATGATGGACAGAAGGGTTAGTCTAGGAAGAACTACGACCTCAAGAAGATATTCTAGTGTAATTTGCTCTATAATTCTAGGAGACTTCTAAGGTTAAAAAAGTATTTAAATCACTAGGTGGCTCCTAATAGATACTTGATTTTCACAATTACTTTTAAACTTGCTCCAAATGATGTAAATTCTAAAAATCAGTTATGTGTTGAGGAATTGTAGTTTGGTTATAGAGTTACATTTCATATAAAGGAAATTTCTAAGTCTAGAGTATTGGTAACCTGTATATTAAAAAGAATAGGGTTATTGGTCTGTGAAAAGAACAATAATAACAACATAAAGCAGAAGCATTATCTAATTGAGACTTCTGCAAACTTCATGTGATGGGTTCCTAGAGACTAGAAAAAAGCTCTAAGAGGATTGAAAAGGTAATTAAATCTTTTTGTTGAATAGTTTTATCACAGGCTCTTTTTTACTTCCTGTGTATGGTTTAGTTTTATAAGTACAGAGGTATAAAGCTGACAGGAGTGAAAATTTCTTGAACGCAAATCAATTACGTGTGCTAGGACATCGACATTTATGTGGGACTTTACTTAGGCCAAGCTGACCAGGACCTTTTTTTTTTTAATTAAAGACAAAATGTGGGTACACTAATAGAAATTACAATCCTTTCGCAGTGTAGAAACAACTAACCTTGGCAATGAGTTAGGAAGAATACTTAGTTGAAACAGAAAACTACCAAGTATTAGCTTCCTCCCCTTCCTTTTCTCCCCTACCACTCCTAGATTTACTTCTGCTCAAGTTTGGTTCCACCATTCACCTCCACCTCACAAACTAAATTTACCTAAAAGGTCGATTTTAGGGCACATTTCATGCTGCATGTATGTTACACTGAAAGATTCAGTTGTTTTGGTCCAATGGTGAGCATTTTACTTACTAATCAGTTTACTTAAGGTATTCCATTATTGAGTTAAAGGTTTTCTAAAAAAAAAATCAGTATAATTTAACCATAAAAAATAGACATTAGCTCATTTGAAAGGCAAAACCCATTATATCTTTATCCTTAGCTTCTCTATTTCTTTAGAATGTAAAATGGTATGATTCTTTGCTAGCTATTGCCACTTTTCTAGTCTAGTACAATACTCAGTTGAAAGATAGCCCCATTAAGCAACAAAATCTTGTAAAAATACTTTAAAAAATCCTTCATTAATGTTTAACTACTGCTGAAATTTTGTGTCAAAATATATGTTAACAATAATCAGAGTTCATATTGCTCATACTTACAGCTTTCCAGTTGCATTATACACGTTTGTACATCCATAGGAAAATTTTTGAGATCCATTGGGCAGGAGAGTATTAATGTCAATCTGAAACAATTTTGAAAAGTTATTATGAAAGATGACATCACATAAATATTTCAGTAATGAGGCAATAACTGAAAAGAAAAGAACACCTTGTTTGATGGCAATAACATCTATTTAAATCAGAATGAGCTTCAATGTCAAGATGCCCACTAGCTTTGAGAAAGCTTATGCGCAATATAATAATCACTTTAAGATAAGCAGATTTAAATTTGTGTTTTATTTTCATGGTGGAGGGGGAAAGGCACATATTGTTGATTTTGGTTAAATTGGATAATAATAATAATAGGAAAAAGAATAATACTTTATATAACTGATGACATGATCAAAACAAATCACCCACAACCCATAAAAATTCTTGTTGAACAGAGGCATTAAAGAAAGTACAAGGCGTCGTAAGAGTAGTAATGTAAAAAAAAATGGAGGAAGGAACAGGGTATCAGTTGGTAGATTATACCTCTTGAACGCCCACACTGGAGAATTTCATATACTTTGTATTTTTACTTACAAAGGGGCTGCTCAATTATTAGACTCTTTTTCACCTGGCTCAGATAGGTTACAAAACTTTACAGTTACCATTATATACTCTGCATTGTGGGTTCCTTTAAGGGAATTTGAAAGCAGGCAGGTTTGGATTTGTATTAATTAGCATTACATGCTACAAGTCTGCTTTCATTTTAATCACATGAATTTTTCAAATACTCAAGATGACTGGAATAGTCAAAAAAAGTTTTGGCTTCGACAATGAGCACTTTGACCTTCTCTGTGAAAGGACACATTCATTCTCCAACTCTTGTATGCTCCTATGCTATGAGAAGCAACATACGTATCCTGATGATTTCACTGGACAAAAACCAACAGACATTATATAATTTCAAAAAGCAAGACTCAAGGAGCTATCTGGCTAAGAAAAATAAGAATTGCTGCTGTAACTCATATCCTGGAAAAAAAAAACAAGATCTTTGACATTTCTGTCCTTTTGGTTTAAGGTTTTTAGGGAGGTTTCTTTGATAGATAGCATTGTCGTAAACTTTGAGTCAGTTCCGTGTTAGTACCATTAGAGTAGTTATCAAAATGGAGACTACAAAATAAAGAACACTGAGGGCCTGAAAAAGGCAAACACACAGCTCCTAAACCAAACATCCCCAAAATAAACAGCAATTAATCACATTCAACTGTTTGAAGTGGACAGCTCTTACTGAAAGAGAGAGCACTGTGTTTCGTTGACAAGACATGAAAGCAGGCTCAGGTCCTTTCAGTTTTGCACATAAGAATCCTTGGCTTCGTATAAGAGCAAATTTTACAAATCTTGCCTTGAATGTAAAATAAACAAATTAGTCTCACTAAAATGAAAAGAAAACATCCAATTTGCAGCTGGCTTGTCATAGAATCCCAGATCATTTAGCCCTTGTCTCAAAAGTTTAACACTTTGGCAACTGTAATATATAAGATCCTTGAAGGACAGAAGTATTTAATTTTTCTCTTTGTATCTCTGTACTTGGAAAATCCATAGTGGATGCTTTAATAGGGGTAGGGAAAAGACATCTGCTTTCATTGGTATAGAAAAATACAGCATGATGACACTCCCTGTAACAATTCAGATGGATACATCTTCTAATATATAGTTGTGTGGGACAAGTGAAAATTTCTCATGTGAAATGTAAGTTATGCTCCAAAATGTAGGGAGACTTCAGCATGAGCTGGGCCTAAGTTTCACTTTCATTTTTGGGGAATGGGGGCTGTGCACCAGCTGCCCACCCCCTCCCTTGTTTTGTAACTACCCCCTCTTTTGTTTTGTACCTTAACTTTACCAAATAAGGCAATCTTCTAGCTCCCAAGCAGGTTTTGAGTAAAATGTATCTCTTGGGTTCTAAATATAGACTGTGAGGTCTGTGGCCTCAGCCAATGAGGATAAAGAGATTGAAACAAACAAGTGGGGAGGGGGGCTTTTTGGAGTGGTTTGCCTAAGACTATATAACTGCTTGCTGCTGTTTGTGCTGGGCCTCACTACTCCAGTCTGCCCTGGGTAGTTGATGCCCAACTCTCACTGGAGACTTGCTAGAATAAAACTTCTGTTTTCTGCTTGGAGAAACCTCTGAGTTTTTATTTGGGTAAGCGGTCTCAATCCCACTCATAGCCTCAGAGAGTTGCCTAGAGCTTGGTGAAGTTAAGAAATTTGTTCAGGGTCACACAGCCAGTATGTCTCATCACAGATGAGACTTGAATCCAGGTTTTTCTGGCTTACTATGCCATGCTGATTCTCAGTGCTTATTAAATGTTTGTTAAATTGAATTGAACATCACCCACAAATCCAGGTAAATTAGGAAGTCTTTCTTCTGTCTTCTACTCAGCGAGCAATGAGATCTTTGTGTCACATCTACCCCCAATTCAACAAAATTGATTGACTGCTTATTACTTCCAGAATCAAATATATTCCCTTGTATTCTATGATCTAGTGGCACTGGCCTCTGTGTTGATTTTCTCCCAAGATATTTCATTTCCCAACTCTGCATTTTCAATGGCCATTCCACATTCCTTGAAGTCTCTCTCTTTTCATCCCTGCTTCCTAGCTTTTCCAAGTCTCAGTTAAAACCCTCCCTTCTGTAAGAATACTTTCCTGGGGGGTGGGGCAGCTAGGTGGCACAGTGGATAAAGCACTAGCCTGGGAGTCAGGAGGACCTGAGTTCAAATCTGGCCTCAGACACATAACATTTTCTAGCTGTGTGACTTTGGTCAAGTCACTTAATCCCAATTGCCTTGCAAGAAAACAAGAATACTTTCCTGACAATTTTTAATGTTAGTGCCTTGACTCTGAGATTATTTCCACTTTATCCTGTATGTCTAGCTGTATATAGTTGTTTGCATGTTATTTCTTCCATTAGAATGGGATCTCCTTGAGGGTAAGGATTGCTTTTGTCTTTCTTCATAATCCTAGTGTTTAGCATGGTGCCTAGCACATAGGAGGTGCTTCCTAAATGCTTGGTGAGTGATTGAATCTGTAGAACTTTCTGGATCTTCATCCATGTCATAGCTACTATGAGTGAAGACTCTGTTCTGGGCTATCAGCCTTTTCTCCCTTTTTTTTCCCTCACTTGATGATTCTAATCAACACCTATAGATTCAATTATCATTTCTATAGAGATGACTTCCAGATAAATATATACACACACACATATGTGTATATATACATTAATATATATATATATGTATATATATATATACATATATGTGTATATATACATTAATATATATATGTATATATATATATATATATATATATATATATATACATATATGTGTACATATATATATATACACACACACATATATCTTAGCCATAGGATCTCCTGAGATCCAGCCCTGTATTATAAACTTCCTATTGGACATTTTAAAAAGGATGTCCTGTAGATATTTCAGAAATCCTACCCGCAAACCATCCTTCCACCAAACTTTTGCATAAACATGGGTGGCAGGTGCGGGGGGCACCACTAAACTAGTCACCCGGTTTTCCAACCTTGATGTCAGCTTGTACTTACTGTCCCTCATGTCATATATCCAAATAACTTGCCCAATATAATAATTTTTGTCTTCACAAAGTCTCATATGTTTCCTCTGTTCTCCGTTTCTATAGCCACTATTGTAGTTCAAGCCCTCATCCCACTTATTTGAACAACTTCAATAGCCTCTTAATTATTCTTATTGGCACTTCCTACTCTAATTCATCCCCTACAGAGTCACTTACGTAATTTTTCTGAAGTGTAGGTCTGACCACAGGTCACCTATCTTACCTCTCAAAGTCCAATGGCGCCCCATGAACTAGAGGATCCAACAGATATTCCTCTGTTTGACATTTAAAACTTCACAATGTGCCCCCTTCCCATCTTTCTAGTCATCCTTTACTCCCCTCCACACTCTCTGTTATCCAGCTACACAGGCCTACTTTTTCTTCCTAATGTACAACTTTCTATATTCTTTCTCTATGCCAGTCTGGCTCCATGCCTGGCATGTTTTGTCCCTTCACTCTGCATCTTAGTTTCTCTGGGCTTCCTTCAAGGCTCAGCTGCAATCCCACTTTCTAACAGAGGACTTTCTGAATCTTCCTAGATCCTGATGCCTTCTCCTTTAAAATCACTTTATATCTGCTTTTATGTATCTTGTATATTACTTCTATAGGTACATGTTGGCTCTCTCACTAGAATATAATCTCATTGAAATTAGGGATTGTTTTTGCTCTTTTCTGTGTATCTTCAATGCTTAGTACAGTTCCTGAAATATAGTAGGCATGTCATGAAAGAATTGTTAGTTGAATCAGTGTGAGCTTACAAGGAGAAAATATTCTTTTTAAAAAAGAATAATAAAGAAATAATAAAGATAAATAAAAAAGAAAGAATAAATAAAAATATCTTTTTAAAATTTTATTTATTTTTAGTTTTAACATTCACTGTTATAAAATTTGAGTTCTGCATTTTCCTCCTCTTTCCTCTCCCCTCCTCCCCAAGATGGCATTCAATCTGATACAGACTATGCATATAGGAGAAAATATTCTATTTGTTTCATTTTAGCATTTTTATGACCACATGCTTTAATCATTTACTTTCATTTTAAAGAATCCATTTTCAGTTGTTCTCTGCTATAGCCAACTGCCATTTTGAGATAGTCCATATTCTATGAGAAACATTTTTGTGATAAATGTGTCACATTTTATGCTGTCTTATCAACACCATAAAATAGATTTTAGCAGGCTAGTTATAAGCATTCAAAACAGGAAATAGAGCAGGTGAAAACGAAATAAAGAATTGGATAATATATTTTAAAGTCAAGAAATGAAACATGGTCAGAAATGAATGCCATGGGGAGTGAATTTTACATATTTTCTATCTTTTTATAAAAAAAGTAGGAAATGTAATGCTTCTTGGGAAAACTTATCTTGCTGGGTTACGTGAAAAGAGAATGAAATTAGTTTCCATGAATAAGCAAATTTGTAGCTCTGTCCTTATTTTAGATAAAATTTATCCTTTTATTATTATTTGTAGCATTTATAAATTATCATTATTAAAGAGATACCATGGTATAGTGGATAGAGTTTAGCACCTGGGCTGAAATCTTATACAAAATACTTACTTATTAGCTGAACACGGAGAAATATATAAAACCCTATGAGGCTCAGGTAACTCTATAAAATATCTACTAAGTTATGAATAGGTTGTGACCCATCTTGGTGAGAGGATTTCTTCCACTGATGGAATCACAAATCTTTTACGCATTGATTTATTAGTATTATTAATCATTTAAGCCACCCTATATCTTTGTCTCTGGATTTAAAGTCAGAGGACCTGGGTTCAGATACTAGTTCTGGTACTTTTTACCTATGTAACCTTGGCCAAACCACTTAATATCTCTGGTTCTCAGTTTCCTCAGCTGTAAAATGATAGGTTTGAATTAGGTCACCTATGATCCCTCAGCTCCAAACTGAGGATCCTAAAATCTTAAATTCATTAAAAGTTCTCTAGGACTCTAAGCACTCTGAAACACTGCAGATTAAAAAGTACTTTGGTTTTGTTTTGTTTTGTTTTGTTTTGCTGGATTAGAGTTACAACTGGTCCTCAAAAAAGATAGATTTTTAAAAAATCATAATTACTATATAGAAAATAATCTTACATGTATCCTTTATCAGTGTAGAAAAAACTTGAATTACATGGAGAAAGAACTTTCATTATATCTTATTCAAATATTTTTTAAAGGTTTTGAAATTCAACTCAGATCTGATATTCACCTCAAAATTTGTTGATCTTTATAGGAGAATTACGGAAATGTTAAATTTAATAAATAAAAAAAACCCCTCTTTACCTTCTTTTCCTATATAGAAATTAATCAGTCAGAGGTACATTTGTCATCTATTTGAAAAATGCTAAAAATAACAGCTGAGAAAAATAAAGTACTTTCTCTCATGGTTATTTCATTCTGTCATTTTTAAGAAGCAATTGATTCATTGGCAAAGAAAGAAGAGAAGAGATAACATTATGGGAACAGCAGGTCAGCCTGATTTCAAGAATGGCATCCAACAATGGGTCTAACATTTGTAGCAGAAACCCTCAGAATCATCTTACACATCAAAATTTTTGAGAGAACCTAGTTAATAAAAGGGAAAAAAATGATGGGCCCAATTAAAATCAATTTAGTTTAGATCCACAACAGTTTGTAGAGATTTCCCTGCATATCATTCTTTCCATTGTTAAGGTAAACAGTTTTTGGAATGCAGCTAGGTGGTGTAGCGAAGATAATGCCAGTCTTGGAGTCAGGAAGACCTGAGTTCAAATCTAGCTTCAGATATTTACTAGCTGTGTTATCCTGGGCAATTCACTTTCCCTCTACCTTGGAGACAATAATTGCCCTGCTTCCCAGGGGTTTTGTGAGGATCAAATGAGGGAAAGCACATTACAAACCTTAGGAGAGTATGCATTTAGAGCCAGAAGACATTTGAGAGGCTAAGTACAGCTCCCTTATTTTACAAGGCAATCGTCCTTGACACTAAAAGATTTTTGTCTTTGAAATAAACCACCAAAAGATCTGGCAGAAGTACTATGTCTTAATCCTCCTCAGCAACAGATGACTTCCATGTTTGATGTACCTCTCAGAGATCCAGCCTGTTCTGAATGACAGAGGATTCAATTATAAGATTGATGAAGGTTCCTGTCAGACCAATCTGTGAGGGAGAAACTAGATACCTGTCTTTTACCTGTCTTACAGAAGCCAGAGCTACAAAATACCGAAGCATATAGATGAAAGTGGAGGCGTTCCATTGGTATCTTCAAGTGAGCAATACCATAAAAAAAACCTTAGTCCTGTTGTTATGACCTTGTCTAAGTATAGGACCAAATATGAGAGATCAATGACAGTAAAATGCATTGGGCTCTTCACAGAAATGCATAAATGTTAAAATGAATGCTTTCTAAGCCTTCTGTCTTGGTCTGCCATTGTGATTTGTGTTGTCACCTCCATGGAATGAAGATAAAAAGTGTAAAAAAAAGGTGGCCAAAGAAAGAAAGATAGAAGTAGAAAAGGGAAAGAGAGCATAACAAGGTGGGATATACCCAGGCAAACTGGAAAAGGTTTTTTTTTTTCCCCTTGTAGATGTTTTAGTGAATTCACCAACTTTTTTTTTCCATTTTTTATTTCATGTTAGATTTCTTTGTCCTTCAATTTCTATTTAATCCTCCCTGCTGGCCTCTGTTGATGTGGAACAACAGCTGCATCAGCTCTCAATGTCGATAGTTGGCAAGAAAAACATGGACATGGAAAACGAAAAATTTAAATAGTTCTCCCGTCTCGGACTCACCTGATTGAATACAGCACATTGCCGTTTTTGAAAATTCTTAGCAATTTGTTGTCTGTCGTAACCTCATGAAAGTTGGCACCTTTTTCATTAGCAAAGAAAAGATCAGGTTTCCAAATGGAATCCAACATGGAGGGATCTAAGTCTAGGGAATCGTCGGGGTATTCGCTATATGCAAGACGCGGATCATTCCACTTCTGACGGAGGAAGATATTCACTCTGTAATCCTATGGGAAAGCACACAAAGAAACTGGTTTTGTTTGTTTGTTTTTTAATAAAGACTTCGGGGGTTTCGTGGCTTTTGTTTTTGGCTGCTTCAGGTTGTTTACTTTTCATAATAATAACTAGCATTTATATAGTTCTTTTGGGTTTGTAATAACACTTTACAATTTTTTTATTCTCACAAAACCCTGGGAAGGTAGGTGTTACTATCATCTCCACTTTATAGATGAGGAAACCAAGATAAAGTGTATGCATTGTCTAGAATCATGCAACTAGTAAGTGTCTGAGGCTAGATTTGAGCTCAGGATTTCCCAATTCCAAGTCCCTGTCCACTGGACCAACCTAGCTGTTCTTCCCTGGATGATGGCAGAATGAAAGCTATCTTCAATGGATTATAGCCACTAACATTTTTTTGTTATAACCCATTATATACCAAAAATCAATTCTAACATTGAGCCTTTGGCAACATTTCCTCAGGATTTATGCTCTCCAAAAGAAATGCAATGAAGATGGATAAAATATAGGGTGATAAGAGATTAGACATGGAATTTTACTGATATAGGGGAACTCAGATGAGCATAGTCTGTCTACCAAGGCAGAACAGAATTTTCTCTGCAACTTTAAGAGAGTTGCCTAGAGCACTGAGACATTAAAATGACTTTCTCAGGGTCAAATATCCATTTCTGACAGAGGTGGGTATTCATGGACAGATCTTTAGCCACTATGCCATAACCAAAACATCTTTTAACTTGAAAGTCTATACTTTTGCTTCTTATCCCCTTTGAAATCCAAAGCATATTTTTCTCAGTAGGGTTATACAGAATAGGAACCTTGATTTGGTTATGTCTCTCTGGGTATATTTATACATAGAAACAAGCATATACACACATATTATAGAGAGATAGATATAGATATATAGATATGGACTGAGCCAGTGATTTACTGGTATAGGGAATACTAAGGTTAGTAAACTTCTACCAATTCAGATTGATACTTTTTTCTGAGAGTTGCCTGGAACACAGAGAGGTCAAGTGACATACAGACAGTATAAGTCAGAGGTACAACTTGAGGTCAGGTCTTCTTAGTTTGGAAGGATTCTCTCTAGTTACTATTCACACACATGTGCTTTTTTGTACTTCAAGTTAAAATTCTCATCCTTAGTATTAAATTCCTAGCAGGACTATTTCATGTATTGTAGAAACAGAGTAAGTATTAACTGAAGCATACACATAGAGATAGTTTTACATTAAGAATATTACCAAAGGCGACTCTATTAAATGTTTGTTTCAGTCTCCTTGCAAAGTAATAGCAATATATTTTTCCCAGTTGGAGAATACCACACAGAACTTTATTGTTGTTGGTATGGATTCTAAATGAAGAGCTAAAAGATAAAGATATGATTACCCTTTACATTTAAAGAAGGTACTGAGAATGATGTTTCCCAGTGAGATAACTCACCATCCATGAGTAAAAGAGGAGAGAAATTCTACCAATAGTCTTGCTTCATGCTCAATCCTCTCTAAATTAATAGTATCACCATTGGGACAGGTGGTTAAGATAATAGATTCAAAAGGTATTAGTTGAAAACACATTGTTTACCCCCTTAAACTCCCTTTCCCACCCTCCAGTTTCTGTGATTAAAAAAAATCATATATAAGTCATCATAAGAACAATGAATGCTACCAATCAATTGATATACTCAGTTATGCTTTACCACCATTAGAAACATCTGGTTAAATTACCAAGGCTGAGGAAATGGTGAATAAGTACCTCAGTGATATTGGTTTCACTGCTTGACTCTCCCAAAGCACAGAGTATCAGAATAAATATCATTGAGTCATGACAGAAGACACTCCCACGATTCCAACCTAATCTTGCAGAGAAGCTGAACTCTTTTATTTTTGGTCAGTATTATAAGATGTTTATCCACACAAATAGACAGGTACATAGAGGTCATTTGTTGGATTAAGTCTGGAGTTCTGTGACTTTGGTCATCTATTTGGAATTGAGGTTACATATCAGTTAATATTGTTCTGCTTGCCAGACACCCCATGTATCTTGTTCTTTTTCCTTTTTTTTTTTTTTTTTAGGTAATTGGGGTTAAGTGACTTGCCCATGGTCACACAGCTAGTAAGTGTCAAGTGTTTGGTCTGAGGCTGGATTTGAACTCAGGTCCTCCTGACTTCAAGGTTGGTGCTCTATCCACTTCGATACCTAGCTGTCTCTCTCTCCTCCCCCCACCCCCATGTATCTTTTCAAGGGACCATGGAGCAGAATTTACTTCAGCTTTTTGCCTCAAGGCTCATCATAATGTGGAAACACTCTATAGTTGTCCAAGGAAACATCATGACCGATGAAGTTCTGTAAAAACTGCAGATGGCGATATGGAAACAACCTTCTTCCAGCCAAGGGGAGGAAGTCATCTCTTAACCTAAAGATTAGAGCACAACTCCCAGGTAAGAGACCTGTGGGGAGTAAGCTATGCTCTTGTTCTTCTGTTATCCTATGGCAGAGATGCTAAAGGTAACCACCAAGAAAGGAAAACAAAATATCAAAAACAATACTATTAGTGTGCATTTTTATAATGCTTGAAGATTTGCTATCTTTGAAGTAGTGAAGCGAAGTAGAAACTACAAGTACTGTTAGATCCATTTTATAGAGGAGGAAACTGAGGCTCAGAGAAGTTGAGTGGCCCAAAGTTTGCACAACCAATAAGTTTCAGAACCAGAATTTAAAGCCAGATGTCCCCTCGACTCCAAATCCAGTGTGTTCTTTCCTGTGTCATGCTTCCTGAGTTACAATTTCCTTGCATGACTTAGCATGAGACCACTGAAACAAAGCTAAGTCACAATGCTGCCGGAAATTTTTTTTTTCAATTTTGAAAAGGACATCTGAAAAAAGAAATCCACTTATAGACTACAGTTCATGATAACTATAATAAATAATTTTAGACATTTTCAAAACTTTATAAAATATTGGTGGAGAACTGTTTGTATCTACAAGATCAGCTATTTCAATCCTCATGCTTAGTCTTCATTTACACAAACCCAGCATTCCCCAGTATCCCGCATCATTTCTCTAAATGTCATGTTGTAGTTACCTGCTCCTCAGCTTGTAGTAGAGAAAAGGGTGATGTTTTGTTTTAAAATACAACATAAACCTAATTTGTGATAATCTAAAATAATTTTTTTTGTTCTTTTGGAATGTGAAAGCAAGATATTGATTTCCTATGGATACTGTTTGGTTCATTTAGTGAAAATCAACTGTCCCAGGGGTGGGTTATACAAAGTCTCTTGCAATTCCACTTCTCAGAGTACCCAGGAACATCATCAATCTCCCTTGTGCTGAGCACCCAGTTAGGTCCTGAAATCTCTAAAGATCCCCTAGCAGCCCTCTGAACTCATCTGCAACAACTAGGAATCAGGATAAATGGAAAGGAAATATGAATACCTTATTTTTTATTAAACCTGATAGCTAATGAATTATTGTTATGAAACTTCTCATTATGATAAAATTCACCTTTGGAACTAAAATTTTAAATTACTGTTTCCTTGAGGATAACTGGTTCAATATTTAGTTTCCTTATTCCACAACAAGAGGTGGCATGACATAGTAGGCTGACAGCTAGCCTCAGAGTCAGGTAGATCAAGATTCAAGTCCCCTTTCTGAAGCATACTGGGTATTCCAATTTTGTCAAGTGATTTAACCATTCAGAGCTCTAGGCAACTCCTTAAGACTATAAGTTGTCAGCCTGATTAGAGAGTTTCCAAACCTAGAAGTTCCAAATCATACGTCCAGTAGTTATCCATAGCTGTAATTATCCAAAGTATATCATTGTGAAAGCATGCAGGATGAAGAGTAGTCCAGGGGAAATTACATAAGTTAATCAAAGTCTACTCTTCTTAGAGGGCTACTCTGTGTATTTCAGAAAATGGCTATATGGGTTTCCAATTACTTGCCCGTAGGTAGTTAATGAAAAATCAAAAGAAACAATTTTATTTTAGGATAACAATCAGTTTGCAAAAGATATCTGAATGGTAGTCTGCTTCAATCAATTCCTTTGAAAGAAACCTATCAAACAACTGGTTGATTAGGTGCTTGGACTAGAATCAATCAATCTACAAGCTTTTATTAAGCACTAACTGCCAGACCCAGAACTGAAAAGAACTAGGGATACCAAGAAAGGTAAAAAAAAAAAAAAAAGAGTTCCTACCCTCAGAGAGCTTACATTTTAATGGAGATGACAACATGCATCTAAATAGGTACTTCAAAGATACAAAGGATATAGAAGAGAACCTTTGAAGGAAGTCGGGGATTCTAAAAGAGAGAGGTAAAGAGGGAAAGCATTCCAGACAGGTGGAGCAGTCAGTATTAAGTTACAGAGGCAGGGATAGATCCTTTTGTGTTAGGAACAGCAAGTAAACCAGTATGGCTGGACTATCCAGGGAATGGAGCATAGAGCAGACAAATGGGTAAGGGGCCTATAGGTTAAAGAGCTTGCAGTGTACATTTGATACCTGAAGTTATATGGAGTCCTACAGCTTGAGTGTAGGTGGAATAGGGTAACATAGTTAGATCTCCTGTGCTTTAGAAAAATCACTTTGGCAGTAGTAAGGAGGTTGGATGGGAGTGGGTTGAGAATCAAAGTAGTCTTAGGAGGCTCTTTCAATAGCCCGTGTGGTGAGGGACTGTAGACAAGATATATTTTGAAAGTTAAAACGTACAAAATTTAGCAACTGATTGGATATATGGAGTGAATGAGAGTGAAGTCAAGGTTGAGATGTGAGCCTAGGTGACTGGGAGGATAGTGGTGTGCTTAATAGTAATAGAGAAGTTTTGAAGAGGGCAGAATTTTTGAGGGGATAATGATATATGGCTTAAACGTTGTAAAAGGGGCAAAGGAGCTAATAATAGCTAGCATTAATATAATGCTTTAAGCTTTTCAGAGCATCTTACAAATATTATATCATTTTATCCTCACAACAACTCTGGATCTCATTTTTCAGATGTAGAAACTGAGACAGATGTTAGTTTTGAGTTGTCATTGTCATACAGCCACTAAAATGTCTGAAGCTGGATTTGAACTTGGGTCTTCTGAGTTCAGCACTCCAGGCAGGTAGGTGTTGCAGCAGATAGAGGGTAGTACTTGAAGTCAGGAAAACCTGACTTCAAATCCAGTCTCAGACACTAGCTTTTTACCTCGTGTGAGTCTCTCTATCTCAGTCCCCTTTTATATAAAATGAGGATAAATAATAGCAACTACTTCACAGGACTGTTTTGAGTATCAGCTGAGTTAGTGCTTTGTAAACCTGAAAGTGCCATATAAATGTCAGCTATTAGCTATTATCATTCACTGTGCCACCTAGATGTCTGCAGAGTTGAGGAAATAGTCCATATAGGAGTCCTTATGCTACAAACCTAACAGTCCCCTTTCCTTGAAAGCACAGCTACATCTTTTGTCTCTTTTACAGTGAATATTCTGGGAAGTGCCACAAATTCATTGACAAAAACCTTTAGCTCCAAAATGATTTAGAAAAACAAAAACCACCTGGCTTTAATTGACCTCTCCAGCCTTGTTTTAGGTGACTCCATTTTACTCACTCTTTTATTCAATAAACAGGTTAATGGTTTTACTTAATTTACAGGTAGATTCAATGAGAGGAGTTAATTCAATAACCCTATGTAGAATAAATTAATTCATTTAATTAACATTCTGCGTCTACCACGTTCAGATACTGTGGAAGGCATTAAGGATCACAGACAGACATGACACATACTCTGCTCTTAAGGACCTTCTAATCTAACAAGTGTGGAAAAGAATGTATAAGATTAACCAAATGTGGGAATATATTAAGTCTGAAAGATTATTCCAGATAAATTGCTCAAGAGAAATTTGAAAGGAGAGAGATTTCTTTCCCTTGAGTTGAAGGGAGGCAGGATACTTCCTAGAGAAAGATAGTCCTTGAGACCGAGTTTGAAAGAAGGGAGGGACTTTAACATGAAAATGGGAGAAAGCAATTTATTTCCCAAATATATGATAATATAATAATATTGTTATTGCTAACATTTATAGGGTTCCTTAAGGTTTGCAAAATATTTTACATATATTGTCTCATTTTGTCCTTACAGCAATTTTATGAGGTAGGTGCTATATTTAATCTCCATTTTACAGATGAGGAAACCAAGGCTGAGATAAGTTAAGTGGCTTAGCCAGGGCCACATAGTTAATGAATTATTGAAAGCAGCATTTGAACTCAGGTCTAACCACTGCACCAAAAGTATAGGGTTATTAGATGTTGAGGAAAGTTATTTTATTTTTGGGGGGCTGAAATTCCCTCCACATTTTTGTAAACTGATACATGAGAAGAATTACTAGTGCATAGCAAAAGAGGAGATAGATTTGAGGTTATGGTTGAAAGGATTGACTTCTTAGCTGTGACAAATACTACCTCTTCCTTAAACAATAGAAGGGAACAGGAGATGATTGACATGTCTAAAGTAGTGGAGGAAGTGAAGTGAGAGAGTCCATATTGGATGGTATCAATCTCTGTAAAATAAGAGGAATAGTCATCTGCTATGACAAAGCTGGGCAGCATACTAAAAAAAAGAGACATCACCTTTCTGACAAAGGTCCATGTAGTCAAAGTTTTTCCAGTAACAATGTGTGACTGTGAGAGTTAGACTATAAGAAAAGCTGGGCACTGGAAAATCAACACTTTTGAATTGCAGTATTGGAGCAGACTTTTGAGAGTCCCTTGGACAGCAAAGAGATCAAATCAGTTAATATTTAAAGAAATTAATTCAGACTATTCATTGGAAGGTCAAATGCTGAAACTTCAATATTTGGGCCACATAATGAGAAAAGACTCACTGGGAAAGACCCTGATGTTGGGAAATTAAAGGAAAGAGGAAAAGGGGATGACAGAGGATGAGATGGATAGATGGTGGCATGGAAACAATAAACATAAGCTTGGACAGACTTCAGGAGATAGCTGAGGACAGAAGGGCCTAGAATGCTCAGGTCAGACACAACTGAACAACAGCATCTACTTTGAGTGATAAGTTAGAGTTGGGAACTTGGGGACAGAGGAAAAGATACTATAGGGAGTGTGAGAGTCAGTAAGAGATTAATAAGAACATGGCTGTGCAGTTGTAAGAGCCCAGTGGTGGACAGACAGTGCATATCTGTAATGGATGGAGACAACCCAATTTTGGGATTTTCTTCAATAGCATTTGTTAACTTTGAAGTATGAGTGGAAAGAGGTAGATGGTAGGAGTTACTGAGGGTTGAAGATTAGTAGGGTAGAATTGTTACAAGGTCAAGGGTCATGGGATTAAAGAGTTTAGAAGGAAATCACTATTGAAGTGTTTGATGATAGGGTCAACATGGAGTAGGAAGGATGCCATAATAGAATTCATTTAAGGCTGGAAGACACTGAAGGACCAAATAGCATGATGATGGAGAACAGGTATGAGAGATTAAGGCAGGGGAAGTGGTAGAAGGCTAGGAGATTATGTTAATAGTGGGGATTAATGAGTTCAGGATTTAGGGGTGATGATGAGGTCAAGGGTGAGGTAATTGTCACGTATGGCTGAAATAGGGTACAGGTGATAGTCATATTAGTTCAAGAAGCTCATCTCTGATTAATTTCTGAAGCACTGATTCAAACATTATCTCCTCATGGAAGGGAGATAAGGGTGTTTTAGTAGTTGATTTGATGAGATTAGTCCTAACTTCATACTATACCAGAAACATTCAGGCTATCCATCATGAGCTTCTGCCTCCCATTGTTATACCTCAAATGCCCTTGACATTAACCTCCCCCACCCCACAATTTCTTTTGCTCCATTATTTGAAGAACAGGTAGACTTTCATCATCCCAACTCCTTCCTTTGTACCCATGATCTTATTTGCTTCTACTTTCTCAAGAAGCTTGCCCTTTTCATGATCCTCCCTTACTCTTTGATATTCAATCTCCTTCATTCATTGACTCCTTCCTTGCCTTTTTCAAACCTGCCCAGATTTCTCTCATCCTAAAAATAAAAAAAATGAAACAACCATTCACTTTACCTCGTTATCCCTTTAACATTTTCTGTATCTCTTCTCCATTTCGCAGTCACACTTCTTAAAAAAGGCATACACATTTATTCTTCCTACTCACTTCCCAACCTTTTGTACTCTGGCTTCTGACCCTTCTACTCAACTAAAACTACTGTCTCCAAATTACCAATAATCACTTAAGTTATTAATCCAAGAGGCTTTTCACACTCCTTTTTTTTTCCTTGCATTTCACATAGCATTTAACACTGTTGACCATTGTCAGCTGGGTACTTTCACCTCTACAATATCTTGTGCGAATGTTCCTGTTCTTTAATCACACAGCTACTACACTAGCTCAGACCCTCATCCACTCTTGCTTATATTTTTCATTAATCTCTTCAGTAGTTCCCCTGACAGGAGTCTCTCTTTTCTGTAGCACAACTTCCATATAGCTGCCAAATTGATATTCTTAACATACAGATCTGACCACATCAATATTTTACTCAAAAAGCTTCAGTGGCTTCCTATTGGCTCTAGTGTAAAATACAAACCACTCTGATAATTTAAGCTTTTCATAATTTGATTATAATTCTTCTTTCTAAACTGATTTCAGATTATTCCCCACACTTCAGATGCTTCAAACAAACTTCCCCTGTTTGCTCATTCTTGTAGGTGAGATTTCATCTCTTGTCTTTGTACCTTTGCATCTTGGGCCTATTTTCCTTCAAGGATTGATTTAAGTGCTATCTTAACTTTAGGGCCTTTTTTATTTCCCTACTTTTAGCACTCTCTTCTGGAATAACGATTACTTTGTATTTTGTAGTTATTTATCTGTTCCCATAATAGTTGCTTACTACAAACTTTATTCCCCTCCTCTCCCAATTATCTTTAAATCTTAAGGGCTTATCACAGTGTCTTGAATGCAGTAAGAACTTAATGAATAACTATTGAATTGAGAGAGTTTTTGTGGTCATAAAAATCAAATACCTCATGGTCAGCTTTTCAGTGGTAACTCTTTACTCAACTAGAACACCACCATGTTTATATCCTAAGTCATTACAGATTGTTTGGACCTTCCAGATCTTGGGTGCTCTTAGCATGGGCTTTGAGAACCTAGGGTCATGACCATTCCCAAAGAGACACTGGCTATAAGATTTCAGTGAAAAAAAAAAAGCCTAATAAAATTACAGTAACTTTATTGAGAATATTTAGAATATTTCAGATATATTTCTGAATAGTCCATCCATATGAATTGATATGGCTACCTTAAATTATGTTTTAATAGTTCATTGTACTTTTTGCATTAGGAGGTGTGATAAGTCAGGGCTGACTCGTCCATTTGGATACCTCAGGTTTTGGAATTGGAACAAAATGAGACAAATCAATCAATTTAAAATTTAATTTAAAAAATGGGCTTGCTTGACCAAAACTGGAGGAAAACATTCAGCATGGGAGAGGGATGTTCACTGAGGATGTACTTGATAACAGTTGAGCACAGCTTTCTTGAGCCATCGTTGGTCTTGGTGCTGGTCTATGATCTAAAACTTGAGAGAAAGCTCTAGTCTTTATATCCTGGCTCATTTTGGACTCAGGACACCAGAAGCTACATTAATAGCTTGAATCTTAGTCATATGACCAAATTAAATCTAACGGTCATTTTTTTAAGGAAAAAAATTTACTTGATGTTTCTGGGACAGGACTTTAAAATATTGCTCTCACCAAAAGGGGTAAAATCTACAAACAAATTTTGCTTACAATTCCAGTTTCTATTCTAGAACTATGAAGAAGGAGGAAAAAGAATAGAAACAAACATTTTTCTGAGGCTAATTTTGTATTTCACATTTCAGGGATTAATAGTCTTTTTTTTTTTTGTCAAGTTGAACACCATGCATCTCTGAAACAATCTCATCCTGAGGTAAGTAGGGTAGAATAGGAAACTATTCATGTCTTTTTAAATATATTTCATGTCATGCATTATTCATATTTCCTTCAATAATGCCATGGAATTCATACTAAGACTAAGAAACATACGCACTTCTATAACGAAACCTAGATATTGAATTAGCCTTTTATTGCATTCAGAATAGATGTCCGAGCATTTACATTAATGGAAGAGCTACAGTTTTTACATACTTTCCAAAGCCCTACACCATTGTTAGTGTTTTAAGGAAGGTGTGAATTAAGTTGTAAACTTCTTTTATATAGATTTCTCAATAAGAATATCGTTTCTGAAACAATGGAAGAGGCATTTCTGAATCACTATAGAACTAAATGAAATGACTCTCTTGAAAATGAAAATATCCATCATTTGCTTTCATCAATGAAATAGATCCTGAGTGCTTTCATTTTTCTTGCAACTACTATGATTTATCTTTTACTTTTTAGGATAAAGCTAGAAAGGAAACTCAGATCCCATTAGAGGATGAAGAAGCCCCCTCCCCTCTGTTCTCCCATCACATGCTCCAATTCTTTGTCTTTCTCTATTTCATCACTTAAGGACAGCAGCTAGTGTCTTGCCTCTAGCCCTGTAACATTTTAACTCTGATTTTTTTTCCCTTTTTGTTCCAGACCTGGGATTTTAGTGGTGGACTGAATCTCCTTCCACAGATATAGCTTGGCACCCCCTTTGCATCTTAGTCTTAGACTTGTTGATTTTTTTCAGGAACATAAGACTAGTATGTGTCAGAGGCAGAATATATGCCTTCAAGTCTTCCTGCCTCCAAGGCTGGCCGTTTACGCACTACAATGGCACCCCAGGATGGGACAAGCATGTGTGGACCCCAACCTCTTCTGGATGGTCCCTGCTGGGGACCGAAAAAGGAAGTGCACACCAGGTGAAATTTTCACCAATTTCACCTTTATGGATGCTGGTCCTGGGAAGTTGGATTCTCTTCGCTGTCTGCATTGAAATTCTCTGAGCCTGAGGTAAGTCTCTTCAAGAGTGGTGAGTCTCCCTTGATTTACACTAAATTCATTTTTTGAAGAAGGGTCCCTGATTGGGCCAAGAGGTACTGTTTAAATTTGTGACTAATCTGTATAAATTTGTAAGTTCCAGAGCACTCAAATTCTATTTTTTATAAAATTATATGGCTATCATTTTAACTTTTTTAAACATAGGCTTAAAAAAGGACAAATCTCTCTTTTTTTCTCTGTTTCCAATACTGGCCATGTTGGGGACTGATGAGATAAAAGACAGATACAGAAATTAATTGAAAACTGAAATTTAAAAAAAATGATTAGACATCAAATATGTGACCTGTCTCTCAGGGTTGTTGGGAGAAATACATAGTTGTGAAGTGCTTAACACATTGTCTAGCTTGTGTAAAGGATGAACACTTAGTATTCAGACGTTGTAGGAATGAAATTGAATAAAATGCTATCCCATTTATAGGTACTTTTTCTAATTGGCATGGAATGTTAACAAAATTGGGAAATTACACACTAAACATTTTAAAATGTTACTAAAAAGAGGGCTAAGCAACTTTTAAGATATAGAAGAAGTCTGGTACATGGTGGGCACCATATAAACTACTGTGATTGGCATAAAAATGCCAGGGGTAATAAAATAAATGACTTTCTATGAATTGATAAGTTTGAAAGGTATTTAAATAAATCATTATCATGTGATTGGTGATATTTAAAAAAAACTTAGAGAAGTTGTTAAAGCAAATTTCTTCCTCTTTTCAATCTGAATACTGTTTTATTATAAATATATCTGTTACATGATTACTGGAGTGTATATTTAAGAAAAAAAACTAGAAAATAATAATACCAGCAACAACAACAGTAAATGCCTTACTATTGGGAGAAAAGCATGATAAAAAGATCTTTGTTCAGGAGGTTCCCTGGGATGAGCACTATTGGCAGGGAATTGTGAAACCCAGCAGCACTGCCATTTGAAGAACTAGGGCCTCTCCCACCCAAAGTGGCAAAAGGAAACTTTTTGAATAATAAGTGGGTGTCATTTGGGATCATTTGGAAATTCATATAGTTGTATGTTTTAATGCTATTGTTTTGAACCAACTATTCACTGTGTATGAATTAGTGGTGAAGAAGTGGAAACAGCAATACAATGCTAATCCAGTTTCTTCAGTCTGGGTGACTGGGATAGGCAAACCAGCCACTCCTCCACAGGTGTGCCACACCCTCATAAAGGAGGGTGGTCAGTGTGGCATGCAAGGGATTATAGATTTAATTAGTCAGTGGAAATATTCCTTGCTTTGCCCAACTTGCGACCCTGCTGATATGTTGTTTTGCTTATTTTATATGTCATGTCAGCCAATGGAATTATTCTGTATCTGGTATAGCTGCTCTTGAATGTTTATGCATTGAACCCTATAAAAGGGGGGCCTTGGAAGAAGGGGCATTTTAGATCATGAGGTCCACTTCATTAGAGGGGACCATGGAACCTTTAATAAAGTACCATTGGCTCAGAACTCTGCCTCAGTTTCTCTCATTGTAAGTTGGATAATTTTTATTCCCACAACAATAGGCTTTTGCTCACCTGCCTTTCATTAATTTACCACTTATAAAATTAGAATTTGAGAGCTTCAGATGGTATTGCAATGTGGAGAGGCTAAATATACTCATATTGACCCAGTTTTAGATAATGCAACATTTATGGTAACCTTTGAATGGCATGAAAATTGTATTAATTCCTTGCTTTCTTTGTATATAACAAATGATATTCTAAAATTAAAATTTTAATGAGAAGAGAGGAAGGAACAAATATTTATTAAGAGCCTACTCTGTGATAAGTACTTCACAAATATTAATTCATTAGATCCTCACAACAATCCTGGGAAGTAGGTTCTCTTGTTATCCCCATTTTACAGTTGCTAAAACTGAGGAAGACAGAAGCTCAATGACTTGCTTAGGGTCACAGAGCCCATCAGTGTCTGAGGACGGATTTGAACTCAGGTTTTCTTGCCTGGAGGCCCAGTGCTCTATGTACTTTGCCACCTGACAGCCTAATGGGGAAATGAAGTAATAGATACAACCGTAAGAAGGGATTATTTTCACCTATACATAGTTGTAAGTAAGTTAATTGCTACCTCTGTAACAAGTTACCTCACTTTTCTGGACCTTAGTTTCCTAATTTGTAAAATGAGGGGAGCTGGACGAGATGGCTTTCAGTTTTAAATTTATGATTCCATGATGTAAAATAATACTATCAGTCAACGAGTAGGGTTCTCTTTATTTGAAGTGGTGAAGTGTAGTGGATAGAACCTATCTAAGACTTGGTGGCAGAAAGACCTGGGCTAAAATCCTACCTCAGATACTTACCAGCTGTGTTAACCTGGCAAACCTCTTTGTGTCTCAGTTTTCTTATCTGTAAAATAAAGAGTTTAACCAGATGACCCCTCGACCCCTATCACATTCCCTTCCAACTTTTAAGTCTATGATCCTGTGGCTCAAAATACTTTTAGGGTTATAAATTTTTTTTGTATTTTTTTTATTATAATAGAATACATTTGAAGATGGAAAGGGCCTTAAAAGTCTTCACACCAAACATTCTCATTTTACAGATAATGAAACTGAGACTGGGAGTTTAAAAGACTTGTCCAGGGTTACATGGTCAATATAGCTGAGGCATGATTTGAACTCAGGTCCTCTATAGTACAAATTGCATTATAGAATGAATGGTTGAATCAGTTCACAACTCCACCAGCAATGCATTAATGTGTCTCATTTTCCCTACATCCCCTCCAACATTTGTCATTCGCTTTTTCTGTCCTATTAGCCAATCTAATAGGTATGAGGTAGTACCTCAGAACTGTTTTAATTTGCATTTCTCCAATCAATAGTGATTTATAACCTTTTTCATATGGTTGTAGATAGCTATGATTACTTCATATTAAAACTGATCATATCTTTTGGTAACTTAGAGGAATGGCTTTTTTTTTTATTTTATAAATTTGACTCAGTTCTCTATATATTTGAAAATTGAGGCCCTTACCAGAGAAACTTGCTTCAAATTTTTTTCACAGTTACTATTGCTAGTTGTATTTATCCTCCATCCTACTCCCTCCCCTGCCATATTTATTCTATGATCTTTCTCCTTTCACCATGTCCCTTCTAAAAAGTGTTTTGCTTCTGACTACCCCCTCCTCCAATCTGCCCTCCCTTCTATCACTCCCCTTCTCTTATCCCCCTCCCCTCCTATTTTCCTGTGGAGTGAGATAGATTTCTATACCCAACTGAGTGTGTATGTTATTCCCTCTTTGAGCCAATGCTGATAAGAGCAAGGTTCACTCACTTTCCTTTACCACCCCCCTCTTCCCCTCCACTGCAAAAGCTTTTCTTTACCTCTTTTATGTGAGATAATTTACTCCATTCTACCTCGCCTTTTTTCTTTCTCCCAATACATTCCTCTCTTAGCCTTTAATTTTATTTCGTATATTCAACTTACACCTGTGTCCTCTGTCTATATATATATATATCCCTTCTAAATACTCTAATAACAAGAAAGGTTATATGAGTTACAAATGACATCTTCCCATGTATGAATGTAAACACTTTAACCTTATTAAGTCTCTTATGATTTCCCTTCCCTGTTTACTTTTTTATGTTTCTCTTGAGTCTTATATCTAGAAGCCAAATTTTCTATTCAGCTCTGGTTTCTTCATCAAGAATGCTTGAAATTCCTTTCTTTCATTGAAATGTTCATTTTGTTCCCTGAAGGATTATACTCAGTTTTGATGGGTGGGTACCCCACCATCTGGTCTTCACCTCCCCTA
This sequence comes from Phascolarctos cinereus, assembly GCF_003287225.1. Taxonomy (NCBI): domain Eukaryota; kingdom Metazoa; phylum Chordata; class Mammalia; order Diprotodontia; family Phascolarctidae; genus Phascolarctos; species Phascolarctos cinereus. Next base: position 78,585,710 of record NW_027556402.1, on the reverse strand, counting down.
GAAATTCTTCTCCACTGAAAAGTAAAGATAAGTCCCTCTGATGGGGTGCTTGTGCTTGTACTTGGACCCCAATTTCTCCCTAGTTTCAGAAACACTGTCTCTGACAACCACTCCCTAGCCCAAGGACACTGTGCCTAGCAGTTATTCATGTGTGGGCCCCAGCACAACCCTTACCTCTCTCCCTGGTGCAGCTACACAAAGCTGGGTGAGAGAGTACTGGGTTGCTCAGGCCCCAGCCCTCAGATCATGTCTCTGGAAGCCTTCCAATTCCTTAGTAAGTTCCTGTCTTGTAAGAAAGCTTTCCCTTGTTGCAGAGCATTCTCTCATCAAGACAGAGGGAGAGGGATGCCTTGCCCAGTCCAAGGAGTTTTGTTCTTGGCCAGCCCAAGGACTCTTCCTCCTGCCAGACTCCAAAGATCCACACTTCTGTCATCTCCTTCGCTGTCTGGTATACTCCCTGTACATTCTCATCCATAGCTCCCAAAGACACGTGAACCTTTAGATTACCTCATCAGTGTCCCTGGCATTCCTTTCCCATGCCCTTTTCCATATAAACCCTAGCTGCATTCTCAGTCTCTCGCAGGTTACTTAAGAATCCTTGCCCACTGAAAAGCGTAACAATAAATCTTTGCCACCGTAACTTGACAACCACACAACGGCAGGAGAACTAGAGGAACATCCTCATTATGTTGGATGGGCCCTCCACAGGGGAAACACAGTATATGAATAGATTGTGCCAGCAAGGTAGAGCAGTAGATAGAGTGGTGGGTGCGAAGTCAGGAAGACTTGAGTTCAAATCCAACCTCGGACACAAGCTGTGTGACTTTGGGCAAATCACAACCTCTGATTGACTCAATTTCCTCAATTGTAAATAGGGACAATAATAGCATTTGCCTCTCATGTGTTAGTTATTGTGAGGATCAATTGAGATATTTGTAAAGTATATGGCACGTGGTAGGCACTCTATAAATGCTAGCTACTATTATTTTTAATGATTACATTGTGATCTATATGATTTGTTATTGATCATTAGAGCCAATCACCCCTTTTTTGTTGTTTCCATATCTATCTGAATTATAGTACCATTAATTCACCAAGTCCACATTTTGGCTTTCTATTCTGTTCCCTTAGTATCCAAAATAAATAGAAACATAAGCAGTTAATGAAACATTTTCTATAGGTTGAATTCTACTTATCCAAAATCAAAAAATAAGAACAGTACCTCCAAAGGCGTCATAGATGCTTGTATCCCCCTGGTATATACAGAACAGGTGTCAAGCTGTTTACAGAACAACATTACAGGACAACATAGCAGAAGAACTGAATGGATAAGTTGTTTGGTTATATTAAGAGAAGCAGCCTGTATGGTACTAGATCTGGAAGCAGCGCTGGCCTGAGAATCAAGAGACCTGGGTGCTTGCTTTGGTTCTACTGCTAATGGACTGTATGACCTTGGACAAGAAGTTTCACTTTCCTAGACTCAATTTTCTTATCTGTAAAATAAGGGGATTGGAAGAAAGGAAGCACGGTAAAGGGAGAGTCATCAATTTAAAGATAGAAAATCTTTGTGATTTTGCATAAGTTGCTTAAGTTCCATGGGCACATGTAAAGTGATGGAATTAAAATGAATGATTTTTTCAATTCTCCCTCCTATTTCCTCTGGTTATATCATCTCTGAGGCCCCTTCATCTCTTACAATAATTCTAAGAATCTACATAAAGTGTGATCATTTTGCTATCTCCTATTTCAAGTGTGTCATGGACATTTCTAGAAGTCAAGTGAAGCTTATGGACCCCTTTTAATAATAGTGCTATTAAAAATTATAATGCATTTAGTTGGTAATGACAAAAGGAGGAATATTTACTCCCTATCCCACCCTTCAGCTGTAATTATTATGTTGAATTGAATTGTAAGCTACATGGGGGCAGGCATAGTATCCTATACATCTTTGTATACTTTGCATGGCTGGAAACAGAACTTTGAATATAAAAACACTCAATAAATGTTTGCTGAATAAAATTAAAATTGCTTTATATCTAGGTGACATAAAAATTGTCCAAACTGAAAATTTTAGTTAACTTAGCATGTTGGTGAAATATAAAAAATCAAGACAATGACAAAACATTTAAATTTTTAAACTCATTTTTTGTTTTGATTAGACACAACATTTTAGGTAGATGGCAAACCATTACATGAGCAGCACTGTTTACATTTCCTTTCTTCCTTTAAACTTTTAGGTGCCTCTTATACATATTGCACTATTCTGGGATCTTGGGAAAATACAAAGATAAATAAGACAGTATCTACCCACAAGGGGTTCACAATTGAAGAGTGAAATCACACTCTGGTAGTAGGATTTGGGATTCTCCAAATTAAAGGAAGCCAATGAGTAACAATGATTAATATAAAAATACAATTATAGGATAAGTAAAATATTTAACTCTTAGAAAAATATTGTGGTAATTTCAAAATATTCCATTGCATAGTGGTTCTAGAGATGATTTATTTGATGCCAGCTTGGCTCTACAAGGTATTACCATTAGCTTTGATTTAAGCCTTCAGAAATTTAAATTGGCATTGTACCTTTTTGTAATCAATATTTTGATTGGTCAGTGATTACACTTCTTTTTGTAATATTTAATGCAGCTAAATACATGTTTGCTAATTACCTACAATGTATGGCTCTATTCAAAAGTTATGGTGTTTGAAGATAAGAATAAAGACTCATTTTGAAAATAATATGGTGGATAAAATATTATGTAATAAAGTTAAATAGTATTTATAATGACTTTTTTCCTTTTTTGTAACTTAGTTGTTTCTTGGCTGACAAATCACTGATTTGCAGATGGGCCAAGGAGTGCTATGGAAGCTATTAACTTTACTATGAAATTATAGAGAAATTAATTCCTTTTAGAAACCATAATTAGATATTATGATTCCATTTTGAAACAAAATATTAACCACTGACATGTTCTGCTATTTCTGTAGTGAAGCAAATATGTGCTAATTTTTCTCAAGACAACTATCGCTTAATTGTAGCTTACAAGTATTAGACAAAAGCAGTATTCACCCAGCACCAAAATGGAAAATGAAAACAATGAGACTAGCTTTGGATGCTTCGTTAATCCTTGTCTTCATGGCACTGATTTGGATATTTCTGAGCATTTATATTGCTTTACAGTCAAAAATATATGCAGACATACTTTCCAATGAGATATTTTGGTGTTCTTTGGGTATGTTATTCTGAGAATCTCAGTTCAAGAGTAAGATACTCTTTTAAAATGTTCGCACATTCTAAGTGTTCAATAAATAGAAATCACAAATATAACTGCTACCATTCTTTATCATATTCCTCCCCTGAACCTAAATAGCTGGCCTGATGCCTATTTCTGAATATAATTATGATTGGGAAATAATTTATCTCCCCCCCTTTCTCTTATGGGAAATAATTTATCTCCCCCCCTTTCTCTTATCCCCTTTCCCTTCAGTTTTCCTGTAGGGCAGGACAGATTTCTATAACTCATTTCCTGCATATCTTTTTTCCCAGTTGCATGTGAAAATAATTTTTTTTAACATTTGTTTAGAAAAGTTTGGGTCTCAAATTCTCTCCCTTCCTCCCTCCCCCACCCATCCCCATCAAGAAGGCAAGCAACTCAATACAGGTTACACATGTGTAGTCATGCAAAACACTTCCATAGTAGTCATGTTGTGAAAAACTAAGTATATTTCCCTTAATTGTATCTCGCCCCCCCATTTATTCTATCCTCTCTTTTGACCCTGTCTTTCCTTAGAAGTGTTTGCCTTGGATTACCCCCTCCCCTAAGATACCCTCCCCCCTCTCATCCCCCTGCTCTCTTATCCCCTTCCTCCCTATTTTCCTGTAGGGTAAAACAGCTTTCCATACCCAACTGAGTGTGTATGTTATTCTCTCCTTAAGCCAAATCCTATGAGAATAAGATTCACTCATTCCCTCTCATCTTCATCCATTTCCCCTCCACTATAAAATTCTTTTCTCGTCTGTTTCATGTGAGATAATTTACCCCATTCTATCTCTCCCTTTCTCCTTCCAGTATAATTCTCTCTCACTCCTTAATTTTATTCTCTAGATATTACCCCTTCACCTTCAACTCAACCTGTGCCATCTATCTATCTATCTATCTATCTATCTATCTATCTATCTATCTATCTATCTATCTACATATATATATATATATATATATATATATATATATATATATATTATATATTTTTTTTTTCCCCCTCCAACTACCCTAATACTGACAAAAGTCTCATGAGTTACAAATATCAGCTTTCCATGAAGGAATATAAACAGTTCAACCTTAATAAGTCCCTTGTGATTTCTCTTTCCTGTTTACCTCTTCATGTTTCTCTTGAGTCTTGTATTTGAAAGTCAAATTTTCTATTCAGCTCCAGTCTTTTCATCAAGAATGCTTGAAAGTCCTCTATTTCACTGAATGACCATTTTTTCCCTGAAGGATTATACTCAGTGTTGCTGGGTAAGTGATTCTTGGTTGTAATCCTATCTTCTTTGCCCTCCAGGAATATTACATTCCAAGCTCTCTGGTTCCTTAATGTAGAAGTTACTAAATCTTGTGTTATCCTGATTGTGTTTCCACAATACTTAAATTGTTTCTTTCTGGCTGCTTGCAATATGTTCTCCTTGACCTGGGAACTCTGAAATTTGGCTGTAATATTCCTAGGAGTTTTCCTTTGGGGATCTCTTTCAGGAGGTGATCAGTGGATTTTTTCAATTTCTATTTTGCCCTCTGGTTCAAGAATATCAGGGCAGTTTTCCTTGACAATTTCCTGAAAGATAATGTCTAGGCTCTTTTTTTGATCATGGCTTTCAGATAGTCCAATAATTTTTAAATTATCTCCCCTGGATCTATTTTCCAGGTCAGTTGTTTTTACAATTAGATATTTCACATTGTTTTCTATTTTTTCATTCTTTTGGTTTTGTTTTACAGTGTTTTGATTTCTCATAAAGTCACTAGCTTCCAATTGCTCCATTCTAATTTTTAAGGACTTATTTTCTTCAGTGAGATTCTGGACTTCCTTTTCAATTTGGCCGATTTTGCTTTTTTAAGACTTCTCATTGGCTTTTTGGATCTCTTTTGCCATTTGGGTGAGCCTATTTTTTAAGGTGTTATTTTCTCCAGTATTTTTTTGGGGTTCCTTTAGCAACTGTTGACTTGTTTTTCATGATTTTCTTGTGTCATTCTAGTTTTTCCTCTATTTCTCTTACTTGCTTCTCAAAATCCTTTTTTAGCTCTTCCATAGTCTGGGACCAATTCATATTTTTCTTGGAGGCTTTGGATGTAGGAGCTTTGACTTTGTTGTCTTCTTCCAGTTGTATGGTTTGATCTTCTTTGTCAGCAAAGAAAGATTTTAAGGTCTGATTTTTTTTGTGAAATTTGCTCATGATTCCAGCCAATTACTTGAGTTATAAACTCTTTGTTAAGGTAAGGGTCTACTTCCAGTGTGGAGAATGTACTGTTCCAAGCTTCAGGGGTTTTGTACAGCTATTTTCAGAGATACTTCTAGAGACCTGTAAGTTTTCAGTTCTTCCACGGTGGTATGACCATAGGCGAGGTGTTTATTCCTTTCTTGGCCTGTGCTCTGGTCTACGAGTGACCACAAGCACTCTTTTATGTCTTGGAGCTGTGAGGAGGATTTTCTCTCTACTACCATTACAAGCTCCACCACACCAGCACTCCTCCTCACCCCAGGACTGCCACCCAGAACTGTCACCCAGATCCAAGCATGGGCAAAGCAAGAGAATCCTGTACCAGCAAAGAGATCCCTGCAATCCCCCTCCAATCAGTCACTTGATTCCCCCTTGGTCTGTGGCCTGGAAGTTCCTGAAGTAGCTGCTGCCCCAGGGATGCCCTGGGGACTGAGGCTGAGACTGAGCTTCTCTCTAACTGCAGTCATTGACTTTTCCAACTGACCTTCTAAGTTGTCTTTTGTGTTTGTGGGTTGAGAAATCTAGAAACCACCACAGCTGCCCATGATTCAGTCCTCCGAGGCCTGCTCCAGGTTTGCTGAGGCCTGTTTTGCCTGTGTGCCCACACCAAACTGTGTTCCTCTCCCCACCTGGTGCAATACACTTTTCTGATCATCCATCCAGGTTGTCTTGGGCTGGAAATTTGTTTCACTCTGTCTTTTTGTGGGTTCTGCTGCTTTAGAATTTGTTTAGAGCCATTTTTCACAGGTATTTGGAGGGTTTTGGTGGAGAGCTCAAGCAAGTCACTGCTTTTACTCTGCTGTCTTGGCTCCACCCCCCCCCCCGACATTCTTCCTCATAATCAAGTGGCTCCAATTACAACATACCTTTGTGCTGATCTCTTCTCTTATGACTTCCTATGGAGATGGTAATAAATCCTTAACATATCAGCCTTAATCATCCCCCTTTTTGTATTATAGCAGCTGTACAGGTAATGTTTTTCTCACTATATTCAGACAGAAGCTTAATTCCTCGAGGATTTAAGACATAAGTTTTAATGCTCCAGTTTGCATCTCGTTCATGATTAGCGAAATATCTCACCCAGTCCTAATATGAGAAATATAAAAATGTTTTCACAATGGATTACACTGAAATGCTTGTGTCTAGTATTTGTCCAATGATTATAAAGAAAATATAATGAATTTCCATTCATATCCCTGGTATTATTTAAAAATGTGTTAGAAATTTGTAGTGAAATGGAAGTTTGAAAAGATAGAAAAATGTTTTGAATCAATTTTGGGTAAAGCAAATAAACATATATATGTGTGAACATATACATATGTGTGTCTACGTCTTCTATATCTATATTTCCGTAGATTTATAGAGACACAGATATGTGTGAAAATCCACACAGAGAGCTGACCTGAGAATCAGAATCAGAATTATAGTCATTTAACCTTTCTCTGTTCCAGGAAACTCTGCTATGGAATAGGAAGTCCCTGTCCAATAAAAACAACAACCATTAAATACAATCAATCAAACACAAAACAAAACAAAACTCCAATAAACTGGTACTGTTAAAATGCTATAAAATCTAGAGGAAAGCCTCTAGTATATTAGGTTGGTTATTTAGGCAGGATTATGGGAGTATATGGATAAGAAGGTACAACAGTATGAAAGATGAGGAGACAGTGTTGTGTAGAACAAGGGGTAGAAGTGCCCACATTGATGAACTCATAGATATTCCGAAGTAATAAAAAAAGTTAGAAACCCTTTACTTTTTAAAAATGTCAATTAAATATTTCTTGACTACAGTATAGTATAGCACAGTACAGTATAGTAAATGAGGCATTTAGCTTTACCTGGGGAAAAAAAAATTGGCTAGGCATTCACACCAATCTGAGTCGAAAAGATTCTCCTAAACCAGACTCTGTCCCCAGAAACCTCCTGCCTCCTTGCAAATGCCTGTAATAACTCCCCAAATTCACAAGGATGCAATTGTATGAGTGAGCATTGAAGTGGGAATAATAGGAGTTGTGGAAGAAAAATTACCCTTTCTTGGGTTTAGGCAAATGTAGTTAGTTCTTCACCTAAATCTTTTAAGAATAGCTGAGAGGCTGTTGCATTTGTTCAATTTTTTTTTCAAAGCAGAGACAATCAATATTAGATTTTTTTGGGGGGGGGGTTGTTTCTTGGACTTAAAATCTTTATTATTTTTAACAAACCACATTTCAACATCTTTAATCTTTGTGATTTCCACACTATGCATTCAAACTAGATCATCACAAAATAGTCTTTGCTGGCACCTTAAATAATTCTATTTTTAAATACACTTATTTAAATGTAATGTATGAAACCATATATACATAAATAGGTACATATATCTATAATTAGAAAAACAACTGGGAAAGAATACATACATGAACTATAAATCATGAATGCAGTTTTCTATAGCTGAGAAAAGCTTTGGAAGCCAGTAAAGTAATAAATAAAGTAATAAAATATTTTGCTATGTATAAAAGAAAAATTAAAAATAATCTTGAGTTCCAAATTCCAAGTGAAACTAGCCAGATGGAAATGTGTTTACTTTTATCCCTAATAATACTTTGAGATAATTGAAGTAGCTGCCTATTATGGAATTATGGAAGTTTTCCAAAGTGGCATTTGTTGCAACGCTAAACACAAAGGGTGAGAGCTTAGGAATGAAAAGGCAAAGGGTGACATGATCATATTATTTTGTACTTTTTTTTGGTCACCAGTGAAACAAGAAAAATGATCATAGTACAAAATACAGGCCTAACTTTGTTCTAGGGGACTGAAATTTTAATGCAGACATTTCCATCTCTAAAAATATGGAACCTGACATGTCTTTTTTTCCTGTTTTGATGAACATAATTAGCTAAATCACCCTGTGGCTGATTAGGGTTTTACAATAATGACAGGCTTTCTAGTTTGCATTTGCTCAGTCACCAGTAAGACACTTATATTATTATATTTTAGATAACTAATCATTGAGTTGATTGAATATCCTAGTTTGCAAATGTTTTCTAGAATTGTTAAGGACTAAAAAGACAAAATGTTTACGTTGTGTGTTACACTAAGGAAAGGTGATAAAGGTCTCTCTATAGGCCACATTTGGGTCCAACAGCAAAGGAAATTCAGCAGTTTTTGGTCTCCTTAGCAGTCTAAACAATTGAAATAAATTGGATAGCAGACTAGAAAAAGTTGAGGTAAACCCATTAGGGTAGGACAGCCTCCATTTATACCAGACACATCTGGAGAGAATTTATAGGAATATCATTCCATTTCTGCTACCTCTTTAGCTTAGATAAATCTTAGTGTAGGAAGTCACTTCATAATTCTTCATTGTTTCTTGGACTAACCTAATGTTATGGACAAATTGTGGTGGAAATGGTTACTGGCGAAATAGAAATATAAGTTGTAGACAAGTGGAGAGCCAGAAATTAGTATTGCGGGTGTTAAGGTCAATGTTCTCCCTAGTACGCATTTCTGAAATACTACAGAATTGCAGAATTGGAAAGTACACAGAATGGAAAGACCATCAGGGCTAACCTATACCTGAGTAAAAATCCCCTCTACAAGATAGGATCATAGATTGAGAACTGGAAGGGATGTTAGAGGTCACCTAGAGTTCTTCTAAGAGCAGCATGGTGTAGTGAATAGAGTGTTGGATTTAAACTACATAATTGAGCTCCAATTCTACAGCAGACACTTATTAGCTATGTGATTCAGGGCAATAATGATAATGGTAATGGTAGTAATAATAATAGTAGCTGTAATAATAATAATAATATTCATAAACAATTGTGTGACCCTCAGGTGGTCTCAACCTCTCCGGCTCTTAATCTCCTCATTTGTAAAGTGATGGGAATGGATTTGATGATTTCTAAGGTCCCTTCCAGTTCTTAGTCTATTATTTTATAATCCTAGCATCTAATTTAATTTCCTTATTCTGCAGATAAGGAAAGTAAAGCCCAGAGACTCTTGGTGACTTGCCCCAAATGGAAAAAGTGGCAGAACTGAGATTTGAACTCAGGTCCTCTGGTCTCACAATCTGTGCCCTTTCCCCTGTACCAAACAACTGCAACAAGTAGTCATCTTGTCTTTGCTTTAAGATATCTAGGGGTGTGTGGGAGAACCTACTCCCTCCTGACGGAGCCAATTCCTTTGAATAGTTCTAATGCAAAGGATGATGGGATCACAGATCTAAAACTAAGGATTTTAGGGGCCTTCTAGTTCAACTCTTTCATTTTTAACAAATTAGGAAACTGGGAAGCTAAGCAATTGCTGAAGATCACACAGTTAATAGGTAACGAAGCCCAGTATTCGTTCAAATTAAGGTCTTCTGACCCCGTATTCAGCCCTTTTGATTTTCCTCACCTGAAGCCTATCTCTTTACAACTTCCATTCATTGTTCCTACTTCTACCCTTTCAGACCAATCAGCACAAGTTTAACTCAATCGTCTCCGTGAAAGAAACCCTTAGAAAAAGAGGTCTCTTTTATCTCGTCCATCAATATGATTTGCTAGAAGAGGAATTCTAAAACATTATCCATGAAAACCAACGTGTAAAATCTTACAACCTAAAAAAAACACCAAACCTTATAGCTGCTCTTTTTTCTCTGATTCAGTTAACTTAATTATTTAGAAAAAGAACTGAAGAAATAATTTAAGAGTTACAGTGATCTCTCGTTGTCTTTCAGATCCTGAATGACATAGGCAGGCGTTTTCTAGGAACATGAAGAGAATGCCTTTCCTCCAGACAGACTTCGCTTCTTTTTCCTTAGAGGGGAAGGAGAGTATCAGCATTGATGGCCGCAAAATACTGTTCCTATTCTGACCAAATGCAATGTAAGAAAGGAAAGGAGCAAAGACTGGGCAGAGCAGGGTGTGAGATGAATGATTCTCCCCTCACCAACAAGCCCTCACAGTTAGTACCAGTGCCAGTAAAAATGAATCCAATTTCACCTTCCTAAAGGACACAGTAGGCTTAAAATTTGTTAGGAGTACCTGAATGTGGCTCCTGCCAATGTGAAGATTAGGTAAACACTCTATACATCCACACTGAAAAGCAGTTTTCAAACAAAGGTGGGGGAGGGGAATGATAAAAGGCAATTTATTTAAATTTTTAAAAGCAATTCAATATATTTAAGGTCTCAATATATTCCATAATGGTGGTTTTCATTATGAAGCTGACAATCCTGAATTGGACAAATGCCCTAATATCTATTTCTGCATAAGAACTGATCAATAGTACAACTGTGGATAGTTTTGAGGAGAAGAAGGCAGTGTTTAATGTTTTTATCAGAGGTTATTTTGAGATAGGAAATTTGAAGAGTGAGGTCCCAAAAGATTGCTTAAAGCAGAAAACTGCTCAAAATGAGTCAAGACTTTTGATGTATTTCTTTGAGAGCTGAACAGTTAGTATTCTCAAAGACTGGCAATTTAGCACTGATAAGCTCCAAGTAATATATACCCTAGAAGGAAACCTGGTATTTTTTACATGTTACATTTTGAAGTGAACCAAATAATCACCATTAGCAACAGGGCTAAAATATTGCTAAATTCAGCAGAAGAGGTATTGTGCTAGACAGAAAAGTAGGAACAAACCGCTCCTTTCCATCTTGGACTTTTGCATTAGGGAATTCAAACAGTGCCTAATACGCACATATTAGGTTTTGAGGAGGCCATAATTTATATAGTCTTGTCATCACAGAACTTAGACTGTAGTGCAGGATTTAAAGGTCAGTTTTTGAAGAAGAGAAAGAATTGAAAATTTAGACTTTTTATGGGAGAGCCTTTGGGAATCCCAATGAAATATCTACATGACCACAACAAAATAACTTTAGTTCAGGAGGAAGGACATATGAGTGACATTGAACCAATATTATCAGGTTTCCTGCCACTAAAAGAACCAGGAAGACTGGAGAAAATAAATCTGACCCAATCTTTCAGTCATGTCAAATTTTTCTATTCCATTTGAGAAACAGTAAATAAGGGATTTGGCTCCATAATTTCTAAGGTCTCCAGATAATTTTAGTACATTTTAACTGATGGGTTATGGGTGATACTCCATAAAAGAGAAATTTGATCAGAAATCTATCCTGGTGCATGTTTGATAACTTACAGGTGCTGGTCAAGTCATTAGATGTTTTTCTTAATTTAAAAAACCCCAAATAGAAAAGTTGTAGGCAAAAATAAAATGAAATCTGCAAGAGGCAAAAACCATAAATTTTATATACATACATACATACACACATGTATATATATACACATACATAGGCATATATATCTCAGAAAGTATTCTTTTGCATTAATAATTAAAACAACATATGCTGACAACATACCAACTGTGTGCATAGCCGGTGGGGCAGAAAGTATCAGGGAACATGATAGTATTGGTTTGGTGCCGCTCATATTTCATTCATCCTGAGTGAGATGAAGTTATATATATTACACACATATATATATATATATATATATATATATACATGTATATATATATATATATATATATATATAGTTATACATAATTAGTTATATATAGTTATAAGTGTAGTAATATATAATTATGTGTATGGTTATATTATATATAGTTATGTAAGATGTGCATCTGTGTGTATATATACATACACATATGTGTGTATATCTATATACACACCTATGCACATCCATTATATATATATATATATATATATATATATATATATTATACATACATGCACACACATGCCACATACCTTTATATATCTCTATATCTATATTTACCTTCCTTAATAATGTGAAGATAAAGGACAAGGAAGATATTTTTGCCTTTAGTTGAGTAAGAAACATTTCTAGAACCTGGTAATTAAAGTAAATTCTTTGTTGGACAAGTATTTAAATGCTTAGTATCTGCCAGACACTTCCCTACACACTGGACACAGAAAGACATGAAAAAGTCTGTCCTCAAGGAACTCATATTTTACTGAAGTACAACAACATATACACTATTCAGTTTATATAAAATATGTACCAAGTCAATATAAAGTGTATGTGAAACACAGAAAGAGGGGAGTTTGGAGAAGAGAATAGGTGTCCACCTGTGATTTTACCAAAGATGAAGATGTGATCAGAAAGCAGTGAGTAGAATTGAAAGAAGTACAACCAGGAAATGACCTGTTGAAACAATTTCAATGGATTTTCAAATCTGCAAAACTCTGCAGTCATCCCAAATGATTCCTGATGAACTGGCCAAAGTCAGTGCTGGGTGATGTAGTCATGACCCTATGAGAATTAATATACCTTGCTAAGGATTTAAGTTACAAATAGACTATAATTTGTGGCTCCCTGGGGATAACCTGATTCAACCTTGCTGCCTAAATAAGACTAGAATAATGATGAAGTGGATGTAATGCCTTGAATTATGTTTCAATTAACCACTATAGCCTGAAGAAATTCTTCTACTTTGAATATTATTGAATATTTACTTGGAGAGGCTTTGACATCAATGATGTAGATATATCTCTGTGAACACACATATACACATATACACAGATACACCTTAAGCAAATGCCAAAAGCTCTCAGAAATGTTGTTATATTTTAGTTTGAGAATCTAATATCTTCAGGCCTCATTGACTAGAAATCAAAGGTTGTCAAACTTTGGACCAAGGCCCAGAGTGAGTCTGCCACCTGTTTTTGTATGGCCATTGGCTAAAAATGTTTTTAAAATGTTTTTAAATGCAATACAACTTTATTTTAAAAAGTAAAAACTGTTTTTAATTCATGGACTGCAAAACCAGACAGGAAGCTCAATTCCTCCCATGGTTCACTGAACACTGGATTAGATGATACACACCAATGAGAATTTTCTAAGGCTGCTGATAATGCTGCAGAGGGGGAAAACAGAAATTGAAATTCCAGTAATTCATTCATTCTATGTAATTTTGAATACTCAGTGTCACTTATTTCCAAGAAGAGAAATATTTTCAGTGGTAAGAAAGTCCTAATTTTTGAATGACTATTACAACAAAGCCCACGAATGGTAAGATTTTAGCTGTTGCTTATGAGGCTATTTTATGTTTGTCACATATTTTATTCAATGATTTCAGACTTCTATTCTCAGTTACCGTTATCAAGTTACAAGACTTATTTTCCTTTGTCTAAAGCCCCTCATCCTAAAATCTTTAGTTAAATCGACTCAGACATATTCATTCTCATAGCACCCTTAGGAGGTAGAATGTGTTAGGATCCACAAATTTGATGCAGAAAAAGGAGAACTTGCATTCCCAGGGTCACACAACAAGTCAGTACAGACCATAGATTAGTGGGTTTGTGTTTCTGATGTGTGAATTGTAACTATTGGCTGTCTACTGCAAACAATTCCCAAGACCCAATCATTTCCCTAGCTACTTTCAAACTTGACAGTACCATGAAGTGAGGCTCATTAAACAGCAGAAAAAAATTAATGAAAAAAAGTTGTTGAAAAACCTTCCCTATTTAAATCTTTTAAAAATAGAACATATGTCTTCCTGTTTTAAGGAAGTATCCTTTAGGGTCAGGATAATAAATAAAATGATCTAAGAAGTCTATAAGCTTAATGAACCAAAAGAATATCTAATGTGTATTTAAAAATAGATATTACAGTGATAACATTATTACAGTGTTTTAAGTTTTGTGAACCACGTTCCATATATGACCTCATTTGACCCAACAACTCCTGGAGGTAGATAACTATTATCCACATTTTACAGATGAGAAAACTAATGTCATATCCAGGTTTATATAGCTGGTAATCATCTGAAGGAGAACTCAGACTCAGGTGGTCTTGATTTCAAATCTAGAACTCTATACCTAATAATTTTAAGTGCAGGATCACAGATCCTGGAGGGGACCTCAGACACAAAATAATGTGACCGCTGTTTTATAGATGAGGGAATTGATGATCACATAGGTTAAGCAACTTGCCTGAGGGTACAGAGATTGTAGGAATCACAGGCAGTAATTTGAACCCAGGTCCTTTGACTTCAAGATCAGTGCTCATTTCTCTGTGTAGCCATTTACAAAGCTTTTTAAGGTTAACAAAGTACTTTATATACATTATCTTGTTTAGATGCACAACATTCTTAAGACAGAGAGAGAGAGAGAGAGAGAGAGGAGAGAGAGAGAGAGAGAGAGAGAGAGAGAGAATAGCTAGATTTCCCATTATTTTGCAGATGAGAAAACTGAGAGTCTGGTTTAGTGATTTGCCCATGGCCAGACAGATAGTTGTTGGAATTCAAGCACAGACCTTCTTGATTCTGAGAAGAGTACTCTATCAAGTACTTTGGACTGTCTATATACATATCTATCTATCTATCTATCTATCTATCTATCTATCTATCTATCTATCTATCTATCTATTTATCTATCTATCTATCTATGAGATATGGAATAGTAGATAGAAGGACAGTCATATTAAATAGTTCATACTGTGGATGAAGAAAGGACTTCATAGTTGTCATTCTGGAACTGTTTGTGGGATCAGATTAATTTGTGATATAGGATGCTGAAATACCTATACAATAAGACCGAGAACTTGCAGGGAATATATACAGTTGAAATAAAATGGAAAACAAACAAATGCCATTAGTAAATGTTGGGAGTTTCTGAAACAAGTCTGAATACTCACCAGCTTAGAAATTTGCAGATAAATTTCGAAAGCTAAAAATAGCCAAAAAAATAGCTACCAACATAAGTTAGGAGGAATTACCTTCTGATCACAAGTTTAGACATCAAGGTTGATTAACAGTTATACTTACAAAATTTGTATTATCCCCCTCCTTACTCCCCTGTATTCAAACCCTAACATCCCATAAACATCTTCTAAGAACTAATGCATTCTGAGGACCTCTTAATAATTATAGATTTCTATGCAAAGTCAAGGGGTAGCTAGGTGGCACAGTGAATAGAGTACCTGGACTGGGGTCAAGAAGATGTGAGTTCAAATCCAGCCTCAGATACTTACTAGCTGTGTGACCCTGGGAAAGTCACTTAAACCTATTTGTCTCAGTTTTTTCATCTTTAGGATGAGTTGAAGAAGGAAATGGCAAACTGCTTCAGTGTCTTTGCCAAGAAAACCCCAAAAATGGGGTCATGAAGAGTCAGACATGATTGAAACAACTGAACAATAACTGAACAATGCAAAGTCAATAAAATATCCTCTGTCTCACCTTTATATTCAAAGAGTCTGGTTATCATTACACTTTAAGATTCAGGAAATTAGACTCAATAATTAATTGGATGATTAAAATATTATGATAGCATAGTGGTTAGAGAATAGACCTTTAAGTTATGAATAGCTGGGTTCAAGTCTTGCTTCTGACCATGGGCAAATTGTTTAAACTTTCAGGATCTCAGGTATCTCTCTAAAACCATAAGTTATAGATGTGTTACCAATGTGCCCTGGTGGAGAAATTTCTACACAGATTTCCCCATACTGATAAAAATCACGAGTCTAGCCTTTTTTTGTAAGAATATGCCTTTTTTGTAAGAAATACATTGGGCCAGAGAACTATAGCTCCTCATTATTGTTCTCTAGTTTCATATATATCTATCTCTATCTCTATCTATCTATCTACAGGGAGAGAGAGAGTGCACAAAAAGACAGAACGCCTTGACCATAGGCCAAAATGTTCTGAACAGTTAGCAGGAATCATTCAGGCTCTCACTTCCACTCTTTCCTAAATTAAGAACCCAGTGAGGTTTGTTACTGGTTTTGTTCAAATCATAAAGCTGCCTGTGGCTGTGTAAGCCCAATTGAAGAGAAAATTGCTTCTTCCCTACTTTTTCCAGATGAATTCCCAAAGCACTAAAATCCGAGCATCCATAGGCATTTTCAATGGTAAGGAAAGTATGCTCTATCTTCATATGTACTCTCTCAGCTACAGGGGCTATTTAATTTGCTTGTGAGCCTCTGTTTCTTTGCAAGGGTATTAGGATATTGCTCTTATGTGTTTGACAGTGTCTGTGGTGCACCTCAGAAGCAAGTGGAGAGTGAACACTCCATGAACAATGCCATGGCAGCCCCAATGAAGTCACTGAGACTGTCAGCCTCTTCCTTGTTAAGTATTCCTCATTAATCTGCCAAAGCATAATGTAACAGTTGAAGAGAGACATGCTGCATTTTCAATTGATTGCCAAATTAACATTAACTGACATACTAAATCTATGGCTGAGTAACAAGCTATGACTCATTTCAATCATGTTAGAGAATACATGTTCTAGGTTCTTGTCGATCCCCTCTCCTTCAGGGTCCTTTAACTCTTCAGGATAGGCAATTCTATCTTGGAAGACTTAGCTCTCACACATCAAAGTCTTGAAATATGGCAAAATTCCTTCAAAACAAACACCGAGACAAACTATATAGTGCAAGGAAGATATGTCTGTGCCTAGTAGAGGGTACATTGAAATAAAACTTGATGGACCTACTTCAGTGAATTCTACACAACAAATCCTGAGAAAATATACATTTTATTCAGTTTCTGTCCATATAAAAATTATTTTAACAAAGGGATATAAGTTTGTGTTCTTTGAGTGGTAGGTGACACTGCCTTCATGAAGCTTTCCCTGATTGCACCCCTTCCATCTTTTGAACTAAAAAACATCCGTCTTCCCTCAAATTTTCTTGGAGCATTTTGTGTACTACTTTTAGCTGTTACTATCAGACCCTACCTGTGTGTATGTGATGATAAGCTCTCTGAGGGCAAGGGACTATTGTTTTTCATCATCATCATCATCATCATCATCATCATCATTCCTAGAATATTTCTTAACCTGAGATTTATGAATTTAATTTTTAATAATTGCATTTCAACATAATTTATTTCCTTTGTTATCTTTTATCTATTTTATATCATTCATTTGACAACAGTATTCTGAGAAGGTGTCTCTAGGATTCACCAAATTGTCAAGGGGTCCATGGTACAAAAACAGTTGAGAACTCCTTCCTGACAGCCTAGAACATGGTCTTGAACTTTTTTAGGGGAGGAAGAGAGTGGTCTGAATCTGTAATTTCACTTTTATAGAGAGCTCCCAGTGGAGAAACTCTCAATGTAGATTAGTATCTGGTTTGTAATTTATCCTCTCAAGAGACTTGTCTGGGGGCACTGAAAGATTAAATAATTTTTAAGGTTGAACAGCCAATATGTACTCCAGGAGGGTCTAAAACTCAGGATAGCTTTATATTACTCTGTTGACTACTCTAGGGTACCTCTCAGACACTCAAATTGATTAATGAATACTAGCTGCTTTCTAAGATACGGATATTTTTGTATTGCCTGACTGTGTGAATAGGAAGGTATGGTGGAAGTAAGATTGAACACCCCAACAGGGAGAACTTTAAGCCTAAGTATGTTAAGTAGGTGTACAAAAATCCCTTTCCTAGAAATCATTTCCCTGTCACTTACCCCACCGTGACCTCAGTCACAGCACCACTAACATTTCTTTTGTCTTGATTAGTGTAAGCAGAGAAGAGCTCTACAGCTGGGGAGAAGTTTATGCTTTAAGCCTTGCGCTCAAGAGAGCATTATCTTTCAATGTTCTTCATTTCCCATTTCCAAAATCCCCCAAACCTCAATTTTCAAGCCACCTAGCCAAACTAAAAGCCACATGGAGAACACCTAAAAACTAGGAAAAAGGATAGGAGCACAGGTGGTCTATTTTTAAGACACTTCCATCCTTCCATGACTGAGTTTAAAACACTTTCTCTTTTGATGAATTCTGGGCAAACTGGACTATTTATCATTCTCCAAACACACTTGCTTTTGTTCCTTTTCTCAGTGAATGAAATGCTCTCTCCCTCTTTCCAGTTTCTGCTGAGACTGTCTTTCAAGTCCCATCCCCAATGACAGCTACTTTATGACCTTTGCTCTGAAACTCCTAGCAAGACATGATTTCTTCCCCCCCCCCAACATTCCTACTACTTCATTAGTACTTCTCATATGTAATTATAGTCAAATTTGAATTCTTGTTTTTTTACACAGTAGATATGTAATCACTTCTTGTTGAATGACTGATTGCCTATATGTCTTTTCTCAATAGGATTGTAAAATCCTTTAAGACATGTGCCATGCTCTATCTTTGCCTCTTCTTCATAATAAGTATGCAGCAGGCACTTCTTAAATGTTTGTTCACAAAGTGAACATATTTATCACTCCTGCTCCAGAAATAGCATTCCTGTTGTAGTACTCTAAGGGATAGGGACTATACCTGTGATTTTACTGATAGAAGAAACCCCAGAGGAGAAAACTCTCTCTACTAATGCAGGTCAGCACCTGTTCTGTAACTTTTAGTTTTAAAAGTTGGCTGCAGGCACTAAGATGTTAAGTGACCTGCCTAGGATTATGCAATCGGTCCATGTTCAATGTTAATCCATGTTGTTCTGATTCTAAGGCCTGCTCTCTACCTGCTATGCCATATGCCCTCACAGCACACTAAATCAATGGCAAATAGACCATAGCACATCCAGGCTGAAGCACAGGTGTTCAAAATTAAAAGTCTAGACATGACAAATACTAACATGGTTTTTGTTTTTATTTAATACTTTATAGGAAAAAGAAAAATGAGAAAATAGGATTTTTTCCTCCACAGGAATGGGCTTACCCCTCAAAAAGCTGGTAGGATGTTTACAGATCTCCCTGAAAAGAAGCAGGTTGACATCCCACCTCAACAACGGTTACTTTAAGTACTGGTTGTACCTAAGGGTGGGGGAGTGTTGGGGCTTTCTATGGCATCACACTCATTGGTTCATAGAAATATGAAGGAATGGATATGGCTGCATAAAGGACCCAATTTATGCCAGAGATAGAGAGAGACCCAGACACTAAAAGAGTGTTTAATATTTAGTACAGGTTCCTGAAAATAAATTCAAATACCTTTGTTAGGTGCCCATTATAGGCACTGTTGTAGGTGACAGGTAGTCAAATACAAAGAGGAGGACAGACCCTGACCTCAAGGAGCATATATTCCACCATAGAGATACAACATGTCAAAACAGAATTGATTATAGAATATTTATTCCATACCTTCCCCTTTTTGCCACCCCCCAAAAAAAACCCCCAAAAAGCATAGATGAGGGGAATAACTAACACAGCCAGAGTAATCAGAGTAGACTCATCGAAAGAGTTGGCTCTTGAATTAGGCCTTGAAAGGGCTTAGGGGTGCTAAGAGGCACACCTAAAGAGATATTATAGGCATCTGGGATAGTTATTTAAAGTCACGAAATGTCATACAAGCGAAATAGTAAGCAGGCCTTTTTGATAAGACTCAAACCATTAGTGCACAGTATATATGAAGGAGTAATATGTAATCAGCCTGGAAAGATAGGTTGGGGTTAAATTATGAGGAGCTTTAAATGCCAAAGAGAGTTTATATTTTAACCTAACGACAATGAGAAATCACCGAAGCTTCCTGAGCAGAGATATCACAGGGTCAAATAATTAAGTAATTAATAGCATTTATTTAGTACTTAGTATGCACCAGCCACCATGTTAGGTTCTTTAATCAGATATAAAAGCAATATTCTGACTACTGCCATCAGGTAGTTATAACATTATTATGAGACTCATTTGAGTCTTGGACTA
The DNA here is from genome assembly GCF_003287225.1 of Phascolarctos cinereus. Classification (NCBI taxonomy): domain Eukaryota; kingdom Metazoa; phylum Chordata; class Mammalia; order Diprotodontia; family Phascolarctidae; genus Phascolarctos; species Phascolarctos cinereus. The sequence continues at coordinate 78,565,621 of NW_027556402.1, read as the reverse complement.
ATTATCCTTTACATTTTTTAAAATGGTAGAATGAACCTCCATTATTCTAAATAATTCTCAGAGCACTTTATGAACTATGTCAGAGAATGTCTAATTTAATGATCCTGAAGCACTTTCTATAGAAATACTGTATGGGCATCACATGCATCTATTGTGGAGTTAAAAGCATGTGCTTTTTATGCTCTCATAAATTCCTGAGGTGAATCCCAGTAGACTGGGACACCAGCTTTGTCTGGCTGTATGTATGACCTTGGGGAAATCACTTAGCCTTCTGAATCTTCAGTTACTTCAGCTACAAAATTGAAGGGCTTAAAGTACTTTCCAGGTCTAATTGCCTATGAATCTGTTTCTTGATTTGAGTGTAAGAAGTCAGTTTAGCTGAGCAGGTTATTAGCCTATGTTAACTGTGACTTCATTCAGTGTAGGACTCTAGTTTAGAGTTAATTCAATGATCCAGAATTAGAATAGCCAAGGCAGATCACAAAACAGAATGGGGACAGAAGTACACAGAGCTACACAAGATGGTCATCTTGGGTTTACTAGCCTGGTTTTTGTCTGCCATAGTATCAGTGTCAAGGATCACTCTGAGGGAAAGCCAAGTTACAAGGGGTCTGTTAGAAAATACTGGGCATACAAGATGAAAGTTCTGTCATCTAGAATGATCTATATGCTACATTTTTTTTGGATGTTATTCAGCGTAAACATGAACCTTTGAAGGGATCTTAGGCAGGCATGCTATACCTTAGTCTTGTTCATGTATTCGCTATTTTGAGCTTAGTCATGTTTCAGAGAAAAAAAGTTAATGATGATTAAAAGATTAAGGGGGAAAAAGAGTTATAAGGAAAGTCTAAAGGAAGAAACAACTTACTTGAAATTGAGAAAACTAGGTTGGGCAAGGTTTATGATACATAATGATGAGGCATAAAATGAATAGTTGAATAATTCTCCATTTCTATCCCAACAGTAATAATAATAGTAATAATACCTGCCATTTGTACAGGGATTTAAATTATCTTGTTTGATCTTTACAACAGTCTTGTGTAGTAGGTACTTTAAACAAAAGGTATTAACTTCATTTTATGGATGAGAAAAATGAGGTTCAGAGAAGCCAGTTGACTTGACTGGAGTCATGAAGCTAATAAATGTAAGAGGCAGGATTTAAACAATGGTATTTATGCCCAAAAGCAGTTCCATTTTTTTCCTATATTATATTGCCTCCTCCAAAAGAAATGGGAAGAATGTATGATGAATATAGTGTTGTAAGGACATGCATTATTTTCTGAAAAGAGGATATTCTTATGTGTTTTTTATTTGTTTACATACATTCTCTAAAACAGAGGTTTTTAACTTGGGGTCCATGGATATATTTCAAAGAGTCCATAAATTTATATGGGAAAACATATATCTTTATTTCCTTTGTAATTCCATGTATTTCATGTTATGCATTTCGAAAGATTATTCTGTGAAGGGATCTATGACACAAAAACATTAAGAACCTCCAATCTAGGATAACTGAGATCCTGCTTAGAATAAGGTTATAGATTAGATAACTTTTTGATTCCTTCCCACTCTAAACAAGAGGATACTTGCTTGACATATTTTTGTATATTTTTCCTGATGATTTTTTTATACTAACAATATATAAAATTATTTCCCCTCAAGAGAGCAAAAGGATGCTAATACGACATGTAGGTAATATTTTAATCATCCCAGTCAAATACATTGGAAACCAATCAGTTTTCTTTTCTTGTGAATGAAAAGCCTTGGACTTAGGTTCTACTCTAATTCTTATTATGATATGGAGGTGTTCCTTGGTTCTAGAAGGCTATTTCAGCAGTGCAAAGTCTCTCATTCACATGTTTAGACCATACTTGATTCCTTGATAAATGCAACTGCAGAGAAAACTGTTCAAAGATGCTCTAATTATTAATATCACACAAAGCTGTATGCTTGCTTACCATTATCATGGATCCTCTGGAGAATACTTTGGTCTTTCCAGGGTCCAAATAAAAGAGGAACAGATGCTGAGGTCTACTTATGTTCCTTTTAATGGATGATTTTGTACAAATTGCACCAAACCCTAAAATATTATGTGACCTCTTCAATGAGATGCATTATTATTTATCAATTATCAATAATCAATAAAATCAATCAATAAGCATTTAACTATGTTCTTAGTTCTGTGCTGGAGACACAAAGACAAAAATCTGCCTCTGTTTTTAAGAAGTTTACATTAAAAAAAGAGGATGATTAACAATCCATACAAAAAAAATATTTTAAAGTTGTTATTGTCCAGAATATGCTGGATAGATAATACATCATTATATATGCTGACTTCATACTACAGATAGATGACAAGTTAGTTCCAGAGTTGAATAGGAGGAAGGAAAGGGATGGGTTGAACTAAGCACCTTTAATGATCTTAGACTTACACTCTGGTGTAAAGATTCATCTTTTCAATACAAATGTTTTGGTGGCTTTCTATGGATATAAATCCTGGAGCCCTACAGCCTTTTAGAATTTAAATTTGTGGGTGATCTATGAGGAATATTTGTAATGAAATTAGAAATTAGCATATTTCTAATGAAAATGTCCCATCAAGAAGTGGAATAAGGGAGATCATTGAGGAAATTTCATGCTCAGAAAGGGATATGGCTCAAGAAAGCTCAAGAGTCTTCAATGGATCCTTTGTGGAAAATCCCTGGAACAATACAAACAAGAATTCCATGGGATGAAAGTAATGGATTCCCTGAGATCTAAATTAATAGAAAGAATACTCACATCAGTGAAATGGCATACCTATTAAAATAATTTGGTAATGTATTATTCCTGATGTTTTAAGACCCTCAGTTACTATTTAGACTTTTAAACATGTTATTATTCAGTGCTCCTTAATACTAGAAAGTAAAGACCTTGAAAAATATAGTTAATTAAGACCATTAACATATGAACTGCATATTACAGAAATATGAAAGATAGAGTATTGTTTACTCCATTATTGGAAAGAATCCTCAATGGCAATATGACAAGAACAGCAGAGCTTGGCTGAACAAATGCTGATACTATATTAAGTTAATTAGATAAACACTGGAAAAAGCATATAATTTTGGCAGAAAAGAAAGCTGAGATTATGTTGCAGAAAAAAAAAGATTCAAATACTGAAAGGATTAGTCTGTTGCCAAGAATGGATTGTGAACAAAGCTTTATTTGCATATTGCTTTGCCCTTTGCCAAAAATAAACTGGGTAAATGGGATTTCTACATGAGTGAAGACTATAAAGAATAGCTTCAAATGGGAATACAGATACAATTAAAATCTAGAAGTAAATATTGCATATCAGGGAGACCCAGACCACCAGAGGGAGTATTTGGTCATTTGTTAAATTTAAGAGGAAGATTGATTGTGGTAAGCAGACTGAGGATGTAAACTATTCCTAGAAGAGGAGTTAGTATTTTTTTTTAAATAAAGTTACAAGAAACAAAAATGTTTGTGAATTGTTACAAGTAACTTTGTATGCTACTTTCTCATTTTAAAAATGCAATTTCTTAATTACATTAAGCATTCAGGAGGGAAGAAAATTGGAAAGGGATTTACACTGTGGGGGATTTAAATCAAATGTTAAAAGATAGTGATTTCTCAATAAAGAGATTAAGATAAATCCTGAGTAAGAGACCACAAAAAGTAACATATACTCCTGAGATATTAATGGTTGATTCACTCTAAATAAAATAATTCTACCCATTTAGTTTATAGCAAAATTGTTTCTCAGTATATAATTATTATAGTAATGATATCATTACGTTATGAAGGGAAGGGTAAGGAATGCACATTTATTTAGAGGCTGTACTTTCTAAAGTCTATATAAATATTATCTTATGTAATCCTCACAACTTTTTGAGGTAGGCTCTATTTTTAAAGCCTTATTTTATAGTTGAGGAAACAATGGTTGAGTGATTTTTCCAGGGTTATACAGCTATTAAGTGTGTGAGGCTGAATTTGAACTCCTGACTCCAGGCTTAATGTTCTATTCACTGCACTACCTATCTGCTTAATTAGCATGATAATTTTGATTAAAGGAATATAAGCTAAAAGTTAGGGAAAAAGAAAAAAATCTTTTAAGCCTAGCTGGATTAAGATGGTACAGTGAAACTTAATACAGCACTCAGCTTCCCCCATCTCTCAAACTAGTAAAATGTCCACAAAAAGAGCAAATACCACAATGAAAAGAATCATTCAGTAAGTTATTTTTAAGTATCAACTTCATACCAAGTACTAAAATAGATGCTGGAAATTTCAAAAAAAAATAAAGAAAAGGTAAGATCAAGGTGGAAAAATGAGTTGGGGTAATGGGCAGAAGAAGAGGAATATTTAAAGCTTCTATCAAAAGGTAATTTTTAGATAAAAAATGCCCAAAGACCAACTCACCAGCCCATGGTTACCTTTACATTTGCCTTTAACTCCTCCATACCTCTCTTTCACAATCTGGGTCCTGTATTTCTGATGGTGCCTCAGATTTAGGTATACTCTTTTGGAGGTAACTGCTTGGTAATATTGTAAGGATATAGTGGGTTATAGGGCACTTTGAGGCTGTTGAGTCAAGCTAGCCTTGACTTTTGAGAAGGAAGTGAGTGGGTGTAAAGGAGTGGAGATCCTAGAGGAAGAGGCTATGGAAGAGAGAAGAGACCCAAAGTTCTTTGCTATGGTGTAACTAGCAATGTCAGGAATATGTATGACAAACAATAATTTTAATATGGCTTAATTTTGTGGCAGCAATGGTCATGTATCATTGACACTAGACTGACTCAAAACATCTGACTGACCAGATAAAATTATGTGGAATAAGTTTCTCCATCTTTAGTTAGTTCCCTGACAGTTCAGTGTTAGATTCTGTACTATACCCATGTATTTCATTGCTTTCTTTTGTTGTATTTTTAATTCTGTAGGTGTAAAGAACAGATATAACTTTAAAGAAATTAACAAACATTGCAGCTTTTAAAAACACATTTCAATAACTGTCAGGCATTTTATCATACTATTGTATAAGGAAGGCAATAGTATCAAGGATTAATCATTAGGAAGCACAATGGAAACACAATCTAAAATTGAAAATTAACACCAAGAAAGGACAAACTTCTGCTGTAATAGAGCCACATTAATCCTCAGGGAAGCAAAAACCTTTAGAGGGAATTGAAAACTGGATGAGTTTTTTATTAATTTCCTTATAGTGTAGAACAGGCACTTTGATATTGGAAGAACAGCAAGAAGACTAGATTTTGAAAATAACAAATTAACTATTTAACCACTGATATAAAGAAAAAACAGACAAAACAATACAAAGACCAGAGACTTTCATATGTTACTGTCACCGATAAAATTCACCTTTTTTCATCTGAAGTCTAAACTAAAATTTCAGACAGAAGAAATCCAGGAGAGCCTTTAAGGTCTGAGCATTTCCATCAGACTGTAAAACATTTACCCAAAAATATATTTGGAGGTTTTTAAAAAAATTTCAGTGGGCCTTGAATTCTTGTTCCCATTAAGATTATCATGGACTTTAATAAACACATTGATATAGTGACTACAGAGAGAATTTTTAATCAAACAAGGATTAGAGGACATTAAAGAAAGACAAAATATATTATTTGTTACATAGTTAGAATTGTTTTTACACAAATAAAATAAATGAAGATAAGATACTAATAAAAACTACAATATGGGGAAAATATATGCATTAAATATCAATGATAAAAGTCTGCTATAAAAATGCACAGGAAACCAACATAAATTTATAATAACAAGAATCATTCCACACAGATAAGTAGTTAAATGATAAGAACAAAATTTTCAAAAGAATAATTACAAAACATGACCGATTACAAAAATGATCCAAAGAATTAATAATTTAAAAAAATATTTAAAACAAACTTCAAGGTTTTCCCTCATACCTTGCAAATAGTTAGAATAATAGCAGCTTAAGGTTTTTTATTTTGTAGGAGACGGGGAATTTATTTATTTTTTGTTTGTTTTTTGTAGACTCTTTTTTTCCCTCCTTGAGACAGCCTTTCAAGAACATGGTTATAATTAATTTTTTTTAACATGTGTTTTTAAAACTTTGGGTTACAAATTTTCTCCCTTCTTCCCTCCCCACACACTCTCATTGAAAAGGCAAGGAACTCGATACAGGTTATACATGTGTAGTTATGCAAAACACTTCCATAGTAGTTATGTTGTGAAAAACTAAGTATATTTCCCTTCATCCTATCCCACCCCCACCCCATTTATTCTATTTTCTCTTTTGACTTTGTCCCTCCTCAGAAGTGTGTGCTTCTGATTATCCCCTCCCCCAATCTGCCCTCTATCATCCCCCAGCTCTCTTGTCCCCTTCCCCCCTTATTTTCCTGTAGGGTAAGATAGATTTCCATACCCAATTGTGTATGTTATTCCCCCCTTAAGCCAAATCCTACGAGAATAAGATTCACTCATTCCCTCTCACCTTCCCCCATTTCCCCTCCACTGTACAAGCCTTTTCTTGTCTGTTTCATGTGAGATAATTTATCCCATTCTATTTCTCCCTTTCTCCTTCCCCCAGTATAATCCTCTCTCACCCCTAAATTTTATTTTCCAGATATCACCCCTCCATCTTCAACTCACCTTATGCCATCTATCTATCTATCTATCTATCTATCTATCTATCTATCTATCTATCTATCTATACATACATACATATATACATATAATTTTTTCCCTCCCACTACCCTAATACTGACAAAGGACTCATGAGTTACAAATATCATCTTTGCATGGAGTAATGGAAACAGTTCAACCTTAATAAGTCTCTTAGTGTTTCTCTTTCCTGTTTACCTCTTCATGTTTTACTTGAGTCTTGTATTGAAAGTCAAATTTTCTATTTAGATCTGGTCTTTCCATCAAGAGTGCTTGAAAGTCCCCTATTTCACTTAATGACCATTTTTTACCCTGAAGGATTATACTCAGTTTTGCTGGGTAAGTGATTCTTGGTTGTAATGCTTTCTCCTTTGCCTTCTAGAATATCATACTACATGCCCTCTGATCCCTTAATGTAGAAGCTGCTAAATCTTGCGTTATCCTGATTGTGTTTCCACAATACTTCAATTGTTTCTTTCTGGCTGTTTGCAATATTTTCTTCTTGACCTGGGAACTCTGGAATTTAGCTACAATATTCCCAGGAGTTTTCCTTTGGGGATCTCTTTCAGGAGGTGATCAGTGGATTCTTTCCATTTCTATTTTGCCCACTGGTTCTAAAATACCAGTGTAGTTTTCCTTGATAATTTCTTGAAAGATGATGTCTAGGCTCTTTTTTTTGGTCATGGCTTTCAGATAGTTCAATAATTTTTAAATTCTCTCTCATGGATCTATTTTCCAGGTCAGTTGTTTTTCCAACGAGATATTTCACATTCTCTTCTATTTTTTTCATTCTTTTGGATTTGTTTTAGAGTGTTTTGATTTCTCATAAAGTCACTAGCTTCCAATTGTTCCATTCTAATTTTTAAGGAAGTATTTTCTTCAGTAAGCTTTTGGACTTCCTTTTCCATTTGGTCAATTTTTCTTTTTCGGGCATTCTTCTCCTCATTGGCTTTTTGGACCTCTTTTGCCAATTTGGGTTAGGCTGTTTTTTAAGGTGTTATTTTCTTCAGTATTTTTATGTGTCTCCTTTAGGAAGCTGTTGACTTGCTTTTCATGATTTTCTTGCATCACTCTCAGTTTTTCCTCTACTTCTCTTACTTGCTTCTCAAAATCCTTTTTGAGCTCTTCCATGGCCTGGGACCAATCTCTATTTTTCTTGGAGGCTTTGGATGTAGCTTTGACTGTGTTGTCTTCTTCTGGTTGTATGTTTTGATCTTCTTTGTCACCAAAGTAATATTCTATGGTCTGACTTTTTTTGTGAAGTTTGCTCATGATCCCAGCCAATTACTTCAGTTATAAACTCTTTGTTAAGGTAGGGATCTGTTTGCAGTGTGGAGAATGTACTGTTCCAAGCTTCAGGGATTTTGTGCAGTTGTTTTCAGAGATACTTCTAAGGACCTGTAAATTTTCAGTTCTTCCAAGATGGAATGATCAAGGGCGAGGTGTTTGCTCCTTTCCTGTCCTGTGCTCTGGTCTATGAGTGACCACAAGCACTCTTTTCTCTCTTGGAACTGTGAGAAGAATTTTCTCTACAGCACTACTACAAGCTATAGCTCACCAGTGTTCCTCCTTGCCCCAGGACCACCACCCAGAACTGTGACCTAGATCCAAGCATGGGCAAAGCAAGAGAATCCTGCACCATCAGAGAGATCCCTGCAATCCCCCTCTGATCAACACTCAGTTCCCCCACAGTCTGTGGGCCAGAAGCACAGGAAGCAGAAGTTGCCCTGGGGCCATGCTTGGGGACTGGAGCTGAGACTACTATGCTTCTTTCTCTCACTGTAGACACAGACTTTTCCCACTGACCTTCTAAGTAAGTTGTCTTTGGGGTTCATGGGTTGAGAAGTCAGGAAACTGCTGCAGCTGCCCACAATTCAGTCCTCTGAGGCCTGCTCCAGGTTCACTGAGGCCTGCGTGCCCATGCCGAACTGCTCTTCTCTCCCAGCCTGGTGCGATATACCTTTCTGATAAACCATCCAGGTTGTCTTGGGCTGGAAATTTGTTTCACTCTTTCTATTTGTGGGTTCTACTGCTTTAGAATTTGTTTAGAGACATTTTTTTTACAGGTATTTGGAGGAGTTTGGGGGAGAGCTCAAGCAAGTCACTGCTTTCACTCCACCAACTTGGCTCTGCCCCTGAGAAGCACTTTATAATATTAACTTATTTTAGCTTCACAACAACCCTGGGCAGTAGCTGCTATTGTTATTTCTACTTTATAGATGATGAAGCTGAGACTGACAAAGGTTAAGTGACTTGCCCAGGGCCACACAGCTAGTAAGTATTGGGACTGGATTTGAGCTGAAGTCCTTTTGATTCTAAGGCCAGCTCTCTTTTCCCTGTACCTCTAATCTACCTCTAAATGTTGAAGGTGATGGTAAATCAGAACAATGTTGGAGGGGCTGTGATAATACAGGCATATTACAACCTCTGATGGTGGAACTGAACCGGCCTAATCATTCTGGACAACAATTTGGAATTATGCAAGAAAAAAGTGATTCAAGTATTCATTCATAATCTTGTCTTAATGATTACATTAGATATATATCCCAAGGAAAGTCAGAAGCAGAAAACACAGATCGAAAATATCTATAACAACAGTCCATGTTAGCAAAGAGCTAGAAATAAAGTAGAAACTCACTTATTGGGGAATAACTGAAAAATTATATTTCCTCATGTAATTTCCATTATATTTGATTGAATTCAAATGTGAAAGTAATTGTATGTAATGCTTTCCAGTAAGTGCAGTAAGAAATTTTATCTTCCCTCCACCCCTCATTCCCCAAGTCCTGCTATGTTAATCAAGTAACTCCGGAGGAAACATAATAGCAGAAAGCTCCTTCACTTCCACCTTCACCATCATCAAGCATCACCTCAAAGAACTCATTACATTCATATCTGAACAATTATCTTGCTGTTCATGTTTGCAAAAGTTAAATAAAACTCCTTTGACTAGGTAACAGTGCCAATGAAGGTCCATTCCCTAAATGATCCAGTTTTCTTTACCAAGGGGAAAAAAAAGATAACCCTGTGCCCAGAAATAATACTTGTGAACCTGTTCAGTCATCTTGGCAAAGACCTATTCTTTGCCCCACAGGAAACCAGTCAAGAGAGTGTGAATGGCTCAGTGTAACTCAACACCATTATTGGGGGGAAAATTAAATATATGAGTCAATAGACTCCTCATCATAGATGATGGACAACACTACCAGTTGCTATTTTAAGCTTCCGGAAGTTCTTACTCCCTTGGTAAGTTCTAGGCAGAAGGGCAAAGGTAGATTATTTCTCACTATGCTCTGAGACCAATAAAAACCTCTAAGTAGCAACTGTAAGTATGCTGTTATTGAGTGTAATTTTCAAAATTCATCTTTTGGAAAGAATGGTCATAGTCCAAGGTAGACAAAGTCCTAGTTACAGTGATAAGTGAATGGACAAAGAAAGGCAAGTTATGCATATTCTTATTATGGTTCTATACTAAAGTACTGAATTTTAAAAGAAAAAAATATATCTTTTCCTGGGACATAATCATTGTCTATAACCTATTTTCTCTCATTATAAACTTGAACAGTTCATTTTATTTTAATATAGGCTATATAAAATCAATTTTAAATATTTGAATTTAAATGTTTAAGGTATTTCATTCTATGTGTAACTAATATTTCTATAATCTTATTTGAGCTAGATCATAACCACGTGATTAAAGAATATTTTTACCTGTGTCTTTGCATTTTATATACAAAACATTTGCTCTGGTTTGATTTTGCAAAATTTCAGTTTCTGCAACTCAGGTCAAAGTTTTGTTGTTTTTGGTCAAAGCGTGCTGCAAGACTCCCAGAGAACAACATAGATACAATATAATCTTTTAAATAGAATATAAAGATTAAACCATAACAGGTTGAATGTATAACATTCATTCCTTCTTTTAAAAAATTTTATATATATATATATATATACATATATATGTGTGTATGTATATATATGTATATATACATACACACATATATATGAAATCTAAACTCTGGCTTCCTAATTAATATTATACTATCACAAAAAAATCACATACAACTTAAAAATATACAAATTAATTTGTAACATTAAAATGTAATGTTATTTTTTTTATAACTTGGAAGAATGGTATGTAAATCCTATACATATTATAATGAATAAGTAAACAAAAGTTTAACAAAATTATAAACTAGAGTGAATTATTAGTTATTTAAATCAATCCATTTCAACAAAGGGCCATTAATTAATCTGAATCAATAAGCAATGCCATTGATTTATAAGTCAAAACTTCAGGTATTGTTCTGGGATTTTAAGCATTAGGTTACAGATTTATTTATATGTAAAGATCAGTTTTCATTACATTTATAATTATTCTTTAAAATAGCATTAATAAAACATTATTATTATTTAACTATACCAGTTATTTAATATTTAATACACACACATACACACATATATGCATACACACATGTATCTTTAACAGACTGCTTGTTACTTAAATGACTCCAAGTTTGGAGTTGAAACATTTTACGATGTCAAATGGCTTACCATGGTTGTCTCTGCAATGGATCCGAAGCTATTTATGAATATGTTGCATGTGACATTAACTGGAGGGCCTGAAAAAGAAAAAAAAACAGTAAAAAAGAATACTGGGCAAAAATTTGTAGAGGAAATAATTCTGGGCATACTAACAGAAGTGGGGCAGGTAGGTGGCATAGTAGAGTGCTGGGCCTGGAGTCAGGAAGACCTAAGTTCAAATATGGCCTCAGATAGTTACTAGCTATGTGACTCTGGACAAGTCACTTAACCCTGTTTGCCTTAGTTTCTTCATCTGTAAAATGAGATGGAGAAGGAAAGGACAAACCAGTCTAGTATCTTTGCCAAGAAAACCCCAAATGAGATCACGAAGAGTTGATGATTGAACAACACAATTAGAAGACCTGGGGTCAAGGTCATGCTCTGTTAAGACTTTGAATTATGTACTCTCTTGACCTTTCCGAAGGACAATTTTCTTATCTTTACACTGAAGACCATAATACTGGTAGTTTTCTTCCAAATGTGGTAACTGTGAAGAAAGCACTTTATAAATGTATAAAGCTCTCAGTGATTGAGAACTGACATCAGTACTTCAGAAGGTTTGTTATTTCGCTGATGTGGGGACTCCCCTTACTGATCTAAATCACAACTTTTGTTCACATGTTAATGAATTAATTAAGTAAACATTTATTAATATCAATCATAATGTACCAATACAAATATGTGAAATAATGAGCATTTTCAAAAGAAATTTTATTTTTTTCAGTGAACCAGTAGCTTTCTCCTCTTGCTTCCAAAAAAAGAACAGGAAAATAAAACCTTTGTAAAGAAGATGATAATCAAGCAAAACAAATTCCTATATTGTTCATGTCCAAAAATGTGTCTCATTCTACATCTTGATTCCATTGCCTTTCCATCAGGATATAGATAGTATTCTTCATCATCAATCTTTTGGAATCTTAGTTGTTCATTGCATTGATCAGAGTTCTTTGGTTTTTCAAAATTGTTCGTTTTATAGTCTTTCGGCAAGCATTTATTGTTGTTGTTCAATTGTTCAGTTATGTCTGATTCTTTGTGACTCCCTGGACTATAGCACTCCAGGCCCTTATATTCTCCACTAAAGTACCTACTATGTGTCAGGCACTGTGAACACAAATCAAATATTTATCGTGTAATAGGATCAGGGTCCCTCTGTTTCTCTGTAACAAATTAGTTTTCCCTTTTTAAAAGTCTAACAAAGGTGTCTCTGGGAATTGATTGGTACCTGTCTCCTTTCCTGGTCACCTAAAAGCACAAAAACTCCTCCCCTACATGGAGTTAGGAACCTTCTTACTTGGTGTATTTCTGAAGATCATGACTCATCATAACCTGCTTTGCTGACCAGACATGATTCCATGTGGAGACAGTGTGTGTGTGTGTGTGTGTGTGCGCGTGCAGTCCATCCAGAGAATCTGTTGCATAGTCTTGTTAGGGCAAAAGAAACCCTTTGTTAACTGTCCAACAACTTGTGAATACCTCATTTTGTCCCAACATTGAGCATGAACTGAGGGAGTATTGATATTGGGTTTACCCTTACCAACTTTCCCTCCAGGGGCTTACATCATATTAGAAGAGACAACAAGAATTTTTATAAATATATGCAGAACAAATTAAAAATAAACCAAATACATGGAGCTCAGGGAGGAAAGGAATTATTAGGTGAGAGAGTCAAGGAAAGTATTGCCTGAGTTGAGCCTTGAAAGATACATTCTAAACATGGAAGACACCCAATACAACAGCGCTGAGATAGAGTCATGCATGAAGAACATTAACAAGCCAGTTTTTAGTGGCTTTATAGAATACATGAAGGAGAACGATGATAAAGCTACAAAGGTAAGTTGGAGGATGGTTCTGAACAGCTTTAAAAGCCAAGGGCTTTAAGGTGAGGGGGGAAATAAAAAAAGGAAAAATAAAGAAATTTACGTGATAACTTTATGATATAGTTAAAAGGAATAGCAATTTGTACACAATATATTTGCAGTTTCATGTGCAATCATCTTTTTATTATACTATGCTATGAAATGCTTGTTTTATTCCATAAATTAAAAATAAATAACAATTTTTAAAAAGGATGGAAGGAGGCCCAGATTAGGAGTCAGGAAACCTGAGCTTCCCTCCTTCCCCAGCCATTAACTTTCACTATATTTGACAGTGAAACGGCATGCATTATACTTCTCTGAGGTTCCCCTTATCTATAAGACCATTGGAATATTGTAAAGACAAATATCTTTGAAAGACTTGAGAACTCTAATCAAAGCAATGATCAACTATGATTCCAGAGGACCAGTGATGAACTTTCTAACAGAGAAGTGGTGGACCACAGGTGCAGAATGAGACATACATTTTAGGAATGACCAATGTGGGAATTTGTTTTGACTGTGTTTATTCATTACAAGGATTGGGCTTTTTTTCCAGTGGGGAGGGGGAGAAAATAAATGCTTGTTAATTGAAAAAAAAGTAAAATAAAATAAAAAAGTTATGTTTAAAAATAAAAAAGCCAAGCAAATAAATTTATATTTATTCTAGGGCAATAAGAATCCATTGTAGTTTATTTGGAAAGGAAAAGACATGGTCATACCTATGCTTAAGGAAAATCACTTTCCTAGAGGATGATTAGAGTACAGAGAAATTTCAGCCAATTGAGTCAATTAACAGTCAATTACAATGGTCTGTGCTAGAGGTCACAAGGGACTGAATTAAGGTGGTGTCTATGTGAGTAGTGAAAAGTAGATGGATTTGAGATATTGTGGAGGTGGAACTGGTAAGATCTGGCAGGTAATTGGATCTGAAGGTAATGTTAGCTAGATTAAGGAATTAAGAATGACACCAGAGTTGTAAACATTTGGGACTAGAAGGATGGTGGTTTGCTCATTAAAAAATAGGGAAGTTCAAATGATAGATGAGTTTGAATGGAAAGACAATGAACTCTGTCTTGGACAGACTGAGTTTCAGATGTCTATAAGACATGTAATTTGAAATAACTAATGGGCATTTTGTGATTCACAGCTGAGGCTCAGGAAAACAAGTAGGGCTGGATATATAAAACTGGGAGCTATTAGCAAAGAGATTGAAACTGAGTCTATGGGTGTTGAGGAGTTCACCAAGTCAGAATGTATGCAAAGAGGCAAAGAGGGCTTAGGACAGTGTCTTGAGAATACCCACAATTACAAGGCATGATATGGATAGAGTCCTCAAAAGAGCCTGAAAAGGAGTGGTCAGATTGGCAGGAGAGAGTACTGCCACAAAAACCCAGAGAAAAAGTAAGTATTCAGAAAAAAAGGAAGAATCACTGGTAATCTGCTGTGGTGGGACAGTGGATTGAACACTGGACTTGGAGTCAGGGAAACTTGAGTTTTGATCCTTCCTTGGACAATTACTAGCAATGTGATCCCTGCTTAAGCCATGTCACCACTTTCAGTCTCCCTTTCCTCATTTGTAAAGTAGGGATAATAATAGCACCTACCTCTAAGAATTGCTGTGAGGACTGAATGAAACACTGTAAGCCTTAAAATGTTATGTCAATGTTAGCTACTATTTGGAAAATTATGATGTTTTAGCCACATTTCTGGTGAAGAAACTTTCTGAATCTTTTTCTTTGTCCTAAGTTTAGTGATACATCATATGGACCGCACATAAAGTCTTTTGACCTTGGTGGAAAATGCTAGGGCTTGGGCTCTACTAATACGGCCTTTGAGATCACAGCATCATCCCAGAATGTGGCACCTAAAGAAGTTTTCAGTACAGAAGATATGAGTTGTCGCTATTATAATTATAGGCACATTCTCCCTTCAGTCAAGTCCTCCTCTGTGGCCTCAGACTCAGCCAGCTTGACTGTAGACTCAGCCAGCCTGACTGTAGACTCAGCCAGCCAAGCACAAAGTCTAGCATGTCCTATTATACTGGAAAGTCTTTCATCATAGGCCCAGGAATGGGCTCTCTGTTGGTTAGCCTAGACCCAGTGGACAGAGCAGACAGTAGAGTCAGGAACACTCATCTTCATAAGTTCAAATCCGGCCTCAGACACTTACTAGCTGTGTTGTGACTCTAGGAAAGTAATTTAACCCTGTTTGCTTCAGTTCCTCATCTGCAAAATGAGCTGGAGAAAGAAATGACAAATTACTCTAGAATCTTTGCCAAGAAAACCACACAACTGAAAAACAACTGAACCATCAACCAAGTCTAGGTTAGCTCAGAAAGCCTCTTCCCATGTTGGTGGGCTGCAGGATGATGGGATTTTCAGCTATGGGAACTCTAGAAGGTTAATTATTAAGTCAAGGAGGAGTTAAGGCCTGAAATAGAGGAGTAAAGATCCACTCCATAAAGTAGGAAAGTAGCAGTTCAGGCATGGCCTTGTGACTCACCCATTCTAGTGACTTCCTTTTGCCTCTAGTATGAAAAACAAAACAAAACAAAAACTCCCGTGTTTAGCTTTCAAAGTCCCACACAATCTGGCCCCAGCCTAACTTTCTTAGTGGATACTATTCTCTCTCTTTCTTTCATTCTGACACTTGACCTAAATTGGACTTGTTCCTCATTTCTTCTTCTATCTCTGAATCTTTGCCTGCCATCCTGCAGTTCTATAAGGCATTCCCTCCTTATCTCTGTCTTACAAAGTTCTTCTTTTTAATTTACAACTCAGAAACCATCATCTAGATGAAACTTTTTCTGAACATCCCAATTGCTAGTACCTCTCCTTTCCAAACAACTTTATCTATGAATTAACATATATGTATATATGCTAAATAAGCATACCCTTTTCAACTTTGTATTTATGCCACATGTACATATTTTTATGTACTTGTATCCCCATTACAATGTAAGCTGCTTAATGAGTAGGGATTGTTTCATTCTTTGTTCCCTATCTCTAGGGCCTAGCATATTGCCTGGTACATAGTAGATGCTTAAAAATCACTTGTTTAATTGAAGGAATAAGTAGCACCAAAGCTCCCATTAGTCTTTAGCAAGCTTTTGCAAAAACTTGATTCCTCCATCTTCCAAAAGAGCTGTTGGCACTCCCTCCCCTACCAAGATGGTGGCATGTATCACAGAGATGGCCAGAGAGAATTACTCACTCTACATCTGAAGCATCCCTGCAGAGCATGAGCTGAAGTTCCATTACACAGTGCACACATCTCTTGATATGGTAGATGTGGAAGGTCTCTGAAATGGGATAGGCCCTCGTGGATCAGAGGGAGCTCTATCTGGAATTTCCTAACCCCACAGAAAACTACAAAGTATATGGCTATGTGACAAATTCCAAGGTGAAGTTTGTTTTGGTAGTGGATTCCTCCAATACAACACTTCGAGACAATGAGATCCAAAGTATGTCTTGAAAGCTACATAATTCCTACACAGATGTCATGTGCAACCACTCCTATAACCCTGGAGACTGAAATCATTTTATGGCCTTTGATAACATGGTGACTTTCATGATGGTGCAGGTTTGTTGAGAAAGAGTATAGTTTACAATTATTTTTGAAAAATGCCATTTTGTTTGGAATACTAATGCATTGATGGAATTGTGAAATCATCCAACCATTTTGGAGAACAATTTGGAACTATACCTGAAGGGCTATAAAAATGTGCATACCCTTTCACCCAGCACTTCTAGGGCTGTATCCCAAAGAGATCATAAAAATGGGAAAAGGACCCATGTGTACAAAAATATTTATAGCAGCTCTTTTTTGTGGTGGCCAATAATTGGAAATTGAGGGGATGCCCATCAATTGTGAAATGGCTGAAGAAGTTGAGGTATATGAATGTAATGGAATATTGTGCTATAAGAAATGATGAGCAGGCAGACTTCAGAAAAACCTGGAAAGACTTGTATGGATTGATGCTGAGTGAAGTGAGCAGAACCAGGAGAATGTCATACACAGTAACAGCCACGTTGTGCGATGACTAACGTGATAGACTTAGCCCTTCCCAGAAACGCAAGGATCTAAGACATCTCCAAAGGTCTCATGATGGAAAATGCTATCCACATCCAAAAGAAAGAACTATGGAGTTTGAATGCAGACCAAAAGCATATTATTTGCTATTTTTTTCTTCTGTTTTGTTTTGTTTCCTCTTTCTGGTGGTTCCTCCTATTGGTTCTAATTCCTCCTTATGACATGACTAATGTGAAAATATGGTTTAATAGGAATGTATATGTATAGCCTATATCAGATTGCATGTCATCTTGGGGAAGAAGGGAGAGAAAATTTTAAAATTCAAAAATTTATGGAAGTAATTGTTGATAAATCAAAATAAATTAATAAAAAATATTAAAAAAAGAAAAATGCCATTTTGTACAGACCTGTATCTTGCAGATGTGTGTATATATTGCCTCCTCCTATGTATAATATGAAAGCTGCTCTCTGGATGTCCAAAAACTCTTGTGTAAAGTGAAAGACTATTTAAAACTTCATTCAATAAAAAGTTGAATTGGTGGAAAAAAAAAAGAATTATTAGCACACACATATAAAGAGAAAATTAGGCAAATATTTCAAACATTCAAACTTGGAGATTGGGAGACCAAAGTCCCAGTCCTAGTTCCGCTACTAACAGTCTATGTCACCTTAGACAAGTTATTCTTCTTCTCTAGGTTTCAATTTTCTTGCCCAGAAAATAAAGGGATTAAATTAAATGACCTATGCCCAGCTCTTCCATGAATCTATGATCAGATTGATTCTTCGTGACATTTCTGAGCTCAAAGCAGGTATAAAATGGTAAAGAACTTTCCCAGGCAAATCACGGGTTGTTAAAATGCTGAAATCTTGTTTTTGGCGTGCAGTATGTTCAAAGACATAAAATGAAGTCAGAGATGAAGAAGCAGGTTGCAGTATCTAGGATGTAACACAAAGGCACATAGGTATACATGTATGTGTATAGACATACACTCATGCAATACAGGTGTGTCTGGATACATATTCATACATGTTTGTTTATTCATACATGCATGGAATAACAATAATGATGATGGCATCACTACTACTATCCATTTAGTTGTTTTCATTTGTGTCCAACTCATTGGGACCCATTTGAAGTTTTCTTGGCAAAGATACTGCAGTGGTTTGCCATTTCCTTCTCTAGCTCATTTTACAGATGAGGAACTGAGGCAAACTTGTCTAGGGTCACACAGTACTGAGGTCAGTTTTGAATTCAAGAAGATGAGTCTTCCTGACTCCAGACCTGGCACTCTATCCACTGTGCCACCTAGCTGCCTATTACTGCTACTATCTAGCACTCATGTAGTGGCTACTTTGTGCTGGACACTGATACATGCATTTATTATCACCCCCATTTTACATATGAAGAAACTGAGACAAATAGATGTTAAGAGATTTACTGGAAGTTATACAGCTAGTAAGTGTCTGTGGCTAAATGTGAAGTCAGTTCTTGCTAGTTCCAAACCCAGAACTCTAGCCACTGTACCACCCAGTTGTACCCATATCTCCATCTGTCTATCAATTTATACATATCCTTAGCTAGTTACGCAACTTAAAGAGGTGGCAAGATGAAGGGAAAATCTGAGTAGGTTTGTAGATAGAAGAGAACAAGCCAGCAGAGTCAAATTGTTCAAACCCCAACTATGCAGTAGATTGTAAGCTTCAAAATGATCATTAGCTCTCTGCAGGATCTTGGCTCTTGCTACATCTCTGCCTGTTTTCGTCGCACATAACTCAACACTTTTATTGCTGCGTTCAGAAATTCTCCCACACTGCCTTCAAAATACAGTGAAAGGGTTTAGGGCATATTAATCAATATCACCTGATTCACTGAAAAATTCCAAAAGAGATTAATGTAAAAAATATTAGATAGAAACAGTAAGAGAAATGGAGATTCAGAGAGAAACACCAAAAGTGTGAAAGGACAAACTGGCATAGTTTGCTCCATTTATGGTTTCAGAGGACAATTATTATAGGCTGTATGAGAGAATGAGTGAAGAAAAAAGATATTGCACAGGCATTTTAAATACATTATATTCATGTAGTACTAGATAAACATTATCTTCATATAGTACTAAATACATTATATCTATGCTCAATAACATAACATTCATTATCTAACACATTCTATGTATATAGTACATTCATTTATTTACCACTAGCATATAATAATATACATTAAACCTAAGCAGTACTAAATACATTATATATTAATGTAACTAAGACATAAGACGTATGCTATAAAGTTTTATATATATATATGTGTATAGTGCATTCATTTATTTACCCCTAGCATATAAGGATACACATTCTACTGAAATAATACTAAAAACATTAAACTCAACAATGCTAAATAATCTCAAAGTAAATGCGTATCTAGAATTACATAAAAACCATCTTTTACATAAGACATTTATCTCACATTTTACATAAGACATAAATCATTGGAGTACATAGACATATCATCAATGAAGAATGAATCTATATTCTTACATAACTAGCATATCCAATCCACCTCACGAGAGATCACCATCCCGCCCTCTCAAGGCTTGCGATGCTTCAGAGCAGGCCCATGAATTGCGGATGTAGTTAGAATTCTCTGGCTATTGGTTGCTACTTCAGGTCCATAATACCCTGTTCAGCTAATCTATGCTTTTCGTTGAGGCATATGTGATGATTTGAGTGCTAATCAGCCCATAATGCGGCATAACTGAACTGCATGGCATTAGGTAGGATTTTTATTTGGGGATGGTTTATCAACAGGGCCGGAGCCTGGAAGATCGCCAACAGAACAGTTGACTGACATTAAATGTTTGATTCTCATTGATCGTAAATGAGGAAGTTATATGAATGAATTATAGACATATTAGTTAATACAAGTGATAATATAGGATACATTTATTGTTTTGATAAGATTTAAATATCAGTTTAATTGTTCAAGAAGTAGTTAAGTCAATGATCTTAAGACATATATATATATATATATATATATAATCCTTAAGTTAGGGATTGACATATATATATATATATATATATATATATATATATATATATATATATATATACACATATATATATATGTATATTATCCTTTAGGAATTGATGACTCAGGGTTCTGGGATCTGCATAGAGAGCAATTTCAACCTGTACACAAGGGATGGCCTTAGGAAGAGTAAGGACTTTTTGAGGAACTCATTGATGGGGAACAGAGAGGCCTGACCTGATCTTAATTCCACTTAAGCAATGTCTTTGTAAAGTAACATTACTTAGTATCTTTTTTGTGTTCCTCTTAAATGCATTTATAAATGGTAAGCTCAGTGGAAAGAGGTGTGATTCCCCTATGAGTGGATAGCTTGTGTCAGAGAACAAGGTGTGCAAACCAAAAGGAAACTTGAACACACTGCTCTTTAATAAAGAAATATAAACATCATATGCAGATTCAGAATAAAATATGTCAAATGGCAAAGACAAGAAGAAAGAAAGGCAGTCACACAGAGAAATCAGGGAGAGGAGACAGCCATAGGACTTCACATTCTTTTCATGCAGATACATAAGATGAGAATATTTTCTCTACTGCAGTTGCTACAACAAACGCTGAACTGGTAGAGCTCAGAAGAGATGAGAATGAAAAGTTTTGAAGAAATCACTTCAGGAACAAAGCCCTGGAGACATGAATTTAGCATATAGCTGTTACTATGAAGGCTGCTTTGTATTCTTTAGCCCCAAGAGTCTGAAGATGTGTGCACAGGGCTAGGGTTTTCAATACTGAGTCAAGTAGATGGGAGCAAAAACTAGAGAAAATGGAAAAGCCTCTTTGTAACTGAACTGAAATGAAGCCATTGTGGCCCAAGGGCTTTTGATGCTGTGCTATTTGACAGCACTTTATACATTTGTGTCTCTAAGGCTGGCACACACAAAGTTGTATATTTGGTTACTGGTATCAAGCCTGAAATCCAGGAAACAGGTACCCAGCTATATGCATATATGCACTTACATGTCTATACACAAACATACATTCACATATTTGTACATTCAAATAGACACATAACAATAATGGGGGGTTTTGTTTTCCCACACATACGACCTTTACAGAACTGTTAATTACTGATATTAGCAAAACATTTAAATATAATGTATTCTCAAACAAAATTTAAACCATTAATATGAAGCCCTCATTGCTTAGCATAAACCAGTACCTAGAGAAATCATTGGCAGAGCCAAGATCTCACAGGGGCACAGCTTAAAAGAGATTAAAATTTACCCCGTAGAGCTGTACCCAGGATGGATCAAGCTAATGGATTTTGAGACCGAATAATCTGGAAGAGAAAGCTAAATCTAGATAGGAAGGTAAATATGTGGACATAGGCAGTGGTTTGTTTTGTTCTGGTTTTTTTCGGTGGAGGATTAAGAATCCCAGGAGCACCAAAACCCAATAATCACTACTCAATATTCCTCTTGATTAAATTAAGAACAGGATCAGTGAAATAAGGGGTCTCTTTTTGTGCTTCCTAGAATATTTTTGGAAGAGACTCATAGGGGACAAAAATGGGACATCCCTATCTATGTCCTTCTTCAAACTTTGCTCCCATAGCTCTATTCTATGCCAATCCCAAATGGTTAATTTCCATCCTTTCTAGGCCTTTGGGACCCAAGCAAGTACAAGTAACAGGATAGAGAAATGAATCAGAGAAATGTATACTCTCAGAATTCAAGAGTTTCATGTCATCTAACTTATATCCGAGTAGGAATCTGTTCTATCATATACTCAAGAAGAAACTCATTTTCCATGAAAAAATTTAAATGAAAGTAACATGCTCCCTCACAAGACACCTCAAATTTAATTGTTAGGAAAGCCTTTCTTATATTCAGTGGAAATCTGCTGCCCAATAATTTTCTCTGCATCCTTGTTTTCTGCCTTTTAAGTTCAAGTGGAAGCAGAATCCTTTTCCCGTCCATAATGTAGCCTTTCAGATATTTGAAGATAGTCATTATGTCTCCGGTAAATCCTTTTTTTCCCTATGCTCATTCAGTTAATTTTTATATAGAATTGTTTCAAGTCCTCACTCTGTCCTATTTACCCTTCTCTGGAAACATGTCAGCTTATCAATCTTCTCTTAAAATGTCATACACAGAAATTAATTCAATGCTCCAAGTACTGTCTGACTAGTTCTAAGAATGGTGAGATGACAACCTTCCTCATTGTCAACACTATGCAGTTTAAGATTAGCTTAGGCTATTTTGGCTGGCATGTTACACTTTTTTTACCTTATAATTCTTGGGGCTCAGCCTCCTCCCATCCCATACCCCTGCTCCAACTGGTGCTTCAATTCATTGTTGCCATATTCTACCAAGATTCTGGCCAAAGATATCCTGACAACCGTGTTCAACATTTGGCTTAGTTGAGCAAGCCTGTGATTGGATTAGTCACCTTATGGGAATAATAACTAACTACTTAGTTTAACATTAATGGCCTCTGGTGTGTATAGATATTTGAAATCAATCCTATAAAAATGATGGCTGATTTTACATGATAAGGGTTTATATAAATTTTCTGTAGCAAAAGCAAATATTCCTTTCTTATACCATGATTTCTCCTGCTCTTTCCCCCTGTTTCATGCCAATTCTAGAAAAGCTGAAAATTTTCATGGCTAAATGGAACTAGTTTTAAGAGTTGTGAGGCGAATGCAGTGGGTACTCACAAAATCATATGACTGAGAATTGTAGGAGAACTGAGGGCATCTATTCCAACCCCTATTACCAATGGCTTCATGAAAATTTTGTGAGCTATGTAGTGAAATTGTTATTGTCCCCCTTCTAGAGCTGGAGAAATCATAAACTAGGAGTTAAAATTTGATCCTGTAATTCTGAATTGTGAGAATACTACATATAATCTAAACTCTACAAACTTACGTATTTCACAATAGATCCATATAACTCACAGCTATGAGGGACATTGCACATATTTAGTATATACTCTACCTTGGACCTGTTAACAACAGCCTTGAATGCAAATGAAATAAAATACTAAGGAATCATAGTCAAGAGTTTCAGGATCGTGGTTTGCCCTCATTGATCTGCCATTTTATCACCTGTGTGATTCTGGGCAATTCACTTCATCTTTCTAAGCCCCAGTTTCCTCATATATAAAATGAAGGGATTTGACTAGATTTCACCTCTAAATTTATGACCCAATGAGCTAGTTCTCTACTCTCGTCTTGCAGAACATGATGCAGTGACTCATTATGACCATCAGAGAGTGGTGTGTGCCAGTTTTTCTTTTTTATACCCCCTTCTAAAGCTAGGAGACTCTCTTGCCTGGTTCAACGAACTGCATTGGCTTTTCCCAAAATACTTTGGGTCATGAAAGACTTGGGAGCTAGAATATGTTGATAAAACCTTTAAATTTTGGCTTAAGGAATGTAGGGGAATAAGAAATTCCCTAAGTGAAGGAAAACCAACAAAATTTTGATGCAAAGTTGCCCCACATAGTAAGTACTTTTGGTGCACACATAATTGTATTTTTTTAGAAGGAAAATTATCTTTAGCACCATTTTTTTCATGAGAACTTTATTCCCAATTGCATCTAACATATGCTGAACTAAATCATACCTTACCATTGGCACTAACTGTATGCATAGGTTGAAGAGGCTGTCTAATATAATTTTAAATCCTTTCTGCCAATGGCATCTAAATTTCATCATTATTTTCCTTGCCACTATTAAAACACAAAAATTACCTAGAAGAGGCAATTTCACAAGTTTGAATTAATTTACCAAAATGGCTATTCAAACACTTGGCAAAAGATAAATGTGTGTGTGTGTGTGTGTGTGTGTGTGTGTGTCTGTGTGTGTGTGTGTCTGTGTGTATGTATGTGTGTGTATGTGTGTATATCTATATATACATACATACGTGTGTGTATGTATGTGTATATCTATATATATATAGATATGCACACATATATGTATGTGTGTGTGTGCATGTGATAAAGATAGTAAGGGGCTACTGATCAGGGTACCCTGAACAAAAGGACATAGTAGAGAGACAAGCGGCATAATAGAGGACTAGGGCACTTTGGGAATGAGAAGTAAGGGATACTAAAATGGGATTGCAAAGGTATAGAAGGAATATTATGTTTACTCACCAATTTTGCCTAGATCTAGTTTTGCCTACTGACTAGGCTGAGGTAGTGAAACTTTAAAAATCGCAAAATTAATAAGGGTATAGTTAAACATATTGTGGGAATATGGTCAAGTAACTGGAAAAAGTCGTGACAATTAGGGCAGAAAGAGGTTTTACAGCAAGGGGTTGTTGAAGGAACTGAAGACTAGAGAGGAGCAAACTTGGGAGACATGAACTACAGAGGCTGCTGTATCTTCAAATATTTGAAGGCTTATTTCTGTTCATTTCCAAAGAGGAATATTTGGGCTCTGATAATTATAGGTGTTTAACGAGGTACTACCTTATCTTACATGGTGATATAGTCTCCATTGTTGAATGGGTTCAAGAAGAGTCTAGATGATATATCAGTGATGGCGTAAGAAAGGATTCCTGTAGCATTTGAAGGATTAAACTAGATAATCTCCATGATATATTGTACAGCAGTTATAACAATGGACTTGACCAAGCTTTGGAAGATTTGTCCAGACTGGTTGCCCAAAGAATAAACAAGCTAAATTCAGAGAGGTTCATACCCAGAAGGTTGAATACAAGATGATGATTTTTTTTAACCATAGGAATTCATAAAGACTTTCTAACAAGGCATGGCTGGGGGGGCCTTTGATTGATATTGCATAATCATGGATCTTCCAGGTATTGAAGCACAGGGATGTTAGGTGTCAAAATAAATTACCCTACTCTTGCAAATACTATTGTATCTATAGATTAGTGAATTTGCTAAATTTTAAAGAAAAAACTCATATATAGAGAAGTTAATTCTTTTTGTACCAGACTTAATTTAAGGACCTAGTTAGGGCTTTTGGTTCTTAAATACAGATAAATAAGTACAGTTTAAATGACATAAAACACCATTGGCTGGCTAACATTAATAAAATCAAACCAATTTGTCCAAGAAATTAGCAAAAATATTTGGACTATAATTTCTATTGAAATACCTACCAAAATTTTTCTTGGAAAATCTCTCAAAGCAATTTATCCAGGAAGAGTTCAAATACACTTGCATTTTTAAATAGACTTTTTTAAAAGAGAAAAGTATAAAAAAATTCCTCTTCCTTTTTACTTTCTAATGTGTACAAGATGATGTTTCTGGTTTTCCAAATTACAGAAGCACAATAATGAGTCTACTTTTCATTGAACATCTGCATTTTTCTATCTCATAATCTGAGCAGATGATTACCATTCCATATTTTCCATGTTAAACTCCCAAATTTATTCTTAACTTGAACTGCTAAGCCTTAAGTTTAGAGATAAAAACTTAGAGATACCTGTCAAAAAGAGGAATTTTTCTAAGGCCCAGCTGGATGCAGGGTTATTTCCTCCCAGCTTGAACTTTGATATGCAATTAAGTAACCAAGGATGGAGGCAAGATGAACTGAGGCAGTATCAACCACGACTTAAAAATTAATCATATTTGTAAATACATCAGACTTTTACTTATCCAGCTGCAAAACCTCCAGATTTCTTTCATTTTTAGTTCTTCCCTCTTGCTATCAATCCCTTTTACACTAACCATTCTTACAGCAGAGGAAAGTTATTGTTTTTAATGATAGAAATTCTAAGGGGCAGCTAGGTGGTCACCAGCTCTGGAGTAAGGATGACTTGAGTTCAAATCTGACCTCAGACACATAACACTCAATAGCTGTGTGACCCTGGGCAAGTCACTTAACCCCATTGCCTACACTCCCTGAAAACAAAGAAATTGTACAAAAAGTATTGTCAAGTGAAATCAGATGTCCTTTATTTATCTATTGTTTTTATTTATCCATTTCACCAACAGGTATTTACTGAGTCTACTATGCATGTTACATTATGCAGCACGTTGTAAGGAATTTGACAATCTATCAGCCATGATTTCTGTCCTCAAAGAACTTTCAGTCCAAGCAGGAATACAAGATGGATTTACAGGAGAAATGGAGGGAGAGAGCACGGATTTATTAAGTGCCCACTCTGTGCCAGACATTGTGCTAATAAGTTTTTAAGTGCTTGTCTCACTTGATCCTTACAACAATCCTGGCAGGTAGGTATTATCATAATTTCCATGTACTTTGTGGTTGCTGCTGTTGTTATGTTGTTTCAATCATGTTTGACTCTTTGTGACCCTATTTTTTTTTTTTGGCAAAACAATGGCTTGCCATTTTCTTCTCCAGCTCATTTTACAGATGTGGAAACTGAGGCAAACAGAGTCTAAGTGACTCGCCCAGTGACTAGCTAGTAAGTGTATGACGCAAGATTTTAACTCAGGTCTTCCTGATTCCAGGTCCAATGCTCTGTTCATTGAGACATCTAGCTGCCATACAAGAAGGCATATATATATATATATATATATATATATATATATATATATATATATATGATTCCAGCGCCCCTACTTCCTAGGTTTGTGACCTTGTAAACCTTATTGAATGTCTTGGACCTAAATTTATTCATCTACAAAACGAGGAGGTTTGGCTACATGACCTCTTAAGTTCTTTTCTGGCTATATATCTAGTTTTCCTATGATTAAGCATCAAAATACAAAGTACAGAGACTCTAGAAAAGGAAGAAATCAATGTGAATGGATAAATTCCAGACCTGTATATTTCCTCCATGAATGAGGAACTAAAAAAAGTATTTCCCCCAAAATTGTAAATTGAGCACAGATCCTTTTCCCCTTTTGCATTCATATTTTTAAGGGGCAAAACAACCCCTGAAAAGCATTACTTTGTAGAAATATGCCAAATTAACTCCACAGTAGGCAGAAAAATTACCTTTAAAATTGGGTCTGATTCTTGCATCATAGCCCGATGTCCTGCCCATTAGTTTATCCAGAAAATCAGATGGTGACATTGGTGTGCTACGTGATCTTGCACTGTCTGTCTCCTTTGTGGCAACCAAACTATAAAGAAAAAAGATAAGATCCATATTTCATGAAATAGGCAACAGTAGTCGCACATGTAAGTTAAGAACTAATAAGGTTATTCAAATACCTTCAGAAGTAAAAATATCTTTAGGCCAGTGAAAGAAATCTTAGAGTACATTGGTAGTGGGAGTTTCATTAAGCCAAACCAGTAGGTTTGTGAAATTTACATGTTCAGGCCTCATCTTGAAGTTAAACTTTCTCAATCTGTATAAGGCCCCATTTGAAATGTAGAAGTAAT
Organism: Phascolarctos cinereus; assembly: GCF_003287225.1. Taxonomy (NCBI): domain Eukaryota; kingdom Metazoa; phylum Chordata; class Mammalia; order Diprotodontia; family Phascolarctidae; genus Phascolarctos; species Phascolarctos cinereus. Next base: position 78,538,137 of record NW_027556402.1, on the reverse strand, counting down.
AATATTTTAGAAAAAAAATATTAATTCCATTTTTATCATGGAACCTATATTCCCATTGCATGCAATATATTTTGGGAAATGCTGAACTAAATCATAACCAAGAATTGGGACTAGTGGCATGCATATGTCAAGTAAGATAAATTTCACTTCTGAAGTCAGAGAAAAACTAATCAAGGCACCAGACTTTCAAAAACTAATAAACCCCTGCCCATTTCCCAAACCTGGCTTCTTTACATAATAATTATTGAGGAATCAAAAAAATATAGTATATTATACAGAACAAATAAACCATAAAAGTCCAGCTCAATGAAATAACTATCAAATTTAAATAGCTCATTTATGCAAAAATACAACTTTTTCTTTCTCTCTTTAAAAAAAGTTTTGTGTGAAGTTCTCTCAACTCTAACCTCACTATCCCTCAATGCACACATAATTATATTTTTCTTAAGGCAGAATATTTCCCAAGTTGGTCATATATTGGCCTATATTTATCAAGCTTTTGTTCTTTTGTCACAAAACCACTGCATGAATAACTCAAATTCAGAAATCATCTATGTCAAGAAGGGAAAGAATTGTAAGTATAATTTGTGCAACTAGATATCACATGATAAAAATCTATGTCAGGGAATAGTCACCCCAATTTAAATCTTTCTAATACTTTTTTTTTGTTTGTTTTACTTATAAAATTTTCCCAAGCAGGTCCACTGGAGCATGTGTCTTCTACCTCAGCCTCTCTCTAGGCTTCTGCCATAATGGTCAATAGCAAGCTTCTAGTCAAACTGGTCAGGTATTCATCATCCTCTTTAGCTACAGTATTTTTCATTGGTCAACCAACAAATATTCACCAACTGCCAAACATATTAAATGTATGGTGCCACAGCTTCCGTTTTCCTTTGGCCTTCCAATGACTATATCCTTCTAGGTTCTATTCCCTTATTCTGAACTCAAAATCCTAATCACTATTTCTATGGATGGTAGCAGATCTCTAGATTTCACTTTCAGGCTAACATGTTACCTCTCTGTCCATTAGGCATTGTTGGCCTTTGACCAGCGTAGCTAACACTATTAAAATACCTACTACTACCATGTAGGTGTACCTTCAAAACCAAAATCATCATGTTCTTTCTTTAAGAAGTAACCTGACACTTAAAGTGTTTAGAGTTGGAAGGGACCTTAAAGATAACATTTCAAATTTGTCATTTTGCAGCTAAAATAACTTTAATATCAGGAAAGTAAAGCCCGAAGTTGAACATCTGTGAATTAATTTTACCTTATCACGTACGATACATTATGCCCATGTGCTATGTACCACCATGTGTGGTAGTAAATATTTGTTATGTAATATTCACTTGCTATATTGGCTCATGTATTGCCCCCCAAGTAAAACACACACACACACACACACACACACACACACACACACACACACACCAGTTTAGTGGTCTGAATTAGCACTAAGTAAATATCTGAGTTAACCACTAGCTAAGTAGTTAACTATTGAAGTGGATGATTTTTAGCTACCAGCTAAACCTTCTTTCAGTTACTCATCATGTGAACATAGATTAGCGACTGTCTTAACGGGCTGCAGTATTGCCACTGGTCACATAGAGATTGTTTGGGAGCCATCTCTAGTCATATTGACTTAAGTCTTGCCAATGCACTCTGATGACACTGGAGGAGAGAGTGGGGCTCATGACGAAGCACAGCGCTGCTTTACTTAAATCCAATTCACTTGGAAGTCAACACATCACCCACCCTCCTGATGTTATTAGTCCTCTTTGAGAGCCAAGGATGAACAAGAAGGAAAGATTATGCAAGTTTCTGGGCCACCCCCATCGTGGTCATGTTACTCTGCTTAAAAGAATCTTTTAACTCTTGCTTATTCTGAGTTGGTTTATCTTTTGGGATTGATGGAAGGAAGAGAAGGTAGAGATCCTCCCCCTCCCCAGTGCATGAAGTTTAGAGTTTTGTCATAATGGGGAGTCATAATGATTTATATTTTCACAGACTATGGATGTGGACAATTTTTTCACCTCAGCTGGGATTACACTGGTTTTGTCAACACCCTGGATTATGTCTATTTCTTAAGCCTCTAATCTTTCCTTTAGAAATCCTAATGTGGAGAAGATATTGTAAAATATAGATAGGACCCTTTTATCTTATCATAAATGAATCATAATTGAGAGTGGGGAGGCTGGCACAGGGGTGTCAATCTTCTCCCCATGTCAAAATATTGGAATTTGTTAAACCAACTGTTCCCTGTGCATCATTTCATCTGGTCCAGAGAATTTGCACAGAAGCTCCCCAAAAGACGTGTTGTCTTGGGCTACACATAGATGCACTGTAAAGTTAAAGCAAGATCCTCCTAACCTCCTAAAAGCAGACTCACTTTTACTGACCCTTTCCCTTAAGATCATCTCATAGAATGGTCTATCATTCCTCAGAGAATTATAAAACTCAGGGGTTGGAAGGAAACTTAGAGAGATGTCCAGTCCAAACCCTTGCCCAAAACATGTATTTCTTCTATAAAATAGTCATACAATCAGCACTTGAATACCTCCAGTAACAAGAAACCCATCCAATTTTCAGACTATTCAACTCGGCAAAAATTCTTTCTTCAGAGTGAGCTGAAATTTGCCTCCTGATAACTTTTATCCCTTAGTCTTAGCTTATCTTCTGGAGCCAAATAAAATTGTCCTAACTCTGTTTCTCTATAGCAGCCCTTCGTATACTTAAAGACATCTATAATTTGAAACCTATATCTTCTATTTTTCAGAACAAGCATCTTCAGTTCCTTCCTCCTTTTCTTATCTGATATCATTTCTCATCTCGCCACTATCAGGTTGCCCTCCTCTGGATCTGGTATGACTTGTCAGTGTCTTTCTAAAAAATGTGACATGTGAAAAAGAGCACAATGTTTGAGACATGATCTAACAGAGAGTACAGTGGCAGGCACTCTTACCTGCCATATTCTGGATGTGATGCTTTTATTTATGAAGCTAAGATTTCATTAGCTTATTTGACTACCTTATCACACTGTTGATTCAGCTGAAGCTTGAAGTTTGATCACACAGCCAATGGAAGGCAAGGTTTCCATGTTCAAGCAACACCAGTGGACCTGTACCCATCTTACGGGTTCTAACTTTCTCTTCTGCTTCCAGAGTGGTCACAGGGGTCCAAGAGCAACTGCTGGGTAGTGGGGGAGATGAAAGCTGCCACCAGCTATTTTGTGTATTACCTAGTTCTAGGTGGTCAATGGGTAAGTTCCCTTTTTTAACCAACCCCCAGGCTTTAAGTTCACTTCAAAGTAGACTCAACATGTTTAAAAACTTAAGACTTTTTTCATTTTAATTATTGATTTTAAGATATGCTATTCTGAGAGAGAGATGATTTCCTTCAGAACACAATTCTAAGTATTTGAGGCAATTTGAACTTAAAAAAAACATTAAAATTTGAAAAAAAACCCTAAATTCAAAAAAATTCAACTCTTCAACAATTTGTCATTCTAGCTAAAACAAATGCATCCTTTTCTCTGTGTTCCACTGGCACTTCTGTATTATTAGTTTTACATCACTGGTAACTGATCACATGTTATATAATATTAGGCTATTTCATATATGTAAACTATACCATCCCAATTAGACTCTGAAGGTCTGAAGGAAAGAGAAAGTGTCTCCCATGTCCTTACAATCTCCTTATAGAATTTAATACAGTGGTCTATATATAACAAGAGGAGAATAAATGATCTGTGGTCAGTTAACTCATAACACTCAGTTAAGACACATTTAATAAGTATTACTATATGCCAGGCTCTGTTGATCACTGGGGATAAAAAGAAAGGAAAAAAATTCTGCTAAGTATTCAATTTTATATTTTTACTATTATTATGAGCTCATGAGGCAAGAAACATTTAATATCATAATCTTTATTATTATTTTTGAAAGTATTTTAATTAAAAAATCTATTTCTCTCCCTCCCATCACCTCTCCTCACCCTCAAATGGAAAAAGAATAAAAGAAAATCATGATCCTTCTAACAAATATGCAGAGTTAAGCAAAACAAATTCCTGTATTGATCATGTCCAAAAAATCTTTGTCTCATCTTCTACCTTGCGTTCATTACCTCTTGACAGGAAGGAGGTAGCATGCTTCATCATATCAGTGATTTGTTTTATAAGAAAGGGATATTATGATACAGGGGATACATTGGTGGACTTACTGTCAGGAAAGCATGAGTTAGAATTGTGATTCTGGTTTTTCTAGTCACTGGTTTTACCTCTTAGAATCTCAGTTTCCTCATCTGTAAAATGAGGATGCTAGATTACTATATATACATCATATAAATATTATATGTGCATAAATATATATCTATATAGCACCTATCTCACAGCATTTCTATGTAACTCAAATGACCAGAGGCCATGCCTTAACCTTTTCTGCTTTGAAATTCTGCCTCTTCCTGGTGATCTTCACAAACATCTTGTCTCTATAAGCATACCTTCACTCCCTACCATCTCTTTCTCTCTGGTAGAGAAATCAAATCAGTACAGGCACTGCTGCTAGAAAAAAAGGTATATTATTCTACTTCATTATGGCTCCACTCACCATCCTTACAACTCTTCATGACCCCATTTAGGGTTTTCTTGATAAAGATACTGGAGTGGTTTGCTATGTCCTTCTCCAGCTCATTTTTTAAAATTTTTAAATTATTAAATCTTATTTTTAATTTATGAATAAATCAAGCATTTCCATAACATAGCTTAATAAAAAAAGATGATTGTACATGAAACTGCAAATTTGCTATGCACAGCTTGCTGTTCATTTCAAACATACGATAAAATTGTCATGTAAATTTCTTTTTTTTCTTCCCTCCTCCCTCCACTCCAGCTCATTTTCCAGATGAGGAAACTGAGGCAAATAGGGTTAAGTCACTTGCCCAGGGTCACATAGCTAGTAAGTGTAATGAGGTCAGATTTGAACTCAGGTCCTCCTGACTCCAAGGACCAGTACTCTATCCACTGTGCCACTTAGCTGCTCTCCCCTCCCCCCCATAGAATGATACAATATGCCAATGAATGCAATGTAATATTTCTTCTTTTAGATTCTTCAGAGAGAAGAAAACTCCAATCTACAGGCCAGATTTAGCCCTGCCTCCCCGCTTTGGGACTTCTTAATGATTCAGAGTACTCATTATTCATGTCCAATATTGCACGAAAGTATAGATCAATAAATTTAGAACTTGAAAGGAATTCAGAGATCATCTAATGTACCCCATGAACCTTACAAATGGAGGTTGAGAGAGGTAAGTTAGTTTCCAAGGTCACCCAGGTAGCAAGTAATAGAGTAAGGGTTTTAAACAAGGTATGCTGATTTGAAATCCAGCCACTTTCTGCTATTCCGTGCTGCCTGGACTAAGAGGTGAATTTTTTCTTTTCTGGTGACTACTGATACATTAGTTGTTGTTGTTTTTTCAGTAGCAGGACTGATTTTGCTCTTCTAATGAGAGAGCACAGCCCCTGAAGGCTAATGAAGAGTAGGTGAAGATTTGTGAACTGTGGTTGAGTTAATTTGCAATTGGGATTAATTAGCATATCAAAAGAGATTAATATGAAATAATATGCTGAAGCTAATGATATGACTTACTTGAAGTGATATTTGCTAGATTACTACTAATGCAGCACAAATCATATATATGCATATATATATATACACATATATATGAATGAATGTGTGTCAATACATACACATATATATATACACTATATACATATACATATATACATATACATATATACATACATATATTAATTTTTTTTTCATTTGGGGCCCTGTTTTGCCATCTTATTGAGGGCAGAGCCTCTTAAAGTTTAGAAAAAAATGAAAGCAGCTGGAGATTTGTGAGTAGCGGTTAATGAGTTAATCTGCATTTTGTTTCATTTCAAAGGAGAGTAATAAGAAATAACATATTGGATGCTACAGTCCAAGGATACAACAGAATTTGATAAGAATAGCTACTTTCACTTTAGTATTATTAAATCATTCTCCTTCCTTTCAGTATCTATGCCCAAATTTCTTTTCCTCTCTATAATAATGGAGAAAACAAAACAAAACAAAATGGGAAGAATAAATAGAAAAACATTTCTTGTCAAATGATCAAGTGAGACAATAAATACAAATTGCTTTGCAAATCCTAAAGCACAATATAAATGCTCTCTATTGTTATTACTGTCATCATCGTCATCACCATCATCCAAGAAAGAATAAGCAATAAATCTCTTGCTTGCAGTTGATGGGACAATGATAAACAATAATTGAGAGAAAATTGTTTTAGTTTGCTTTTCTCTTCTTGACCAAGGGAAATGATCTTTGTAACAGAAAGAAAAGGACAAAATCTTTACTCGGAAGTTAAAACCACAGATAAATAGGCATTTAAGACATAGAGTAAAAGAGCACCCAGCAGCTCTTAAGAAGTACAGGTCACCAGCTAGAGATGTATGCCAGGGTACAGAATGAATTGGCAAGTGTGAATTGCTGCTGCAGTGGTCTTTGGAATATCTTGGAAAACAGGAGAAGTACTACAGGACTGTTGTTCAGTTGTTTCAGTCCTATCTGACTCTTCATTAACCTCACTGTTGTTTTCTTGGCAAGGATACTGAAGTGGTTTGACATTTCCTCTCCAGTTCATTTTACAGATGAGGAAACAGAGGCAAATAGGGTTAAGTGAGTTTCTTAGGGTGGATTTGAACTCAGGAAGATGAGTTTTCCCAGGTCACTGTGTCATCCAGCTTCCCAGAGAACAACAAATCCTGATCCTCTGTGTGTGTGTGTGTGTGTGTGTGTGTGTGTGTGTGTGTGTGTGTGTGTGTGTGTGTGAGACAGAGAGACAGAGACAGAGACAGAGAGACACAGAGAGAGAGAGAGAGAGAGGGAGGTGGTGGTGAAGGGAGGACAAAGAGAGGAGAGGGAGGAGAGGAAAAGAATAGAGAGAGAAAAGGAAAAAAGAGAGAAACCACAGACCAGTGATTTTTATTCTAAGCAATACTCTAGAATATATTCTTGAGGCAGCTAGGCTTCATAGTTTTTAGGGCACTGCATTTGGAATCAGAAAGACCTCGGTTTGAATTCTGACTGATATTTATTTGCCATGTGGCCCTGGGAAACTCAGTTAAATTCTCTTGGCTACAGTTTCCTCATCTATAAAGTGGGAATGATAATAGCACCTACTTCTCAAGGTTCTTATGAAGATGAAATGGAAGAATAGCTGGAAAGCATTTTGTAAATCTTAAAGTTCAATAGAAGTGTAAGCTACTCAAAGATATGGTTAGGGAATGTCTAGAAAAGTAAATAGTGATCACAAGGAGTGTAACTTCTTGCCTTTATTGACCTTTTTTGACAGGGTTATTAGATTTTTAAATTAGGAGAATACTAGATACCGTTTACCTAAGTTTTAGCAAAATATTCAACAATTTCTCAAGCAGTTCTTGTGGACTGATCGAAGGATCAGCACCCTCTTCTAATGTTTCCTGTACATGATGGCTAGATCAATATTAGTAAAACACTATTTTCAAAAATATCTCTCCTGTGTTCAAAAATATTCAGTGGCTCCCCATTTCCTTCAGGATCAAGTCAAATTCAACACTACCAAAATGCTATCCCCTAGACACTACGGGTAGGGACTGTCTGGCTTGTTGACATTTTTATTCATGGTGCCTAGCACAGTGCCTGGCATATAGTAAATTAAATAAATCATTACTCATCCATTCAGTCAGGTGACATTAAAAGCCCTTCACAATTTGTCCTTAAATGTACTTTTTGAAAGTTCTTTCTCATTATTTCTCTATGTGAACATTCCCTTCTAGACAGAATTGTCTAGCCACTTTTCTCCTAGCCTACTTCATGAAATCCTGCTTGTTTTTTTTCCTCCTCTTACCATTTTCCCCTATTGAAATACCTTTCTCCCCACTATACACACACATGCACGCACTCACACCTCTCTGCTTATACAATTTTACTCAAATTTCAAGGCTCAAAGATTCATCTCCATAATGCTTGTCTTGACTATTCTCCACAGTTAACTCATCCTTCTCCAAACTTCCATGAAACACATTGGTCCCATTCTCTTGCCATTTATTCTACATCGTCTTGCACTACCAATTATCAACTGGTGTTCTTATCTTGTCTTCTCATTTTACTCAGAGACTTTTAGATGTCACAGACTACATTTCATAAGCTATTTCAATGTTACCTTTGCATCTGTGCCTCACAGAGAGTGCCTGGCACATAACAAGCACTGATCAATTAAAAGAACTTCTTGAACCCTAGGTAAAAGACTGTTTCTTATAACTAGGAATGATCATCTTTCTTTACCCCCCAACTTTCCCTCTGAAGAGCTGTAGAAGAAATAAAATTAATCTTGTTTTACATGGAGGCAAACTAATCCTTTATGGCTTTAAGGATGAATAATTTATTGATATTAAAGTGACTAATCCCTTTTCATATCTGTTGACATTCAAAAATCAACAGCGCAGGAATTACATTAAATTGGACTTATGGAGGAAAAAAAAAGGTGGAAAGGATACCATCATACTCATATCATTTTGGAGGCTTAATGGTTATCCCTCATCAAAGTCCTGAGAGAGATAGCATAGGCTTTTCTCCTTTAACCACTTATTTATGTTCTCAATGAAACAGCTAGGTTTTTGTTGTTCTTCACATATCACATCTCTTTGTGCTTTTTATATGACATGACTTTTGGAAAAAATTGGCACACTGCAGTTACAAATATCAGTTATGCATTTTGTCTGTAGGCTCAGATTTAGTAAAAAATACAGAGATTTTGAAAACTGTATTTTTAAAAGCCATTAATTTCAAGTGGTCAATAAGTGGAAAAAAGCTATGAAATATGTATCTGGCTGATATGGAGCTTGTCATTAGTTTGTTAATTCTTTAGCATAAAATGTCACAAGACATAATACACTCTTCCATTATATATAATTATTCAACTGAAAATATAATCCTTTAATTCAAAGATGATTTATATACTATAAAGCCTTAAACAATTCCAAATACATTTTCTCCTCCCATTGTCAACCTCTCAAAAGACAACTTTGGGTAGACGTCGGGGGAAAGTATTGAGACATGAGGCTTGATTTAGTAAGGAGAAAAACTCAATAGTTTTCTTTTGATCACTAATCATTTTTTCTCATAGAGCCATGGTTTGTTTTATACAGGTGGAGATCCCATACATGATGCAGTCTAATGATGCTGATCCAGAAACTTTTCTTCTACATCAGGGGTCCTGATATTCAGGCACCTTCAAGGGGTCCAGAAACAGGCTTCATGGACTCTATGAATTTGGATGGGACAAAACATTTTAAATACACACATACATACATATATACATACATACTTTTATATATACACATATATTTACTAATTTTTAGTTCCCTGTATAATCTTACATATTAAAAAAAAAAAGTTATGCAGAGAAGTAGTCCATAAGCTTCACCAGACTGCCAAAGGGGTCCATAACAAACAAAAAGGTTAAGAACTCCTGGTTTATTCTGAAACATTTGACCTTCACGATGGGCCCTTCACATGGGATGAAGAACAGCTAGATGGGTATAAATGCCCAAGTGCCTCCTAGGGGCAGGGACTGGAATTGCTACTAAGTGCAATCTCTGCCTTAGCACCCCTGCAATTTTCTAGTAGCTCAAGCTGTGAGCTCAGGTCTCTTTCAGTCACACTTGCCCCTGTGCAAACGTAACTTCACTAGGATTACGACAAATGTGCCAGGAAGTCTTCCCAGACTCTTCTCCATTTTACTTTAGTTTCAATTTGCTCAGCTTTACTTTTGAAGTGAAACAACGTTAGTGTACAATATTTTACAAATATATCACAATGGGACATTCATTTGTTCCAATTCCTTTCTTTTTCCCAAAATGGGGTTATTGCAACCACTCACCCACTCAATGAATATTTATGTTAGAAAACACTAATGGAAGGAAATCAGGATAAAAAAATGATACACAAAGGATGCTGGTAGTACCTCTAGATTCTTCTTCTGGACCCTATAAATTCAAGCTGCAAGGTTATCATCTCTGCCTCATTTATCAAGGATGTTTTTCCACCATCTTCTTGGGTGACATCACTGATGATTTCTGGTTGTTCAGAAGCTTCTAACTCTAACATACTCTTATCCAGAAGTGTAAGAAACATGGGGTGTTGTTCCATTCCTTTTCACTTGAGTTACATGGGTTTTGATAGTCCAACCTGGTCCTTTATAACACTGGAATCATTCTATCCCATTCCCATTTCTCCCATTAACAAAAATGAAGGGGAAATCACAACTTACAACAATAAGGAGCTACAGCAAGAAGAATTTGGCTACAGGCCTATGTATTGATGTATTTGAGTAATTTGAGAAAAGATACTAGGCTTAGATAGATGTTAATCTGTTCCCACCTTGAAATTATGGAAGCACCCCTCAGAGATGCCTCCCAAAAATCTTAGTGAATAATAAGAGGAGTTTGCTTAAAAAAAAAAAAACAAACCCTGAAATTTGCCAGTGTCTAGTACAGGGCCTGGTATATAGCAGGCATTTTACTGAATCAAATTGTACTTCTTATATCAGAGGGAATCATTCTCACTTTTTTCTTACTCTTTTTAATAACACAGTCATAGTGGATGAGAGAATAAGAAAGAATTCTCTAGCCATTCTTCTAAATGAGTTGGAGCTTTGAGGAGCAGTAATAGAAGAACTTTGCCAGGATTCCCCTTGCTGTTATCACATCATCAGACTCTCACTGTGTAAACAGTAGGTGCAAATAATATAAAGAAAGCTGGCAATGATAAACACACAGGTTGAGGTTCTATTTGATTACTCAGAATTAGTCCACATTTACTGTACTCATGTAGTCAGAAAACCTTTTCCCAAGCAGCTATAATAGGCAGAGAGGGGGAAAAAATCACATATCACTTTAGTTGGGACTTTTTAAATGAAAAAGTATTTATCAGTAAAGTTGATTTCTTTTTCTAAAGTTCTCCACTTCAAGCAATTTGTCATATTTACAGCATTACTAAGATTTTCATAGCAAGCTAACAACTATTAAGACTTTTAGAAAGTAACAACTTTGGATTTCTTGGTATAAAAGCCTTCTATTTAAAAAGAAAACCTGATTATCTTTTTTTTCCACACTTCAGGATAGACACACACACACACACACGTATGTGCATGTATATATTGATATGAGGTACACCTATACATACTACATATGTTTACATGTATACATGTATATTCATGTATGTACACACATGTATATAAGCAGTATATTTGCTATTCCCTTGTTTTAGAAATTATGCATGGGCTTACATACATATATATTCCCATCAACGAATACTCTGGCTCTCAAGTCTATTTAGGCATTCAGTTCCTAAAGGCTTGTAATAACTTATATTTCAGATCAAGATAGTATGAATTATCTTAACATTTGGATATTAGTTTGCTGCTGTAGAAGAGGAAACATCAACAATATTCATCAAAATTTAAAAAAAGAGGCATTTACCTATGAGTCCCATTCATTCCTGAGATACAGAATAATATTGAAAGCTGATATTCTAAATATTTCTTCATTAAGGTAAGTATTCATATTTTCTGGTACACTTGGCTTAATGAAACTGGAAGAGTGCCATTTGTGAATAATAATCCCCAAGTTAGGTTTGTGTTTTTTTTTTAATATCTCAGAGACTCAGAGACAGATGAGAAAATTAGGCCAGGAGAATTTAAGTAACTTACCCCAATATTTTTTAAAGAAGTTCTCTGAGGAAGTTGATCAAAGAGAGACAGCAATTTTGTGAACTACAGCCCTGCCATGTAGACAGCATTATTAACCATTAATTAAAATCAGGCTGTTAGGGACAACAGTATGAAATAAATTCCATTAGTGGGATATCTCAACTTCATTAGGATTAAATAGATCTTTGGGGGCTAATCTATGACTAACTACTCTTTATGACTTTTTTTAAAAAAAGAAAATGCATTCTGAGTTGGAAATATGAGTGAGAGGTTTTGAAATGTCTTATTAAAAGAATGTCTGTATATGTAGTGACTATTGAATGGGCTAATTGGGCCAGTTAGTACTAATTGGGACTATTTTAGCCCTCAGACTATCAGCGAGAGAGAGGAGAGAGGACTGACCAGCTGTAAGGAGATATTTCCAGGAAGACTTGCCCAACAAGGTGCTTAACAGTAAAGGTTCATCAAACTGGCAATTTATGGAAAGAGTTTTCAGAAGAAGCCACAAAGACTGTTGTTTTCCTTGAGATCTGGAAGCTTGAAACTATTCCAATGTTGTGTTTGTTTTCTTACTTGAGATATTTAAAAGTTATTTGACAAATAAATGCTAACTGCTCTCTTTCCTCGAGGGAAAGACAAAAAGCATGAGGAATGCCTTTCTATAGTTTAGAGAGCCTTAAGGATTCCTAGACAGGATGGAAGAAATAATTCAAGATGGAGCCAGAGAGATAAAAAAAAAAAATCATAGGCAATAGGGCACAAAGTAGAGTTGAAATCAGTTTTAAGAGGCTAGAGGAATATAATATAGAGGGAAAAGGAAAGGAGGAAAAAAATAACTTTGGAACTATTGAAAGTCCTATAGAGGACAGAAATGTATTTTCCATATGATCAGCCACTCACTACAGTACTCTACCGAACAACAGAATACATTCGTAGGTGCTACCTATTCAAGAACTCAGTACAGAGAAATGGGTAGCAGTGACTGAAAGACCAGGCTATGGATTCTAATTTTTCATTATCATTGCAGATGTGAATGTTGTGCATGGACCTATGGAATTTATGTAGATGTATAAAATAGAATAGGAAATAACTAAGTTCTTATTGTGTACAGCATGGTAACATGATGCAGTTATGTGTATAGGACAGGTACTTCTGGAAACTGGCTCATACTCATCTGTAGATGAGTTTGCTTGAATTTTTTTAATCTGAATTTTTTGTTTCTTAATTTGTGTTACATTTACAACTTGTGATCATATGCTTGTGCCTTATATCTTGGAAGAGTTTAATTTAGTGTGTACTGTATTACCTGAAGTCAGGATTGGATGGCAATTGATTTTAATTGTACCCAAAGGTGACCTCAAATGGTGGTACCTAATTCTGCATAAATAAAATTGGAAAGAGGCTTGTTGCATTTATTTTTTTAATCTGTTGAAAGAATATTAATAAAAACCCTCTTGCTCACAAAAAAAGACCCAGGCTAAAGGTACGTCAAGTTCACATTGGGAGATGTATTTCTTATATTTGACACAATACAATCAACCACTATCCACTTCTGCTCTTTATAGAAAAGGTACACAAAGGAAAATCTTGATACTAATGTCTATTGACTTTAAAGTCCTGAGAAAGGTAATAAAGGATGTGAGGCTGGTATTTTCATCTCTTCTTCCAGGTAAAGGCAGTAATTTTGGAAAAGCAAAGAGGATATAGGAATCACTCCCCAAGTTGTGATGAATTTATTTCCCTAAAAATTCCCACATTCATCCTCCTCTTTCCACTAGTTGGCATACTACCCTAGTTCAGTCCCTCAACACCTAACATCTAAGACTAGGCTGTTGTAATAGCCTTTTATTGGTTTCCCTTCTCCAAACTATACTGAATGCAACAGCCAATTAATCTGCTTAAGGCATAAATCTGATTAAATCACTACCCTGATCAAAAGGCCTGTGTGGCTCCCCAGTGCCTCCTTCTATAGGAAAAAACAAATATCTCAACCTGGGATTTAATACTTTCCATAATCTAGCTCTATCTGATCTTCTCTTCTTTATTTAACATTAGTTCTCCTCACACACCCAATTTTTCAGTTAAACTGTATGGCTAGCACAATTCCTTACACATATTAAATGCCCAACTAATGTTTGTTGAATTGAAATAGGTGGTCAACAATGTATAGATGATATCAAAGAAGAAGGTTTCATTTTCCAGAAAATCAGGTTGAGTAAAAAGATAGTTACTACTCTCTTGCAGGCATTCCCAAGAGCCAGGAGACAGCTGAACATTTCTATTTCTTCTTCTTCCTTCTCTTTTTGTGAGGAGGGGGAAAGGAGGTACTACAGCATATATGACACAAGGGAAAAAGGACTCCATTCCTCAAAATGCTTTGGTTTAGGTTGTGAACCAGAAAAGCATTGAATGAGGTGGTAAGAACCTGATATGTAAAGCAGAAAGCTTCTCAAAGTTGTTTATCAGAAGTATTGGGGACTGGTGTGGGGTGAAACAGTGAAGTCAAGCTGGCAGAGCAAGAGGAAGCACTTTTACCTAGCTCACTCAGTACAACTCTTCTACAACCACTTAGACAAAATGCCAAACTGAATTCTTATTGAGAAAACCAAGAAAAAAGTCACAGTGCATTCCCCTCTTTTTTTGTTTTTGTTTTTTTTTTTTTGGTTAGCTGAGGGTAGGTTAAGAAGATAGAGGTCTAAAGACATTGGGGTGGGGGCTGGCCAAGTGCTCAGCCTTGTGGCAAAGACAGGAACATTCTAGCACCTAGGGATTGAAAGAGGTCTGAGACAGAGCACTAGGGTAGGAAAAACTAAGGCAGAAAGTTGTCCTAGGGGACCACTGAATCAGCACTGGGAAAAGAACAGGTTCTAGATTGCAACAATTCTGGGTCATATTTCCAGGGTAGAGAGGAATGGTTGCAAGTGAACAGGGCTCTATCTGTGTACTGAGCAAGGAAAAGTTCCAGAAATTTAGATAGGTGGCTAGAAGCCCAAGACCAGAGTGGCAACTCAGTTTAGCACTTAGCCAAGCACATAAGCCTGAAGTGTATTAAGTCAGGAGACCAAGATCAAAGGGAAGACAGCAGTTTAGTAATTGAACCTGAAGAACCTCTCATTGGGAACGACTCAATCAAATAGAAGTCCACTGAAACTCAACCACCCACAAACCAAAAGGGCTTATTTATTTACAAATAAAATCAGACTTAAATAAATGGAGAAATATTAATTGTTCATGGGTAGGCAGGACCAATATAATATAATAAAAATATAAATACAATATATAAATCTAAAATATAATAAAAATAACAATTTTACCTTGAGAAATTTGTATTCTCAACACCAGCCCAATTAAATCACCAATTCATTTTCTGAATTGAAAAAAATGATAACAAAATTCATTTGGAAAATTCAAGAATATCAAAAGAAATAATGAAAAAACATAAAGGAAGGAGATTTAGTAGTATTAGATCTTAAATTATATCATAAGATAGTAATTATCAAAACTATCTGGTAGTAGCTAAGAAATAGAAGGGCAGATTAATGGAACAGAGTATACATACTTTATAACAGCAAATTTGTAATTTTTATAACAGCAAATAAATGTAGTAACCTTGTATTTGACAGTGTAAAGACTTAAGATTTTGAGATAAGAATTCATTATTTGGTAAAAATTGTTGGGAAGGCTGGAAAACAGTCTGGTAGAAATTGGGTATAGATTAATATCTTATACCATTTATCAAGATAAGATCAAAATGGATACATGACCTAGATATAAAGGGAGATGTCACATATTAATTATCAGACTCATGCATAGGAGAATAATTTAGGAAGAAACAAGAAATATAGAGCATTATGAGGCACAAAATGGATAATTTCAATTATTTAAATTTAAATGTTCTTGTATAAAAAAAAGGATAGTAGACAAAATTAGAAGGAAAGCAGAAAACGGGGTGTAAAATTTCCTAGACAGATTCTCAGACAAAGATCTCATCTCTCAAATACATAAAGAATCTGTCAAATTTACAAGAATACATGTCTTTCCCCAATTGATAAATGCTCAAAGGAACAGATAGTTTTTAATGAGGAAATCAAAACTTTATATAGTCATACAAAAATGCTTTAAATTATTATTGATTCGACAAATTCAAAATAAAACAACTTTGAGATATCATCTTACAACTAGCAGAATTGGCAACAATAATAGATGTTCTTCAACTTGTCAACGGCTAAACAAGTTGTGGTATAGGATTGTGATGGAACTCAACTGTGATATAAGAAATGCTAAGCTGGAAATGATGAGAACAGATAAGCTGGGTAGCTTTAAAAACAATGTGTAGCTTTTATTATGTAGTTTTTTTTCAAGAAAAGTAAACAGTCTGAAAGGGAAATGTATGGTTTTGTATCAAATTCTCTCTATATTTTGCTATGTACAAGGAAAAGTTCTTTTTTTTTGTTTTGTCTTTAAATTTTAAATGAATAAAAACTTTTAAAAATGAAAATAGAATGAGATAATCTAAGAATCAGTAAACTGTCCTGAGTCATATACAAAAAACAAAGTGATGAAAAACAGCCTAAATATCATATTTCAAGAAGTTTTCAAGGACAACTTCCCAGATATCTTAGAACCAGAGGGTAAAGTAGAAATGGAAAGAATTCATGGGTCAGCTCCTTACAGAAACCCCAAAATGAAAACTCCCAGGAATAGAAAAGCCAAAATCCAAAATTTCCAGGTTAAAAAAATAGTGCAAGCAGCCAGAAAGAAATAATTTAAATATTGTAGAACCAGAGTCAGGATCACACAAGATTTAGCAGCAACCAATATAAAGAAACAGAGGGCTCAGTATATTATATTCCAGAAGGCAGAGGATCTAGGATTACAACCAATAATAACCTACCCAGGAAGACTGAGTATAATCATACAGGGGGAAAAAGGACTTTCAGGCATTCCTGATTAAAAGACCAGAGCTAAATAGAAAATTCACTATTCTAGCAAAAGACTCAAGAGAGCCACAAAAAGGTAAACATGAATGAGAAATCACAAGGAACTTAATACAGTTAATCTGTTTACATTCACAAATGGAAAGACAATACATATAGCCCCCTAGAACTTTATCATCATTAGGGCAATTAGAATGAGCCTACTAAGACAGTGTGAGTTTATTATGTTAAGATGATCGCAAAAGAAAAATGGAATGCTGAGAGAGGGTGATGTACTTGGAGAGGGGGAAAAAAGAAAAACAATAGGACAGATTATCTCACATAAAAGAGGCATGCAAGGCATTTATCTATTTACAATGGAGGAGAAATGGAGGAGTGTAGACAACACTTGAACCTCACATTCATCTGAATCATTTCTCCCAGTACATCCCCCTTTCTTAGCCTTCCATTTTTCTTACAACAAGGTGAATTTACACCCAGTGAAGATGAAATAAGAGCAATTAGTAGGAGCTATTTTGGTCAAGTAAAAGTCAATAATACTGGTAATCTAAATGAAAAGGATAAATATTTTTTAACTATATAAATTGCCTAGATTAAGAGTACAAAATAGAATACTTAACTCTATCTTAAAAATTAATTGAACAAGTCAAAAATTAATGCAATAAGAAAAAAAAAAGCCCTGGATCAGTTGGATTTACAAATGAATTCTTCCAAACTTTTTAAGAACAATCCTAATACTAAATATACTATTTGAAAAAAAATAGTTAAAGAATGAGTCCTACCAAATTCCTCTTGGGACACAAATATGGTCTTGAAACCTAAAGGAAGGAGAGTCAAAACAAAGAAAGAAAACTATAGACCAACTACTCAAAGGCTATTGATGCAAAAATCTTAAATAAAATATAACCAAGAAGATTATAGCAACATATCACAATGATTATACATTATGACCAAGCTGGAAGTACCCCAGGAATCCAGGGTTAATTCAATATTAGAAAAACTATAAGCAAAAATGAAAAAAAAAACTATAGGCAAAAAAATGCAGAAAAGTTTTTCCCCCCCACAAAACATAACACCCATTCCTGATAAAAAATACCAGGAAGCACAGGAATAATTACAGCTTTTAAAAAATAATAATAAGTATCTTTCTAAAACCAAGAATGCTGTGTTTTCCAATAAAATGAAAGTGAAGGTCCATTTCTACTATTGTTATTCAGTAGTATACTTGAAATGTCAGGTATAGCAAAAAAGATAAGACAAATTAATTGAAGGAATAAGCATAGCCAATGAGGAAACAAAATTGTCACTTTTTGCTGATGATATGATGGTCAACTCAGAAAACTCTAGAGAATCAAGTAAAAATTAATTCAAACAATTAACAACTTAAGCAAAGGAACAGGACACAAAACAAATCCATGTAAATTATCAACATTTTTCATATTACCAATGTAACTCAGCAAAAAGAGTGAGAAAGACAAATTTCTCTTAAAATTACTACAGACATTAGAAAACACTTGGGACCCTAACTTCTAAAATATACACAGGAACTATATAAACATAAATACAAAGCACTTTTCACTTAAATAGAGATCTATACAAGTGGAGAGGCTCAGCCAATATAAAAAGTGATATTACCTCAATAACTTTACTTATTCAATACTACATTAATCAAGCTACCAAGGAATTGCTATGTAAGACTAGAAAAACATAACATCATTTATCTACAGAATAAAACTTCAAACATATCAAGGGAATCAATGAAAAAAATGGCAAAATGGGGACCTAGTAGTACTACATTTCAAATGCTACTACAAAGATGTACTCATTGAAATAATATAGTGTTAGGTAAAAAAAATACAGAGCCTATAATATACAGAAGGAAATCAAATCAGCATAGTTATCTCATATTTGATAAACCCAAAGTTTCTAGCTACTGGAGCAAGAACTATTTGAGAAAAATATAAGGAAACCTATAAGTATCTGCAGAAACCAGCTGCACACCAATAACAACACCATATTTCATGAAAAACTTAAAATGCTTGCATGATTGAGATAAACAGGAAAATATGTTTAATAAGAATGTAAATGTGAAACCTATATCAGATTGCATGCTGTCTTGGGGAATGTGGTGAGGGGAAATGGGAGAAATTAGTGAAGCATGGAAAAAAAATTTACCTATTAGATATATGGATGGGCAAGAGTTCATGAACAAACAGAGGACAGGAAGGTTTACAGGAGGTAAATTGGACAATCTTTGTTACTTAAAATTCATTTTATTTATACAAATAAAATAAATGCAGGTTAAAATTAGAAGAAAAGCAGGAAATTGGGGAAAAATTTGCAGCAAGTTTCTGTGATTAAGATCTTACCCTTTGATCCAGCAATAGCACTTCTGGGGCTGTATCCCAAAGAGATCATACCAGTGGGAAAAGGACCCACATGTACAAAAATATTCATAGCAGCTCTTTTTGTGGTGGCATTGGAAATTGAGAGGATGCCTATCAATTGGGGAATGGTCGAGCAAGTTGTGGTATATGAATGTAATGGAATACTATTGTGCTATAAGAAATGATGAACAGGCTGACTTCAGAAAAACCTGGAAAGACTTATGTGGTCTGATGCTGAGTGAAGTGAGCAGAGCCAAGAGGACTTTGTACACAATAATAGCCATGTTATGTGATGACTAATATTGTTAAACTGAACCCTTCTCAGCATCACAAGGATCCAAGACATCTCCAGAGGCCTGGTGATGGAAAATGCTGTCCACATCCAAAGAAAGAACTATGGAAGTTGAATCGCTATCACTTATTTTTACCTTCTGTTGAGTTTTGTTTCATCTTTCTGATGGTTCCTCCTATTGGTTTTAATTTTTACTTACAACTTCACTAATGTGAAAATATGTTTAATATGAATGTAAATGTAAAACCTATATCAGATTGTGTGCCATCTTGGGGAAGGTGGTGGGGGGAAAGGGGAGAAAAATTTTCAATTCAAAAGAATATGGAAGTGATTGTTGATAAATCAAAATAATTTAATAAAATTTTTTAAAAAAGATCTCATTTCTTCAATGTATAGGGAACTAAACCAAATTTGTAAATATAAGAGCTATTACTCAATTGATAATGCTAAGAGGATATGCATAGGCAATTCAGAGGGAGAAATCAAAGCTATCTATAGTCACATAGAAAAAAAAATGTTCTAAATCACTAGTATTTAGAGAAATGCAAATTAAACCAACTCTGAGGTACCACTGCATACTCATCAGAACGGCTGAGATGATGAAAAAGGAAAATGACAAATGGGGGGGTGATATGGTAAAATAGGTATACTACTGTACTGTTGGTGAATCTGTGAATTAGTCCTGCCTTTCTAGAAAGCAATTTGGAATTACGCCCAAACTCACTAAACTGTACATCCTCTTTGACCCAGAGATCTTGCAATGAGATCTATACTCCAAAGAAATCAAAGAAAGAGGGAAATACCCATATGTGCGTAAAATGTTTATAGAAACTTTTTTGTGGTGGCAAAGAATTGGAAATTGAGGAGATACTTATCAATTGAGAATGACTGAACAAAGTATCTCATAGGGATGTGAGAATACAGTTGTGCTGTAAGGAATGATGGAGATAGTTTCATAAAAATCTAGAAAGACTTATATGAACAAAGGCAAAGTGAAGGGAGTAGAATCAGGAGAACAATCTACAAAATAACAATAATGTAAAGATAACCAGCTTTGAAAAACTTAGTAATGCTACTTAACATAAAGACCCACCACAGTTCTAAAAAGCTTATGATGAAACATCTCCTGATGGACTCCAAGTCCAAATTGAAGCATATTTTCTTCTCTTTCTCTCTCCTCCTTTTTTGGAGGAACATGGTTAATATAGTAATTTGTTTTGCCTGCTTATATGCATTTTGTTGGTTTTTGTTTTTCTTTTCTTCTCAATAGGTAGGGTAGGGGATGGCAATTTGGAACTGAAAATAAAATAAAGTGGAATGTGAACTCCCTTCTGAAAAACAAACAAAAAGTTGAAACCTCATCTGTTGGACAGAGATATGAGCCATAAAGAAATCAAGATGATATTTGTAATTATTTGTAGTTGAGATTGAATGTGGATACATATATCTGTTTGGATGCTTTGGTAATAGTGTTAAAAAATCCAAAAATAATGAAGGTACTAGAAAAATTAGGGGCTTCCTAAGAATGAAGTTCTTAAAATACAATCACAGATAATCCCAGAGGAGTAGTGTATAGGAAACAAGGTGCTAGAAGAGTGAGCTTTCCAACTAACTCAAATCTACAAAAGATGTGTATAGAGGATGGAATAGTTATTGCATAAGAATGGCAAAAAAACCCACCCCAACTATAAGGATGGTGATGTTAAATATACAGCTTAGAACAAGTTGAAACTTATAAAAATACTACAGACAACAAAACCTAATAAAAACACATTTGTGTTACATAACTTTTTTAAAAAAAATAACTCCCTTACTCTGTGAGATAGGTTGTGAAAATTTTATTAGTATTTTAAAATTTTATTATTTATTCATTTTAGACATTCTTTTTTTCAAAATTTGGAGCTAAAAATTCTCTTCCTCCTTCTGCCCTTCCCCCTATCCACTGAGAAGGCAAACAATATATAATTTATACTTGTGAAGTCATGCAAAGCATATTACCCTATTAGCCATATTGCAAAAAAAAAAAAAGAAAAACAAAGTAAGTAAATTATATTTCAATTTGTACTCAGAGTTCATCATTTTTCTCTCTGAAGGTGGATAGCATTTTTTACCATGAATTTTTTAGAATTATCTTGGATCATTGTATTCATCAGAGTAGCTAAGTTTTTCATAATTGGTTATTAAAATATTGCTGTTGCTATGTACAATGATTTCTTGGTTCTGTTCACTTCACTTTCCATCAGTTCATGTAGGTCTGTCCATTTTTTTTTTCTGAATTCCTCCCCTGTCATTGCTTATAGCACAGATCTAGTAGTGGTTTTGTTGAGTCAAAAGGTATGCACAGTTTTATAGCCCTTTGGTCATAGTTCCAAATTATTCTCCAGAGTGGTTAGACCAGTTCACAACTTCACCAGAAGTTCATTAGTGTACCTATTTTCCCTCATCCTTTCTAGCATTTGTCATTTCTGATAGGTGTGAGGTGGTACCTCAGAGTTGCTTTAATTCACATTTCTCTAATCAATAGTGATTTAGAGAACTTTTTTCATTTGACTATAGATAGCTTTGATTTCTTTCTCTGGAAATTGCCTATTCATATCCGTTGGTAATTTATCAATTAGAGAATGGCTCTGATTTTTATGAATTTGATTTGATTCCCTAAATAGTTGAGAAATGAGGCCTTTATCAGAGAAAATTGGTGTGGATTTTTTTAATATTATTTCATTGTCTATGGTGCCTTTTATCAAAATGTGGTTTCCCTGATTATTTCTTTTAATTAGGTCTATTTTTGCTTTTGCTTTGCCTGAGACCATGACTGCTAACTTGTCTGTCTTCAGCTGAAGCATAATAGATTCTGCTCCAAATTTAGTATCCCCAGAAATCCACCAGCCACCTATCTTATGAAATTGGGGGCAGTCCTGGAATGTATTTTGTAAGGTTTTCAAGACTGGATTGTTCATCCCATATTATATAAAATGGATGAGCAGCGCCTAACTTTTTTTTTTGTAGCTATATGGGTTTGAGAAAAGAGTAATTTGGATAAAGGTAGTAGATAAATTCAGTCCTCTGGGAAGGAGTAAGGGGGAATCTAAAGAATGATTTCTTCCAAGGGACAACTAGTGTGTGGTTTCAGCCTATAACAATTTTCCTTAGGCAGACTGAGGTGATAAGCAGGATAAATATTAAGCAAGAAGATTAATAACTACAAGTGAATCACATTACCCTAGATTAGAGATATATAGTAAGCAAAAGGGAGGAGATAGGGACTTGTTTTCATGTGTATTCTAAGTCCCTTTTGGAATTGTTTAGTGGTACATTCGTGGATTCCCTCCCTATACCTGTCTCCTTTTTTATCTGCATATTGCTAGGTGAGAATATTTCTAGGCTGACAGACTACTCTCACCATAGACAACTATCATCATTATTTGTTGTTTGCTCTTGTGTTGTTTCAGTTGTGTCTGACTCTTCATGACTCCATTTTGGGTTTTCTTAGTAACGATACTGGAGTTGTTTGCCATTCCCTTCTCCCCCTAATTTTGCAGATGAAGAAACTGAGGTAAATAGTCTTAAGTGACTTACTTAGGGTACACAGGTAGTAAGTGTCTGAGGCTGGATTTGAACTCATGAAGATGAGTCTTCCTGATTCCAAGCCTAGTGCTCTATCCACTGTGCCACCATTTCAGAAATGAGGAGGCTGAGATGTAAAGAGGTCAGTAAAAACTTAATTGCTTTCTTTACAAAATAATCTATGCACAGAACTAGATAGTAAACATCTAAAGAACAGATTGTTTGGTATTATCAGATGAGGGAGAAACCAAAACTTCTCAACTTCAACTTGGCTTTCATATTTTCTATTAAGTTTTTCAAAAGGAAAAGGATAGCATTAGGCATATGAGCAGATAAAAACAGAAATTACTTTCAATAAGTACAAAATGTCAGGCCTATGTGAATTTGTAGATAACATTATGGAACTTTTGTCAGTGCTCTTGAAGGGATCTTGAATATCAGAAGACATCCGAGAAAACTCTATATTTTCAAGTGTCTTGAATTTCAAAAATAAGGAAAATGGGAATTTCATAAACTATATAGTTGTGAGTCAAGAATTATTTAAAATATGGATTATAAGAATTTGCCAAAGATGGCAATTCCCAAGATCCAGAAAAGGTTCACTGGGAATAAAGCATGTTGAATTAACACTTTTTTCTTTTTGATGGGTTTACTAGAAAATGGGAATATATTGAGACTAGTATAATTGTCTTTGAGCATGGCATTTAACCATGTCTGTGTGGATGATATGGAGAAATTGTGGTATAATTTGATGGGCTTACAATTGGTTGATCAGAAGTACTCTGAAACTGTTAATTAAAGGATTTCTGTGAACCTGCAAAAGTTTCTCCAGTGGTATCTCATCTCAGGGATCTCTATTTTGTTTTGGGTAGTTTGATATTTTTAACGCTGCCATGGATGAAGATACAGGTGGCATATTGTCAAACTTCTGCATGACCTCAAACTAAGAGGGAAGAAAACTAATACATGAAGTAATAATAAAAGATTCAAAGTCTTCTTAACAGCCTGAATCAAAGCTACTTGCAAAGGAACTTAATTACATAAAATATAAGAACAATATAGGTTAGAGAAGACTTGATTTAATATGAGTTCATACGAATAAAGTTCAAGGATTTTAGTTGACTACAAATTAAATATTAACAGTGAGATGCAACTGCCAAAATAAAACGATGCCAACTTAAGCTTTGTTAGCAGAAGGACAGGCAGGTGGGTGGCTCAGTGGATAAAGCATTGGGTCTGGGGTCAGGAAGACCTGAGTTCAAATATGGCCTCAGCTGTGTCACTCTGGGGAAATCACTGTTTGCTTTAATCTACTGGAGAAGGAAATGAAAAACCACTGCAGTATCTTTGCCAAGAAAACCCATGGACAGTATCGTCCACTGGGCCAGGAAGTGTCAGACACAAATGAATGACAGAACAACAACACTAGAAGGAGAGTTTTCAGAACAAGTGAGGTATGGGGCAGGTAGGTGGCACAATGGATAGAGCACTGGCCCTGAAGTCAGGAGTACCTGAGTTCAAATCTGGCCTCAGACCAAACACTTGACACTTAACTAGCTGCGTGACCCTGGGCAAATCACTTAACCCCAATTGCCAAAAAAAAAAAAAAGTGAGGTAAAACTCTATGTTATGTAAACCAAACTTAAATTATCTGACTGAATTATGGGAACTACAAAGCAGCTAGGATTCTGGAGAGTCTAAAATCACTTAATATGAGGAAGGAAGTGAGGTATTTAGTCTAAGAAAAGCTAAGACAGTAGATTCACATGCTTGAAAAGTTGTGCCATGAGAGAGAATAAACTTGTTCTGTGTATTTCTAGAAATAATATAAAGAAAACCTTTTTTAATGACGTGAATTGTTTAAAAAATGGAACACATTATCCTAAGGAGTTTGACAATGGAATAGGTCTCCTAGAGATAAAGGCTGGGCCTGCGATTTTTTTGATATAGATTACTTTTAGATGCGATATATCCCTCTACCATATTAGGTTGGTAACCTTCTTTGAAACATATAGTCTTAGACAGTTGCCAAAGATTGAGAATGTAATTAATTTGCCTAGGATCACATAGCCAGTATGTGTCCAAGATGAGATTTGGACTGAGATCTTTCTGGCTCTGAAGCCAGTTCCATTATACTATGGTCTGATTTGTATTAGGTTCATTTTAGAATACATGAATATGTAACAAATTATTCTGTAATACAGAATGTCAGTATGTATCAGTTAGGGAATGGATGATTAAATTATGATTATGAATATAATAGAATGCTAAGTGTGCAGAATTCAGAGGACCTTAGGAAGGCTTGTATAAAGTGATGAAGAAAAAGTAGAAATAAGAGAAGACAATAGCCACAAGAAGATAATGTAAAATAATACTCAATGACATCAGAATTCAGATCACTGCAATGACCAGTCTTGACTCCAGAGGGACAATGACCTATTTCCCTCCTTTCTGCTGTTTACAAGTCTGGAATGGTTTCAGGAGGACTTCAGGTAAGAAAAGGGGCATATATAGTCAGATGGTTAATATGTTAATTTGTTTTGTTTAATTGGACTTCTTTGTTACAAGGGAACATTCTAAAAGATTATGTATGACCATTACATACAAAAAAAAAAGAAAAAATACATCAATAAAACTTAAAAAAATAATTGAATATGTTTCTTTATGGGATAAGTAACTACTTTTCAGGGATATTCAGATGACATTCCTGTCTATATATATGAGATTATCTTATATAACCTTTTATTTAATTTCAGATCTATGACTCTCTGACATATAAATGAATTTTTGAAATATAAATTAGGAGTTATATATATTTTCTATATGCCTTAGGGGAAAATAATCAGTTTTTCCCCTTTACTTCAACTAACTATGGATAAATTCATCACACAATAATTTTTCTCAATATCACATTAAATCAAATTATATTTCAATCAGCTGTCTTTCTTGGTTTCTGGTCTGTTTCATCCAAGAAATATATAATTGGAAAAAGAAGGTAGTCCAGTCTTGTAGCATGAAATGTACAACATAAATGTGAACTTGTACTCATGGCAAATTACCTTGGTGTAGTGGATAGAGGACTTGTTTTAGAGTCAGGAAGCCTTGAGTTCAGAGTCTACCTTATGTAATTATTGGCTGAGTAATTCTGGATAAGCCCCTTGTCCTCTCAGCTTCAGTTTCCTTAACTGTGAAGTGAAGGTAATAAAAATCTCACAGGCTGTTGTGATGATTAAATGAGATAATGTACATGAAGTGATTTGTAAACTGTAAAGCCCAATTTAAATGTTAGCTATTATTACTGTTAAAAAGCACTAGATTTGAAATCTGCTACTTAAAAATGTGTATTGACTTGGAGAAGTCACCACCTCTCTAGACCTGAGTTTCTCCCTTTGTAAAATGAGGAGGTTGGAACAGTAGATCTATAAGGTTCCTTTTAGTTCTAAAGCTATAATCTAGAAGGCATCTTTTGGGTAAATCCTTTATAAAATATTTAAGGAAAGTTAAAGGCAAAACCCATTCAAGATGAGGTTTGTGTAAGCTTATGACTCAAATGCTCATCCCTCTGCTTATTTCTTATGTGATCCCTGTGCCAAATTGCTTAGCCTTTCTGTACCTCAGTTTCCCAATGTCCCACCTATGCTCCTGCTATCTTCACCTTTCTGATATCCTTTTGTATCTTGTTTTCCATCATTAGAACATAAGCTCCCTGAAGGCAGGGGCCATCTCTTCATAAGCATTTCATCTAACTACAATAATGCCTTGACTTTGTCAAAATGCTTTTGCATTAGCAATCTTTTTTTTTTTTTGGGACACTCCGAACAAGTGGACTTTGTCTTCTCTATTTTACAGGTAAAGAAAGTGAGGCCCAGAGTTCCAATGATGTGGCCAAATTTGGACACTCTGTAGTGGTTGACTTTGGATTAGAAACTCAATGTTCTCACTCTCAATCTATGACTTCTTCATTCCACTTTATGCTATTGCCTTCTATTTACTCAATTTGTGTTTTAAGTACTAATCACAAAGTAGGCATTTTATAGCACTTTTCAATGTGTTCTTGAGTGTAATTAGACTTAGGATAAATAAGTCATTAAGAAACTATAAATCAAGCAATTAATTAACTGTCATGACCTTTTAATTCTTCTGAGTTAAAATAAGCTCATACCCAAACTATAAGAAATGTCAACAATGCACCATTACTTAACTACTAGCCAAGAGAGATCAGGCAGTTTTCATTCAATTACAGTAATTAAATTTTCCAACACACAATTTAGAAATATTTGATTGAAAACTGGAACTTTCAGCAGCAAACATATCCATTCATTCCTTTATTCAACAAACAAATACCAAGTACCTACTACGTGGAATGCTCTGGAGAAAGCAAACATTAAATAGTGTAAGGGACTGAGAAGGGAAACATAAAATAAATGATAAGCAATTACTTAGGAACTCTCTAATCTCTTTGATGAGGTTGCTACAGGCCTTCCCTAGTCCAGATTCTAGGCTTTCAATACACATTAATTAAATAGGTCTATTATTCCAATCTCTGAATACTATCAAGATTATTGCTAAAGCTGCCATTCAGGAAATAAAACTGTTTGATGTCTCCTTAACATTGTAAAGCAATTTTAGTAAAGTTATCTCAATGCTAAGGGATCTGGGCTCAGTAAAACTGCAAAGCTTGGGGAATCAGTATTACAATTTTGACTCTTTTATTGTTTCTGTTATGGTAGCATGTTTGGGAAAGCTGCTTTAGACTGGCCCCACATCAAAGGATAGCAAACAGAGGTAGGTAGGGCTAATACTCAGCACAGTCAAAGAAAGTAAGCCTGGTGTATTTGGTAAAAGTACTACATTTAGATTCAGAGGACCTAGGTTTGAATCTCAACTCTGCTACATACTGCCCATGTGACCCTGTGGCAAGTTAATTAGACATTTTGGGTCTCAGTTTCCCCTTTTCTCATCTATCTTTCCCTTAGATTTACCACTATCCTTTTATGTGCTGTTTTCACCCAACAGAATATAGGCTCTTTGAAGGCAGGGACCTTCTTGATTGGTTGTATTTGTGTAGATGTTTAGATTGTATTTGTATTTGTTCAGCTTTGATGGCTTAGAATGAGTATAAATAGCAATTGTTTTCTGTTCTGGCCAGAAACTCTGGGCATCTTCCCCTCCCAGGCTGATATCATTGTGTTGACAAATTGAGCCATCTTTGGTCTCAACTATTACTTAAGCCCTCTGGGACTGAATGGGTGGGGCCTTAAACCAGGGGTAGGGAACCTATAGCCTTGAGGCCACATGTGGCCCTCTAGGTCCTCAAGTGCAGCCCTTTGACCGAATCTAAACTTCACAGAACAATAATTAATAAAATGCTAACCCTAACCCTAATTTGTTCTGTGAAGTTTGGATTCAGTCAAAGGGTGGCACTTGAGGACCTAGAGGGCCACATGTGGCCTCAAGGCTGCAGGTTTCTCACCCCTGCTTTCGACAAACTGAGACCTGGGAAAGATTTTAACTTAGGCCAAGGTCATCCACTGCAATCTGAGTGATCACCTCTTGACCTTTGTCTTGCCAGTTTGATGACTGCGGAAGACAGAGGGAGGCTGATTAGTTTGCAGCTCTGCTCCACTCCCATCCAATTCACACCCAAGTCAAGACATTGCCCTCATGATGTCACTGGTCTTCTTCAGAACAAGGGATTAACAACATTTGTATTCAGTACAATACATAGCAAGCCCTTATTAAATTCTCTATCATCTATCCTTATAAAGGGATTAGACTAGATAGACGATTAGTAAGATCTCTTTCAGTTCCAAATCCTATGATCCTACAAGTATCATTTAAGAGACTGCAAAAGCTCTTCTGAACAAAAATATCTTTCCTACAACCCCTAAAATTCCTAGTATTATTGTTAGTCCTAGAAGTCCTTAGTCAGCCAGGCATTTTACCTGGAATAAGGCATTATAATATTAAGCTTCTAGTATGATTATATCAATAGCAATATGTTGGTTGAATGGTTCCAATCGGACATTACCTTATTTTGTTACATACTAGTGAGCAAGGTTCTAAAGGTATCAGAGGGAAGATGAATGCTTATGTTTTGATGGGGAGAGGCTGTAGAGAGTATGAGGGAAGGATGATGGATGGGGAAGGAAGTGGAACTTATGGCCCGTATGAAATCACTGAAGAATCAGAATAAAACCAGTGCAAGATAGAGAAGGACCAAGACAGATATCACCTGCTTCAATGATTTTCTAGAGCCTTACTGTGCTTGGGAATGATAACTTTTGTTACTAAAAAGCAAAAAGAAAAAAAAAGAATGAAGTATATGACTCAAGAAGATGTTTAATCAGATTGAGGAAAGAAAGGAAAGGAAAGAATAGTAATAGTAATAGCATTTATGTAGCACTTCAAGGTTTGCAAAATACTTTTCAAACACTATCTTATTGAGGCAGCTAGGTGGCACAGTGGATAGAGCACCAGCCTTGGAGTCAGAAGGACCTGAGTTCAAATCCGGCCTCAGACATTTGACACTTACTAGCTGTGTGATCCTGGGCAAATCACTTAACCCTGACTGCTCCACCAAAGAGCAAAAAAAAAAAAAAAGTTTAAAATAAAATTGACATCTTCGGGGCAGCTAGGTAGCACAGTGGATAGAGCGCTGGCCTTGGAGTCAGGAGTACCAGAGTTCAAATCCAGCCTCAGACACTTAATACTTACTAGCTGTGTGACCCTGGGCAAGTCACTTAACCCCATTGCTTAGTCAAAAAAAAAAGCTATGCAAATACTATCTTATTCTAATTCTATACTTTTGACAACCCTAGGAGGTAGGTGCTATTAGTATTCCTACTTCACATATAAGGAAACTGAAACAGGTAGAACTGACTTGTTCAGGGTCACATGGCTTCTAAGTGTCAGAGACAGGATTTGAACTAAGTTCTTCTTGATGCTAGGTCCAGTGTGCAGTATTCACTGTGTGCCACTGTGCCACCTAGTTGCCTTAAGAACTACCTTGAGGATAAAATTCTCCTAGAGGCAGCTGGGTGGCATTAATGGAAAAAGCACTGGATCTGAAGTCTGTTTAAATCCCAACTCAGACACTTACTAGCTATGTGACCCTGGGCAAGTCTCTTAAACTCTGCCTCAGTTTTCTCACCTGTAAAATGGGGATAACAATAGCACCTATCGCCCGGGGTTATTATTAGGATCAAATGGAATACTACACCTGGAAGTTAATAAATGCTTATTCCCCTCACATTTCCTTTGTAATTGGAGGACGTGCATTCAAATTGTAGCACTGCCATTTACTTCCTTGGGAAAACCATTAACCTTCTGTGAGGTTCAGTTTCCTCATTTTAGGGATTTGGAATAGATGACACAAAAAGTCCCTTTTAGCTCCAAATCGGTGTTCCCATACCCATTTCTCCAATCCAATGCAGCTATCATTTATTTATTTAGGACCTACTATGTACAAAATACTGTACTTGGTGCTGGGCATATAAAGACAAAACAAATAAAAATATTCCCTGTCCTCAAAGAGCTTAACATATCTGTTAGGCAATATGCCCATGTAAATAGAAAAGGTACTATGTAAAAGGAACATCCTTTGTGTGGGCTTTCACCCTGCTTAATGAAGCAAAACTCAGGAAAAAAGAGAATTAAAAGGAGTTTATTAAACAATACATCAGCGTAGCAACATGTTGATGGGCTGATCACTAGACATCAGCAAGGGGTTCAAAACGGATCCAGCTTTTAATGCTAACTTTCATAATGAGAAACAATTCAGATAGGTCCACATCAGCAAAAGGATGGGCCATTGCATTTTAGCTCCTCCCCAGTTTCTGCATCATAAGGAAATGAGATTTTAGATAGGGGGAATGGGCTCTATGTGCTGGCTAACATGTAGGGGATGACCTGCTGTGTGCTAGATAGCAGGGAAGACAAAAACTGCAGACTCGGGATGTCTCCCAACATTGATGGACAAGTACTTAGAAAACAAGCCAGACTGGAGACTATGGGGGTCACTACATAAATTTCAATAGTACCAACAATGTATTTCTTAAGAAAGCCTCAGTGACGTGAAGTTGTCCTACTTGGTCATACACTAAAACAGATCAGTACTAATGCCAATACTCTTAAATTGAATTCAACCTAACACAATGGAAACAAAAAGAATTGTTATTCCCATACAGGAAATTCAGAACAAAAAACTGCACACTGAAGTCAAAATATATTTTTGTTAATATAAGCACTCAGATATCAAGTATTTCTTAAATGGGTATTCGATGGAGAAAAAATAACTTTTTAACATGTTGGCTCTGAAGAGCTCAGCTTCTTTATTGAAAAACAAAACATGGTTAATAAGAAAATACTACAAAAGAAAAGGTCTTGGAAATCCAATACAAAAAATAAAAAGTCAATTTTCTTTTCAAACAATAATGTCCATAACCTCAAAGACATATTCTACACATATGCTAGATAAGCAATGTGATTATGGAGGATTTTTTGTCAGAAGATATAAAAGGTTTTTATTATTATTATTATTATTATTATTATTATTATTAGCCTGAATGAGCATAGGAATTCCTGTACTGTCATGAAATATTATATCGATCTCATTTAAGTCAACCTTCAGACACTTTTTTTGAATCCCAGAATCTCAGAGTTGAAAGGGATATGAAAGAACCAAATAATACCAAAACAAAAACCCTCTTTACAATATTTCTGACAAGTTATCACTGATATGCTACCTGACGCCCCATAGTGAAGGAAAGTCTAGTATCTCCCAATGCAGCCTCTTCTATTTGTATATACCACATAATTGTTAAAAAGTTTTTTACAGGATCAAGCCCTTCTCTGAAACTTTGAGTCTTTGCTCAAAGTTCTACTCTCAGGGACAAGAAGAATAAAACTATATGCCCTTTCACCTGGCAACTCTTCAGATCTTTAAGATAGATACCATATCCCTCTGAAACCTCCTATTTTCAGTTTTCAAGTCATTTCACCAGCCTGGTCACACTTGAATGGGATGTCCCAGTGAAGACTGCTCAGTGTTATTAAGGTTTGGGATAAGACTGTCCTAAATCTGGTAATAAGTTCAGGAGGTAGGATAGGGTTAAGTATAGATTTCTGTAAGTTCTTTTTTTAGTGCCATATATCAGTAGTTAAAATTTGTCTGCTTGTTAAGCCTTAGCCTACCTTTTAATATTATTCAGATGCACCTTTGCCCCTCACCCTAAAAGAATCTGGCTCCAGAAAACCCTTAAAAGGTTCCTTATCTACTCCCCTTATCTCCCTTTGAAAGGACCTTACTCAGATGCCTTCCAATTTCCTCCATTATCTATTCCCATTGTCTATTCAATCTCTCAGACCTTCCAAAACAGTTGTAAATTATCTTTCTGTCATGGTGGCCTGGCTCCCCAGTACAAAGTCTAACTTGACTGCACATTTTTAATTGCTTCTTTGACATTATCTCAACAAACTAAGAAATATAGAGATGTATACTATTTCCTTTGTTCTGTGGTAGAGTCTTGCGTGTGACATTGTGAGCCGAGTTAACGGACAGTTAGTGGGAGGTGAAGTTTACCTGTTAAGACTATTTAACCTGGCTTTGTGCTTCTGTGTCTTTGCCTCCCCTCATCAGGTCATACTGGTGGAGGTACACACCCAAATCTCGAGATTTGAAATAATAATAAATTGACTTTCTGTTTCTCCTTGGATACCTCTGTGTTTTGTTTTTTTTAATTTGAGTGGCATCCCACACACACTGATCTCTACTCACTACTCACTCAACTAAGGAGTCTTTCACAAATGTGGCACCCGGTAGGGAACACACAATTCTAGATGTACTTGGACCACAATACAACATAGGAAGATTATTAATACCCTCATCATGGACACATTATTTCTATTAATGCAGCTTAAGATGGCATTAAGTTTTTGTTGTTGTTGTTTTTGTTTTTTGTCATGTCATTGACTGTAATTTAGCTTGCAATCAACTAAACCTCAAAGTCTTCTCAGTTTGTGTTGAGTTATGTCTTCTTAGTCCTATATATCTCTCTGTTGAATTTCTGAGTCAAGTACAGATTTTCACAATTATCCTTTTTAAATGTTACCTTTTCAGTCTAGATGGTTGAGAGATTTAAGAATCTCAGTTCCATCATCCAATTTGTTTATTTCTCTCACCTTGCTGTTATAAACAAATTTATTAAGCCTGTCATCCATCACTTCATCTAAGCTGTTGGCAAAATAGTTGAATAAATTAGGAATATGGGCAGATCCCAGGAATCTTGCACTAGAGAAAACTAAGGTTGACCCTGATCATTACTCTGTGGATTTGCTTGATTATGCAACAAATTTTGAATACAACAAAACTCACTTATCTAGAGTAAATCCCTTGATTGTGTCAACAAGGATAAGGACAATTTCAACCAATTTCAACAACACAAATTTCTGAGTGATGAAATGTCTTCTGGAATATCCATGATACTCCCCTGATCTAGCAATCTTGTGACCTACCAAAAATGAAAGTGAATCTGCTATTTTGATGAAGCCATGCTAGTTCTTAGTGATCTCATTACACTTTAAAATTCTACTAAATTATTCATCTAATAAATTTCAGAGTTTTATTCAGGAATTCCTTTATATTTACATAACATTCTCCAATTAAGTTTTAATCTGAAGACTCATTATGAGGTGATATTGGCTTAATTTTTTAAAAAATCATTAGTTCCATGAAAAAATAATTTTCAAAATTCATTTTTTAAAACTTTGAGTTCCAAGTTCTCTCCCATTAGACAGAATCTCTAAAACGGCTGCTCCTAAAGACACTGACTGAGGGCACCGGTATGGAAGGTTCTTGGGCCCAAAGCTCTTAGGTTCAGGGTCTTCTTGTTGGTAAGTTTGATTGTCCATCTCTGTGTGATCTAATCCCATAGAACTCAGGGTCTTCTTGTTGGTGGCAATTGGCCAGCCAATGTTGCTGGTGGTTAAGAGGAAACTGGGTCTGTTTTCAACAATTTCTGTGGGGGCTAGTCTAGAAGTAGTTCTAGTGGTTGGGGGGAATGCTGTTATTTCCAAAGCTCTTGTGCTCAAGGTCACAATTTATTTCCATCAGGGTCTGAAGAAAGATTATAGTCAAGGTGGTATTGGTGGTTGGACTTATCTGGCATATACCACCTCCCTTCTCTCCTTCAGAGTGCTCATTGCCTTAGCCAGGCTGGCCTGCCTGACCCACGTTTCTTTAGGAGAATGATTCTCTGCAGGAGCTGCTTCCCCAGATCATGGTTCTGAGGGTTGTATTCAAAGCTTGAAGTATATTTGTGTATAGCATGATGCCACTGTTAGACAAAAGTTCACATAGAATCTTCATTAGTAAAAATATTTTCTTCTAGTAAGTAGATTTTGATAGAAGATGTTCTCTTTATATACCTCATTCACTGAAGGTTGGATACCAAGTCCTGAATCAAATACCAGAAAAGGTGTTTCTATAAGGCATTTCCATCATAGAACCAAAGATGCTTATTCCTTTTTTTTTAAATACAAGTTTCTTATATTTTCACAGATGTTATAGTCACTTTCAATACACGTTTCTGCCATGAAAGGCACCATCCTAAGACATTCTATTTATTTATTCATCTATTCATTTATTTATTCATTCATTCATTTATTTATCTTTTGTTTATGTATTTACTTGTTCGTTCATTCATTCATTCATACATTCAGTCATTTATTTATTTATTGGCAAGGCAATTGGGGTTAAGTGACTTGCCTAGGGTCATACAGCTAGTGAGAATTCAGGTCCTCCTGACTCCAGGGCCCGGTGCTGTATTCACTGTGCCACCTAGCTGCCCTCATGCTAAGACATTTTGAACACAATCCTCACTGCCTTCTAACATTTTATTATGACTCACGTGCTTTATATACTTGCTTTTTCATTGTGTAAATAAAAATGCACCAAAACCTTAACCATACCCTTAACTCTCCATTGAAAGGTAAATTAAACTTTTGAAGGTTTAATAACACATATGTCAATATGTTAATAATCTATGTTGTGCAGAGGAAAAAGTGCCATACTTGGAAATGGATGATTCAGGTTAAAATACCACCTCTATTATTTATTCCCTGTATGACTTTGAACAAATCACTTAACTTCTATGGGCTCCACTTTCCTCATCTGTAAAATTAAGTGGTTGGGCTAGATGACTTCTGGTCCTTCTATTTCTAAACCTATGCTATCATGACTTGCAATTTCTCCAGTATGGAGGAGCTTTCAGCATGGAAATTCCATCCATCCATATAGTCACCTTTGACTTAGAAGATAAAACCTAGGGGATGTCCAAGGTACCATAACTTGCCTAGCAACATAAGTGTCCTAAGTCTTCCTGAATAGCTCATAGTCTGTCCCCAGTGATACAATACAATACCTTTATAATAGCAGATAATTCTGATAAATATTCAGGAAATCAAATGATATCATGAATAATGACATTTTTATTCAACAATTGAAAAAGGAAATATAAAAAACCCCTGACACTTACTTAGTATTTATGAATTGCAAAACCTTTTGATCCTCACATAATCCAGTGAGGTAGGTAATACATTTGTTATTTTCCATATTTACAGTGGAATAAATTGAGACCCAGAGGGGGAATTGACTTCCCAAAATCAATTAACTTGTCAGTTTGTTATAGGGTCAAAATTTAAACTAGATCTTCTAACTTGGGATCAAATGC
This sequence comes from Phascolarctos cinereus, assembly GCF_003287225.1. Lineage (NCBI taxonomy): Eukaryota > Metazoa > Chordata > Mammalia > Diprotodontia > Phascolarctidae > Phascolarctos > Phascolarctos cinereus. Next base: position 78,502,433 of record NW_027556402.1, on the reverse strand, counting down.
TCTTTCTGCTATGCCATACTTGCCTCAGAAGATCACGCTTCATCATTTAGTTGGTCTAAAATAAAATAAAAGAAATATCTTAGTGATACCTGTATAAAGAAATAACTAAATACACATATCCAATCCCAATCTTGCCCATGAGCTCCAATCTGAGATTTCCAACTGACTGCCACATGACTTTTTTCTAGGTAACCCATTGATTCTTGAGATCCAAAATGCCTCCATCTGAATTCAAGTCATTTCTCACTATGCCTGACCCTCTTCATAGTTTCCTAATTTCTTTGGAAAGTGCCTAAGGAAATTAATTCAAAAGGCCACATATTTTGAGGAAAAGTTCAGTAGGTTCTTTTACTCATCCACTTTAGATGGCCCCCTCTGTAAATGTTAGCTATGTTAGTTAATTGAACTGCCATATCTTTCATAGCATGTCTGGAGATATCCATAGAATGAAAGCTGCCTGAGAACAGCAACGGTTTTGTTTTCGTCCTTCTGTGCGCAATGCCTCATAATTAGTTTGGGGGCAGAGGGGACCTATGATTTCATATTGTGGGGAACTCCCAGTGTGGAAACTATTTCCAAAAATACAGATCAGCAACTCTTCTGTAACTTATATTCTTAGAGATTCACCTAGGATATTAAGAGTTTAAGTGATATATCCATGGTTAGCAGCTTAGATGCATCAGAAATAAGATTTTAGTCCAGGTCTCCCTGACTTAATGATCAACTCTGTATCCATTATAGCACTGTTGCCTTATAAATAATATGGGCTTAACACAAGTTTATTGAAGAATTGAATTTTATTAACTAGGTCGTCTGGGATTTTCTTTTTTATGACTTTTGATCATTAATAGATATTTTTAGTTACTAGTCACACTTCTCAAAAAGTGCCAAATATTCAATAGGTGCACAAACAGGTACTAAGTCTATTTGCAGCATGATCTACCCTGGCCTGCTAGGTATGAGCCTACTAGAAGTTCAGTAGGAATGATTCTAGCAACCAGGAAATCTGCTCTGCTCTTGAGTGTCCCTGTACAAGGGGGCAATAAATATAATCAGTTGTTGTGGGCACAATTTTTCCTCTACTACAGAACCCCAAAGGGTAGTAAAAGTGCAGTTTTCTTTAACTGACATTTTCTCCATCATCTAAACATAATAGAAGGAATATAAGATACACAAAATCTTAAATCAATGCCAAAAGCCATGTAGTCAATATATGAAGAGGAAATCATCCTAGACTATCTCTGGAAAGTGACTATCCAGACTCTGCTTGAAAATCTCTGATGATTCACTGTCTCTTAGGTGTTTTGTCCCTTTACATATTTGAAAATGTGTGGAGTGTAGGGGGAGTTCTGGGAAGACTAGTACCTCTTGTGTGAGGGCTGCTTTCTACCTTTGGTGTCCACCTGATCCATCTAACTCTCACCTGTGGATCCAATAAGTTGGAGCATGCACAGTGGCCATACCCTGATAAACTATTTTGACAGACAGGCTAAACCAGGTTGAGGGTAACCTAGAGGTTTCAAACCTGTCAGTGAGTTAGATGAGTATCTACCCCAAGCATGTGAAGACTTTCCCTGGTGTAATGGGCATATGAGAATAACTTGTTCCAATGGCCGTGAAGACAGCTGAAGTAGGTGTTGTGGAGTGCTCAGAGCTTGGTTAGATATTGAAGACGCCAAGATTATCCACTGCATCCACAGGACTCTGTGCTGACACTGGACTGTGATGACTAGAAGAGGGAGTGAGGCTGACAGCTTCATGCAACTCTGCCTCACTTAAACCTGATTTATTCATGAATCAAAAAACATCACCCATACCATTTTACAATTCTTATCTATCTCAAAGTCCTGTGGCAAGTGATGAAGCAGCAGGTATGGATACACTGGGAGTTGTGGTCTCAACCCTGCCCATAGGCAGCCCAGGCCATGGGGTCATCTTACTGGAAGCAGAATTGGGATTTAGCAGCTCCTTTGTTTTTAAAGATCCCATTGCTCACCTTCTGGTATGAGGAAGGGTCTGGAAAAGGTGCCCTAAAAACTGTCTAACTAACTCTGACCCGATTATGGCAGCAGGTGGGGATCTCACCCTGTGGTTGAAACACACACACACACACACACACACACACACACACACACACGACAATTTCTACAAAGATGATTCCACTTGCACATGGAATGTACGCACACTTACAGACAACACAAAATCCAGTAAACCTGAAAGATGAACAGCTCTTGTTGGGAGAGAATTCAGCAGGTATCACATTCCAAATAGCAGCCCTGAGTGAAACAAGGCTGTTAAATGAAGGCCAGATTACTGAAATCAGAGCTGGATACATGTTTTTTTCTGGATACAGTGAAGAGGAGTGACATGAAGCTAGTATAGGTTTTGTAATCAAAACTAATCTGACAATGTGATTGCCACTTGCAGGAAAATGCCACACTGCCATCATTAGTGCCTATGCTCTCACCATAACAAACCCTGATGAGGTCAAAGAAAAATTTTATGAAGACCTGGAGATCCTCATCATCAATGTGCCAAGAGGACAAGCTTATAATTCTGAGTGACTTTAATGTTAGAGTAGGCTCAGACTACCAGATATGGCAGGGAGTCCTTGGGAGAAATGGATTTGGAAACAGCAACAGCAGTGATCACTTACTACTGAAGACTTGTGCATCTCATAACCTCATAACCAACATTATCTTCAATTTACCTAAATTCAATAAAACTTCGTAGATGCACCCTTGTAGGAAACATTGACGTTTAATAGACTGATTGTAAGAAGAAACAAACAGGATATGAGAGTAATGAAGGCAATGTTTGACTTGGGAGTGCTGTACTGATCATAGACTTATCCTCTCCAAGTTAAATATTCACATTCAACAAAAGTGCCAGGCCCAAGGCAAAATGACTACCAGAAGAATTAATGCCAATAGATTAGAGTACTTCTCTGAGTGGGAACAGTTGGAGGGAAAATTGAGCCAACATACAGTTGCCAACAGTGGAGCAGAAAAGGAGTGGTTAGCTTTCAGAGATTTGGTGTATAGCACTACATTTGCTCATCTGGGTCAGAACACCCACAAACATCAAGACTGGTTTGATAAAAACTATGGGGAAATTCAGAAGCTGCCACATTAAAAAATGAGAACTCCACAGGGTTTACCAGCAAGGTAGTTCATCCATCTCTAAGAAGACAGCATTTAATTCCATCAAAAGTAAAGTATAGGTGAAGCTTAGAGAGCTGCAAGACCCTCGACTCATTAAGAAGGAAGATGAAATTCAGTTTTATGCTGATTTTAACAATCCAAAGCACTGTTATTGATGCCCTGAAGGTTATTTATGGGCCAAAGACCTAGGCTACTCAGTGCTGATGGAGCCATATGATTAGTGGTAAGGACAGGATCCTTGAGAGATGGGCTGAACACTTCCACAGTGTTCTCAACAGACCATTATCAATCAATGCTGAGGCCACTGACTGTTTACCTCAGGTTGAAGTCAATCCCTCCATAGCTGAAGTACCAACTGAAGAAGAGGTTTTGAATGCCATTAAGCTCCTTTCATATGGCAAAGTACCTGATGCTGACTATTCCAGCTGAGATTTACAATGTGTGTGTGTGTGGGGGGGGTGGTCCGTTGCTCATACAAATGTGACTGAAATTTTTAAGGTTATATGGCAAAAGGAAGTTATCCTTCAGGAGTTTAAGGACACCTCCATTGTTCATCTCTATACAGGCAAAGGAAATAGATTGTCCTGTGACAATCTCGGTGGAGGGGTGGATTCTCTCTTAGTCACTACTGGCAAAATTCTTGCCAGAGTCCTCCTTAATAGGCTGATCCTTCACCTGGAAGATGGTTGTCTACTTGAGAGCCAATGTGGCTTCAGAAAGGGCTGAGGAATGGTTCATATGTTTGCTGCCTGATAACTCCAGGATAAATGTCAGGAGCAGAACAGAGGTCTGTACACATGGTTGTAGACCTGACCAAGGTCTTTGATACTGTGAAGGCTTATGGCAAATTATGTCAAAATTTGCTTGCCTGGAGAAGTTCATCAGTATTGTATGTCAATTTCAAGACAGCATGCTTGTCCGGGTTCTGAATAATGGACGATGCTTCAAGACAATTCATTCTGTTCCCATTAAGTTCTTCTTTCTCAGCTTAAGCATCTCTATTTCTCTCAACAAACACTCATGCATAATGATTTACAGGTTTACATCATTCTGGATAACACCATCTGGACATGCTACAGTTTATCAATGTCCTTCCTAAAGTGCGGTCCACAGAACACAAGCCTCAGCTTCAATGTTATTTGGCTAGGGCAGAGTATAATGGAACTTTTTTTCTTTGTTCTGTACAACATGTTCTATTAAGGAAACATTAGATTTCATTCTTTTGTTTAATCTGCCATGTCATACTTTTCATTCATATTGACTATATATAGCTAGTAAGGGACTGAGGCGGGATTCTAACTCCTAACTTCAAATCCAGCGTTCTATACACTGTACCACCTTGCTACCTCAAAAGGCCAGCAAGTAGAATTTCCTCATTTTATAGATAAGGAAACAACAGATCAAAGAAGTTTAATGACTTCTCAGGGTCACACAATTAGTAAACATCTGAGCCGGGATTAAAATTCAAATCTTTTACCTAAGTCTAATATTCAACCCTCTAAGTTTTCTAGCTGTCTCTGTGTTAGCTTTGAGTCATCCAAAATTTTTATAAGTATTTTATTAATGTCTTTAAGCCATGGATAGAAAAGTTACACAGAACAAAGTAAATGGCAAAAATTCACAGGGCTACCTCCTAGATACCTCCCTCTAAGTTGATGTCAATCCATTAATGATTATTCTTTGGATCTGGTTTTTCAACCAGTTCTGAAGTCACCTAACTTATTTTTTAGAAAAACACACAAACAAACAAACAAGCTCTATTGTCTAGGATTTTCTGAAGATCACTGGCAAGAACTCACTAAGTAAATCTGCTAGTCTTTTCAATAGCTTAAGATGCAGTATATCTGGGCTGAATAATTCAAACTCATTGAAAGCAGAAAGGTTTTTTTACGTAATAATTTCAACTTCCTACTAACCATTTTTATTTTACACTTCCTTGTCTGAAAATTATTCTCCTTTTCATAGAAAATGGAAGCGAAATAAAATGTTAATAGTTTGAACTTCTGTTTTCCATTATCTACTGTAAGTGGTGGTTTTATCTGTTCTTTGATCTTCCTCTTTCCCCTGATATTGCTATAGACCAAAAAAAAAGTTCTCAGGATGTATAACAAGTGTTAGCTATTGCTGAATATTAGAATTCTTGAAATTATTTTTATAGAATCACCCACAGTTACCTGTTCTTTATTTCATTTTCTACAGAAGTCTTAAAATAAAGAAAATATGATCTACCAATTTCTTATCAATTCACAATGTTTTCTTTGAAATGTTCATTTTTTCCTTCTCCATCACAATAATTTCAATTTTCCTAATTTCATTTTTTTCACTTTTTCCCTTGTCTCCTGGGTCAACTTATCTATGCTTTTATTGTTCTTCTGAAACCTAGTACAAATTTCACACTATGTTTAAATATCTTCTCTTTTGTCCTTATGGATTCTAAGATAGCATATTCAAGTCTTCTGAATATTTTCATCATCTCTACTTCAGCAATCAGTTCTTCCTTATTGGTCAGAATCAGGTCTAGAACAGCAGTTCCTATTATTGCTTTCTCCGCTTTTTGAAGAATGAAATTACCATTAACAGGTAAACAAAATATAAACTACTTGTTTTTCAGAGACAGAGATAGATGAAAGGGCACAGGGAAGAAGAAAAGGAAAAAGAAAGAGAAAAGCGGAGAGAGTTCTAAGAAATGAATATATAACTGAAGCTTCCCATTACTACTCTAAGATATCTCTGGGACAGGTTTCTGATCCTCTTTTCCTGAGCTCCTCATCTATTTTACCCTCCTATGATTCTCCAATTTTGAGACTTCTTCATTTGAACTTACTTTCTTAATATGCAAAGCTGTTTCATTGCTTCTATTATCTATCCCTTTCCTTTTAAATAAGGTATAACTTAAATTTTCCTATCCAAATTATGAGTCTTATCTTACCAATTTTCATGTATTACTAACCATTTTTATTCTATACTTCATTGCCTAAAGATTATTCTTCTCTGCAGAGAAAATGGAAGTAAAAGAAGAGTTGAGTAGTTCCAGTACTGGATGACCTTACTCTCCTGGCATCTCTGGATTCATATCATTCCTTTAAGAATAAGAATGAATTTTCTTCTTACATTGTCCAGATCTATCTTCTTAGAGAATCTTTCTATGACAAGGGGAGAATTTGTGTGTTCTATTTTCCCTTTTGCTTTTTAAAATAAAGCACATATTCTTGCACTTATTTTTTACACATATAAATGTGGTTTCCACAATTTTTTAAAACTAACTTTATCACTTGTTTAATTTTTTTTTGGGGGGGGCTAGGCAATGGGGTTAAGTGACTTGCCCAGGGTCACACAGCTAGTAAGTTATTTGTCTGAGGCCAGATGTGAACCCAGGTCCTCCTGAATCCAGGGCCTGTGTTCTATTCACTACGCCACCTAGCTGCCCCTTTGGTTAATTTTTTTAATACAGCATATAAGAACATAGTCTGTTTTAAGTATAAAGGTGTGAACTTTCATCATTACTAGTGAACGCTTAAAAAAATTAAAACTACTGTATCAATCATGTAAGAATTAAGATAAAAAATCTTAAGCATATCAAATTCAAAATACACAAAACAAGAAATACAAGAAATAAAATGGTTTGACAAGTTAGATTTCCTTCCATTCAGCACAAAAGAAACATCAAAACTATAAACAAGAATAAAGTTTTATATTAAATTAAACTTATCTGCATTCAAGTGCTCTTTGAAGAGGTAGTCTGCTGTACTAGAAAGTGTACTGAATTCAGAGTCAGTGGAACCCCCAGCAAACCCTGAATCTACTACTTATCATGGTTGGGAAAATCAGCTCACTTTTCTGGGCCTCAATCTCTTATAGAATAAGGAGTTTAAACTGAATTATCATTAAGTTCCCTTAAGGAGTTAAATTTATAAATGAGAAATATATCTGAAATGTGAATGATACCCAGGGGAAGCACTCTCCACCCCTTTAGCCTCTCCTGATTGAATGGCTCCTCTCAGAACATCTATTTAAGAAAGGTGCCGGGGCCAGTAAAGTCTTCTTCCTTTCTAGACTGCATTTCAGGCTCATCCTATCCCAGACTAGACACCTTTCTCTCCCCTTCTTACTTTTCTTCTTCCTTTTATATGTTGTCTGTTAGCTCTTTGAGGACAGGACTGTCTTTCTTTCTACTTGTATGCATGTTCCCAACGCTTGGCAAATAGTTAACCCTTAATAAGTGCTAGTTAATTAGTTTTAATAGCCCAATGGTCTTATTTTGTTAATAAAAAAAGGAAAAAAAAACAGTGCTTCCCAAAAGCCTGGTATACTAAAGGGGGACCAAGAAATGCAATTTTTTTTTTAAGTTTAAGAAAAGTTGTAAGGGGACCATATGAAATGTTTACTCAGAAGACTAGACTGCAAGTTTCTGATTTATTTCTAATGATTACTTCACATATGTAGCTATGGTTTCATTACCATCTTCAAGATCATAAATATGCACTGTGGTGAAGTGGAAAGGGTGCTGGATTTGAATCATGCAGCCTCTGAATGAACTCCAGTTTTGCCATTCATTTCCTCATATGTAAAATGAGGGACTTGGATTAATTCAGGAGTAGGCAAACTATAGACTGCCAAATCTGGATCACCATTAAGATATTTATATTGGGGTTGGAGCCAAGATGGCTGAGTGAAGGCAGGGATTTGCCTGAGACCTCCACCAAACTCCTTAAAATACCCTTAAAAAGAGACTCTGAACAAATTCTAGAGCAGCAGGACCCACAAAGAGACAGAGTGAGGCAGATTTCTAGCCCAAGGCCACTGGGCAGGTCAACAGGAAAAGTATGTTGCTACAGGGTGAGAGAGGAATATAGTCCATCACAGGCCACACCACCACAGACCTGGCCCCAGCAAAGCCAGAGTAAGTCTTGGGGGACTGAATCACTGGCAGCAGTGGTGGTTTCCAGAGTTCTCAGCCCGCAGACAGCAAAGACAACTTAGAAAGTCAGCAGGAAGGGGTATGTTAGACATAGGTGAGAGAGAAGCGCAGTCTAGCACAGGCAGCGCCAGTAAACTCCAGCCCCAGCCAATCAGAAGCATGCCTTGGGAGTGACTGAATTGGCAGCAGAAGCAGTGACAGTGGCAGTGGCTGCTTTTGGAGCTATCAGCCCGCAGACAGAATGCTTGAAAGTCACTTATTTCAACCTCCAGGAGCCAAAATGGCAGAGTAAGTAGTAAGTCACTCTCACCCTCCCTTATTGACCTTGAAAAACCCAGAGAATATTGCCCCAGGAAAAATCCTGGAATACTGGAGCCAGCAGAAAGAGGAGGTGCAGCAGTCTTTCAGCTCAGAGGCTCGGGGGATTAACAGGAAAAGTCCTTCTTGCTGTAGCTGAAGGGGACCAATACAAGACAGGAGGCATCCCAGTAAGCCAGGGGTAAGCCCCACCTCAGCAAACCACTGGGAGATACTGAGCCCCAGGGTAGTGGAGCAGGCAAGCACCAATGCCAGGTACACACCAGCCACCACCACCAGCTCTAGCTCAGCACCAGATAAGCTACCAGATGTCTCCAGCCTCCAGCTGCCAACACCTGAGGTCACAGAACACAAAACCATTAACCAGGCCCCTAGCCCCCAGTTCAAGAAGCATGGGATGGACCTTGCAGCTTCTACATTAAAAGATGGGAGGGCTTGGAATATGACATTCTGTAAGGCAAAGGAGCTTGGATTACAACCAAGGATCAACTACCTAGCAAAACTGAGCATAATCTTTCAGGAGAGGAGATGGATATTCAATGAAATTGGAGACCTCCAGACTTTCCTGATGAAAAGACTGGAGCTCAATGGAAAATTTGGTCTTCAAATGCAAGACTCAGGAGAAGTATAAAAAGGTAAACAGGGAAGAAAAAACAACAACAACATGTTATTCAATAAGGGCACACTGTTTACATCCCTACATGGGAAGATTATACTTGTAACTCTTGAGAATTGTTTCTTTATTAAGACATTTAGAAGGGATATACAGAGAGGGTGTGGATTTAAGTTGACTTTGATGCAATGACAAAAACTTGGTTAGTTAAGTGGTGAAAAGGGATTGTAATGGGAGAAAGGGAAAGGAGAAGGCAGAAAAGGGCAAATTACATCACATGAAGAGGCACAAAGACATATTACAGTAAAGGGAAAGAAGGGAGGGAGATGAGCATAGTTTGAACCTTACTGTCATTGGATTTGGCTCAAGAAGGGAATAACATACTCAGGTATAGAAATCTACCTTGCCCTATAGGCAATAGGGGCAAGAGGAAAGAACAGGAAGGGGGGATAGAAAGGAGAGCACATTGAGGGAGGTTGTGGTCAAGAGTAAAACACTACTAAGGAGTGCAAAGGAGAAAGAAAAGCATAAACAGGAGGGGTAGGATGGAGAGAAAGATACAGATAGTGATCATAACTGTGAATGTGAATGAGATGAACTCTCCCACAGAATGGAAGTGGATAGTAGAATGGATTAAAAACCATAATTCTACAATGTGTTGTTTACAGAAACGCATTTGAAATAGAAGGATATACACAGGGTAAAGGTAAAAGGCTGGAGTAGAATGCTTCAGCTGAAGTAAAAAAAGCAGGGATAGCAATCCTGATCTCAGACAAAGCCAAAGCAAAAACTGACCTAATTAAAAGAGATAAGGAAGGAAATGACATCCTGCTGAAAGGCACTATAGACAATGAAGTAATATCATTACTAAACATATGCACCAAGTGGTATAGCATCCAAATTCGTAGAGGTGAAGTTAAGGGATGGGAGGTTGTATTAAGTATTGTACTAGTTGTACTAGTTTTAGTAGGGAACCTCAACCTCCCTTTCTCTGAACTAGATAAATCTAACCACAAAATAAAGAAGAAAGAAGTTATGGATGTGAATAGAATCTTAGAAAAGTTAGATATGGTAGACCTCTGGAGAAAACTGAATGGGGATAGTAAGGAATATACTTTTTTCTCAGCGGTACATGGCACTTCCACAAAAATTCACCGTGCACTAGGGCACAAAAACCTCACAATCCAATGCAGAAAGGCAGAAATATTGAATTGATCCTTTTTAGATCATGATGCGATAAAAATTACATGTAATAAAGGGCCATGGAAAGATAGACTAAAAATTAATTGGAAAGTAAATAATCTAATCTTAAAGAATGAGTGGGTCAAACAAATCTGGATCACCATCAATGTTTGTACCTGCCAACAAAGAATGATTTTTACTTATTCAACAACAATAACAGGCTGCTGGCCTGATTTGGCCCTCAGTCTATTGTTTGCCAACTCCTAAACTACTCTATTTATATGGTCCATTTAGCTCCAAATCCTATGATTATTTGAATCCCAACATCTCTTTCACTGTTAAGTCAATTACATTAGAAAATTTAATAGGTAGGTTAAGATTTCCAATGAATAACATTTTCGCGTATAGTATACAAATATCTTGCATACATCTAAGTATAACATGTACCTTTTTAAAAAAAATATGAAGTTTTAGAATGATGATTGAATTTTCTACTATTTTAAATAAACTCAGGACTCAATGGAGTGGTTAAACCATTTTCAATTTTATTCTGGCTGGTATTTGATTTGTAACTCAGTTAACTTGTTTGTATAATCTCACCATTTTGCTACATAGAAAAGGATAATAGATACAATTTATGAAGTATTTTAATAGCCAGCTTAATTTATAATTTTGCCTAATTTTTTCAAGGATGCTATGAAAAGTCTCATTTAACATTAAGCTGAACTCACTTTTGCTAGAGATGGCTGTAACAGAACATTGTGTCCAAATGAATGGAAAATTGGTATTTAAGTGCTAGGTACTAGAGATACAAATAAAAAGTAAAACAGGCCTTTCCCTCAAGAAGTTTATATTCTAATAGGTAAAGAAAAAACACAGTGAGGGAAGTGGGGGCCAAGAAGTCATAGGAATAGTGAGTAAAGCTATTGTTGTTCAGTTATTTTTCAATCTTGCTTTACTCTTCATGACCCCATTTGGGGTTTTCTTGGCAAAGATACTGCCTAGGTTTGCCATTTCTTTCTCAAGCTCATTTTGCAGATGAGGAAACCGAGGCACACAGGTTTCAGTGACTTGGCTAGTAAGTGTCTGAAGCCACATTTGAATTCAAGAAGATTATTTGACTTGACTCCAGGCCTGACACTCTATTCACTGCACCACCTAGCTGCCCCAAATAAAAAAAAGGACAGTCATTTAACACATACTTCCAGGAAAAATGGCAATATTGATTTCTTTATTATTCTCCAGCTATTCTTAAGAATTATATCCAAGGCTTAGAACCTAAGCTTGCTATGTGAGGCAGAGAACAGCCCAGATATTAGGTAGGTGGCTCACTCACTTGCCCAAATTCAAGGTATTTTCTGTGTGTTCTCAAATAGGGAGTTTGCTATCTCTGATCAGGCCAGTAACCAGTATGGAGGTTACTGTTTAATTATTTCCTGTCAGCGTAGGAAAAGAGACTGCATCTGTAATTTCATTGGCATTGGAGACACACAAGAGAAGAATTTTCTTCTACTAGGGCAAGTGAGCACCTTTTTCTACAATTTGGAGTCTCGGTTTACTAGAGTACTGAATTGCTTAATATAGTTGTGTGAATTTCATTTCTGGGTTCTAGAAACAGAATTGAAAAGAAAGCACCCAGCCTTTGGATGATCCTTTCAGAGCTGTACCTATGGGATAGATTATGTGTATTTCCATCAGGGTGGCAAAAAGAGATCTCCACATCAAGCATACTTCCTGTTGAATTGTTTTTCCCTGCAGGTGAAATAATTTTTAATTATGTCTCTTTATGTTTCTAAGGCCCATTCCACTTTCTGTTCTTTCCCTCTTTTTCCTCTCACCAGTAGAATCTTTTCTCGTTGATATTTTCTGTTCTTTTTATACTTTTCTGACTTCTTTAATGTGATAAAATTTCTCAATCTGAGTTGTATTGTACAGTGTAAAAGAAATGAACTTGGATTCAGAAGACCTGTATAGACTCTCATTAGCCACCTACCAGACTCATAGCTCCTTGTGCAAGTTAATCCCACTCTCCAACCTCAGTTTTTACTGAATTGGAATCACCTACTATGTACATCATTCACCTATTATGTGCCAGTTACTATGTTAAGAATTTAAAACTAGGACTTCTAGGAGCCAAGATGGCAGAGTAAGCAGTAAATTGCTGTCACTCTCCCATATTGACTTCTGAAAAAACAAACAAACAGAAAGTAGTACCCCAGGAAAAATCCTGGAATAGATGAGCCAGCAGAAAGATGGGATGGAGCAGTCTTTTAGCCCAGGAAAACTGAAGGATTGGTGAGAAAGTCCATCTCACTTCCATAAAAGGGGAGTGCATTCCAGGACAGGAAGCATCCCAGCAAGCTAGCAAAAAGCCTTGCCTCAGCTAACCACTGGGAGATCCTGAGCCCCAGGGTGGTGGTGCAGGCAAACAGATGACACCAGGACCACCCTATGTGACTTAGCAAAGCCAGGGGAACTGGTAGACTCCAGCTCAGAGAACCACCACCTGGGCTAGCATAGCAGGCAGGCAGGCAACCTCCAGGAGCAGACCTCCACATCCTTCAGCAGAGCCCAAGGTGAGCAGACATCCTCCAGTGGCCAGACATCCACTTGCTTCAGTGTAGCCCTGGGGAAATGCAGAAAAACCCCACCTGGCCTCAGCACAGACCAGAAACTACCACTAGGACCACAGATTAACACCAGGTAAGTTGACAGACCCCCTACAGCCTCCAGCTGCCAGCACCTGAGGCCCCAGCACATAAAACCAGTGACCAGGCCCCTGGCCTTCAGCAAAAGAAGCTTGGAACAATGCCCCTTGCACCCTAGAAGGAGAGCTTATCTTTAAAAGGCAGGAAATAGGCAAACAAGATGAGCGAAAAGCAAAAATGATCACTGACTATAGACAGTCTCTATGGGGACAAGGAAGATCGTTGTTCTACCTGAAAGTCAGAATCAAAAAAAAAAAAGAGCCTGGATATCTTTCAATAAATTATTAAGGAAAACAGCCCTGAAGTTCTAGGAGGGTAAATTAATCATGGAAAGAATCCAACAATCCCTTCCTAAAAGAGATCCCAAAATGAAAAAGCCAAGGGATATTGTAGCCGAATTATCAGATCAAGGAGAAAATATTGCAAGCAGGTAGAAGGAAATAATTTAAATATCATAAAATCACAGTCAGGATTATGCAGGATCTATATGTAGCAACTGCTACATTAAAGCACTGGAGGGCTTAGAATATGATATACCAGAAGGCAAAGAAGCTTGGATTATGACCAAGAATCATCTACCCAGCAAAATTGAGCATAATCTTTCAGAGGAGGAGATGGACATTCAGTGAAATAGGGGACTTCCAAACTTTCCTGATTAAAAAACAAAAACAAACAAAAAAACAAGAGCTTAACAGAAAATTCAATCTTCAAAAACAAGACTCAATAGAAGCCAAAAAAGGTAAACAGGAAAGAAAAAAATGTTGAAGTGTTTACATCCTTATATGGGAAGATGATACTTGTAATTTTGAAAACTGCATCTTTCTTATGACATTTAGAAAAGGCATACATACACAGAGGGTGTGTTGACTTTGATGTGCTGACAAAAAAATTAACAGGTTGAAAAAAAAAAGATTGTACTGGGAGAAGAGGAAAGGAGGAGGCAGAAAAGGGTAAATTACATCACATGAAGAGGGGCTAAGAGCTATTACAGTAGAGGGAAAGAAGGGAGGTAGATGAGCATTGTTTGAACCTTACTCTCATCAGATTTGGTTCAAAGAATGAATAACATAATCAGTTAGGTATAGAAATCTAATTCACCCTATAGGAAGTAGGAGAAGAAAGGGAAAAAAAAGGAGAGGATGAACAGAAGGGAAGGAAGAAATAGTAAGGGTAAAGGGTAAGAAAAGGGAGGGGGCTAACAGAAGGGAGGCCAGACTGAGGGAGGTGGTGGTTGAAAACAAAACTTTAGTGAGGACAAAAAGAGAGAAAGCAGAGAGAAAAGCATAACTGGGGAGAGGGAACAGGATGGAAAGACACAGTTAGTAATCATAACTGCAAAAGTGTATGAAATGAACCACCCCCCTAAAAGGGGAGCAGATAGCAGAATGGATTAAAAACCAAAATCCTGTAATATGTTGTTTATAAGAAACACATTTGAAGCAGAGAGATACACATAGAGTAAAGGTAAAAGGCTGGAGCAGGAAATATTATGCTTCAGCTGAAGTAAAAAAAAAGCAGGTGTGGCAATCTTGATCTCAGACAAAGCAAAAGCAAAAATAGATCTAATTAAAAGAGATATGGAAGAAAACTGCATCCTGCTAAAAGGTACCATAGACCAGTGTTTCTTAAACTATAGGTCACTATCCCATGACTCACAGTTTAAAAAGCACTGGAGGAGTCAGCGCTGGAAAAAGTTTGAGAAGTCTTGCAATATACAATGAAATGATATGAATACTAATCATACATACAACAAGAGGTATAGCAACCAAATTCTTAGAGAAGAAGTGAAGTTAGTTACAGGAAAAAATAGACAGCAAAACTATACTAGTGGGGAACCTCAACCTCCCGCATTCAAAACTAGATAAATATAACCACAAAATAAACAAGAAAGAAGTTAAGGAGGTGAATAGATTTTTAGAAAAAGTTAGATATGGTAGACCTCTGGAGAAAATTGAATAGGGATAGAAAGGAATATACCTTTTTCTCAGTGGTACATGGTACCTACACAAAAATTGACCATGTACTAGGGAATAAAATCCTCACAATCCAATACAGAAAGCAGAAATATTAATTAAATGAATCCTTTTCAGATCATGCTGTAATTAAAATTACATGTCATAAAGGGCAATGAAAGGACAGACTAAAAATTAATTGGAAACAAAATAATCTAATCCTTAAGAATCAGGGGGTCAAACAACAAATCATAGAAACAATCAATAACTTCATCCAACAGACTGACAATGAGACAACATACCAAAACTTATGGGATGCAGCCTAGGTGGTTCTTAGGGGAAATTTTATATCTCTAAATGCTTACATGAATAAAATAGAGAAAGAGGAGATCAATGAATTGGGCATGCAACTAAAATAGGTAGAAAAAGAACAAGTTAAAAATCCATAATTTAACACCAAATTAGAAATTCTGAAAATCAAAGGAGAGATTAATTACATTGAAAGTAAGAAAAACCACAAAAAGTAAGAAAACTAATAAATAAAGCTAAGAACTGGTCTTATGAAAAACCAATAAAATAGATAAAACTTTGGTTAATTTAATTTAAAAAAAGAAAGCAGAAAACCAAATGGCCAGTATAAAAAATGAAAAGGGTGAATTCACCACCAATGAAGAGGCAATTAAAACAATAATTAGGAGCTATTTTGCTCAACTGCATGCCAACAAATATGACAAGCTAAGTGAAATGGATGAATATTTATAAAAATATAAATTGCCCAGATTAAGAGAAGAGAAAATAAAATATTTAAATAATCCCATTTAAAAAAAAAAAAGAAATTGAACAAGTTATCAATGAACTCCCTAAGAAAAAATCTCCAGGGCCAGATGGATTTACAAGTGGATTCTATCAAACATTTAAAGAACAATTCATTCCAATACTATATAATTGACAAGAGCCAAAACAATACAAGAAAATTATAGACCAATTTCCCTAATGAACATAGAGCAAAAAATTTAAATAAAATATTAGCAAAGAGATTACAGCAACTTATCATGGGTATAATACACTATGACCAAGTGGAATTTATACCAGGAATGTAGGGCTGGTTCACTATTAAGATAACTATCAACATAACTGATCATATGATAACAAAATTAACAGAAATCACCTGATTGTCTGAATAGATGCAGAAAAAGATTTTGACAAGATACAACACTCATTTCTATTAAAAATAGAAAAGAGCATAGAAATAAATGGAATTTTCCTCAAAATAATAAATAGCATCTATCTAAAACTATAAGCAAGTATATATATATATATATATATATGGATATAAGTTAGAAACATTTCCAATAAGATCAGGGGTGAAATGATTATCACCACTGTAATTCAATACTGTACTAGAAATGTTAGCTTTAGCAATAAGAGAAGGAAAAGAAATGGAAAGAATTAGAATAGGCAATGAAGAAACAAAGCTACCACCCTTTGCAGATGATATGATGTTATATTTAGAAAATCCTAGAGAATCAATTAAAAAACCATTTGAAATAATTAACAATTTTAGCTAAGTTGCAGGGTATAAAATAAACCCACAAAATCACTGGTATTTCTATACGTTATTAGCACAGCCCAGCAGGAAGAGATAGAAAGGTAAATTCCATTTAAAATAACTGTAGACAATATAAAATATTTAGAAGTCTAACTGCCAAAACAAACCCAGGAACTATATAAACACAATTACAAAACACTTTTCACACAAATAAAGTCAGATCTAAATAATTGGAAGAATATCAATTTTTTCATGAGTAGACCAAGCTAATATAATAACAATGACAATTCTATCTAAATTAATTTATTTATTCAGTGTCATATCAATCAAGCTACCAAAAAAAGTGTTTTGTAGAGTTAGAAAAAAATCATAACAAAATGCATCTGGAAGAACAAAATGTCCAGAACATCAAAAGAAGTGCAAGGGAAGATAGCTTAGCTGTGCCAAATCTAAAACTTTATTATAAAGCAATAGTCATGAAAACTGTTTGGTTCTGGCTAAGAATAAGAGTAGTGCATCAGTGGAATAGGTTAGGTACACAAGACACACTAGTCAATAACTATAGTAATTGATAAACCCTAAGACTCCAGTTTCTGGGATAAGAAATTTATTTATCTATTTGACAAAAACTGCTGGGAAGACTGGAAAATAGCACAGCAGAAACTAGGCATAGACCAACATCTTACACTGTATACCAAGATAAGGTCAAAATGGGTACACAATTTAGACATAAAAGGTGATACTATAAGCAAATTAGGAGAACAAGGAATAGTTTACCTGTCAGATATATGGAGAAAGGAAAAAAAAAATTATGACCAAACAAGAGATAGACAACATTACGAAATGCAAAATGGATAATTTTGATTACATTAAATTAAAAAAAAAAGGTTTTCCTACAAACAAAACCAATGCATCCATGATTAGAAAGGAAGCAGAAAGATGGGAAACAATTTTTATACAAAGTGTCTCTGATAAAGGCCTCATTTCTAAAATATATAGAGAACTGGGTCAAATTTATAAGAATCCAAGTCATTCCCTAATTGATAAATCGTCAAAGGGTATGAACAAGCAGTTTTCAGAGGAAGAAATTAAAGCTATCTATTGTCATATGAAAACATGCTATAAATCACTATTGATTAGAAATTGCAAAGTAAAACAGCTCTGAGGTACCACATCACACCTATCA
The DNA here is from genome assembly GCF_003287225.1 of Phascolarctos cinereus. Classification (NCBI taxonomy): domain Eukaryota; kingdom Metazoa; phylum Chordata; class Mammalia; order Diprotodontia; family Phascolarctidae; genus Phascolarctos; species Phascolarctos cinereus. The sequence goes on along the minus strand of NW_027556402.1, from coordinate 78,484,843 downwards.
GATTAGCTAACACGACAAAATAGGAAAACGATAAATGTTGGAGAAGACATGGGAAAATTGGGACACTAATGCATGTTTGGGGGAGTTGTGAACTGATCCAGCCATTGCGGAGAGCAATTTGGAACTATGCCCAAAGGGTTACAAAACTGTGCATACCCTTTGACCACTTCTAGGTCTACATCCCAAAGAGATGAAAAAGGCAAGAAGTCCCACATGTACAAAAATATTCATAGCAGCTCTTTTTGTGGTGGCAAAGAATTGGACATTGAGGGGATGCTTCTCAATTGGGGAATGGCTGAACAAGTTGTGGTATATGTATGTAATGGAATACTATTGTTCCTTAAGAAATGATTAGCAGGCAGATTTCAGACAAACACGGAAAGACTTACATGAAATGATGGTAAGTGAAGTGAGCAAAACCAGAACATCATACACAGTAACAGCAACATTGTGTGATGATCAACTTTGATAGACTTAGCTCTTCTCAGCAATGTAAAGATCTAAGACAATTCCAAAAGACTCATGATTGGAAAATGCTATCCATATCAAGAGAAAGAGCTATGGAGTCGGAATGAATATTGAATCATACTATTTTCTCTCTCTCTCTCTCTCTCTCTCTCTCTCTCTCTTCTCTCTCTTTTGTATTTTCTTTCTCATGGTTTTTCCCTTTTGTTCTGATTCTTCTTTTACAATATGACTAATGTAAAATATGTTTAATATGATTGTACATTATAGCCTAGATCAGACTTCATGCCATCTTGGGGAGAAGGGAGGGGAGAGAAAGGGAAAAAGTTAAGAACTCAAAATGTTATAAAAGTGCATGTTGAAAACTAAACATTTATTAATTAATTGAAAAAAGAACTTTAAAAATAGTGTCTCATTTGATTCTCACAACTTTGAGGAACGTGCTATTAGCCAGGGTCATACATCTAGTCAGTTTCTAAGGTGACATTTGAACTCAGGACTACTCCAGGCTCAGTTAACTCTGCCACCTAGCTGCCTCTAAAATGAGCTCTCATTTTGAGATTAGTTAAGTACTCTAGGATTGTGAAAGTACTTACCTTAAAAACCCTTGAGGAAAGTAAGGTAATAAATAGGATTCCTCTTTCGCATCATCTCCTTGGCCTGACCTTGACTGGGGTTTGTTGCATGGTGAGATGTATATACATCTGATCATTTGAGTCTTCTACCTATCACAGCTCAATATATATATTTGTCAAGCACCAATTATGTGTCTGTCAGACACTCGACACAGAGTGGATGATGGGTTTTCTATTTTGCTACATTTACAATATTTTTACAACTGTTTTTCTATTAATCCTGCAGTGATTTTGTTGGGTCTTGGGGTAGTTAGATTGTGGAATCATTCTGGCTAAATATAGCATTGTCTGGAAACACAGCATTTAAAAAATTTAAATAAAAAAGACTCTTCCTTTATCATATTTCAGAAGGAGCAAGGCTCCTTAGCTATCACTGGGGAAATTGTCTGAAGTTTTATTATATCCTGGCTGCTGCCGCCTGGGGTAACCAGGACTGAGGGTGACTTCCCTAAGGATTCTGATCAAGTGAAGACAGCTTGCTGACATTTTAAGGACCCTTGTGATTATTGGGCTTTGAGAAAGAGAAAAAAAAATTGGTTTCCCCTTATGGTATTTCTTGAAGTCTACCCTTCCCTCATGAAATAATTGCTCCTATTTATATAGCAGTTGAGAGTTTACAAACATTCCAGTACATTTAACCTCAATTTGAACCTTGCAATAATCTTCCAAAGTATTTAATTATACATTTATTATCCCCACCTCATAGATTTCAAAACATGATGAATAACTTGCCTGAAATGGCAGGGTAGTAGTTGTAATAATAACAGCAATAATCACAATACTAGCTAGCATTTATATAATATTAATGATTGCAAAGTGCTTTAAAAATATTATTTTATTTGATCTCAACAACCTTGAGAGATAGGTGTTATAATGATCTCCATTTTACATATCAGGAAATTGAGGTAGAGAGATAATGTGACTTACCTGGGGTCACACAGGTAGCAGGTGTCAGCGACAGGATTCAAATGTAAGTCTTAAGAAAATCAGCATTTTGTGTGTTGCCTTTAAGTAGATATAGTCTTAGTAAGATAAGCTACCATGTCTTGCCGCTGAATTTGAAAACACAGGACTTTTGATCCTGGGAATATTCTATCTCTCATTTACTTGCTCTGTTACTTTGCATAAATGATCTACCTTCTGTGAGCCACAGGTCCACAATTTGTAAAATAGGGCCAATAGCACTTGTAATGTTTACCTTATGAAATTTTTGTCCCATATTAAACAGGTTATTTAGATTATTATCATTTTCAAATAGCAATCAATCATGCAATTGGCATTTCTCAATTTATGTTATATTCTATTTTCAAAGGCTCTAGACAGTTTTCATAGTGAACAGAGCTCCAGAGCTAAAGTCAAATCCTGCTTCAGATATCTGCTACTAGTATGACCTTGAGTGTCACAACCTATCTGGCTTGGTTTCACCATCTGTGAAATAGGGTAACGATAAGCCTATCTCCCAAGATTGTTGTGAAGGTTAAAAGAGAATATTTGTAAAGTTCTTTGCAAAACTTAAAAGTGCCATATAAATGCAACTTCTTGTTGTTTTTGTTATTATTTCTTGCTTTACAGTATTCAGATTTTATGAATTGTTATATTCTGGGAGACCTAGAATCCAAAATTATCCTTTTTTTCAAATTAATTCCCTTTAACTAACATAATTTTCCTGTTATTTTAGTATAGGTGCCACATATATTTCTTATCATTTTTTCTACTTAATTATTTTTGAGTTCTGGATTTGTTTATAATTTATCTATTTAGAGGGATTATCCATTATAGATTTATTTCTTAATTAATTTTAAACACTAATTGTGTTTTTAAATTTAGTATTTAGGGCTCTAATTTCTTACCTATACAGATTTATCATATTTACATTTTTTGGACATTATTTCTTTTTTGGATTACTCTGAAGGTTTTTATTGTTTTTCTATGTTCTCTAGGGGAATCTACAAGATTCTGTCTTTCATTAGGCACTATTGTTTCTCTTTCACTTGTATTATAATATTTTAAAAGCTTATTTTCTTTTTGATTTTATACATTTTTGCTTCTGACTTTGTATTTGTGTCTGTTGATTTGCTATTTATATGTTGCTCTTTTACTGAGGCCTTTTGATGTCTTGGGTATTTTAGCCTTTAAAAAAAATTATTCCTCTCTGCTCCTGCTGCAAATTCAGGCAAACAGAATGTCGAGTCTGGGACACAAGGTTGCCTCAATCTCCTAATATTGGGAAATAGAGGGTTTGTTTGCCTGGGCCCCTTGCTAGAAGTAACTTTTGAGGGAATAAGACTGGCTGTACCTGTGTTTCAGTCCCCTTTCTTTCAGATGAGGTGCAGCCATCCATACTAGCACCCTTCCTAGCTCCAACTTCTTTCTTTCACGTGTCTCAGCAAATATCTACTTCTTCTTGTGGTATGGGAGATATTTAGGGGATGTTCTGTGAGTCATTGCAACCTTGGAAAGCCCTTACTCTAAGACTAGGCCCCAGTGAAAAAGGTCTCAGCAAATATCTGCTTCTTCTTGTATTATGGAAGATGTTTAGGAGATGTTCTGTGAGTTATTGCAGTCTTGGAGAGCCCAAGACTAGGCCCCAGTGAAAAAGTAGTGTATTTTCAGTCTACTCAGTTCTCATCTGTTCACCTCCTTTGCTTCATATGACTAGGCAGAGTCAGTATCTGCTGCTTTTTGGTAGTTGGGAACTGTAGGAATGTTCAGATAGAATCGCTACAGCAGCCCCAAGTAATACCTAAATAAGCTTGTAAGTTTTCTTACATTCTTGCTGCAGCTGTATGGAGCGGATGCTGAAATATTGTTTTATGAATGTCCTCCAGTGTTAATACATAAAAGATTTTATCTTGTTGGAGATTCTGTCTTCTTCTGCAGATTTTGCTATAATTATTCTACATCTCATATTTAATTCATTTTGGGAGGAGGAGTTTGAAGGGTTGACAATTTCAGAAGACAATTATCTGCAATCTTGCTAGTCACATTGTCTAGGAATCTGATATTATTTTCTATGTGTGTGTACACAAACATATATATTATATATACACATACATAATCTTTTATATGTACATGCGATATGTAGAAAAAGTAGTGGACTCAGTCAGAAGACTGAGTATCAAATCCTGGTTTTGCTAATCATCATGTATGTAACCTTGAGTAAGTCACTGTCTTTTCAATCTTGGTTTCCTCATCTGTAAATTAATGGGGATTGTACTAGATCAGGGGTGGGGAACTTGCAGCCTTAAGGCCACATGTGGATCTCTAGGTCCCCAAGTGCAGCCCTTTGATTGAATCCAAACTTCACAGAACAGATCCCCTTAATAAAAGGATTTGTTCTACAAAACCTGAACTCAGTCAAAAGACCATACCCAAGGACTTAGAAGGCCACATGTTCCCCACCCCTGCACTAGGTGATCTTTAATATTCCTTCCAGCTCTAAACACTATGAAATCCCTGCATCATAATTGTGTTAAGCTTTTTGTTCAAATTTATAATTATTTAAGCAAGGGCTTTTACCTTACTTAGGAGTCTTAAGACATATAAAACTATGCTGACATTTCAAAGTAGGGGCCAGAGTCAATTAGATTCTCAACTGGATTCAGATATGAAGAACTCTGCACTTAATATTATTATTTATAGTTCTAAGAAGAATATCCAAATTTCATCAGTGAATCAGCCACCCAGTGCTTAATGCTAAATTCCTACAGGAGACTAGGAATTACATATTGATCTGTTTTTTCCTCTCCTTTGAGGTCCCTTAAAAGCCACTAGGTGTTACTAATTTTTCTCTGTGAAGTCTTCCATTATTTTCCATCTTTTACGTTACTATTTCTTATATGCATCTCAATAACAATATGTCCCAGAACAAAATTCATCACTCCCCCTGCCTCCCCCTGCCAGGTCTTTTCCCCAGTTCTATTATCTAGATTCTCACTCAGAGAGGCCTCTTTGCCTCCTCAGTTCCACTCATCTTATATGTCCAATCAGTTAACAAAATCTTGTTGTTTTTATTGATATAATACGCTCTGAATCTGATCTATTTTCTTAGTTCATACAGCCATCTCTCTACTTCAGACCCTCATCTGAGCTATTTCAGCAGCCTAATCGGTTTCTCTGTCTTAAGTATTTTCTCACACCAGTCCCCTAACCACAGCCACTAAAGTGATTTTATGAAAGTCTATGCCGGGCTATTGTTGCCTTCCCCTACTCAATAAACTTCAGTGCCTCCCTATTACCTTGAAGATTAAAAAACCAGCTATTCTGTTGTTGCTATTTAAATTCTCAAGAAGACAATCAAATCTTTTCTTTCTAGCCTCATTAGTCATTATTGTCCTTTATGATCTCTATGATTTAGCTAACCTGGCCTTTTCAATTCTTCACACGTGATATTCCATCTCCCACATCCATACCTTTTCACTGGCTAATGATTATTTGCCTGAAATTCTCTCCTTCCTCATTTCTACCTTAGAATGCATGGTTTCCTTTGACTTAAATAGCCATTTTCTATATGAGGCCTTTCTTGCCCTGCCCCTGCTGCTAGTGCCTCCCGCAAGATATCCTTATAGCTATTCTCTGTGGAGCACCACCCCTTGGTCTGAACATTATCAACTTAGACCTAGACTATTTTGATATCTGCCTAATTTCTGTTTCTAGTTTCCACCTCCTCCAATTTGTTCTATAAAGGCCAGCTTCAATTTGATTTTCTAATAACCAAGATATATAGACTAACCTAATAACCTAGAACTAATTGAAGAACCTTAGAACTCTTCTTTTTAAAAAGAGTGAAACAAAACTAATGCTTTACTGGCATATAGACCATATTTTATTTTATTTTATTTTTGGTGAGGCAATTGAGGTTAAGTGACTTGCTCAGAGTCACACAGCTAGTGAGTGTTATGTGTCTGAGGCTGAATCTGAACTCAGGTCCTTCTGACTTCAGGGCTGAAGCTCTATCCACTGCACCACCTAGCTGCCCCTAGATCATATTTTATAGTGTATGTAACATTTATCACCCATAACTCTCCATCTTTTTACCAAGTATAGAATACCATGTATTACATCATATTTTATTAAGAGCCAATATTGGTCATTCCCTTTAACATGAATTTTGTTGCCTTAATTGTTCTTTCTGTTTACACTGTAGTACTTGTGTTTATTGTTCTTTTGGTTGTGTTTTCTTTGTTTTATATCAATTCACATAATTTACTTTTATTTTACAATAATATTAACATTATTTACAATAATGCAATATATGATGTTACTATAATTTACTGTTTCTCTAAATTGGTCCCATTTCTTCCAGTTCTTATGTTGTAATAATTTCAGCCTCACCTCTGCAGGAATTAGTGGGGGAAGCAACTTCTATAGAAAAGGGGCCAGTCATCCTCACCAATTATCAGAAAGGCAGATTGAGTGAAGCAAAGGGACACTTTGGGGTAGAGACAGGAAGTAGCCTATACGAGACAAGTCAAACCAGCACAATCACCTTGCCCATCATCTCCCTGAACCCTGAATCCAAGAGTCTCAAGGACAGCATTGACTTTCAGATCCCAGACCCTGCTCCCATCGTGGGCCTCACAGTTGTCATTGAGTGGAACAGTCCACTTACTTGCCACCAAATGAACCGTTACCAACAAGCAGGGAAGCCAAACATCCTTGAGAACGAGAGGATCTTCACCTTCCCAATTATACAAATCTTGCTTTTACCACAATTCGGGAAAGCAGCCATTATGGATATGTGGCCTGGCAAGTGTTGCTGCTAGTGCCATAGCCACAGGTACTAAAGACCCAGAAAACAAAGTTTTCACCACCATAGTCCATGCACCGTCAAACAACAAACAACGCAAGATCAGAAACTGATGCAATTTTGTCAGTGGAAATGAAATTAAAGATGGATACATTACCATCTCCTTTGCCATGGCATGCTAAGGATCATGGGACTTTTCAATTTGACTTCCAACTCAAACTTCACACCCACTCATTTTCTCTTTCCAGTAGAATGTAAGCTCCTTGGAAGCAAAAGGGGTCGAGTCAACAAGCATTTATTAAGTACCTACCATATTCCAGACACTGTACTAAGTGCTACAGACACAAAGAAAAATTTAAAAAGTCCCTGATTTTAAGGAACCCACAGTCTAATGGGGTAGACAATATGCAAACAACTACGAACAAAAAATGCATGGGAGAAATTGGAGTTAATCAGCAAAAGGAAGATACTAATTTTTTTTTCTTTTTTGGGGTTAAAGTAATGAAATTTTATTTTAACATTTGCTGACAGGTTTAATTTTTCTTGAAAGAGAGCAACCCAGTGAGTTAAAAGATTAACTGAATGCTATACATCCATAAAAAATAATGCAGTTCAAGAACTGTATTCCGTGGGGAAAAAAGTCACCTTAAACTTAAATTATACTCAATAATTATATTTTATCATATATTATTTTTAAAACAAAGCTTATGTTATGATTATTAAATAAGCATTAAAAAAAATACTAAAATTCTCACATGCAAAGAATTATACAAGGCCCAAAGAAGAGAACTGGTGGTGTTTAAACTGAAGTCCACAATACCCACAAGTCCCAGTTTTAGTCTCTTTATCCAAGTTTATATATACTTTTGGATGACCCAGAGCTCCTCCTCCACCATCACATGATATCACCGGACTTTCCACTTTAGTCACTGGTTGCTCTGCTATCAAATCAATTGCAAGGTTTTCATTTACCTCTTCATGGCGACCAACAAAGCGAATTCTCCTGTAAGCTTCTTCATCATAACCCTGGCCCGTGTGGGTAATTTTCTCCCCCGAGGGCGATGTCTTCACACCCACGGGTGGCCCCGAGGCTGCGGCCCACAAAGCCACCGAAGGTCGGCGTCCCAGCCGCGGGATGAGCCCGCAACCCAGGCGCTTTAACAGCGCAGCGCGGAAGAGGAAGGTGCCAATATGAAGGCGGTTCGGTAAAGTCTTCTTGTATGAGGTAAGAGTTTAGCTGGGGCTTTGGCTAGGAGGAAGACACAAGGAGGGAGAAAATTTCAGATATGGGGGATGGTAAATAAAAACGCGCAGCAAGGAGGCCGGTGTCACTGTATCAAAGAGCACGTAGGGTAAAGTTAATAAAGTGTAAGAAGATTAGAAATACAGGAGAGGTCAAATTATAAAGATTTTGAATGCCAGAGGATTTTGTTTCATCCTTGAGATAGAGAGCTACTGCAGTTTACTGAAGGAGTGGAGGGGGTTGTTGATATACTAGGAAGATCAACTGAATTAGAATGGGGATAGATTGGAGATAGGAAGAGCAACTAGCAGGCTGTTCTAGTGATCTATACATGAGGTTGTATGGGACAAGTGAGAGTTTCTCTTGTGAAATGTAAGCCATGCTCCAAAATGTAGAGAGGCTTCAGCATGAGCTGGAACTAAATTTCACTTTCGTTTTTGGGGAAGGGGGTTGTGCACCAGCTGTGCTCCCCCCTGTTTTGTAACCACCCCCTCTGTTGGTTTGTGCCTTAACTTTACCAAATAAGGCAATCCTCTAGCTCCCAAGCTAGTTTTGAGTAAAATGTGTCTCTTGGGTTCTAAATATAGACTGTGAGGTCTCTTGCCTCAGCCAACAAGGATAAAGAGACTGAGACAAACAGGTGGGGAGGGGGGCTTTTTGGAGTGATTTGTCTAAGATTATATATATATTGCTTGCTGTTGTTTGTGCTTCGCCTCTCTACACCAGTCTGTCCTGGGTAGGAGACGCCCAACTCCCGAGCAAGGCTTTCTGGAATAAAACCTTCTGTTTTCTACCTGGAGATACCTCTGAGTTTTTATTTGGGTAAGTGGTCTTGATCCCACTCAAGGTGATGAAGACATTCATGAAGTTGGTGGCAGTGTCATAGTAGGGAAAGAGATGTATATATATATAAAATATTATCAAGGTAAAATTGACAAGACTTGGCAAGAAATTATATATCCAAGGCTTGAGACTGAGGAGTTGAGGTTGACACCTAGGTTGTGAACCTGGGTGACTAGAAGAATGGTGCTGTCCTTAACAGTAATAGGAGAATTATGAAGAGTGAAGGGTTTGGGGGATAAGATAAGGAGTTCAGTTTGGGGCATGTTGAATTTTAAATGTATATAGAATATCTAATTCAAGATGTCCTTAGGGTAATTGGAAATGCAATTCTAGTAGTGAGGAGAGAGGTTAAGATTTCATTAGTAGAGTTGAAAATTATCCACCTAAAGATGAAAAGAGAATGAATGGAAGCTGACAAGATAATCAAGTAAGATAGTATAGAAGGCCTGGGGCAGAGCATTTGGGGATACCCATAGTTAGTAGGTGTGACTTGGATCAAAATCTAGCAAGTGGTCAGACAGGTAAAAGGAGAACTAGGAGAAAGAAGTTTGATAGAAACCTAGTGAGAAGAGTGTGATTGAGAGATGATCATGAGAGAGATCAAGGCTTGAGAAAAGGCCATTAGATTTGATACTTGAGAAACCAGTGGTAGCCTTGGAGAGAGTAGTTTCAGGGTACACATAGAAAAGTAAATGCTTTTCCAGTCATTCCTTCTTTGCCATTCATATATCACAATTTGTTAAGCCATTACCTTGTACATGAGAAGTCATTTTTTCTTCAGATAGCTACTATTATAAAAAGTACCACTAGTAGTATTTTTATCTGAAACCTTATTTATCTTTATCCTTTTTGGGATATAGCCAGATGTCAGTATTATTGTATAAAACACCACTATGATCACATAACATCCCTGCTTATAAATGGTTATCAAACAAAATTGAAATTCTTTAGCCTGTTATTCTAGTCTTCTAAGCTTGGATGACAATCTACTATTTCTCTATTGTTTCTCTAACAGAGTGGGCTACTCTTTGTTTATATGCCATTCTTTCCCAACTCTGAACCATTGCTAATATCATTCCTCCTACCTTTAATGTTCTTTACTTGCTCATTTCCACCTTTCTAAATCCTACTCCCCTTAAATATTTAGCTCAGAGCTTACCCACCTCAGTAAGGCCTTCCATAATCTCCCTTTCTAAGTCAATATAGCACTTTAAAACTATTTTTTAAATTTATTTCATTAAATGTTTCCCAATTACATGCAAAACTTTTTAAACTATATATATATATATATATATATATATATATATATATATATATATATAAATTTGAATATGAATTCTCTCCCTCCCTCCTAGCTGTCTCCTCTTTTTGAGAAGGCAAGAAATTTAATACTGATTTTACATGTGATTTTTTACATGTACATTTTCCATGAAAATATATTTCCAGGGGCGGAGCCAAGATGGCAGAGTAAAGGTAGTGACTTGCTTGAGCTCTCCTCCAGACCCCTCCAAATACCTGTAAAAAATGGCTCTAAACAAATTCTAAAGCTGCAGAACCCACAAAAAGAGAGAGTGAAACAAATTTCTAGCCCTAGACAATCTGAATGGGTGATCAGAAAGGTATGTTACTCTGAGCAGGGAGAGGAACACAGTTCAGCATGGGCACTCAGGCCTCAGCAAACCTGGAGCAGGCCTCAGAGGACTGAATCGCAGGCAGCTATGGTGGTTTCCAGACTTCTGAACCCATGAACACCAAAGACAACTTAGAAGGTCAGTAGGAAAAGTCTGTGTCTGCTGTGGTGAGAGAGAAGCATGGTCACAGTCTCAGCATCAGCCCTGAGCATGGCCCCAGGGTCTGCACCTGCCTCCAGAGCTTCTAACCCACAGATTGAGAGGGAATAGAGTGTCTGATCAGAGGGGGATTGCAGGGATATCTCTACTGGTGCAAGATTCTCTTTCTTTGCCTGTGCTTAGATCTGGGTCACAGTTCTGGATGTCGGTCCTGGGGCAAGAAGTGCTGGGGTGATGGAGCTTGTAGAGAGAATCCTCCTCACAGTTCCAAGACAGAAAAGAGTGCTTGTGGTCAGTCATAGACCAGAGCACAGGCCAGGAAAGGGGTAAACTCCTCACCCTTGATCATAGATAGCACTTGGAAGAACTGAAAATTTTTAAGTCCCTAGAGGTATCTCTGAAAATAGCTACACAAAACCCTGGAAACTCGGGACAGTGAATTCTCCACCCTGGAAGCAAACTCCTACTTTAACAAAGAGTTTATAACTCAAGTAATTGGCTGGGATCTTGAGCAAGCAGAGCAAAAAGAGTCAGACCACAGAATCTTTCTTTGGTAACAAAGGATCAGAACACAGTCAAAGGTCCTACATCCAAAGCCTCCAAGAAAAATATGAATTGGTCCCAGGCCATGGGAAGAACTCAAAAAGGATTTTGAGAACCAAGTAAGAGAAGTAGAGGAAAAACTGAGAATGATGCAACAAAATCATGAAAAAGAAGTCGACAGCTGGTTAAAGGAGACCCTGAAACAATGCTGAAGAAAAGAACACCTTAAAAAATAGCTTAACCCAAATGGCAAAAGAGGTCCAAAAAGCCAGTGAGGAGAAGAATGTCTTAAAAAGCAAAATTGGCCAAATGGAAAAGGAAGTCCAAAAACTTACTGAAGAAAATACTTCCTTAAAAATTAGAATGGAGCAATTGGAAGCTAGTGACTTTATGAGAAATCAAGACACTGTAAAACAAATTCAAAAGAATGAAAAAATGGAAAACAATGTGAAATATCTCATGGGAAAAACAACTGACCTGGAAAATAGATCCAGGAGAGAAAATTTAAAAATTATTGGGCTATCTGAAAGCCATGATCAAAAAAAAAGAGCCTAGTCATCATCTTTCAAGAAATTATCAAGGAAAACTGCCCTGATATATTAGAACCAGAGGGTAGATAGAAATTAAAAGAATCTACCGATCACCTCCTGGGAAGAGATCCCCAAAGGAAAACTCCTAGGAATATTGTAGCCAAATTCCAGAGTTCCCAGGTCAAGGAGAATATATTGCAAGCAGCCAGAAAGAATCATTTCAAGTATTGTGGAAACACAATCAAGATAACACAAGAATTAGCAGCTTCTACATTAAGGGACCTCAGGGCTTGGAATATACTATCCCAGAGGGCAAAGGAGACAGGATTACAACCAAGAATCACCTACCCAGCAAAACTGAGCATAATCCTTCAGGGGAAAAATGGATATTCAGTTAAATAGAGGACTTTGAAGCATTCTTGATGAAAAGACCAGAGCTGAATAGAAAATTTGACTTTCAGGTACAAGATTCAAGAGAAACATGAAGAGGTAAACAGGAAAGGGAACTCATAAAAGACTTATTAAGGTTTGACTGTTTACATTCTTCATGGAAAGATGATATTTGTAACTCATTAGTCCTTTGTCAGTATTAGAGTAGTTGGGGGGAAAAACTCTGTGTGTGTGTGTGTGTGTGTGTGTGTGTGTGTGTGTGTGTGTATGGCACAGGGTGAGTTGAAGATGAAGGGGTGATATCTGGAAAATAAAATTAAGAGATGAGAGAGGATTATACTGGGAGAAGGAGAAAGGTGGAGATAGAATGGGGTAAATTATCTCACATAAAGCAGACAAGAAAAGCCTTTTATGGGGGAAAGTGAGAGGGAATGAGTGAATCTTATTCTCATCGGATTTGTCTTCAGGAGAGAAAAACATACACACTCAATTGGGTATAGAAATCTATCTTACCCTACAGAAGATATTGGGGGGGAGGGGACAAGAGAGCAGGAGGATGATAGAGAGGAGGGCACATTGGGAGAGGGGGTAATCAGAAGCAAACACTTCTAAGGAGGGACAGGGTCAAAAGAGGGAATAGAATAAATGGGGGGGTGGGATAGGAGGAAGGGAAATATACTTAGTTTTTCACAACTATTATGGAAGTGTTTTGCGTGACTATGCATGTATAACCTGTATTGAGTTGCTTGCCTTCTTAATGAGGGTGGGTGGGGAGGGAGGAAGGGAGAAAATTTGGAACCCAAAATTTTGAAAACAAAAGTTTAAAAAAATTGTTTTCACATGCAACTGGGAAATAAGATGTGCAGGAAATGGGGTATAGAAATCTATCCTGTCCTATAGGAAAATTGAAGGGGAAGGGGATAAGACAAGGGGGGGAGAGATAGAAAGGAGGGCAGATTAGGGGTGTTCAGAATGCATGCCATCTTAGGGTAGGGAAGGGATGAGATGGGGAGAAAATTTGGAACTCAAAATCTTTTGGAAGTGAATGTTGAAAACTAAAAATAAATAAATTTTTAAAAAAGAAAATATATTTCCTTATTAACCATGTTGCAAAAGAAAACAGAAACAAAATAAAATAATAAAAATAAAGTTTTTTAAAAAAATATGCTTCAATTTGCATTCAGGGCTTATCAGTTTTCTCTCTGGAGGTGGATAACATTTTAGATCATGTGTCCTTTAGAATTGTCTTGGATCCTTGTCTTGATCAGAGTAGCTAAGTCTTACACAGTTTTACACAATCTTTATAAAATTGCTGCTACAGCATAGAATGTTCTCCTGTTTCTGTTCACTTTTCTTCACTTTTCATGAGTTCATAAAAGTCTTCCCAGGTTTTTTCTGAAACCATTCTGCTCATCATTTCTTATAATACAATAGTATTCCATGACAATCATATACCACTTGTTCAATCATTCCCCAATTGATGGGCATCCCCCCAATTTTAATTCTTTGCCACCTCAAAGAGGGCAGCTATAAATATTTCTACAAATAGGCCCTTACCCCCTTTCTCTGGTCTCTTTATGATACAAACCTAGTACTAGTATTACCCAGTCAAAGGGTATGCACAGTTTCATAACCCTTTGGGCGTAGTTCCAAGTTGTTCTCCAGATTGGTTGGACCAGTTCACAACTCCACTGATCTTTCCACAACTCCTCCAACACTTTCCTTTTCCTTTTCTGTCATGTTAACCAATCTGATGGGTATGAGGTGGTATCTCAGAGTTGTTTTAATTTAAATTTCTCTTATCAATAGCGATTTAGAACATTTTTTCATGCTATAGGACCTTTAACCTGTCTAATAATACAAGGTAAATACTACTTTGTATTAGAAATATTTGCACTGAAGTTTTTGCCCAGGACTACAATCTTGATAGGGTCTAACCTTGAAAAAATCAGGGACTTAATAAACATCTGTCTAGTCAGTGTCTAAGTGGAACTGATGATACCCAAACCCATCAGGTCTTTAGGACATGTGAGAAGCTTATATTTTCACTTTTTTTTGAACAGTAAGAGACCTTTTTAAAAGGCTATGTTCTGGTCAAATTAACTTTAATTTGAACTGTTTTAATTCTTTTTTAAAGCACTTGCAGCCATGATGACACATTTTTATAAACTTGAAAATAAATCACATTCAGGATATTAAAACAAGGTATCCAACAGGTTTCTGAAAGTACCATTCTCTTTTCCTAGAGAGTCTCAGGTGCTGAAAAATAACATACAATGAATATTCAATAAGATATATACATAATAATTTTTCTTTCTTGAGAGGCATGAATCTTGTAGTGCTAGATACGATGAAAACCTCAGTCAGACCCATTAAATTTGTATGATTTTTTCATCAGGACTACAGAATTTTGGAGTGGAGTCTGGTCAGGAAAAAATAAGAGTTTGGTTTATGTATTTTTTTAGGTATATTGGGGAAAACCAGGAAGAACGAAAAAGGTATATTCCTGCTGCTCAGGGTAGAATGTGAAAGAGAGAAGGCAGAACTACTCATTTCTAGTTTTGCTTCAGTTTTTTTGTGTCAAGGGGAAATCCTGCCTAGCACAAGGTTTTGTTTTTTTTAATTTTTAATTAATTAATTAATTTTTAAGTTTCAACATTCACTTCCATAAACTTTTGAGTTTTAAGTTTTCTCCCCCTCTTTCCCCGCCTCCCTCCCTAAGATGGTGTGCAATTTGATACGGCTTCTACATATACATTCCTATTAAATGTATTTTCACGTTAGTCATGTTGTAAAGAAGAATTAGAACCAATAGGAGAAACCACAAGAAAGAAGAAACAAAACAAAACGGAAGGAAAAAAAAAGAGCAGATAGTACTCTTTGATCTGCATTCAAACTCCATAGTTCTTTCTCTGGATATGGATAGCATTTTCATCATGAGACTTCTGGAGATGTCTTAGATCCTTGCATTGCTGAGAAGAGCTAAGTGTATCAAAGTTAGTTATTGCACAATGTGGCTGTTGCTATGTACAACATGCTCCTGGTTCTGGCGCAAGGTTTTGAATAAAGTAAGTGCTGGGCCCTTGTCTGATGCAAACTACTATACCACTGACTACCAAAAGAACTGGTATACGTGGCAACAGATCCACTTGTGACCTCTGAAAAATCCTGAAAGGCAGAAATGGAAAAAGGTTAATTTCCTGTTCTATAGTAAGAGGAGCATGGCATCAGCAAAATCTAAGCCAACATCCTTGACTGATTCCTCACAAAATTCTTTAACTCATTGAAGGGAATGGATAAGTATAGACATATATTTACTGGTGCTGTCCCTTCCTTTCCTGACTATTCTTTGGATTAGTACTTAATAGATTTTTCTGGTAGGTTAAAATGATGATGATATCTGATATTTATGTATTGTTTTACTGTTACAATGCATTTCATATGTGTTATAATAGTAATAAGAATAAGAGCCAAAATCCAAATGGCAATTTAAGGTTTTCAAAATGCCTTGCATAGATTTTCTTATTTGAGCCTGAGTAGTACTAGAGGAATTATCTCATTTCGCAGATGAGGAAAATGAAGCATAGAGAGTTTATGTGACTTGCCCCATACTTGTGTAAAAACAGTTTTCAGAAGCAGGATTGAAACCCACTCATTTATTAAGGATCAGGATCAGAATTTTTGGTTAGTCTGTCAGTATCCCTCAGTAAAATTCTGTGTGAAAGTTTCATTGTGTCACGTAATTCCTAACTCTGAGTTCCCAAAGGATATTCCTGTGTGTGTGTGTGTGTGTGTGTGTGTGTGTGTGTTCTGTGGAGATAAAATTAGGAGAAATAAAAGGAGAGAAAAAAAGGGCAGCATGATGAGAAATAGAGCTAAAGAAAAGAAAATAGCTAGGTAGGGGAAAAGAAACTTTTAATGGGGCACGGAGGAGACAGCAAATTGAGAGGAAACAATGAATTACAGTTAGTGTTATGTCATTTGTCTCAGAAGAGAAAAAAAAAAAACTATTGAAAATCAGAGTTTATCTGCAGGTTCTTTATTTTTTTCCATAGGATTTTGTTCATGAAGGTAGCAAGATAACTGGCAAAGGGTGATTGCACCTTCAAAAGGAAAGTTTTTTCATCATTTTGTCCAATGTAAATTCTGGATTGTCACTTTAATATAAAACATAACCAGTATTATATAACCAAACTGTCAGTTTATTCTGGTGGAGTGCAAAGCTTCTAATTTCCTAGGAAGACAAAATATTTCACACAAGAGCTTTCTGAGTGCAAAAGAAAGAGGGGCAGCAGGAAGAGAAACATTTCCTGTCTAGGCAAGGACTGCAAAATCCCTAGAATGACAGCCACAAGAATGTCTTCTAGGCTGCAGTGACCCTTCTCACTTCACTATCCTCTGTAGTACATTATCTACTGTCCTGTTGTGGTATATTCCCAGATTTCCCTTTCATATGCTGAATATGTCTTAGGAACAGTTTTGGCTAAATTCGCTTCTTTGTTGGACATTCTAATATATTCAGGGCGTACCAAAAGTCTTAAAACA
The DNA here is from genome assembly GCF_003287225.1 of Phascolarctos cinereus. Lineage (NCBI taxonomy): Eukaryota > Metazoa > Chordata > Mammalia > Diprotodontia > Phascolarctidae > Phascolarctos > Phascolarctos cinereus. Next base: position 78,468,110 of record NW_027556402.1, on the reverse strand, counting down.
TTTTATGCTTTAAGAGTTGAAAACTGCATCAAGACGTTTGGGACGCTGTATAGTGTGCCAACATATTGATTTCCTCCATGTGAGTTCATTAGTCTGTCTTCATGTGTAAATGTCAAACTCTACATACTATTGACCATTTCTTTTTTTGACTGGGACAGTCAAACAATTAATCACCTGGATGATAATCCTTCAGGTAGTGAATTGCTTCAACCTAGTTAGGCTGCTTCTCAGACAATAGAAACAGCCAAACCTAGCTTAAAAAGACCTGCCATCCCTATGCCATGTGTAATAACTTCAGGAGCCTAAATTTACCACACTACCATAAGGAGGCAGTCATGGCAATCTGATGTAATAAACATAAATTCTTATTCTGGTTCTTCAATAATAAGTTGATTTTATCTATCTAAAGGTGACATGAAATGATTTTTTTAGAAGCCATTCAGATTGCAAATGACCAGAGAGGGGCAATCTTGGCATAATACAAAGCAAGCCAGATTTGGAATCACAAGACATCTGAGTTTGAATGATGCCTCTGACCATGAGTAAATCATTTAAGGTCTTTTAGCCTCAGTTTTCCTCATCTCTAAAGTATATTGTTGCGACCAAAATATGTCTGTCATCTAATGGCCAACTTTTATGGGGATTTTCCTTACTCAAGAGGTCCTTAGACACACATTCCTTGCTGGACCAATACTAAAAACTTTTACAGGTTGGTAGGTTAGCACACAACTGGCCTGGTCTTCAAAGACCCAAGTTCAACCATATACTAAAGATCAGGCATTATAATGCAATTTTAGTTATTTTGAATTATATTTAGTTTATTTTTAAACTAATGTCAATCATTAAAAATGGGAAATCTAATCTCTTCATGAATTTAAACACAAGAAAGGAGAAAGTGATATTAGAGAGAAAATATGATAGGATACATTCAAATTAAAAAGGTGGCAGAAAATACATTTAAACTTGTTTTTAAAAAAGATTCTATTTTTCTGATGCTCAAGCATTTATTTTTTCTTTCTTCTCCCTGCCCCCCAAAAGGAGGAAAATAAGTTTTAACAAGTATGCATAATTAAGCAAATACATTCCCACATTGGCTTTGTACAGAAATGTATATCTCATTCTGATTTTCGAGTCTATTACCTCTCTTTCAGAAAATGGGTTAACATTCTTCATCACTGGTAATTTGGAATCATGATTGGTCATTGCACTGATCAGAATTCTTAAGTATTTGAATGTTTATTTTTACAATGTTGCTGTTCTTGTAAGATCATGTAACAAACTATAAACTTATCTTGAACAGAAAATTAAGATTATAGCATTAATTTGTTAATGTGTTTAATGCATATCTTCCACAAGACAGTTTTTATTTGAGAGCAAAAAATTGAGACCATTTCCTGAACTTAATTCTCCACTATGGTTTGAGGAGAGACAAGTTATTTCCCAAAGAGAAAATCCATTTGATTTGGGCATTTTTAAAGTGGCTATATGTGTGCAGTGTAGGCAGTGGGGAAGATACTGAGTCAAAGACATCATTTCTACCCTCTTGGAACCAACAGTTGAGGGATGGTACATAATCTCTACATAAACAAATATAAGATAAGTTTGAGTTAAGTTTATCAGAGAGTTGTGATATACTAAATGAGGTCCAAGTAAGAGATATCATTACTGATTTAATGCCAGAATGGGAATGGGATCAATTCTGAAGGAGCTGGCCTTTGAATTGGTCTTTAAAGGATGGACAGGAATTCAAGAAAGAAGAACATCCCCAGTCATTTGAATGCAAAGGCAGAGAGGTGGGAAAATATATGGCATGTTTGGAGTCGTTATTGAGTCCAAGGAGGAAAGGGTTGATCCCTTTGAATATGCTGTAAACATCACTACCTAAATTAAATATGCATGGTACACATAGATGATTCTGTTCTTTCCTATGCCAGATAAGGCATTCTATTAGCTTTTGTTGGGGGGGGGGCATTAAGTAGGTTATTTGTCCTTGGTATTTGTGGTGGGAGCAATATCTACCAGGGTCCCCTGCCATGTAGGCTAGGCAATTTTTTTTTCCCCCAAATGGAAAGGAAGTGTCATTAAGACTTGATTGATCCAGGGAGCTAAGGTTTGAGCCACTGTTGAGGTTCCCCAGTTCCCAGAGGGCATAAAAGAGGCCAGCCTATGAACATGGAGTGGCCATCAGACTTGGTGGGCCATGTGAGGCCTCACAGCCATCTAACCGAGAACATCCTGCTGATAAGCTCCATTTCTCTAGGGAGATGAGAAAAAATCATTTCTACCTGAACCAGTGCTGAATAGCCTTTCCATGGTGAATGTAAATAAACCTCCTTTTTCTAGCTGTTTTTGTTCTACAAGTGTCTCATTTCATTGCAATCTTAAACCTGAACTATCACTCTGGCCTGAATCAGGCCTTAAAGGCAAGCTCTAATGCCTTTAAACATACCCTTCTATATCTCACTTCTTTCTCTAAACTAGACTGTAATTGTCTAATTCATTTAGTTCTACTTGAGACCACTCACTCTGGTGCTCTATTCTTGCTTTGGAAAACATCAATTATCATAAATATTTTTAAAATTAATAATTGTAGACAGTCTAAAATGCTGTGATTATTAACTCCTTTTGCTCCCCTCCCCCACCCTGACCATCTATTACTAATGGGATGAAAAGGGGTTACACAGGATTGAGGAAAATTTTGTATTTTTCTCTGTTTCATGGATTGATATGGTAAACAATTAACCTAGTGGTCACCCTACTGGTGAAGAGCTGACCAGTATTGCAGAAGAGCATCTTTTCAACTGCAGTACTCTTTCAGTGGTGCTCTTTGACTAAAAATTATAGGGTAGCACAAATGACCTGGAATCAGTTTTACGGGTAATCCAAAATGTGGGTCACTTGATGGATGTAAGTAGATGGAAAAATATCACTAATGATGTGTACAAGAAGGGACATACACAGATCGGCAAGAATATGTAGGAGAGAAAGGAGACAACCTAGCCACATGTGATATCAATGAAATATTAAAAGATCTAGAGCAAAGCCTTCAGTACACTAGGTAGATAAATTTTTGATAGAGAATTTATGGAAGGAAATGGACAAAAATATCCCATGAAGAAAATCCACGTGTAGCTTATTAGCTGCATTAGGTTAGGGAGTATCTCCACAATGGTGAAATATCATTGATTCTCAGTAAGAATGATCCTAATATCAATTCATTTTTCTTGCACTTTTCTTGGCATTTTATATTTTGTATCCTTTTCTCCAGACCCATATTTATCATGGCAATCTTCATTAAAACTTTTTTGTCTGCCTCCCATTGTTTTAAGGTAAAGGTTCTTAAACTGTGGCCTGTGGATTTGGATGGGGGAAAAAATTGCATCTTTATTTTCACTAATCTTTAACTAAAACTTTGCCCTTCCTTCAATTATGAATGTAGTCAACAAATTATTTAAAGATGGGCACAGGCTTTACCTTTATTCTGTTAAAGGGGGTAACAAAAAAAGTTAAGTACTGCTGTTTTAAGAGATGTTCTTAACCTCCTGATTAGGTCGTAAATGTGTTCAAGTCTTTTGATCTGAATGAATTAGACCTTATGTTACTGAAAGGTTTTGCAGATGTGATTGTGAAACTACTGTTGATAATCTGAAACAAGAAAAGTGGATCCTCCAAATCATGATATAGTGAACTTGTTAGAAACAGGGTTCAGGCCATCCTTGGTAAGGTTAGGGAGTTATGGGTGAGCTGTTGCAGGCCACTGCTTCCCTATTCACAAGCCGTCTGAGTTCTGTTGTCCTTTAAGAAGCGAAACTGAAGTAAGCGAAGGAAACATTTATTTATGGTTTTTGCAAGAAGCGGGTGCATGGGTACCCTGGAGACAGACACACACACACACACACACACACACACACTTTCTCTCTCTCTCTCTCTCTCTCTCTCTCTCTCTCTCTCTGACAGAAGCCAGAGCAAGCCTTTTTGTGCAATTAGTTCCTTTTTGTCCCTCCCTTCAGAGCTGGGATTGGTCACTGCTCTTCCAGGTTACAGTCTGCCTGATACTTCCACTTCCTATTACTCCTTAACATGTCTTCCCTCCCATTAACATGAAATGTGCCTAGTTTTGTGCTATTGCTCCCCTCTGGGTGGAGAAGTTAGTATTAATAAGCCCATTATGCATGTGCACTCTAAGTAAAGCTTAACCTTTGTCCTACTTCCAGCTTCTTTAACCAAGCAACTAGTTTCATCCACTTTTAGCCTGTTCTAGAACCTCTGACCTAGAGTTACCTTTTCCTTCTATTTCCTTATTTGGAAATATAATAGTTTCTTACCTCTCACAATCTTTTGGCCAATCCTTGATAAAATTCTCTTAAATGAATGGTTTGTTTTTAATTGTCTGGAACATGAATCAATTCACTAAGAGTAACACTAGAACAACCTCTTCACAGATTTTTTCACCTGGTATCCTACTAGATAGGTGAATGGTATAATGGTATATTTTAGGGTTATTCACAAGGGCTTAAAAGACCATGCACAAGAGTTATTAATGATGGAATCTTAGAAGAAGGAAATTTCAGATCCTGTTGGAGTTTGCTTTCCTCATCGTTGTTATTAAATTTTTTTTACTAATTATTTTCTATATTCTCTACACAGTTTAAGATTATTTTAGAAGAAAAAAAACGTTTAGCTTAGAAATTTGCAGGGAATAGATAATTCTGGTTTTTTCTAGTATATTTCTTTTCAGTGTTTTAGAAAACATATTTTGAAGGTTATTTAGGAACTTTGGAGTAAATGTTCACAAATTCATGGCACGTTTTCATTCACAACACTTGTGTCTCATCATCTACATAATAGAATACCTGTCTTCTGATTCTGCCCTTAAAACATGAACGTGAATAATGCAGATGAACAAAAATAGTGTGTCTATTGACAAATACACCAAAACAGAACAAACTGCTTTTGTACCATATGTTCTTCCCTTACAATCAGATAATGAGTAGAAAAATATTGCATTTGCAAATGTACTGCTATTAGTAAAAATATTTCCTGAAAAACATTATTTTGATAACATCCCAACATAATCAAGCAGCATTTTGTTTGAAAACTGTTAACAAAACAGCAGCAGGTAAAATGAGTAAGTAATCAGAAGTACTGAGGGGCACTACCAGGGAGAGATTGTTATAAATCTCACCTTCCTTCTTTTTCTCCACATGGAGGCTATATGAAAATTAGTGCTATATGAGGTAGGGGTCATAAATACATTAGGGGCTCTTAATATAGGGTCTATGAATTATAGTTCAGTATAATTGGTTTCCTTTATAATTCTATGCTTTTATTTTTTGCATTTGAAAGTATTATTCTGAGAAGAAGTCTATAGGCTTCACCAGATTACCAAAGGGTTCTATAACGTAAAAAAGGCTAATAATCCCTGCTTTACATCATAGAAAACTAAGACAGGAAGCAAATGCTATAAATTGGGTATCCAGGTCAAATGACATTTCCCTTATCATTGAAAAAATGGTTTCTCTCCCTTCCTTCTTTTTCTTCCTGCCTTCCTGCCTTCTTGCCTTCCTTCCTGCCTGAAAGGGGATTTGTAACCTTACATAATATACCTAGGCTTCAGGCTTTCCCTATTGGGAAATTTGTTCTGACTCCAGCTCCCTATTCTGAGCATTGGCTCTCTCCTATGACTGAAACAATTTCTCTCCTCATCTTGACATCTTTTTGTTTTCTTCAAGCCTTGGAGAAAGTCTCACCTTTTGGGGGGGCAGCTAGGTGGTACAGTGGATAGAGCACTGGCCCTGGAGTCAGGAGGACCTGGGTTCAAATCCAGTTTAAGACACATAACACTTGTTAGCTGTGTGACCCTGGGCAGGTCACTTAACCCCATTGCCTAACAAAAACAAAAAACAAAACAACAAAAAAAGAAAGTCTTAACCTTTTGCCAGAAGTGTTCACAAACTTATTACCTTCCCTGTGAGACAACTTTTAATTTATCTTTTACCTTTCTTGTTTATTTGTATTTGTTTGCATGTTATTTCAGGAGACCTTTGCCCCTTACTCCAAAAAGAAATTGGGTCCCATTTGTCTAAGGGATTCTCCTTGAATTCTCCTACTTGATCAAGAATGTCTCTGGCATTCCCCAGAGGCTATAATCTTATTGACTGGCCTTTCATTATCACCTATGCCCAATCTCCCAATTCTCTGTTACTCTTGCAACCTAGCCCTCCATTGTTTTACTTTCCTATAGCCCCTGGCTGCTTCCCACCCTTGACCCTATCCAGACCTCATTCTCAACCTCCCTGTCACTCCCATCAAGATCCTTCCCAGATTTGTCTCACAGTATTTCTGCATATAAGGTCCATCTTGTCTCCATTAAAGATGCTCAGATTCTTAAGAGTCTAGCCAAAAGCTCAAATTCCTTAAGAAACTAGCCAATAGCTCACAAATGTTCAGATTCCTTAAGAGTCTGGTCAATATGATGGATGTTCTAATAAACTTTGTCTTTGGCTGAAAGAAGGCTTGGGCCAAATTCTTTTGGGCAGGACCTGTGTGTCATGATTTTGGGGTCCCAGCACCCCTAAACCTCTAGACCTCATCATTTACATCTCCCTGATTAGAATTTGAGCTCCTTGAAAGCAAGCTCTCTGTCTCTCTTTTTTTTTTTTTTGCCTTTCTTTGTACCTCAGTGGTTGACACAGTGCTTGACACAGATTGGGTATATAATGAATGCTGTTTATTAGTATTTATGACAGACTGCACCCACCTGAACTTCAAATCCAAAAAATATCTCTCTTTTAGAAAGCAGTTGGTACTAACTGACACATCTGAATATCTGAGAGGTAGTGAGTAGACTGTGATATAGCAGACAAAGTGTAGCCAGTGGTTCAAGTTGAGTCTTTGGCAAATACTAGCTATGCTTGAATGGAATAAGGATGGGACCTGAATATGTGATTTCTTTGCTCTAGGCAGCTCTTGCATGAAGCAACTGCCTTTACCAATAAAAGTCTTTATATTTTCTGCAATTTATCATCTTATGGAATGGCTTGGAGCAGTAGCTTACACAGTCACATAGTGTGAGAAAAGTTTACAATATTTCCAATATGACTATCTCTGATTTCCAATATTACATATTTCTGATACACCAAGTTGCTTCTCACTATCATGAGTAAGTGACATGGAAAATTCCAATTTCTAGTATAGCATATTGCAATACTCTAAGCTACTTATCATTATCACTGGAAATCACTTAAATGATCATTGCCTTAGGCAATTGTCTAAGACTAGAGGTCACAAACAAGTTGTCAGTGTGCTTTGGCAGAGGGAGTTTCTCCACGCTGATGAAAGTACAGGTTTAGGGCTCTCTTCCCCTCCCCTCCAAAATTAAGGGCCTACTATATTTAGGCTCTTAGTTCATCAATCCATTCTACATATTGGCTACAGTTACTTTCCAAAAAACATGGAACTATCATGGAACTCTAATACTTAGAATTTTTCAATGATATTACAGGTACTTTAGCATGCATAAACAAACAAACAAACAAACAAATGAATGGATGAATGAATGAATAAGTAAATAAATAAATATATAAAGTCAAATTCCTTGGCCTGTCCTTTTGTGCTGTCCATAGTCTGGACCCTCCAACCTTCCCATTTTATTTCACCTTTCACATATTCCCTTATAAAAACTCTCACCTTTCCTGCCTCTCTATGCCTATAATGCCTTCCCCTCAGCCTATCTAAATTTTATCTCTATTAAAGCCTGATCAAGTCTTTCCTTCTCCATGAAGCCTTCTTAGACTTATTGTTATGTATTTCTCTGTCTTTTGAGCTCATGGTATTATGAATATCAATTACTTGGAAATTAATGATATACTTAATAAATGAAATCTATACAAAATTTTAGGGTTTGCAAAGTACTTTGCGTACACTATTCAGTTGAGTCTCTCAACATTCCTGTGGGATAATTACTGGTGCAATTATAGATAATTACTATAGAAATTTTTTATATATGTATTAATATGCATTAATGTCCTCATTTTATAGAGAAGGATATCAAGGTTCAGAACATTTAACTTTTGCTCATGGATGCCTAATTAATCTTGGAAAAGAGATTTGAACCCCGGTCTTTCTGATTCTAAGTCCATCATGGTATCTACCATGCCACACAGACTTTTTACTTGTATGGTGACTCTTCTACTGTTGTCTCATCCTATTTTTTAACTCTCCATTTATTTACCCTACATCTCTCCAACTAGATTATAATTTCTTTGAGGATGTATACTATGTCTTGAATTCCCTTCTTTCCCCACAGTGCCTTACACATAATAGGTGCTCAATATATCTGTAATTCATTTCATAATGTACATTGCATTTGAAATACCTGTTCACTACTCTAATCCAAAGTATTGTCACTATCACTTTACTTATATTTCTAGAATAGGAAACAGATTTCACATAAGGACATATCAATTGCGTAGTCTGAAGAGAGGAGAGTAGGTGTTGGAGGGGACTGCTTGTCTGGTATCAATCATTTATCTAGACTTGGAAGGGTGCCGATATCTTCTAGTCTAAGACCCTGATTTTATAGATGAGAAAACTGAAGACCAGAAAGATTTAATGACTTGGCAAAGGTCAAAAAAGTAGTAACAGTCAGAGATGGGATTTGAACTCTGGTCCTCTGATTCCAGAACCATGATGTTTCCATGCTGTTAATAAGCTTGTTTATATTGGTTTGTATATGATTGACTAGAGGATGTTAGTTTTAATAATTATGCCTATCACATTTCCCATGGTGACTTATAAAGTCTCTTCATTCTTCTTAACTTAAATCCACCCCCCCAAAAAAAAAATCCTCTCCTTAATCAGTGCTTCCTACTCTACTGGAAAGATTGAGCTCATCCCACGTAAGATCCTTCAACTCCCAACCCCTTTCATCTAAATGTTAAACTTTCTCTGCATCTGCTCCCAATCCCTTCTTCTGTTAGTCTGATGAGGGATGCTTCTCCCTCTTACCAAAGTAAACTCTTCAATGTCTGCTCTTGATCCTATTTTCTTTCATCTTCTTTAGGACATTAACTATCCCTCTCTTTCATCTTTAGTCTTGATCTGTTTCCCTTGATGCCTAAAAATATTCTTCAGATCCTTTCCCTTTCCCTATTTTTCATCTCACCCACACTTGAAGAACAAATCTGTTTCTAAATCCTGTCTTTATCCTAAATTTCATTCATGTTTACCTTTTCCTTCCAATTTACACTACTATTATTACCACCTTAATTCAGGCTTTCATTGTTCCTCACCTGAATTATTAGTAATAGCTCACTTTTATAGAGTGCTTCAAGGTTTGAGAAGCACTTTACTTATATTACTGGCTCCTTATACCCCTCTTGTAAGCTAGATAGTATTATTTTCTCCATTTTTTTCAAATGATGAAACTGAGGTTCAGTGTGATGTAAGGAGGGTCACATAGCTATTGTCTGAACTGGTATTTGAAACCAGTTTCCTACTTCAATTCCTAGCTTCAAAACCATTGCTCTACACATTTTGTTAAGCTCTCATAATGGCTCCTTGATTGATCTTCTTGCCACTGATCTCCCTGTTATCCAATTGCTCCTTCACATAATTGTGTTGGTGATCTTCTGAATGAAAACATCTTAGGTTATTTCCTTATTAAAAACCCTCTAATAGTCCTCTATTGCTTACCTCCATTGCCTACTTCCTTATTAAAAATCCTCTAATGGTCCTCCATTGCCTGCCTCCATTGTCTAATCCTAATATTGGATTATCACAATTCATGTACTCTCATCCTCAGTTAAGCTGTACTATCCATATTCTCTTATCTTGACCTGCCCTCTTTTACTTTCTTGTTTTTGTGCTTTCTTAACATGAAAACAAGAATTGGATTCCTCTACATCTTCATCTGTTAAAATCCCATCCTTAAAAATCTATTGTAGGTGCTCAATATGTCTATATTAATTTCATAATGTACATTGAAATGGCCTCCCTACTCCACAAAGCCTTACATATTTCACAAGGATATGTTTGATTGTAAAAAAGTAGGTAGGTGACTCCTGTAGTGGGAGTAAGAGATGGACTATTAAAATATTTTATTGGTATTCACAGACTACTAAAAGACATAATGGAAGTTTTTCAGCACCTTGGATAGGTCACACATAAGGGATTTAATGAAATGGACAAGAATCTCAGGATAAAAAGGATTGAAGAAGCATGATCTGCAACAGAGGAAATAACACCCACACCAATGAGATCACAAGGACACCTACCCCTTATCAACAATTATCAATGGAATGGAATGTTTTAGGTATCAATGTATTATTCTAAATTTTCAAAGCTCAATCAAGTCAAACCAAGAAATGTAATCTACCTAGACCACATTACTGGACTCTCAATCAATTTTCAAAGCTCAATCAAGTCAAACCAAGAAATGTAATCTACCTAGACCACATTACTGGACTCTCAATCTTCCAAGAAAAGCCTTCATTTAATTATTCAACATGCTTTTAGAGGGGCATTTTAATATAGTGGATAGAAAGCTGATCTTGCCTCTGACATATATTGACTATGTAACCATGGATAAGTCACAATCTCTCAGTGTTCTGGGGAACTCTCTAAGAATGTAAATACCAGAGAGGAAAATAACCTGCATTGGTGGTATAGTTCTCTATACCAACAAAATCACAGGTTCAGACTCTATCCGTTATTGCTGTGCTCTTACCTAAGTATCTACAGAACTTAACCATAAGAAATATGCATTGGAATATTGTGTTTTCCCAAAGCAATCCTATTCCATTTTTCATGTATGTTGACTGAATGTGTTGAGAGTGTGACATGACAGCTGACAAAGACAATGTGTGTATGTGTGTATAATTTGTTTTGTTATATATTTCCCAATAACATATAATTTTTTCCCAAATCTAGTAAAGGCATTTATTTTGAGTAACATGTTACCTCCTTAAGGGAGGTCAACACATCTTAAGGGGGGGGGGGTGCAGCTCCTTAAGGGATTCAGCCCCACTGTTAGTCAGGAGAAGCTAGAGATTTTTGTAGTGGAAAACCTGCTGTGGGTAGGGAGGTGAGTAACCAGGGACAAAAAGGTAAGGTAAATAGGGACAGCAAGGTAAGGTAACCAGGGGCAAATATGCAAAGGGGGGTGCATTAGTTCAGAGTGTTGAGCATATCTAGGCACATTATTATTCCATTGTTCAGCCCATTCTCCCAGGGTAGAGGAGCACCTGTTAGTTTCAACATTTCATTGACCAGCCTACTTGAATATCATTATCTACTCACCACAGGATGCAGAGACCCACCTCCCCACCTCTCCCATGTTCCTACAGGAAGGGTTCTCAAATAGAGTGTCCCCCTACTTACAGAGAACTTGCAAGCAGGGTGCATAGATCCCAAACTACCACAGTAAAGGGTTTATGGCCTTATATTGATTTGGAGAGATCCTGGGGCTGAGACAGTTCCCCCACATTAGGTGCCAGAAATATTGAGGTTCAGGGTGAAAATGATGAGATACAAAGTGTGTGTGTGGCAGGGTCATCTCAAAAGAATTCATTCAGGCTATCTCCAAATCAAGTAAAGACATTTATTGCAGGTAAAACACCAAGTAGGATCTTACTTAAGGGAGGTTGTTGCCCCTCAAGGGAGGTTGCATCTTAAGGGGGAGGGGGTATAGCTCCTTAAGAGAGACAGCCCATATAAAATTATTTAACATTCATTTTTAACATTTTTGAGTTCCAAATTCTCTCCTTCTCTCCTGGCACCTATCTTCTCCTTGAGAAGGCAAGTAATTTTATGTTGATTATACATATGATGTCATGCAAAACATTTTTCCATGGTAGTCATACTGCAGAAAATAAAAACAAACAAATAAACACTGGTTTTTCATCTATGTGGGTTTTGAACTAGTCTCCACTCTTGTGTCACAGATCTCTCTGGCTTCCTAAATTGTTTTGAGTTGGAAGAATGTCTTACTCTGACCTTTTGTTGGCTGTGCAACTCCAGAATTTTATTTGAGGGATTATTTTAAAGTTGTTTGAAGGGGAATGTTGGGAGAGCTCAGCTTACTGCTTTCTCTTCTCCACTATCTTGGTTCTTCCTCTGGAAGTCTAACTGAAATGAGATCTTAAACCTTAAAAGGCATAGTGTTAAATATGATACTCTCCCTGTATTTCCTTCTGATCAAATCAAGGCTGGAGTATTGTGCTCTGAATATCACATTTTAAGAAGGCATTGACTGATAAGCTGGATAGAATATTGGACCTGATGTTAGGAATGCCTGGGTTTGAATTTTGTTAAATGTGTCTTAGTTGTATAACCCTAGGGAATTTGACCTATCTCAAATTTCTCATCTGTAAAAAGGGGTTAGTGATACTGATAGTACCTGCCTCAATGGATTTTTGTGAGGATCAAGTATGGTAACATATGAAATATTTTGCAAACTTTAAAAGTGCTCTACTAAAATCAGTTACCATGATCAATATTGTCTACAAGAGGCAGTTGGGCTGTTGGAGTACCTTGAGACTTAGAAATAAGAATTACAGGGTAGTAGAAGGTTAAATCTTGATGAAAGAAACATATACTTGACAATTAAAGCTATTCAGAAGTGCATTAGGCTACTTCAGAAAGAAATACATTTTTCTTCCCTATGCTGAGGCTTGATGACCATTATCGGAGATTTTGTAGTGGGTATTTCTTCAAGTCTGAAGTAAAATCCAGGAAGACTTTTCCAATTCCTTGTAATTCTAGACCTTCTCTCTTAATTATTTTTTTTCCCCAGCTCTACTAATAGTTTTATTCATTATCTCATCATGGTATAATAGCAACCCTATCATTCTTGAAGGCTGTGCCATAAAAATGGCATCTAATTGGCACTACTAAGCTGCAAAAGCTTCAATTATATGTCTGAAAGTGAACTGTATTCCAGTTACTCAGAAAGCAGCCTGAGTTCAGGGAGACTCATCAACATGTTTCTCATTAGATGGTGGAATTTCATATCTCAAAGTTTATCTTTTGAGTAATGGAAAGGTCAAGGTTGTGAATTAAATTCTAAGTTATAAAATTACTATCACCACAATAGTGAGGCATTAGAATATAGGTACTGACCCCATTAGTGCTTCAACTCACTAGCACCCATCTTTTCCCATTTAGATGCTTCACTTTTATTTCTCTTTTACAGTATTCATTAGCTAGACACCTTTATCAAATATGTAGTATGTGCAAGGCACTAAAGGGAATGAAAGGATGTCTCTTCCATCAAGGAGTTTAAAGTCTAGTGTGAGAGATAAGATCTGTGTTATCTATCTGCCACCTGTATGTATTGTCACTGTCACTAAAAATGGACATAGCAAAAAGATACTTTTCCTTTTTATTGGCATGCCTAGATATCAAGGTCCTTTTTTATACCAATGAATTCATAACACGATTTTTGAAAAAAATAAAAACATTTACTTTGCATTAATAAAAAAAAACTGTAAGAAATAATGCAATAAGATATTACACTTTGTAGAGTCATGGTATAATCAAACAAATCTGCATTCATCTAGAGAAACAACATGGTATAACATCTTGTTCACTTACTAATTGAGTAACCAGAGATAAATCACTATTTTTCTTTGAACCTCAGATTCTCTCTATATAAAATGAGCATAAAGCACCCATAGGACTTTCTTAATAGGTGTATTCTTTTTTTTTCTTCTTTTTTTGGTGAGGCAGTTGGGGTTAAGTGACTTGCCCAGGGTCACACAGCTAGTAAGTGTCAAGTGTCTGAGGCCAGATTTGAACTCAGGTCCTCTTGACTCCAAGGCTGGAGCTCTATCTAGCTGCCCTAATAGGTTTATTCTTTATATCAAATGTGATAATGGACTTAGAGTATATTAGTACTCTATTATTCTACTACCATTGTATTCTACTACTCTAATAGTATATATATCAGCATTTTAATTATATTAAGAACAATTCAAGTGTCAGTTACTATAACTAAGTCCTGTAAAGTATGAAATTTCCTATTTATGCTAAGGAAAATTAAATTAAACTAAAATCCATAATGAGGTGAGGCAAGAAGATATTTAATGTTTATGTATTCCATTCTAAGAGAAAGGAATCACAAGCCAAAATAGAGCTGACCACTCTTTAGAGAGAAGTTTTTTTTCTCTTTCATTTCCCTGTTCAAATCCCTATACTTCTGAGGGAGTGAAATGAAGCAACATTGCAGGGGAAATGGCTCAAGGAATGTTTTCTTTTAGATTTTTCCTACTCAATGTGAATTTTCTTCACATGAACAATTCTTGCCATTCTTTTCTAAGCAATCTTTCTCTAGCTTAGAAAACCCTTTTCCAGTGGCATACTCCATACCAATAGTGACTAAAATCTACTAATTACTGTTAGAAGAATTTCCCAGCTCTCCTTACCCCTATCCTTTTCCCCTTCTTTCTTCATACTATGTCTTCCAAAATTGATCTTGAGAAAAGAAAGGTATAACTAGAGAAATTCTACCAAGAAATAACCAGATTTTCTTAACCTTATAATAATATGATTATATTATTTTAATTTCTAATAATGTGTAATATGGAACAAGCATTCATTAAGGGCCTCCCATGTGCCAAATACCATGCTAAGTACTTTACAAATGTTATCTCATTTGACCCTCACAACAGCTCTGTGAGGTAAGTGATATTATGATCACCATTTTACAGCTGAAGAATCAGAGGCAGACAGATTAAATAACTTGCCAAGGTTTACAGAGCTAGGAAGTGTCTGAGTCAAGATTTGAAACTGAGTCCTTCTCATGTACTTTGCTATCTCACTGCCTCATTTGCAGTAATATCTTTTTGAGCACATTGAAACCTTGGTAGAATTATGGAATCTTAAAGATGGAAGAGGTCCGAGATGCCATCTAGTTTGACCCATGTCTCATCTTTGTAAAAAAATGTCTGCCAAATGGTCATACCACCTTCCCCTGAAGATCTTTACTGTTAAAAAATCACTACTCCAAGGGTAAACCAGTTAATTTTTTTTTTTTAGATTTTAGTGAGCCTTTCCACATATTGAAAAAAAAATCTGCCTTTCTGTAATTTCTACCGTCTTCCTAGTTCTGTTCCCTACAATCAATCAACCAACAAATATTTATTACATACCCACCATATTCCAGGCACTATGCTAAGCACTAGGGATACAAAAGGAGGCAAAAGACAGGTTCTGCCCTCAAGGATCTCACAATCTAATGTGGGAGACAACATCCAGACAAATATATGTTAACAAGCTTTATACGCAATTAATAAGAAATAACGAACAGAGAGAAAGTACTAGAATTAAGAGGGGTTAGAAAAGGCTTCCTCTAAGAGATGGGACTTTAGTGGAGACTTAAAGGAAGCTGGGAACTCAAAGGAAAAGTTGAAGAAGGAGAGCATTCCAGACATAGTGTAACCAGAAAAAATGCCTAAAGCTGACAAATGGAGTGTTTTGTTTGTGGAAACAAGGGAGTTTCTAGATGGAAAAGTAAATGCAAGGGAGTAAGATGTAAGGAGACTCAAAAGGTATGGTAAGAATAGGGTTTGAATTCCAAATAGAGGACTTTGTGATAGGGAGGTGATAGGCAGCCACTGAAGTTTCTTGAGTAGTGTGCACATGTGACATGGTCAGACCTGTGCTTCAGGAAAATAACTGCGGTGACTGACTGGGGTTTGTATTGGAGTGGGAAAAGAAATAAGGCAGCAGACCTACTAGAAGGCTGTTGCAGTAGTTTAAGTGAGTTTTTGAGGGCCTGTACCAGAACTGTAGTAGTGTCAGAGAAGAAAGGGAGCATTTTTGAGATATGTTATAAAGTGAAATTTATAGGCCTTGGCAAAAAATTGGATATGGGGTATAAGAGACAGTGAGGAGTGGAGAATGACTCCGAGGTTGTGAGCCTAATAAACTGAGAAGACAGTGATGCTCTCTACAGTAAGAGGAAATGTAGGAGGCAGGAGTTATCTTTTGGACATGCTTAGTTTAAGATCTTTACTGGGAAGCCATTTTTTTTGCAAGTCTAAAAGTTAGTTGGAGATGTAGGTTTTGAGGGGAAGGATAGGAAGATTTGTGAATCATCAACATAAAGATCATAATTAAATCCATGAGAGCTCATAAGATCACTAAGTGAAGTAGTAGAGAGGGAGAAAAGAAGAGGGCTCAGGACAAAATCCTGAGGGACACCTGTTGTTAGAGGGTGTGACCTAGATGAGTGTCCAACAAAAGAGCAGTCACATAGGTAGGAGAAGAGAACCAGGGGAGAGTGTGGTGTCCTGAAAACCTAGAGAGAAGGCAATATCAGGGTAGAGAGGATGATCAGCAGTGTCAAGGGCTTCAAAGAAGCAAAAGTGAGGATTGAGAAAAGGCCCTTGCAACCAAGGAAAAACAATCTAATCATTCTTTCCCATGACAACTCTTTAAATACATGAGGACAGCTTCCTAAGTCTCTTCTTTTCTGGTCTAAATACCCCCCTTCCCCAGTTTCTTCAAATGATCCTCATAGGACGTGGTCTTCATTCCTCTAGCCATTTTAGTTGTTCTACTCGGGGTAAGCTCCAGTTTATTTACATGCTTTCTAAAATGCGATGCTTAAAACCAAACACTACTTTGTGTAGTATCTAGCCAAGAAAGAGAAAAGCATGTCTGTATACTCCCTTGTTCTAGACAATATATTTCTGTTAAAAACAGCTAAAGATCAACTTTGCTTTTGGGCCTACTGTGGCACATTCTTGATTAGTGTTGAGGTCCAATAAAACCCTCAGGTCTTTTTAACATTAATTATTGTCTAGTCATGTATTTTGGTGAAGATTTCATAGCCCAAGTGTAGGTTTTCCCATGTTGTCCCTATTTACTTTCATCTAATTAGATTTCCCTTATTCTTGCCTTTTGAGATATGTCTAGATCCTGCTTTTGTCATCCATTATGCTAGTTATACATCTCAGATCCTTTCAGCTTACAAATTGGTAAGTATGCCACTTGTGCAATTCATATCCTTTAAAATGCTGAATAGTACTGAGGACAGATCTCTTTCAACCTCCTCTAGTGATCTTCCTCCAGTTTGATATCAGTTCCTTAATGTGTTCTTGTTGAGTAACATCAATCCATGGGTCCTGTTTCTGCCTATATGTACTCTTATTTAAATTCGTTACTCCAATTTGTCCATAAGAATGTTGTGTTATTCTCAAAAGCTTTGCTGAAATCCAAGCATACTATATTTATAACATTTCTCTGACCTTTACCCTGCAACTCTGTCAAAAACAGAAAATAAGTTCATATCTGTCTGCTTTTACAAGGTATCCTTTCTTGTTAATGTCTAGCCATTTCCCAAAGCATGTAGGGCTCCACTGGTCATCAACATCAAACAAAAACTAATTATATTTACCAACATTACTCCTTCCTGTCAGGCTCAAGAGCAGCTAGAAATATATATCCAGTCAACATGTCAAGAACACAAATGAAAAACCCAGAAACAACTCACCCTGTTAAGGAACCAATTTCTTTTCAATTTGTTATGCTATACATGGAAAATCACATAGCTTAGTATTCAGATAAAGGGCTTTTTCTCCTGGAAGAAAAAACCCTACCAGCTCATTCTCATGGTGCCTATAAATATAGTCTGTTTCCAGTATGGATGATACATGTAATCAGCTCACCTAGGGAAGTATCCAAGGGTATAGCAAGGTAGCCTGAACTAAAACATAACATTCCAATCTCAGCTCTCTATTTAGTATAACTCTTCTGAAGACAACTGTAAAATGTGTGGCACTCTTTACTCTTTGAGTTAAGCTCTATTGTGATTCTTAGTGATGTCATTCTCACAATTACTACTGTCACCATAATCTGAATATTTCTACCTCAGGGCAAAGATATCCCAAGAGGTTCATATTCATATCCCAAAGTCCATGAAGTGTTCAAAAAAAAATCTATCATCATGTAGACTGTCAGATTAGGAAAAACTTTTAAAAAGTCTGTTCATTGTATGAAAGGTATTCTGTTATTGGGCAAAATGAGAAGAGAAGCCATATGATACAGTGGTAAAAACAAAAGTAGACTGGGAGATGTGTTTTCAAATCCTAACCCTAAATAAATAGATATGTGTGTGTGTGTGTGTGTGTGTGTGTGTGTGTGTATATATATATATATCTATATATGTGTGTGTGTGTGTGTATATATATGTGTGTATATATATATGTGTGTGTGTGTATATGTGTGTATATATATGTGTGTGTGTGTATATGTGTGTGCATATATATACATATGTGTGTGTGTATGTGTATATGTGTGTGCATATATATGTGTGTGTGTGTGTGTGTGTGTGTGTGTGTGTGTGTGTGTGTGTGTATGAACATGGGCCTTCCATTGGCTTAGATTTACAGCTGGAAGAAAACCTTAATTGAAATTATGTCAAACTCCATTTTATAGATGATCAAACCAAAATATCTGAGGCATGATCTAAACCTAAATCTTCCTAAGTCCATGCTCATGGTCATATCATCTTCCTTGGTTTTATTTTTTCATATGCAAAATGGGACTATTCATTCTCATTCTACCTTCTACACAGAGTGGCTATGTCTTTACTTTTACAGTGTTGAAAGGCTTTGTAAATGTATGCTGTAACTATGATGATGATAATTATGATAATAATAATTATTACATAATAATTATTATTATTATAAAGAAACCACTATATGCCTATTCAGGAAAGGAATCTATTTTTGTTCTTCAAGTTTACCATCCTTCTATCACTCATTCAGAAGCAGGAACACTGAAATGTCCTTATTTAGAATGTTTTCCTTGTGGTAATTTATCTTGTTTTAGTAATATTGCACAAAGTAGGGCTCTGGATCTTTAAGATTCAATAAGAAGACCCTGACTTCAAGCCCTCACTACCAGCCCTCAAATTTTTTCAACAATTATGCCACATTAATGAACCAGATTCCCCAGGGAATAAATGAGCAATCTTGAAAGCTCCATTAGCTCCTTCAGACAGCTAAAGTGCCCTGTGGAGACTCTGACATGTTAATGCAGCTTCCAAAGTATCAAACTTAATTCTTGCACCTAAACTAAGTGCTAAGGGTATCTAGATCAATAAAGCATCATTTAAAAATTAGTGGTTTTTTGTTCTGTTTTGTTTTTTTTTACTAAATCTTGTCCAAGAACAAGGAATGGATAATAACATGTGGAGAAGCAATGTCACAAGGACCAGTTCCATCATCAAATATATGCTTTATTTTTCAGTAAGGCTGAGGGAAAGAGAGGTAGAATATAGTCATTTTTTTGTTAGATACTGTCAGCCAACATTTGGATCACTGTGAGTCTTGGGGCTGTAGACATTTCCTAAGGAAATTTCTTTGATCCTGAAATTAGTTATGATAGGCCCCTGGGCACAAATCTTCACAAAGGAGAGTAAATTCTTTTCCCTACTCCAGTTAATAAAAAAATCAAATAGAATCAAGTAGGATACCAGTCAGTGTGGGGCATATACTAATGTTAGGAAAAATAGGAGCCCAGGGACTTGGCTCTACCAAAATCCCTAAATGATTATAGGATCAGAAGTGCATCTTCTGCTGGATTAATAGTCTGATGCTTCATGTGGTATGCATGTCACCCTGAATCAATACAATAATAGATTTAGAGATGGGATAGACTTTTAAGGCCATATAGTACAACTCCCTCATTTTAATATTGAGGAAACTAAGGCCCGTAGAGGTTAATTAAATTATTCAAGGTAACACAAATGGTAAGTGGTGGAGCCAGGGCTTCAACCCAGGTCTTTTGATTCCAATTCCACAACTCTTTCTGCTTCTTCGAAGCCATGTTGATGGATCACAAGCTGTAATTGGTCCAACCAAACTGGAAAGGCTTTGAGTCCAAACTAGGTAATAAGCTGTGCTGCTGCCATTAAAAGACAAGCAAAATCAAGTTTATAAAGACAAGCTCAGCACCAGGAGATTGGCTAGAGGTGATTAATTTTTTGGCCACCAGAATCATGAAGTGTGTCTGGTAGGGGATTATAATGTGTGTCAGTAAAAGAAGTACCTACACCAATGAAATAAAAGATTTTATGGTTCATGAAATATTATTTCAATGACAGAACTGTTTCCTATAGGGGAGTAAATAAAGCATATTACGAGTAAATATTATGAGCATATTAAACCACTAGATTACCATATAGATAACTATTACTTCCATGCACTAAATGATATGATGACAACCCATAAGCAAACATAATAATGCAACTTTGGCCTTGTAACCTGTGACAAAATGACAGGAATGCCATTATATGAAACTTCTATCTCTTAAACCTTTTCTTTGTAGTCACTATCTAAGGATTTTAAGGTGCTCTTCAGTAGAACTTCCAAGATGTCATAAAGATGTGTCATGGTCTTTGGAAATCCCATTTTTTTTTGTTTGTTTTTCAGACAGCTAAAGTATTCTGAAGCCTTTACAGTACCCTACCTTTGACATATATTAACCGTATAGGCCTAAGTAAGACAATGAACTTTGCAAGGCCCTAGAAAATGCTTTGAGTTAAGAACTTGTAAATTTTAGAAAAGTTATATATGGTTGACCTCTGGAGAAAAATGAATGGGGATAGAAAGGAATATATCTTTTTTCTCAGCAGTACATGTCACCTACGCAAAAACTGACCACGTCCTAGAGCATAAAAACCTCACAATCTAGTGCAGAAAGGCAGAAATATTAAAGCACACTTTTCAGATCATGATGCAATAAAAATTACATGTAATAAAGGCCCATGGAAAGATAGACTGAAATTAATTGGAAACTAAATAATTTAATCCTGAAGAATGATTGGGTCGAGCAACAAATCATAGAAACAACCAATATCTTCATTCTAGAGAATGACAACAATGAGACAACATATCAAAACTTATGGGATGCAGTGAAAGTGGTTCTTGGGGAAGTTATATAGCTCTCAGTGCTTACATGAATAAAATAGAGAAAGAAGAGATCAATAATTGGGCATGCAACTAAAAAAGCTATAAAAAGAAACGAATTAAAAATCCCCAATTAAATACCAAATTAGAAATTCTGAAAACCAAAGGAAAGATTAATATAATTGAGATTAAGAAAACTATTGAAGTAATAAATAAAACTAACAGCTGGTTTGATGAAAAAACTAATATCAACAACAAAACTAACAGAAACCATGTGATTATCTCAACAGATGTAGGAAAAAAAAATTTGATAAAGTACAGTACCCATTCCTATTAAAAACACTAGAGAGCATAGGAATAAGTGGAGTCTTACTTAAAATGATAGGTAGCATTTATCTCAAACCATCAGCAAGTTATATGCAATGGGGTAAGCTAGAAGCATTTTCAATAAAATTGAGGGTGAAACAAGGATGTCCATTATCACCAGTGTTATTCAATATTACACTAAAAATGTTAGTTTTAGCAATAGGAGAAGAAAAAAAATTGGAGGAATTAGAATAGGCAAAGAAGAAACAAAGCTATCACTCTTTGCAGATAAATTGATGGTATGCTAGAGAACCCTAGAAAATCAAGTAAAAAATTACTTGAAATAAATTTAGCAAGGCTGCAGGATATAAAATAAGCCCATATAAATCATCAGCATTCCTATATGTTACTAATGAAGCCCAATAGCAAGAGATAGAAAGTGAAGTTACTGTAATCATTATAAAATATTTGGGAGTCTACCTGCCAAAACAAAACTCAGGAACTATATGAACACAATTACAAAACACTTTTCACACAAATAAAATCAGATCTAAATAATTGGAAAAACATTGGTTGCTCATGGGTAGGCTGAGCTAATATAATAAAAATGACAATTCTACCTAAATTAATTTACTTATTCAGTGCCATACCAATAAAACTACCAAAAAATATTTTATAGAGCTAGAAAAAAAAATTCATTTGGAAGAACAAAAGGTCCAGAATATCAAGAGAACTAATGAAAAGAAATCCAAGGAAAGGTGGCCTACCTGTACCAGATCTTAAATTGTATTACGAAGCAGCAGCCTTCAAAACTACTTGGTACTGGCTAAGAAATAGGGTGGTGGATCAGTGCAATAGGTTAGGTATGAAAGACACAACATTAATGACTATAATAATCTACTATTTGATAAATCCAAAGACTCCAGATTCTGGGATAAGAACTCGTGATTTACAAAAACTGCTGGGAAAGCTGGAAAATAGTATGGCAGAAACTATGCACAGACCAACATCTTAGACTTTATACCAAGATAAAGTCAAAGTGAGTACATGATTTAGATATGAAGATTGATACTATAAGTAAACTAAGAGAGCAAGGAAAAGTTTGCCTATAAGATCTGTGAAGAATGGAAGCATTTATTACCAAATGAGAGATAGAGAATATTATGAAATGCAAAATGGATGCCTTTGATTGCATTAAATTGAAAAGGTTTTGCACAAACAAAGCCAATGCAACCAAGATTAAAAGGGAAGTAGAATGCTGGGAAACAATTTTTTCAGCCAGTGTTTCTGATTAAGGCCTCACTTCCAAAATATATAGAGAACTGAGGAAAATTTATAAGAATACAAGTAATTCCTTAATTGATAAATGATCAAAGGATACGAATGGCAGTTTTCAGAGGAAGAAATTACAGCTATCTGTAGTTATATGAAAAAGTGCTCTAAAGCATTAATGATTAGAGAAATGCAAATCAAAACAACTCTGAGGTACCACATCACACTTATCAGATTGGCTAACATGACAAAACAGGAAAATGATAAAAGCTGGAGAAGATGTGGCAAAATTGGAACACTAATGCATTGTTGGTGAAGTTGTGAACTGATCCAGCCATTCTTGAGAGCAATCTAGAACTGTAGCCAAAGGGCCATGAAGTTGTACATACCCTTTGACACAGCAATACCACTTCTAGGTCTATATCCCAAAGAGATCATAAAAATGAGAAAAGGATCCACATGAAGAAAAATTTTTATAGCAGCTCTTTCTGTGGTGGTGAAGAATCAGAGACTGAGGGGATGCCCATCAATTGGAGAATGGCTGAACAAGTTGTGGTATATGAATGTAGTGGAATACTATTATGCTATAAGAAATGATGAGCAGGTGAACTTCAGAAAAACCTTAGAAAGACTTGTATGGACTGATGCTGAGTGAAGTGACCAGAACCAGGAGAACATTGTATACAGTAACAACCACATTGTACCATGACTGACTTTGAAAGACTTAGCTCTTCTTAGCAATGCAAAAATCTAAAATAACTCCAAAAGACTCATGATAGAAAATGCTATCCACATCCAGAAAAAGAACCATGGAGTCTGAATGCAGATGGAAACATACTATTTGCTCTCTTTTTCTTTTTTTTTTTGTTTTATTTTATTTCTTCTTTCTTGTGGTCCTCCCATTATTTATAATTCTTCTATATATAATGCCATCTTGGGGAGGGGGTAAGAGATGGAAGGGGAGAAAACTTAAAACTCAAAATCTTATGGAAGTGAATATTGAAAACTAAAAATAAATAATTAAAATATTAAAAAAAAGGTAATAACTTGTAAAGAACACCATTGGAAGAGGGAGTCCCTTATACCAGTGGAATCACTGTTTCAGTTTTCTAATACTACGAATTTATTTTCATCTTCTATGCCCATCTGTTTATGTGCACATAGCTTTATGTACTTAGTCACACAATAACCTCCTCTGTGCATGTTTTCTGTTGACTGTGTATTTTTATTTATGTTCCGGAGACCTGTGTTTTTGCATGCCTAGCCCCAGAGCCAAACCTGAGAAGCTCAAGTATGTCTTTGAAGGCTCTTACTGTTGACCTATCCTGTTCATCCTTTTTTTAATCAATAATTTTGGCAGGACAGCATGAGAGGTAAAAGGCTGCAGGGATCACAGGACAATTGGGAGGTTGTCCTTGGCTTCTTGGCAAAGGGGAATGAGAAAGGCTCACCCTAAGTTGATTGTCCCCATTTCTTAGTCCTTCCTCCACTGTCTTCCAAAAGTTAATGACCAAATACCGTTCTTTGTCCCATAATGATGAATTCTACCCCAGGCTACCTTCTTTCACCATGCCCTGTGATTTAAAATTGCCTACTGAATACTCTTCCACCCCATCTTCTCAAAACATTCATTGTTCCTCCAGCATGTGTCTTAGCAGGATGTGAAGAAAAAAGCACCCCAATTAAACTCATCCACACTAAGGTATGAATCATTGATCATCAATATCCATCTTAGCTCCTATGTAGGCATTTACTTATTAAGCTCAATCAGTCTCTAATTGTTATAACATTAGACTCTGTGGAGTGGTCAATGGTAGGCTTTCCAGTAAATTCTATTATTCAGACCCATAATATCCCATCCTTGTAGAAGGTGAGGAAAAGAAACATTTGTGACTCCCAAGACACATATTTAACCTTGGGTAAAATAGTTAAGGAAACAGTTGGGGAAGAAACTGCTCTGAAATCTGATAGATACTTGGATCCTTAAAACCAGGAGAAAAGGAGGAAAGTAATGTTCATACAATTCTGTCCCCTAAATCATAGAGTATCTCTGTGCTTAGAGATAAAAATTGGGTGGTGCCAACTTCTTTGATTCTATCCCCCATACCCTGTCTGTGAAGAACCTTTTGCCAAAGTGGTCTTGATTCCTTTCTTCTTTTAATCACTCAGTGAAGAATAATTATAGTGAAGAGAGCTATTCCCTTGGCATGAAGCCAAAATGGTTTTCAGTGTGTCCTTGGCCAAAAATTTATTTGAAATGCTCTTTATTAGGAAAACTAAGAGGATTATCACCTGTAGCTCTCTTCCAATGGGGTCATGGGTTTTTACCGAGTTATCAGAACAGTTTCTACTCTAGCACTGTGCTTAATAAATTCTTCTCCATTCCTAGGTATCACCTAGGTATCACTCCTAACATTTGCCAATTGAATCAAGCAATGATTATTTTACCTGGGATAAAGTAACAGTAATAGTACACACTGACTATTGTTTATAGCTAGATATCATGTAGCACAATCTCAATTATGAATATTATATACAACTTGAATATTACAGTCATTTTATTTGATTAGAATAACCAATGTAATGCTTAATATATATTTAGCCTTCCCAAGTTAGTTGCTTACATAATTTTTATCCTAGCATGTAGAATGTTGCTGAGCACGTATTAGCCACTTAAATGTATGTTAAATATAAT
Source organism: Phascolarctos cinereus (assembly GCF_003287225.1). Lineage (NCBI taxonomy): Eukaryota > Metazoa > Chordata > Mammalia > Diprotodontia > Phascolarctidae > Phascolarctos > Phascolarctos cinereus. Next base: position 78,442,916 of record NW_027556402.1, on the reverse strand, counting down.
TACAAATCAACCAATAACCATTTAACAATAGTGCCACATAATATATATTAAATAACATAACTGTTTTTAAGTTTTTAAAAGGTATAAAGATTATTATTGAATCACCTAAAATCACACTCAGGTCAAATGCTTACAGTCACCTTTACAACCAAGAGGAGCAAAAAGTACCTGCAATGGGAAAATTCCAGGTACATAGGATACTTATAGAATCTAGTCCCATTGATTTTAGGAGATAACTCTTAGTAGGAAGTTTTTCAACCTGAATCTCAAACTAGTGGCTACTCCATTTCTAAATCCAGCCTAGTTTCAACATCTCCCTCATCCTCATAGAGAGGAGGAAGAGAGAAACAGGGAGTGAAAGACAGGTTAGAAGGAATAGTTACTAATAGCTGATATTTATACAGCACTTACTAAGTGTGAGGTACTGTGATAAGTGTTTTACAATTATAAACTTATTTGATCGCCACAACAACCCTTTGACAAACAGAGGTTAAGTGACTGACCCAGGGTCACACACCTATTAAGTGTTTGAGATTGTAGTTGAACTCAGATCTTCTGAACTCCAGGCCTGGCATTCTATCCACTTTTGGGGAGAAGGGAAAAAAAGAAGGAAAGACAGAGGTTGTGTGTATGTGGGTGTATGTTCATAAGCATGCATATGTGATTACTTCTGACCATGTACTTATGCCCAAACTCAGTCCAGGTTGCTGGTTCCTGATGCTTCAAAGAACACATTATCCCTGTCTCATTAGTAATAAAAACCTCCATCCATGAAGTAGGCGTAATCATGATTCTTCTGTTAACTAGCCTACTACCTTATCTCCCTTTCCTTTCTTTTTATAGCCGAGTTTGAAGCTTTTCTTTCTAAATTTGCCTCCTCTCATTCTGTTCTGGTAGATGACTCCTTTGCAATTTTTTTTTTTAAACACATGCAATTATATAGAATGAAAAGTGGCATCCTGGCTATAAAGATATTTATTAAATGAAGAATGGAAGTGGGCAAGAGACGTTGTGGGTGGAGAGCTGTTAGGAAGGCCAGACAGGATTTAGTTCTCTAGCCTGACATTTACTTGGCGGTGTGACCCTGACTAAGTCACTAACCCTCTTATTATCTCCAGGCAATTTTCTAAGATGTCCAGTGACAAAGTAGTGCTGAATAAGATTCATCAGGAGTTTCTTATATTGATACTATAATTCCAGTCCTTTCTCAACCTCCTTACCTCCTCCTACCCCCAAACTGTGGAAAGGACAGCTTTGTTACACAGCCCATGAAATAAGGAAGTTGAGAGTTTGAAGGTTAGCATAGAACATAGGGAAAACCACTATGTATATAAGCTGAGTAGACAGATGCTTTTATGTGTTATGATTTCAAGAAAATGATGGACTTATCTTTTCCTAATATTTCTACCCCTCTTCTACTCCCAAATGCCCTGTAACAACATAAATGTTAATTAAAAGGATAAATGTTAATTCATAATCATCCTTTGTCTCAGATTAATATGTCAGATCCAAAGAAATCTTTGCAGGTCTTAAGGGAATGAAAAAGAGGTGGGGGAGAGGAAAATGAGTAAAGGCAAAGTATTTTAGTCAGTTGAAAAGAGAAGGCTACCATGAGGTGGTGCAGTGGGTGAGTGCCAAATTTGGAATCAGGAAGAAAGATTTATCTCCCTACATTCAAATCTGGCTACACACACCTAATAGCTGTGTGACCCTGGGCAAGTCACTTAACCCTGTTTGCCTCAGTTTTCCTTATCTATAAAATGAGCTGGAGAAGGAAATGGCAAACCACACCATTATCTTTGCCAAGAGAAACCCAAATGGTGTCACTGAGTCAGACTTGACTGAAATAACTTAAGAACAAGAAGTCTAGTCAACTATATCCATTTGTTTCTAGATCACGTTTAATATTTTCTGTTGATCTAATTTTAAATTTTAATCTACTATTAGACTGTTATAATTATAGCTTTAGTTATACAATTAGACATTTGGAAGTATAGATCTCCCTCTCATTTACATAATCTTCTTGTTCTTCTATATTAATGTTATTTTATAGATAATGTTAATGTTCAAAGATGATGTTCTTCTATATTAATGTTACTTTAAAGATAAATTCTGCTAAGGAGGCTATTGCAATAGCCCAGATGAGAGATAGAGCATGAACTAGAAAGGTCACTATAAGTGTTGAGAGAAAGAGACACAAGACATGAAAATGGTAATGTTTGACAACCCAACAGATATGACAGCATGGATAAATGAGAATGAAGAGTCAAGGATGATTCTGAGACCGTGAACCTGAATGACTAGAAGGATGATGATAACCTTGTCAGAAATAAGTGATGAGGGATGGAATTTGGGAGAAAGATAGTGAACTCTGTTTTGAACATGGTGATTTTGAGATGCTTGCAGGACAGAGTTTGAAATGCCTGTTAGGTAGTTGGTGATGGGGCTTGGATGTCAGTAGAGACTAGGACTAGATGAATATATTTGGGAGTCACCTGCATGAATATTATAATTGAAACCATGGGAAGTGATGAGATTACCAACATGGAAAACATGGAAAAGAGAAGGTGGCCCAGGGCAGAGGCCTGGTTATATGCTATTGACATATAACTATAGTTAGGTGGTAGGATATAGATGATGAGCCATCAAAAGATATCAAGGAGAGCCTGGATAGGTAGAAAGAAAACCAAGAGAGCAGTGTCATGAAAACTCAGAGGGGAGGAAATTAAACATTGTCAAATGCTGCACAGAAATCAACAAAAATGAGGACTGAGAAAAGTCCATCAGATTTCATCACTGATAACTCTGAGAGGGAAGTTTCAAGTGAGTGATGATGATGGAAGACAGAATGTAAGAGGCTGAAAAGTGAGTAAGTCATTTAATTTTTTGATATCTTAGGCACCTCTCTAAAACTACAGATTGTGGAGTAGGTAGGTGTTGATCTCAATTGGAGGAGGGAGTTTATTCATTGGAAATTCCCGTACCAGCATTATTATGGATCCAGTCTAAAACAAAGATCATTAACAGCTTTAAAATGCACCACAACCATTTTCACACTTTATTAACTAAAAAACAAAAACAGAAGTGAGAAGTGAAAGGAAAGAAAGTGGAAGCAATGAGTAGAGGCGTTTTTTTCCCCTACCCTATTACTTTGTGAAAAAATGGAGAGATATAGGATTGTTGCTTGAGGAAATGATAGCATCAATGGAGGATTTTTTTTAGGATGAGGATAACTTGATTATATTTGTAGGTTATAGGAGAGAAGTCAATAAATAGAGTGAAGATGAGCATAAGAGAGACAGAGAGAGTGATTGTAGGGCCATCGCTTTCAGAGCAGAATATGAGCATTAAGGCACAAGTAGAGGGCTTGGTTTGGTGATGAGAAGGGCCACTTCTTTAATCTCAGAGTAAAGGAGAGAAAAAGGAATGATGCCAAAAGGTACTTTGGGTGTACCTTTGAAGGAGTTCATGGAGAACGACATTCTTAGTAAAATGTGAGGTGAGGTCAGCTGATGAGAGTAATGAAGAAACAATATTGTGGGAGAATTTGGGTACAGAAAAGCTTGATAATCTATATAAAGAGTAATAAAAATGTTTATAAGAAGATTATAAGCCTCTATAAGGAATGCAGTGGAGAGTTTATTAAGGAAGAATAAAGGAATTGCCTTATAACAGTGAAAGCCCAACTGATATTAGATAAAAACAAAAATGGAAAAACTCCATTCCCTTAAGGAAATTATATGCTACTTCTTCTGGTCTTTCATTATTCTTTATATGTTTGAATTCTTGCACTGAGTAAAAATAAAATATTGAGGAAAATCAGATATTTAATATTTTTATCATCATTAAGTTTTAAAAAATGAATAGCTACTAATGAATTGTGGATTTCTTTTATATTCCATTATTCTGCTAAAGTTATTACTTTTTTGTTTAAAGATGTTCATTTAATTTATTTTTCTTAGTTTATCGTTTTAGCTATTTCTTGAACAATGTCAAATAATAATGGTGAAAGGGAACAGTTTTACTTCACCCTTAGTATTAGTTAGACAGCTGATGATATTTCTTCAGTAACATAATTCTGACTCTGGTATGTAAAACATGATTTGTAATCATATTAAAAATCCTTTCATCTTCATGGTTTCTAGTATTCGGTGTAATAAATGAGTGAAGTCATTTATCAAAGGTTTTTTCTGTTGACATGATTTATTATGATAATATTTTAAAATATTGAATAATCCTGATGTTCCTGGTATAAATCCAACTTAGACTTAATAAATACTTAAATATATCACTAAATTTTCTTGTTCACTAATTTCTATCAATATTAACCAATGACACCAATATATATTTCTACCATTCTTTGCGAGATATTTGACTTAGAGAATGAGTGCCATATTTATTTTTACAAATAATTTACAGAGAGGTTATTTGTTCTTTGAATGTTTTATAGAATTCACTTGAGACCTTTTGGGGTGTGTGCATGTGTGTGTGTGTGTGTGTGTGTGTGTGTGTGTGTGTGTGTGTGTTTGTGTGTGTCTGTGTCTGTGTCTGTGTTCATGTGCATTGATTGACAAGATACAATGTGGCCTCAAAGTTAATAAGACTTAGGTTCAAATCCCAACTACAACACATACTAGCTCTCTAACTGTGGGTAAATCACTTTACTTTGCAGAACCCTAACTAATTTCTGAGACTACAAGATAGGGAGCAGCTACTGATCTGTACTAGTAGAGGGAATTCCCTCACTTAGAATTTCTTATTCCAGTGGCATCACAGGTCCTGTCCAAAATAAAAATCATTAATAGTCTTTTGCTGAATCTTTTATGTTTTCATATTTTTTTTTGGCTAGGCAGTGGGGTTAAGTGACTTGCCCAGAGTCACACAGCTAGTAAGTTTTATGTGTGTCTGAGGCTGGATTTGAACACAGGTCCTCCTGAATCGAGGGCTGGTACTCTACCCACTGCCCCACCTAACTGCCCCAATATGTTTTAATAATATTATACTTATCTTTAACATAATTTTCATTGTTCATGTAATCTGTTCTTTTTCCTGAATTTTATTTGGAAAAGGATTTTTTTTGTCTCCACCTGGGCTTGTATCTATTGATAAGATTCCCCTTAATGATATTTTTAGATTATGGCCTGCAAATGTATTTTCATTTTTTTATATTGAAAGGCAACATTTTCAAGCACTTTATTGGAATACCTTCTATAATGTTTGATACAAATTTGTCGAAAAAGTAAATTCCCAATTGTACACAAGTTGTTTTCTCCATGTAGGAAATACAGTTTTATTTTGCTTTCCTTTTGTTTGTCACATTCTACTGATGGGGAATTGAAGTATCTTACTATTATTTTTTTACTTTTTTTTTGCAGTTCAGTTAACTTGTCCTTTAAAAAAGCTAATGCAATGCTGTTAGGTGCATGCATACACACATAATATTCCTTTGTCGATGGTACCTATAATTTCCCATGTTTAACTCTTGATGCTTTATTATTTGAATTCAATTGGGGAAGAGCTAAACAAATTAGGATGTGTGAAAGTAATGGAGTATATTTTACTGTAAGAAAAGATAAAGGGGACAGTTTCAAAGAAACCTTAGAATTATATGAACTGATACATCGTTAAGTGGAATGATGCTAAATATATCCTGACAGAGAGATGATGATCTAAATAAATATTTAATTGTTAATTGAAAAAAAATAATTTAAATCCAGTAGTCTGTCTGATTTCATGATTGCAACTTCTACTTCTCTCAAGTAAGCGTAAGTACAATAGATTTTATTATACTCTTTCATTTTAAATCTATATTTTTCTCCCTGTCTTACATGTTTCTCGTAGGCAACATATTGTTGGACTGTACTTTTTCATCAGATAGTCTCTTTTCTAACATCATTACTTGAAGAGTTTTTTTCCCTAGACCATATTACATATGTGTGTATGTATCGGTATGTGTATGTATACACATACATGTATAACACACATGTCACAAAGACACATAACCTATTTATTCCCACTAATAAAAATAAATTTTATAGGGCACTTCCCAACTTTCTGCTCTACCTAGGTTTTATACCCCTTAATTTTAGCTCTTGCTTTGCATTTCCCTAGATATGAAAGGTTATCTTACATAATCACTATGTCCTTCCTCTATGTATTATTACTCACCACCTTTCCTTTTTACTTAAAATTTAGACCATGATGATTAATTTTCAAAAGTTTATTTTTATTCATTTGTTACCCATTATCCCCTTTACCAAACTTAACTACTAGCCTTTTAGTTCAGTAAATGGTTTAAAGAATCCTGAAGCTGCTTTGCTTTCCTTCAGTGGGGTTTGCAGAGAGGTATTTGTTAAATCAAATTTATAATTGCTTTGATGTCCCACATGATTATTACATTGAGATGTTTTATATCAATAATATTTATGTGCTATTCTGCAAATAATAAATGTTTATTTTGAAAAAGTTTGTGACTGAAACTACCTACACTACTGTTGTTTTGCTTTCCCTGTACGGAATTTCTATTTTGTCAATAATTGGTTATTCACATTTTTAATATTTACTTTAAGTTTTCTTTGGTGAAATCTTCCTATATAAATTTTAATGCATATTAAAGTTTTCTAAGATACGACAATTTTGCAATTGGAATTCTTTTGTTGTGTTAAATTACATTTTTTCAGGGGGGGGGACAGAAGCATACTCCTAATTGGGTAGCAAATTTTGGAATGAAACTCATAATACGTAGATCTGTAATATAGCGTAGGCCCATTTTATCAATCTCATTTTAAGCAGAAAATTTTACATGATTTAAATGTACTTTTTGATACTGTTCAAGATGGGGGTTTTTTTGTCCATTTATGAAATTATCTCTCATTACACTTTTGAGTTTTAACAACACTTGGTCAGGTCTCCTCCTTCTTGATGTTTTTTGAATTCTGCTGATCAACAGTTTGTCCCTTGAGTTCAGTAATTATGGATAATTTTATTTCATAATTTCTACATGTATAGTAGTCAGTTTCTTTTTTTGGAGGCCAATGATATTTATGCCCTCTATGAGCTCTACTTTTTGGTTCTGTCATCTTTTCTAGTTTATAAGTTTGCATCTACTTAAGTAATTTTTTTGCTTGTTTTGATAACTGTTCTGAAATAACATCTGCATTTCCAGGTGATCCCATACTTTTGTTTATATTATCTATGGATAATTCTAAAGTTATCCCTGACTTCCCGTCACCCTCCTCCCCTTGTTTTATTTTGCCTTGCATTGTTTTCACTCTTTTAGTGAAATCAGAACTTTTAAAAAATTTATTTTGATATATTTATCAAAGATGATATATTCATCATGATGAGTTTTGTGATGTTTCCAGCTTTGGTGAAAAATGGTAATGCATTTTTCCTTTATGATTTTGTCTTTGGTGCCTTTCACTTCATAAAATTTGTTCACTGTAGTAGAATTTCTTTTCCCTTGCTTGTTCATTTCTTTCATTATTCCTTTTCCTTGAATATGAATTTATTTTCTTTGAAGATTTTTAGTTGTGCTGTTTTAGGTGGATTTGGGGGAGCTAGGCATATACATGTTTCTATCTATCTATCTATCTATCTATCTCTTGTTCTATATCTCTTTTATAATATATCTTGTCCCATATTCTTTCCTTGAGTCTACACAAATAATTTTGCTTTATAATCAGCAAAGTGACATAACGAACCACAGGAGATATTTGAGGAGAGAAGTGGCATAACTAGATGCTTAAACACATGTATAGACTCCCCCAAAGTACCTAGCACAGTGCCATACATATAGTAAGTATTCCATAAACACTTTAAAAATCTTTCTTCACTTATACCTCTTGGAAAAAAAAAACCTAATGACTATTCCTGAAGCTTCATGGGAACATAACTTGAAATATTCATTAGCTTTTTCTCAGAATTACAGTAAGGTGAGGGTAAGGCTTTCCTCCCATTATACTTAGAAAGATCTTCACTAACCTATTTATTACCCAGTGTTTGGCAAGAAATCCTTTTTCATCTAAACCTCACCCAGCAATACTATCAATATGACTGCAGTCTAGTAAGTAGTAAAAAAAAAGTTTGTTCTTTGTTCTTGTTCTTGAAAGTCAGTCTCTTAACAATAGGCAGCACTTATATAGCATTTTAATGTTTGCAAAGTGCTTAACAAATATTATCTCATTTTATTCTCATAACCACCCTTGGAGGTAGATGCTTTATTATCTCATTTTACATTTGAGGAAATTGAGGCAGTTAAGAGCCTTGCCCTGAGTCACACAGCTAATAAATGTCCGATGCTGGATTTGAACTCAGGTTTCCTGACTCTAGATCAAATGTTCTAGTCCCTGTGTCACCTAGCTGCATGATCTTCTTCACTGTCTAACAAAAAACATTACTAATAAAAATCTCCAGAAATAATTTGCTTCCAAGGAAGAAGATATGAAGAAAAAAACTTTTGTGCCAGAATTCACTTTCTAGGCTTTGAAACAAAGCAAGAAAATATTTTCTTTCTCATTATGATAGAGTCAGATAATTTGCACATTCAGGTTGACATGGAATGCATTCAACTTTTTAGAAAATTATTTATCCTAATTTAAGCAAATCCCAACTCTGTGTTGATATGGAACTGTTATAACGGAAAATAAAATTGTATGTTGTGAAAATAATAAAATTAAATGAAACATTTTTGGCAGTTTCCCTCCTTCTGTCATTTGTTCTGCCTTTGCCTCATAATCATCACTTATCTGCATTTCAAAGAAGCTTGAACACTGAAGCTTTGTTCTTTGCTTTATTACTATAAGAACTAGAACATGAAGACCAAAGTGAAGAAAAGCTTTGTAGAGACATTTTCTCCCCCAAACTGAGTGAAGACTTTTTAGAATTGTAAGACTTCCATATTCAGATTTCTAACCTTGATTTCTGTGAGCCTTTCACTTGGACCTATTTCAAGAGATAACTTCTTTGAAAGCCTATACCTTTTTATCCTTTCCTATATCTGACATGATATTAGCCCATTTCCCACTAGGGATCTTTCATAAAATCATGTCGAATTAGAAAATGACAAAATATCTATCACATTTAACAAATTAACAGAAAAGAAATTTAAGCATTTTTTCTAATAAGTTATTGAAATTATATCAATTTAATAAGCATGCATTAAGCTGCAACCATGTATGTAGAGAGAACCGTGGTAGCCAACAGGAGAGATATAAAACGTAGCTAAGATACAACTTGTGTAGGTGTGCAAATAGCAAAAGAGAAACTCACAGCTAGGGATATGGTTATGTTTATATATCAGTGGGAAGGGGAAATGAAAAAGAGAAGAGTGGGGAAGAGAGATATTCTCAAGTTTTAAAATTCTTTTTCTTAGAAAGAAGGTTCGATGACATTCAGCAATGTGAGTTTATCTGATAGCACTTTAGAATTGTCTTCTAAAAGTACTATCTCTCAAACTGCCACTACTATATAAACTCATTTCTTGATCTCTTGGGTGAAACTTCAAGTAGTAAAGGTGCTAATTATGAAGGTGATTTCTGTGACTACAGATTTCTGTCCACTAGGAATATAGCCAAGAGAAGCAGGTTCTTTAATAGGGATTGCAGTTTAGCCATCAAATGGATGGAGTCTAGCCAATGGATGAAAATATAGAGGCAAGTTTTGTAATTTAAGAGCTTGATCTAGTCAGTACCCATATCACATGTGAGTTTTTAGAAATATGAGTTCCCTCAATTTTTTATTTTATAAATCACTACATTATGAACACCAATATTCTGCTAGACTGAAGGTTGTATCTTTTGATAACATATAAAATTATGATTAAAATTCTTTTAATTATGATATTGATTTTCATAATCAGAAAGATATAACTACATGTAGGCAGAATTGTGCCAAATTTATGACATTGTCAGATCTATGACATTGCATGCTTCTTTGTAAATTGTGATGCCGTGCCAAAAAAATTCATGTAGAACTCTGATGGTTAAAATGTCTTTCACCTCCATATATTCATCTTCTCTGATTTAATATTTATCCTGCTTCATGCTTTATGGAAATGATTGCGTTCACATTGCATTTCTCTTTGTATCTCTATCTTCATTTCAAAAGGTACCTATGTCTGCCTTTTTATCTTCCCAATTTCAGAAAAGATTTATTTCTCCTACTCTAGAATTAACCTTTTTACTAATTTCCATACCCCATCCCTTCCCAGCCTTTAAAGGACACAGCCTCCACAATTGTTGACTCTCTACATTGCATCTTTAACTCCTTTTCTTTATGGGAATCTTTCTTTTTACCACCCCATCATGAAGACATGCCAAAAATTAAATAAAAACACATTTCTGCCTTGGCCAGGCACAGACCTCTACGTCTATTCCTTACAGAATGTTATAGTGATTAGAAATAATTCAAATTAGAATATTATTCAAAGTCAGATGATCTGAATTCCAGTCCTGCTTTAGATGTCTATTTGTTTCATAACCGAATCAGTCCCTTATCTCTCTTGAGTCCTGGTCTGAAATTTAAGATAGTACTATATAACAATACCTGCTTCATAGGTACTTGTGAGAAGCTCATTTTATAAGCCTTAAAACATTATATAAACGTGTATAATTTTTAATAACTTTGTGATTCAACTTTCCTCACCCTCATCTACTAGTTCTATTTTCTATTCCTTGACTTCATCCTTTTCCCTTTAATTTGTTTTCACTCCAACCAATCCACTGAACTGGATTTTTATTGTTCACTAATATGTCCCTTCTTGCCAAATATGATGATCTTTTCTCCTCACTACTCACACTCTTTGAAATCTTTGTACTACTTGATATTACTAATTACATTTCCCTAAAAAGCTCTCTTTTGGCTTCTCTAACACTTTGGTCTCCACCTACCTCTCTGATTACCTGAAGTAGGTTTCTTTTCTAGAGTATAGAGGGAATACGTAGATAGGAAAAGGAAGAATGATGAATATTCATTATTTCAGACCCTTACTTCAAAGGAATTTTACTAACATCTACCCTTGGTTCATTTGTACGAGATTCTAATTTCCTTTTCTATTGCAAGATAAAACTCCATAGTCTCTTAGTATCTGGGGTCCATCCAAGACCAGTCTAGTCTCTGGACAAAATTACCTTTCAAATATTCAGCTTTTATGTATGACTTTGCTTCCCTCCACCAGGGCAAAGTGGGAGGCAAAGTATGACAATGACATGCATAGCAGTATATCTTATACCCTTTTGGAATGAATGAATATTCCACTAGTACCTTGTATGCTATTCATCAAACTTTATAGTTGTACTAAGGCAAATTGTCTATATCTGTGTTTTTTGAACCCCTTGAACCTGATTATCTTGCCATTCATTTTCCTCATTTCCTTTATATCTTTCCATTCTTCAACTATATGTTTCTTCTATATTCTGTGTTTCCTTATGCCATTCTCTATTATTTCACCTTTGATGAACTTATGTGCTCTGGTGGTTTTAACTGTAAAGCTATGCAGATGACTGTCCAAACTTTATCTCTCACTTGGGATTACAACCTGGATTGATTAACTGATTTCCATGTATTGGAAAGGAAAGGGAGTTGGAATGGGTTAAGAGATTAATTTGTGGGCCATTGCAGAGGAACAATAACAAGAGATTCTAGTGATTTGGTATAAAGATGAGGGAAAAGTTCAAAGATACCCCCAAATTTTCTGCCTAGATAATAGTATGGTTGTATCACCAACATAAATAACTGGGAAGAAAAAAATATATTGAAGGTGTGGGGAGATTTGGTTGTGGTGATATTAGATCATTCACATGGAAATCATTTAATCAATCTGACAGCATTATTTTATAAATGACCTTGCTCCTCTGTCCAGGAACTTATGGCAGATCCATAAAGAACAAAGGTCTCAAACTGTGAGGGCATATGTAACAATAGAAGTGCCCTATTCAAATTCCTCTATATGATTTTTAAGTCTCTCCTCAACCTAAACATACCTATCTATCCAACTCTTTCCAAACATTTACCATACCTTTTAGTTAGTCGCTGTCATGCAGTGCGAGGTACATTAGAGATACTTGATATGTGGGGATTATTGATTTATAGCTATATTCATGCTTCTGAACATTTCCAGTTCTACTTCAAAGCTTCAAGAGATATGCATTTGTTAGTTTTGGAGCTCCTTCTAGTCACAGAGTAGATGTTGCAGCTGAAATGTCCATGATTCCATATCCATGACAACCATAATGAGATTCTTTAAACTTAACTAAGCGAATCTATTAATGATGGACGTATTCATTCCCAGGGCCATACTAGACTATGAAAATGACAGACAATCAGAATTCAGTCACTCAGAAAGTTTCTTTTAAGTGCTGTGCTAGTGGCATGTTGTTTGTTCCAGGAGCATATTCATGCTCACGCACATATACATATATTACGTGTATATACATACACAAAAATATACCCGGCCATAAGGGATCTCTGAGGCCATCTCAGGTTATCTTATATGGAGGGAGACAAAGTATATACAAAATGAATAATGTAAACACATAAAAGAAAACATATCAATACATAAAAGTTATATTGCCCAAATTGAGAATGTAAGAATTATAGTGTTCAGATGGGATTTATCAAGTAAAATTTCTTATGGCAAATTGTAGGGTGATTCTTGCACCTTACATCCTTACGATTTAAACCTTTTATCCTTCTAAGGAGGGTTTGTTGTAGGGAAGGGTGTTCCTCATGTATAGAGAGGAGAAATTGCTCCTCAGATATCTTAAACTCAACATAAATGACATAGTGAGGGAAATTAAGTTGTGTGCTGAGGGAGACAAACAGCTTATTTTGCTTCCTTAAGAATTGTTTTAAGGGGAAGATGAAAGGCTGGTTGAGCACAGTGGAGGAGGTAAATAGGTTGAAGAGCCTAGATTTTAAAATTGTCAAGAAATAGCCTTTCTGTTTTTGAGTTAAAAAACAGTTATGAAAATTGTGCCTGAGGAAGATCATTTTGGCAGATATGGAGGTTAAATTAGAGCAGGAAGAAATAAAAGTATAGTTTTAAGAAATAAAAGAATAAAGGAAAAGACATTGAAGTCATTTCCTTTTTCTAAGCCTGTAGCTCTACTAATTTCACCACCTCATTAGCTCATCAGTCTCTTTTTCTATTAGAAGCATTCTAATCTACATGAGATGGATAATTGTTTTCATCTGATAACTAAACAGTGGTATTCTTGAAGTCCTAAACATTATATATGTTATACAAACCTTTTCACACAGAAAGATTCCTTATTTCACTTCCCATTTACCAGGCATATTTCTATTGATCTTCACAGAATCAAAAATGCCACCTGGCACAGACCATTCTTAAAACAGGTTCTTTCAAGCCTACCCTCCTTCTTAGGGCGAACCCTCAGAAAAGTTGTGAAGTTTATATACATTCCTATTATGTAGTTTATCTGTCCTTTACAAGCCAATGGCTATCTTTACTCTTTGCTCTTTGGTGACCATAATGGTGAAAATTTCAAGTCAGCAGGTAGATACTGTGGATGACATATTAGTGATCTCACCATTTTACTTCATCTATTATGCCCTTAGTCTTTCTGGTCTTGCATACTAATTACCAGGTTCCCAGAGAATTCATTTCTGGTGGATGGTAGAGGCATTCAATGGAGAATGAATATACAGAGGAGATTTTAATTATCTAATCATCTCAACATGCTCTTTGTCAATTGAGCTCTAGTCCCACATCATTATCTATTGGACATTTTTAGCTAGATGTTCACCAGATAGCTCAAGATCAACATTTCTAGAACAAAACTAAGCCTTCCTCTCCCACAAATGCCTCTGTTCCAAATTTATTTAATTCTGTTGAAGTCAACACTATCTTTCTAGTCACTGAAATTCACATCTACTGGGTCATTCTCAACTCCTCATTCTAATTCCACATATAAATCCAGTTGACAAATATTATTACCTTCACCTCCACAACATCCCCTTCTTTCTACCTACAAAACCACTGCCATTGTTCAGACCCTCATCATCTCTCACCTAAAAAAATTTCTCCAACTTCCTAAATTGCTTTCTAATCCCAAGTCTCTCCCTAATCCAAACCATTGTCCACATAGCTGCCAAACTGATATTCCTAAAGTTCAGGCCTGACTGTATTGCACACCATATTATTCACTGTTGTCCAACAATAAACTTAAGTGACTTCATATTTGAGATTGTAAATTAAACATATACTCTTCTGTTTGGATTTTAAAGCTCTCAGTCTGTCCCCAAACTACATTTCTGCCCTTATTATAAATTATTACTCTTTCCCACACTCTATGCTGCAATCAAACTAGTCTTATTATTATTATCTTATATTTAACTCCATTTTTCTTCTGTCCTGGAATGGTGTTCCTTCTTACCACCACCACTTCGTCTCTATTTGCCTTGAAGACTCAGTTAATAGGATCACTTCCCAACTTCCCATCCAACTCTATAGACACAGAGTGTTTGTAGATCTGTGAAAGACATTTGGGGAGATAACTACCTTTGCATAGCAACTCCTAATTTGGAGATCATTATGATAATTAAAAATACAAGAATGTAAAGGAAACACCCATAAATGAATAAGTAATACCATAGAAATGACATAAAATTAATACAGTGGGCTTCTCCGTTACATTTTCCTAGCCTAATAATATTTTTAAAAATTATAGTAGGTTATTACTTATTCAAGTAAATCAAATATAATATTAAATTAGCACAAGGATTGATAAAACCACCGTACAGGGTAACATGAAGACAGCCTGAACAAAGGGGAATAGCATGGTAATAAAATAAAATAAATCGTAACACTCATATCATAGTGATCAAAAATAATATTGTCAAAAGTTTATTCCTTTAAATTCCTTTTGGGTTAATATATATGACTACTGATTTATCAAATGAGATAGCCCCTAAGGATCCTGAAAATGGTGTCTTTAAAAATGGAGCTTTCAACTAAATTAAGTTCTGAATCAATAATACGAAAGTTAGAGCTCACCTTTACATATGGCAACTATATATATTTTTGTTTTAGGAATAATGATATCAGGAAAAATTGTAGTTACTTTTCAAAGATATTAGTCTAAGAACTATTTCTTTATGAAAATCATTTTAATACGATGTTGCCATTAGGGGGAGCTTTTCTTTTCAGTACTAGTTAAGGGCGTTTTGTACTTCATTGGTCACCCTGAAGCAGCAAATATTTCATTTTCTATTGAAGTTGGATCTCATTGGATGAAGGACTACTCTAATACCAACCTGTAACTGGGTCAAGAAAACATATTCATATTCATGCAAAAAACCCACATAAAACAAAACAAACTTGATCAAGGAAGTAAAAAAAAAAAGTAGAGTTGATACTTCCACACTGAACCTCCATATATGTAGAAATGTCCTTTATATCTTTTCAATAGGTTCAGTTTAAGACTAAAGTAGTTTCAGGTAACAGAAAAACTTTCACAAGCTACAACCAATTTATGACACATTATAAATTATTTCAATAAAGATCATGGAACCTGGTTACTTAAGGTATCTTTGAAGAGGTATTTTGACCCAATAGCATGCACAAATAAAGTGTTACTGCACACATTTAAAAATCTAATTGTCTATAGAAATTGTAGTAATCCTTTCCTCTTAATTCCAAATAATAAAAAATGCTTCTAACAGAAAAAAAAATGTCAATTTCCTTAAAAATTGTTCACTTCTTTTTTTCATGGAGAAAAAAGACATTTTAATATTAGAGTAAAATAATATCCAGTTATAAAAATTCATCATGTCACCTGATATAATAGAATGGATAGTAATTAGGAATCACCTGATTCCTAATACAGTAAGTATTATCTCAGTGGTCTTAATTAGGAAAGCCTTGCATTCTTATTCCATTTAAATACTACAGCTTATAAGTTTCAAGAAAGCGTGAAGTTGTATGAAATTTACAAGAATGAATTGAAGCTGTGCTTCAAACACCTGCTGCACATATTCTTAACCTTTCATTTCAGAAATAGCGTATGCAATGATATTAAAAGTACACATTCATATTTGCTCTTTCTAATTCTTTCCTCTTACATTCAGATGTGCTTGGGGGCCCTCCCCCTACCCACTCCTACATTCTTTGATATGATTTCTTCAACATTTTTAAAGTATATTTCAAAGATTTCCAACACTAAGAAATAAAAGCATGCTGATGAGTGCACCCTTAAATGCAAAAAAAAATTCATTATAGAACAAAATTCTAGTTAGTAATATGGCAAGCTCATTAGTACTGAAGGGATCTATTACATACCAGTGAATTTTACCTTTCATTGGTGAAAGGAAAGCACCATACAATACTTTGATAAGTAGAACCTGGAACATTTGTAATGTAAAATTGAGAACCAAAAAAGATGATAAAGAGTCCACACTCTTTACTTACTCTTCCCACTGCCCCTTCTTGCAAGATTTTTAAAAGGAGCAAGAATTTTATAAGAAATAGCTGGCAGCCAACAAATTGTCACGGAACCACAAAGTGGGCTTATTTCTCAGCACTAATTATTTGAAGAGGTGTGTTATCAGGTTAACATTTTTACTAAATAAGTCTGGACCTGGTAAATATAATGAAAGACTCCTTGTAAGGAAAATCCCATTACAGAGAATTCAAACCTCTTTACGTTAATTTTCTCTCTGTTATTCTAGGTATCAGTATTACTCTTTCCTTAATAACTGTCCTTTTCTGAGAAATGTTCCTGAACTCTAATTTATACTTTTAAAAATACCAAGTTATCCACAGTGAGTTATCAAACTTTCTGTAACTTTTGTACATAAAACAGCAGGCTTGGAAAACTGAAATGGGTTCGGAACCCATTTGGAAAGAAAAACTCCATCGAAAATCTGGGATTGGGGAAGCAATAGACAATTTAGGCTTTCCAAATGATCAAATGTTCTAGGGATACCTCCGTTACAAAGGAAAGTAATGACTGAAAGGTAAAGATCAATTACTGAAATTCAATCATCGGTAGATAAGGGCAACTAGAAGAAAGTTACCTTCAATCATTCAGCTCCTTTTAATTTTCTTTCAAAATCTCAGAGGCAATTAAGCTAGAAAAATAAGTGAGGCAGGAGAGACACCTTCAGCTAGTATTACATAGGAAGAACAGTCTCTGTTTTACCAACAACAAAGTGGTTGTAATCAGATGGGAGACAGAGGGAATTCATCTGCCCAACTACAAGTGAACTCACCTGAGTAACACAGCTGCTTCCCAGAAGTAAAATCCCGAAGCAGCTATCCGAAAATATTTCACTTGGGCCATGTTATAATCAGTCATTTACATTACTGAATGCAGGAGTATCCAAGGCATGGGGGAAAAGAAGGGACGTGATGGAAAAGACAAACTACCAATAGTTCCTGGCTTGCATAAGGAAGGCTCCTGGGAAAGCTTCAGAACCTTAGACAGCTCCCAACAGCCAGTTACACCTGCGATTTCCAACAGGATCCCTTTTTTCAGTACAGGGAGTATAGGAGAGAAGCAGAGGTGTCAGAAGCGCAGGTGATTTATACACTGTCCCTGGCGAAAGGGAGGGTGATGAGGGCAGAGAGGAGGGGTCTGTAATTCCTCTTCACTGTGGACAACAGCTCCCTGAAGCTCTAGAAGAGCTGTACACGCCAAGGAAGGAAATCGATCCACTTCGGGGTTCCGAGCCCACTGGACTAGAAGACGCAGTTGCAGTAGGGTTTCCCCGCCGCCCACTTCTGTTTTGGCTCCTGCACCTGTTTCAGGCGTCAGCCCAAAGCCCGCTCTCCACATTCCAGCAAAATCCAAACCAAAAGACCGCTGGCAATCCGAATGGGGGCGAGGGAGGTACCAGGCAAAACTGTCCTTCTCACCAATCACAGCAGCGCGGCCCCGCAGATTGACAGTTCCTTCGGGACCATGGGTGGTGCTTACCACTTTGCCCTTTAAAGGAGCTGGCGTTGGGTACATGAGAAGAAAATGGGACTATGTGTGGTTGCCAGGGACTGGGATGGGGGGTTGGGGTTTGGGGAGAAGATACAATAAAGGAAAAGATATTGATTTTATACCCGACTGAAGTCCCTTAGCTATGCGGCTTGGGAACCCCCAGCTCTTAGAGGAGAGGGTGGCAGACCAACTAAAAGTGTGTTTATGCGGATGGGGGCGTCCCCTAACCCCCTTTCCACACTAGGCGGATTGGGGCTCTAGTGCTTTCATTTCCAAATCTTACTCCTAGAGAAAATGGAAACAGTCCCAGGGGCTAGGCATCAATTCCATTTGATTTTATTTCACAACAGCACTTGTGCGCTCTTTTTAATGCACCACAAGAATAACTTGGAGAGGAAGGGGTGTGTGTGTGTGTGTGTGTGTGTGTGTGTGTGTGTGTGTGTGTGTGTGTGAGAGAGAGAGAGAGAGAGAGAGAGAGAGAGAGAGAGAGAGAGAGAGAGAGAGAAAGAGAGAGAGATGGGAGATTTGGGAAGGTGGGGGAGAATCCCACTTTGTTACACTACGTCTTTTTGCTCGGGGAGGGGGAGAGTTCTGGGGAAATGTCTTTCCAGATCACGGATAGATGTTTGTTTTATTAAAACTCTGGACAGCACCTTAGCTCATTAAGGCTTCTAGAGCTTTCTTTTACCCTGTCAATCAAAAGCCAAACGTCCTGAATAAAATGCTCACAATTATCTCATTTCCCTTGTCTTCTTTTAAAATTCCAAACCAATGTCCTTCCCAGGGGAAAAAAAAAAGCACAGCTTCCTAAATTCACTCCACTACTACCTCTAAGTTTTCTTCCTGGATATACAGCAAACTTAGGGGGTCAGCTGAAGTAGCTTTATGCTTACAGCCATTCCAATAGATATCGACATTTTCTGAATCAAACAATGCTTTCCCTCCCTATGCAGCCTCCTTCCTCCTCCGTTTTAAGAAGCTTCCCTGAAGTTATATTGGTAGTTCTCCTCAGACTATTTTGTCTTCATTTACTACTCAATAGAGGCACTACAGATTTATTTTCATTTACAAGATCACTGGCCTAGAGATGATAGGGACCTCAAAATATATAGTCCAGCCACCATATTTTCCAGATGAGAAAATTGAAGCTCATACTGATTTGCCCAAGATTTCAGATGGAGTGAGTAGTAGAACTAAGATTTAACTCAGCTCTTCTGATTCCAGCTCCAGCACTGTTTCCTCTATTCCATATTGCCTTGTTAATGCAACAAACTTATAGGAGAACTGGTGATGCAGAGCACCATATCAGGTATTTGTAGCAAAGAAATAGTTTATATATGACACATTCGCTGTCATGGAGTTTGCAGTCCAGGAGCTTTTCAAACACTGAAAATAATTATTTTGTTACGCCTTTTTAAACTTATACCCTCAGTGGTTCTGTTCATATTCCAGTTTCTCTTTTAGAACATAAGCTACCTTGAGCCAATGGATTATGCTTGTTCAATTCTCTTTGAATATCACTTTGCAGAGTACTTCAAACTGTTATAATAGAAGCAATATACTCCAATGGAAAAGAAAACACAAGTAGATTTTGAGCCTGGAAAGCTGGATTTTAATCTCAGCTTTCATCCTTACTAGGTATGGTTCCATGTGGAAGTTACTTTCCCTCAGTTTCCTTAAGTGCAAAATGAAGATAATAATATTTTCAATAAATGGTAATATGGGGTAGTGGAGAGAGAGCCTGCCTTAGAGCCATTTCTTTTTCTCCTTCTTCCCATTCTGTTGGAGAGAAACCAAAAACAAAAACTTCTGTAGTATATATGCACAGTCAAGCAAAATACGTTCCATTATTGTTGCTGTTGTGGTCTTCAGTCTTTTCAGTTGGGTCTAACTGTAAGCCCATTTGGGATTTTCTTGGAAAAGATACTGGAGTGGTTTGCCATTTCCTTCTGCAGCTCTTTTCACAGATGAGGAAACTGAAGCAAACAGGGTTAGTTGACTTGCCCAGGATTGCACACCTAGTAAATGCCTGCGTCCGTGTTTGAACTCAGGTCTTCTGACTCTAAACACAGTGTTTTAACTACTGAGTGACTTAGCTGCCTTCCATATTGGTACTGTCCAAAAAGGTTTCGTTCTGAATATTTAACCTATCTTCTCTCTGTCAGGAGGTAGGTAGCATTCTTCATCATTGGTCCTCTCAATCTCTTTTAAATACTATTGGAATCTTTAATATGTTTGCATACAATTTTGTTCCTTATTGTATTCCGAGGTGACCTGGATTCCAGTATCAATTCTGTGGCTAATTGTGTGACTTGAGGAAAGTCATTTATCCTTTTTAGGCCTGTTTTCCCATTTGTCAAATGAAGGGTTTTTTTTTTAAATTAAATTATCCCTGAAGGTTTTTTGATGTCTAAATTCTATGAGTACATAAGCTATGACATCTATAGCCATTTGACATATGGGTCACAATATACTTTTTGCTAATGCACTTGGCAATACCTCCAGGGTCTATGATTTCCTCGTATGTAACTCCCTCAGTCAGTTTAGCTCATAACTCTCCTCTATACTAGTAGATTGTATTCATGAGTACCTGTTGAGCAAATGGAATTTAAAACCTAGTAGACAATCTTCTGGGTTTGAATGAATGTGTCCCAATTTTACAATGACTGCTCTTCACAAAATAGATGTACTGTGTGTCACTAGCCCTGTACTGCAATCCTTTCCAGTTTAGGAGAAATCTTAGGCTTTCAGAGCCTTTTGTTGCCTTGGTAATGATGAAGCATCAAAAGAAGACCATCAAGAAAGCTTATCTAACCGCCTTAAAGGCAAAGTGATTCCATCTATCAACAGGTATAGCTTCCTCTTACTTCTATTTTTTTAAAGAAAAAAAAAAGTACAGGCTATATAATCAATAGTCTATCCAACCCATGGATCTAACAGTGGGTAATTTGTGAGAGCACAGTTATGTTTACTATCTTCCCCTAATGCAGTAGAGAGGCAGTTAGGTGGCACGGAAGATAGAGTACTGGACCCAAAGAAAAGAAAAACCTGAGTTTGAATCTGATACTTAATAGCCAAATGCTTAATAGTTTTATGTCCTTGGTCATGTCATATAACCCTGTCCCCCTTGGTTTCTTCATCTATAAAATGTGGATAATAATAACCCCTTCCTTTCAGAATTGTTATGAAGATAAAATAACATTTGTAAAGCACTTTGCAAACTGCAGAGTAGTCAATGCTAGCTATTATTACTGAGCACACTTAACTCTCTTTTAATAACTCATTGTTGATCTATTATTCAGGATTCTATATACTTATTATTTTTACTGAATCCATTTATATTTTTGGTCTATACAACCTTTTGGGTAGCAAATTCTATATGTCTGTTACAAGGTTGGAATAGCAATTTGGAATTAAGGGACGGTGGATGGAGATTTGGGATCAAGTCCCATCTCAGATACCTCCTGACTATAGATATTTGGGCAATTTAGCTAATTAATCAATGTTCCAGACAACTCCTTAAACCTTTTAAGTTACACAGTAGATGCCAGTCTGCATCTGAAGAATGAATTTCCTCCCTGCAATTTTCACCACTGAAATCACATGCCTCCCCCCCAAAAAAAAATTACAAGACTGTAAGTTTGGTAGCTCAAGTTTATATTCATAGGACAGGTTCTGTAGCTTCTGAACCCCAGGGATCCTAACTCAATTTTTACTATCTGATGCTTAGTAAAAATTTTTTTGCTGATTGATGGTTTGAGGTGATCTTCAGTATATCTTACAATAATCAGTTCAGTACATGTATTTTGTGGGCAAAATATGATATATAATATATCAGATATTTTCTTTATTAGTAATTAATGCAAGAATTTTTTTTTATTTTGGAAAATTTCTATACATTATTATTATAATGATCTGAGATCCCATGTTTAAAACATTCTATATATTTCTCATTGCCCATCAAGATACATTACTTTCTCCTTTTTATCACTTGTTCCCTAATTCAATTTTTTTTCCAAATTCATGTCCAGAAGTGGTTAATAGTACAACATACGTTAACTCCTCTGATGTATTAATAACTGATTGATTGTAGTTATGGTGAGAATTGTCATTCTGACATAGTCCTTAACACCCAAGAGCCACAAAAATAACCTATGGCAACTCTCACTTCCCCAAAACAAGAGATTTCAATTATGAAAATATAAAGATGATCAGTTTATTACAAAGAATTTATTTTAATTTTTAAAAAATTGTTAATTTATTTTGATGTATCAACAATCACTTCCATATGCTTTTGAGTTTAAAATTATTCTCCCCCTTCCTCCCCACCCCCTTCCCAAAACAGCACACAATCTGATATAGGCCATACATAATCATTCCTATTAAACATTTTCACATTAGTGATGTTGTAAGTAAAAATTGGAACCAGTAGGAGGAACCACTAGAAAGAGGAAACAAAACTCAACAGAAGAGAAAAAAATGCTAATTCAACTTCCATAATTCTTTCTTTGGATGTGGATAGCATTTTCTGTCATGAGGCCTATGGAGATGTCTTAGATCCTTGTATTGCTGGGAAGGGTTAAGTCTATCAGTATTAGTCATCACACAATGTGGCTGTTATCGTGTACAACATTCTCTTGGTTCTGCTGACTTCACTCAGCATCAGACCATACAAGTCTTTCCAGGTTTTTCTGAAGTCAGCCTGTTCATCATTTCTTATAGTACAATAGTATTCCATTACATTCGTATACCACAGCTTGCTCAGCCATTCTCCAATTGATGGGCATCCTCTCAGTTTCCAATTCTTTGCCACCACAAAAAGAGCTGCTATAAATATTTTATTACAAAGAATTTATGAAAAGTCTCAGTATTCTGAAATTTCCTTAACTGGGAGTATCTCTCCTGATTTTGGTTGACCTTGTGAATTAATATCAGGCAGTTTTGATATTTAGGAGTTCTTATTATAGTAATATGACAAATTCAATTAAGTACCTTTCACACATAAATCATATATAGATCCTTCTTTGGTATATCAGTATTGTATTCTCAATTCCTCTGGGACTTCACGTGCAAAATGAGGGAGTTGTAGTTCATGAACTCTGAGATCCCATACAGCTCTAAGAAATACATGTGGTTTTGGTTTTTTTTTTTGATACTTGATGATATACAAATGTTAGTTCCAGTTACTTGAAAAAATAAAAGACAGTCCACCCTTGACTTATGTGACACTTGGCTCTCCTGCTTCTACTGATGTCTTTTTCTTCCTTTTAATCTTTTCTGCATTATTATGTATCTCTTTCTCTTTAAGCATGAGGTCCCATCAAAACTCTGTCTTGTGCTCTGTCATCTCTTCTGTCTATATGTTCTTGATAATCATTTGTCATGGATTTAGTCATTATCTCTATGTATAAGATTTCTCATTATAAATTTCTAGACTTAATCTCTCTTCCTAATTCTGGACCTATATTGTCATCTACTAGGTAGAAAACTCTACTAGGATATAGTAGCTTAGATTGTACAACAGATAGAAAGTGGAACTTACAGTCAGGAAGACCTGACTTTGAATCCTTCCTTAGACACCTACTAGCTGTGTGATCCTTGGCAAGTCACTTCACTTTTTCACGTCTCAATTTTCTTTTGTGCGAAATAGGAATAATAATATCTACTTTACATGGTTGTTGTACCAATCAACTATGTTCTCATATATAAAATGTTTTGCAAACTTTAAAGTATTAAATAAATCTTGGTTGTTACTGTTATTTCTATTTGGCAGCCAAATTTCAACACATCCCAAAAAAAGTTGCTTCTCTAATTTTTCACATTTTAATTGAGAGCTCTACATTTCCCCCATCCTTACAGATTCGTAACTTCAGAGTGAACCTTGATTCTAACTAATCCTGTTTAATTCCTTATCAAATCTTACTGATTCTCCCCTCACCAAATTTCCATCCCCTTCTTTCCAGTCTCTGGACTATCACCTTATTTCATGTCATTATCACATTTCCTGTAGTCTATTGTAATAATGGTCTTCCTGGGCACCTTGCTTATGAATTTTCCTCTTTCCAATTCATTATTCATGTGGCTACCCAAATCTTGTTCCTAAGTTAAAAGTGCAATCATATCCTTAGTTTGCTCAAAAACCTTTTGTGGCTCCCTACTGCCTTAAAGCACAAACTTTTTAGGCTGACATTCAATTTCTGTCCCTCAATATGTGTCATTAAACTAGCTTTCCATTTTGGTTTAACATTTACATCTTCACACACTCCTCATTGTGACTGTTAGTTGTTCTCTGAACTCAGCATTCTATCCTCAGCCTCCACTCTTCTATAGAAATAATCCCCCTATGCCTGGAATGGACCCTTATCTTGTCTCTGCCTCTGAATCCTTTTATTTTCTTTAAGGCACAAGTCAGGTGTCAACTCCATGAAATATTTCCTGATCCATCTCTCTAGTAGGTATTAACATCTCACTCTCATTAATTTGTATTTACTTATTTTTGTACATATAATATGCCCCCCCAACCCCCACATCCCTAGTAAGCTCCTGGAGAGCAGAGCCTATTTTACTTAACCATTATATCTTCAGTGCCTATCCCCCTTTGTATAGTATGTACCTAAATGTTTTTGTAATTAAAATAAAATTATGTATTATGTATTTTCACATATAAGCATGTGTTCTTTCATTTTGGCCAAATTAATATCACTTATTTTCAACTGATATTTATTACTGTATGTTTTTTTTAATTTTGATTATTGAAATGAAACCTCAGCCTGAGGAAAGAAAATGAAAATAGTTCCCAATTGGTCATGGGTTTCAGATCTTAGAGGTGTTGAATCTTGTAGAGAGGTAGCATGAAGTAACAAATATAAAGCCTTCCTTGAAGTCAGAAAAACTTGGGCTGAAGTCTGGCCTCTGACATACATTGACTCTATGATCCTGGATGAGTCACTTAATCTATTAGTGCTTTAGGCAACTCTCAAGGAATGTTACAGAAAAATTGACAATCTGCACTGGTAGGGAGTGTTTCTTCACCTGGAGTTCACTGTAGTCATTACATAAAAACTCTAGGCCCTGATCTTGTAGATGATATAGCCTATATGTTCTTAACCTGGACTCTGTGAACTTTTAAATTTGGATAATTTTTTTTCTATGCATTTTATTTTATTCATTAAAATGCTGTTGTGAGAAAATGTTCATATACTTTAGCAGACTTCCAGTGGGTTCCATGATACACAAAAAATTCAAGAGCCCTTTACCAAGCTCATAACCATGATTGCATAGATGAGGAAACTGAAGCCCAGAGATATGAAGGCATTAGCCTAGAGCCTCACAAGTAGGAAATAGGAGAGGTCAGATTTAAATAAGAGTCTTCCAAAGCTAAATCTACTTTCCTCTTCCCACTATAGCACTCAAAGAATGACTTATGGGCTTTGTCTGTTAGGATCTCAGGGATAAGAATTCCATTTACTAGTCTCATTCATGGGAAGCCTATTAGGCTTCTTAAATGAATGTTATATACTCACTCCCTCCATCACTGGACAGTCTTAAGTTGGTCCTTTAAACCTGTTTCCTCCCTTTGGTTCTGAAAAAAAAGTGTCATCTTGGATCATCTATGGATCATTTTTCTCTGTCTTCTCTGACACTTGAATCAGTCTGAGTCTTTAAGGACACCTTTTCTTTATGTTATTTTTTCTTGCAAAGATGGAAAGTTCAAAGTAAGATTTATACTTGCTTAAGAGGTCTGTCACATTTCATTGCCCTTCTGTCTCAGAGAGAGGAAAATCTCTCGTCTTTCACTACACAAGCAAGAAATCTCTTTTCAAAGACCATGTGGAGAAAAATGCTGAAGTTGGGTTGAAGAGACCTTACTTGAACCCTTTCTTTGATGCTTACTAGGTTTATCACTATGGGTAAGTCTCTGAATCTCTGAGCCTCTGTTACTTCTGTAAAACAAATATCTACAATAGTTTGATCACAAAATTATTGGAAAAATCAAGTAGGATAGTGTATGGTAAAGAACTTTGCAAGTCTCAAAGTGCTATAGGGTAGTCAGCAATAAATAATAACAATCATCATAATAAATTGAAAAAATAATATTAGTTAATAATAAAATAGCTAATAATTATTAATCAATTTCCTATAACTCTTCTCACACAAGGCATTTTTGAGAATATTACTGATTATTTCTGTCTCTATTTGTAGATATGATTGAAGAAATAGACTTGCACCAAGCCTTTCTTTCTACAGAAAAACTATACTATAGCTGAAAGGGGCCAAATTCTATTTCTAGACCTTTTGTGCTGTTTGTGTCTAGGTCACCTCAGGCCATATATTATTGCTTTCATGCACAAATGAATTACATTTCACATCATGTTCTCTTGGAATAGAATGCCTCCTGCTTAGGAATGGCACTGTTCTTGCAAAGTAAACATGTGCTATGTTAGTCCAGGCTAATTAAATATGGCCATATTGTCAAATGCATTCCATAGTGGTGAGAAGGAAATTGAATAACATAGTAGAGTAGGGGAGGACATGGTTTCCATTGCTGTTATTGTCCTCAACATTTCCAGAAATATTTTATATACACATAATTTCAATCTCTTGCATGTTAGGAAACACTCATATGGCCGAATGTTTTACCATTCATCTAGATGTTCATCATCCAGATAAAATATGAATGAAGGGATATATGTCTGTTATTGGTAGATACTACATGTACATATGCAAATATATCTCACTATCAGGTTACAATCTGTAAACACATGAATGCATATTTGTGTACATATAAATACATATACATATCATCCTACACCCTAGTCCAATGTCTCATTGTGGCATGAAGGTGACCTTGGATTCATGAAGATTATACAAACAGAGTAAAAATTCTGGTATGTTCTTTGAAGCCAGAAAGGATTTAAATAAACTTCTGCTTAGCAGTGGACCCAGTGTGTGGCTGTCATCTGACACTAATTTAGCTAGGATCAGAGAAGCCCCTCAGTAGAAAGTCAACCAAGGTGATAATCCGTTTTTTTTTCAGCCACAGTAACTCATGAAGATTACTAATGTGTAGAGCTGTGACCTTCATTGGTGGCAGGGAGTACCCACACTTACAAAATGGACAGCTCTTTAAATATAAGTGTGTTTATAGGGAGGGGGTAGAAGGTAGTAAAATGTGGAGTGCAAAAACCATGTGAAAATAAGTTATTCTTTTCTCCAAATCTAAGTTGTTTAAAATCTGACTAAGGTATGTAACATTATTTTGGTGGCCCAAAAGTGTTATTATGCTTTTAAACTAATAAGTTAAAATATACCTATATCTATTTATTACATTAAGGCTCTGTCTCTATTATGTAAAGAATCTATGATTTTTACCAGCAATGAGGAAGTGCCAGCCTTGGGAAGTGAATCCTAAGGAATTGCCTGAGGCACATAGAAATTATGACTGGCCCTAGACCCTATAGCTAATAAATAAATGTCAGTGGCAGCATTTGACCCCATGTTTTCCTAGCTTCAGTCCCAGTATTCTTACACTACACCATTCTGCCTTTTTTTTATTTCTGTGAGTCATGGAACACTACAGTTACTGAGGCATTAAAAATAAGTATCATTCAATTCTGTCTGCCTCAGTTTCCTCATCTTTTGTTGTTCAGTCATTTTAGTCATGTCCCACACTTTGTCACTGCATTTGAGATTTTCTTGGCAGAGATATTAGAGTGGTTTGCCATTTTCTTCTCCAGTATATTAAAGAAAACAGTTCTATGACTTTCCCAGGGTCACATAGCTAGTGACTAAGACCAGATTGAACTTAGGTCTTCCTGATTCCAGGCCCAGCATTCTATCCGCTGCCACTAACGCATGGCTACCTTGATTCTTAAATGCTGATATGGTTTATATTTGGTTAGCCAGAAACTACTCTATACTCACTCCAAATGACTGTGTGTGTGACTACCAAAATTGCAGTCACATAACTCTACTCAACCCCACTCACCTTATTGTCCTTCACCCAAAATGCAAACCTCATAGAATTACTATAGATCTACATGAGAATATATGTCTTCCTGTTTCCACTGACCTCAGAACACATGTCATATCTTATTTGAAGTTGCTATGATGAGAAATTTTTCATAATGGATAGAAGCAGCATGGCACAGTAGATAAAAAGCTGGCTTCCTATCTAGGAAGACCTCTGTTCAAGTTCGGCTTCTGACATGTGCTAGCTATTTGACTCTAGGCAATTAATCTGATTTCTCAGGACTCTAATCAACTCTAAGAATATTTTTCAAAGAATACAGGGATATGCATTGGTAGAGGGAGTTTCTTCCCTAAAGAGGTCCATATTTCAAAGAAATCACTTGTGCAGTCCCTATCCCCATCCTTATGATCAAGTTACACAGCCTAGATAGGTTTAAACTGTAAATCTGTCATCCCAGAGGAAGAGTAATTATTTTTAACCTGGTGTAGATTGACTCTGGTCAAACCAACTGTCAATTTTCTTGAAACTCAATTTATACTCTACAAGTGGGAGAATCAAGCATAAGAAATAAGTGACTGATTAACTAACATAACAGTAATCCATTAGAGATAATAGGATTGCAATAAAGGAAATGTTCATCTCTTAAAACCAGAGTTTATATTTTCTTTACCATCAGAGAAATTGATGAGACTTTAATTTTTACTAATGACAATCGTCCATCAAATCATTTTGATGAACTATGCTACAGAAGATCTCAAAAGCATAGATTAAAGTGGTGCAAGGTCCGTTGGAGGTTACATGGGCCAGATGTCAGGCTAACTAAAACCTGAAGCATCTTGACAACATCCATGGCAAAGTGACTTGAAGACTTTAAGTGATCCTTAAAGCAATCTATTATACATTTAAGCAGCTGTAATTTTTCGAAATATTTCCTTATATTGAATCAAAAGTTCTAGTTCTTTCCACTGGAGCCAAGTGTACAAGTTTAACAGCTATCATCACATCATTAAATTTCAAGAACTTGAAGCCTGCTGTAATGTCCACCCATCTTTTTTCCAAACTAAACTTCCCTACTTCTTTCAATGCTTATATTGATAGTATGTTTTCCCCCCAACCCATGAGACCTCCTTTATCAGCTCATTTATTTAACTCCATCAGAGGATGTCTGTAAAGGAAACTGATTATTAAGCTATTAAAATTTGTCCTTTGTAAAAGTTTCTTTTTGAAGTGAAATACTGGGCTTGGCTATTCCTGCTTGACTGTAGAGTGGCAAGGGGCTGCAGAAATAATATAGTAGGAAAAGATAGATAAGGCAGGTCAGCATAAGA
The DNA here is from genome assembly GCF_003287225.1 of Phascolarctos cinereus. NCBI lineage: Eukaryota > Metazoa > Chordata > Mammalia > Diprotodontia > Phascolarctidae > Phascolarctos > Phascolarctos cinereus. The sequence continues at coordinate 78,413,664 of NW_027556402.1, read as the reverse complement.
AGTACCCTGATATCATCTAGAGTATGATTGAGGGAAAGATAGCATAACAGGTAACAAGAGGGAAATAATCTTACTTTTTAACTTTGATTTCACTGTTGCGGTCACCCCTAAACCTGTATACATCACAAGCTATTCACATCTTTCCATCTTGAGTTTTAAACATTTCCTTCCACAACTATACTCTAAAAAGCCTATTCAGTGCTCTTGGAGCTTTACTTTAGTTCTTTTAAAATTCCATGTGTCACATGGGCTGTCCCTCATGGACCTCTTTAGGGAAGAAACTCCCTCTACCAGAGGCTTTCCCTTTCCAGCCTGGCTATTCTTCCTTTTGTTCTAGTCATACATATCCTTGATAATGTGTTTTATTTCTCTAGCACCTAGCTGATTGCCTTGCATCTAGTAAACACTTAACAAATGCTTGTTGAATTGAACTGATGTACAAATAATTATTAATATAGCTATACCTATCATGCCTCATTCCTTTGCAATCTTTTTCTTTCTGATAACATTTTGTTCTGTGATGGACAAAGTATGTAGATTGCAACTAGGAGGATATTTATGAAAAATAGGTGGCCTTTTATAAAAGAATGCAGCTCGGAATCATTGAAAATTAAAGGTTGTACCCACAGAAATGTTCACTGTTACCAACATGGTCAGAAATTATGTGAAAAAAGATATATTCTTCATACCTATATTTTATTTCTCTGTATATCACAATGAAGAATATTGAGTCAGGAAAAAGGACCTGTAAGAAATCATGTGGTATGTTCCATCTGTGTATACCTAGCCTTGGGGAACAACATTTTTAGTTAATAGTATGAGTGTACCCACGCATATGTAGCCTGAAGTATTTTCTGACACTATCATTCATGGTACTTTTATAGCAAAAGGGAGAATAAGGTAACATTCAAATAGAGATATGTAAAGCTCTCCACGAAGATTATGTGGGAAGAAAATAGGAAGAGAAAAATATCCTTCTGAAATCACTGCTCCATTAAGTCTTAGAATAGGATTTCTTTGCTGTATGCAACCTGCAAATACCTTTATCTTGTCCACATTTTTGTCCCATCTTTCTCTCGTGCATAGTAAGTGGTCTCTTCCAGAGTGACCATAGCATTAGCCAAGAGATAATTAAGTTGAGAACTTTCAAGACTGAAATCTTTGAGTGTTCAGGAAGTTGTCATTGGGAAAAATATGATGTCAATTAAATGGCTATTATTTTATAAGCTTTTCTTTTTTCCCTTTTTTGTTTTAGACAAACGCTAAAACTTAAATACGTGATAAGAAAAGAAAAAGAATATAAACATAAATATAAAATATAAAATGAGAAAAAAACAAAAAAAATGTCATGTGCACAGAAGAACATAGGAGAGGATTTAAATTATACAGCATTAACTTTTCATTTAAAGAAAGCCTATACGTTAAATATTGTTCATTATGTTGAAAGCTGTCCATCTTTGCTTCCTTGAAGGTTTTCTTTTGTTCTCTGCTGTAAACTTCTTACCTTGTTCTTTTTACCCCTTCCTCCCCCCTACCCACCATCCCAAGGCTATGTTTGAGCATTGGATATATTTATATATAGGTATTGATATATACATATACTTATACAAATATACACATACATACATATACTTTCCCTAAGAGATTCTACTCCTAATTGTTTTTGTGTTTTGCATATCTCTTTATTTTTCCTAACTCTTCTAACTCCTCTACTTTACTTCTACTTGCTACCTTACCCTCCTATTACTTAACCTACCCCCACTCCTGTATCCTCTCATTCCCCAAATCTAAATCCCCTTCCATATCCCCCTTTTAACCTATTCCCACACCCCTCTTGTTCTAATGCTTCAGGACAATTTTCTTTAATTATTTAATGTGTTATTGTATCAAGATTCTTTTTTTGATCAGAGCTTTCAGGTAGTCCAATTATTCTTATGTTTTCTCTTTTTGATCAGTTCTCTAGATCTGTTGCTTTTCTTATGAGATGTTTCACACTCTATTTTATTTCTTATTTTTTATATTTTGGTTTTTTTTTTCCTTTATCTCTTATAACTTCACTGGCTTCTCCTTGGCCAATTCTGATTTTCAAGGAGTTATTTTCTTCCTTAAGATTCTGGATCTCCTTTTCCAACTGGTTGACTTTCTTTTCATAATCTTGTTTTTCTTACATTATTATTTTTCACTCAGTCTCCATCATTTGATTTTTAAAGTCTTTTGAATTCTTCAGTGAGTTCTTTTTGGGCAGGTGACCATTTGATATTACTCTTTGGGATAAAAGAGGATTTCATTGCTTCAGTATCCTCCTCTGAGGATGAACCTGATCTTTTCTATTCCCATAATTGCTCTCTATATTTGGATTCTTCCTCCCTTGCCTTTGCATTTTTTTTAATAGTTTAGTTTTTATAATCACCTCTAGTCCTGGAGTATGGGGGATGGTGCCTCTAATCCTATTCAGTTCACCCTTCTGACCCTGAACTCAAACCAAGATGTCTATCCTGTAAGTGCCCACAGCAGTGCCCCATTGCTTCTGTTCTAGCCCCCACTGTGTTTCCACAGCACAGCTGGGTCTGGAGCTCCTTGTCAGAAGAGGTTTACTCCATCTTCCCCAGGTCAGATGCCCAACTCCCTTCACTGTCCTGGGGGTAAAAGTTCCTGTAGCTGGTACAGAGGCAGCATCCTGAACCATCTAACTCCAGGGCTTGCCACTTGTTATTAAAACAGTTTGTTGCTTGTTGAAGCAGACCCTAACCTGGAGGTGTTTGCTTTTCCTAGGGAGGAAATCTTGCCAAGAATTTTTCTTCAGATCTTCTTCAATTGTCCCAGGAGGACACCTCTTCTGCCCCTACTCTTATTTGTTTTCCCAACTCTGTGTTTGCCCAGAGGTGCTATTTTATCTCTTTTGTGGAGGAAAATATTGAGAGCTTGAAATTTTCTGACCCATTCAGACATCCTCCCAGAATCCTCTCCTCCAAGCCTTTCTATGATTAACAGTGATAATGCCTAAAAACAATTGTATCCCTAAATCCCTTACAGAACTCTGTATTGTCTCCTCTTGCCATTATGCAAATGATACCCAGTACTGTAACTTCTTTTTGCTATAAAATCTAGGAATTGTGACTTTTCAAAAGTTTGGTCTCAGGTAATTTTGTCTGACTTAGATATAGCTTAGGGGTTTAAGGTCTTAAGAGGCAAGGAAAAGGATATGGAGATGATGAATGCTTGCTGGTTTAATGAAATAATGATATGATATATTGCTCTCATTGTCCTCTCAAGCAGACTTTGCAAGTAACATTTCAATTATGCATGGATTCCTTGTTTCTGGGGTGTTGTGTGTGTGTGTGTGTGTGTGTGTGTGTGTGTGTGTGTACTTGTGTCTCACAATGAGGACTCTGTTCAAATACTCACTGAGGCCCCTGCCCAAGAGAGATTATCAATTCATTTATCTCACGTAATAACTCTTTAGCATGAATACCAATGCTCTTTAAATGAAACATTTTCTTCTAAAGCTTTGCTTAATCTTAAATATCGGAACCTGTTGTGACATCTTTCCCAGGCTCATTTGATCAGGGAATACTTTTAGGCCTGAACAGTATTAAAGGAACATGTTAGTCCCTGTTTTTAGATAAGACACCTGGGATAATTGAAAATGAAGGGGAACTAGAAAAATACTCAGCATTTTAAAAATTAATTAAATGAATAATGCAAAATTAAATCCTGTCATCTAACTTTTGACAATGAGTCTTGAAAATTAACCAGAGTGGATCATGAACCATACAGTTAATTGCTAAGCTGATACTGAAAGGCTTTCTAACTGAAGAGAATCTATCAAGAACTTAGGTAAGGTTTCCTGGTAAGATGAAACAATAGAACAGAGATATTATTCCATGACAATGTAAAAACAAAAACAAAAACAAATAATGCATGAATATTGTCAAATTCCTTAATATAAAACAAAAGTGAATTGTATTTTTATCATTAAATGTTTATCAGAGGGGAAGACATTTAGAGCCATGCTTTCATCAGTGTAGGGATTCCCATTGTAGAATTCCCTCCCCTGATACAAATGAGAAACTCATTCGTGACTTTAGTCTTAAGGACCTTTTTTTTTTTCAGCCAGAGACAAGGTTTATTAAAGATCCACCATATTGGCCAGACTCTTAAGGAATCTGAACATTTGTGAGCTATTGGCTAGGTTCTTAAGGAATCTGAGAATTTGACTAGATTATAAGAATCTAGCACCTTAATGGAGACAAGATGGGGTCCCAAAGAGAAGGTTGATTGGAATGGAGCACAGGCTGCATCCAGGGAATGATGGGCGGACTTTGGCTGGTACCCGTTGTTTGCTACCAATTGTAGGTGAATGGCCTGTGGTCTGAAAGACACAAATCTGACAGAAAAGACTGCAGGACCCAGATATGACAGGATAAAACATCCTTAGCTCTGTTTGGATTCACATAATTCAGTTTTCCAACCCTGCAGTATCAAAACCACCTCATAGTCAGACTTGGGAATAGCTAGGTAGATAGCATTCCTTTTCAAAGGAACATAATGGAGAAACTGAGCTAGGAACTAGGCTGAGGCTAAAATTGTCCTCTCAGCTTTTCCTGATGCTGACTTCCCACCAGTATCACATTTTCTCTTGTGATATTTCTCTAAAATGGTGGCTTATTGATTATTGATGGATTATGATCCATCAGAAAACCCAAAATGAGCTTTTACCTCAGACAATAAGTTGCACTAATCACAGCTTAGGAAAACTTTTCCTGGATTTACATCTCAAATTTAAATTTGTCCAGGTGTAAAAAGCCAATCTTAGAGATTATTTCTATATACTTGTAAATTCTCAGTAAGATAAAACCCAAATAAGCTTTTTGGAAAGTTTATACATTAAAACAATAAGCAACAATAGTCAAATTATTTTAGCAGTCACCAAATTGCAAAAAGTTGCTTTACATAACTGATACAAAAAATTCACCAATTTGAAAGTTGAAACAAACCCATTACCAATCTGGTGACTTCAGTTTTGTTAAATGCATTTCCAAATTATTTTACATAAATAATCAGCATTTCATCATTAACAATTAAAACTACAACTTTAAATGAGCATGCTTACCCAAGTTAGGAGGCTAACTTCTTTATTGTGAGCAAAATGTGCTGAATCTGGGCGATGCTTTCCGGGCAAAGGTTGCCCCAGGGCCCAAGGCCATTGCCAGTGGGGCCCATGCTGTAGAGGGCAAATTCAGAGATGGGGGGAGGGTAAAACTCTCTTCTTCTATGAGGGGGATTAACAGATACCCTCTTGACTCAAGGGAAGGGAATTGAAGAAGGGAGTGACCAGGATTGTAAGGTATTTCAAAACTCCTTAATTATGTATCACAAAACCTCCAGAGTCTGCTAAGATGTTTTCACCTGTTCTAACTTTTCCCTGTAACCTCCATGAAGGAGGATCCAGGGGTGTAGAGGGAAGGGGTAAGTAAGGAACCAAAAAGCACCTGCAGTTTTCCCAATTCCCCACCGTCAAGAGAATTGACAGAATTGGGCATATGCTTCCTGATAGGGCATCCATCGTTGTCCTCTATTCTGTGGAAGGTGTACCCAGATCCATGACCTCGAACCAAACCAGTGGACGGAGAGCCTGAGAGCATTAGGCTGAGTGTGAGACATCCTCTTAAATGTCTGCCCGAAAAGCACCTCCAAGTTTTCCTAGGTGCTTGGAGAACAACACCAACTTCAGGGCTAGAAAGAAGGAGGGGAGGCTTATATATCTTCCAGTCTTGGCTGGAGAAGAACTTGTGGATAGGCAGTTTTCCCTATACAGGCCACCAAAATGTTGATATTTAGAGGTTTAGGGGTGCTGGAACCCCAAAATCATGACACATAGGTCCTGCCTAGATGAATTTGACCCAAGTTTTCTTTCAGCCAAAGACAAGGTTTATTAAAGATCTGCCGTATTGGACAGACTCCTAAGGGATCTGAACATTTGTGAGCTATTGGCTAGGTTCTTGAGGAAACTGAGCATTTGGCCAGATTACAAGAATCTGAGCTTAAGGACGTATTTGAGATACTTGAAAAAAGTTGTTGTTGTTGTTGAGTCATTTCAATCATGTCCAACTCTTCATGGCCTTATTTGGGGTTTTCTTGGGAAAGATGCTTCTCCAGCTCATTTTATAGAGGAGGAGATTGAGGCAAACAGGGTTAAAGTGACCTGTTAGGGTCACACAGCTAGTAAACATAGTAGCGTTTTAAAATTTATCAAGTTCTTAGCAATAGGTTCAGGGGTTTTAAATGATTTTTAGTAGTCACACATTTAGTATACTGAAACAATTATTTTACAACAGAAGTTGGAACTTATCTGTTTCTATTATCTCCAAGTCCAATGCTCTTTTTTACCATACTGCCTGAGAATTATAAAATAATCCATCTTGTGCTTCTACAATGACAGGTATTACTGTATGCAGATGAAAAAAATATTCATGAATTAAGGCTTATCAACCTATTAATGAGCTCTAATCAGAAGTACCATGCAAGTGGACTGTGGTGAACAGCATTTTCCCTTCATCCAGTATTACTCACAATTCACAAAGTACTGGCAATATTGATTTATGCTTATCTGTCATGATGATGGCTTTGGGATGTGTTCTATAATTGAACTCAGTGATCAGTCAACCTTTTGAATTGAGTTCATTAGATTTGTATTGAGTTCATGATGATGAAAGAACAAGGAAACTGATTGGTTTTAATACATTTTCTAGTTCAAATGAAGGTGAGCTATTAAATATCTTATAATTGAGCAATGATTCTACTTTAGTGGACTTTCCTAAGTTCACTCTATAAAACACCACAGATGAATTGTCAGATTATGATAGTTGGAAGGTAAAGTGTATGCCATATATATTTTAGAAGTCTTAACAATGATATTAAGTAGTAGAATTTCCCTTCAAATCTTTTTTGAGAATTGCTTTCTAATTCCAATCTCCATAAAAGTAGAATTAGCTTTATTACAATAAATATTAACTTGAAATTTAGATTTGCATCTGAATGGCTAAATGATTCCTCATATTCCTGCTACCCTCTTTAACAAATGCCAAAGTTGCATAGTATCTTCATATAATATGTAACATTCAATAATTCAATTCTTTATTGATGGGGTTATTGAGTCCTTAACTTTCATTCTGAGGATATGAAGGAGTTTTGGTTTTTCCCACCACTCCATCTCACTTAGTCACTTAACACATGGAAGAGTTCCTCTAGTATAACAGAAAGATTTCAGGAATTCTAATTATAAATGACAGTGCTCATCTAGATTCTTCTGCTTATTGGCTTTACAACCTTGGACAAATCAGTTAATTTCTTTGGGTTTGTTTCCTCATCTGTAAAATATATCAGTTCAACAAATATTTAAACTATTAGGTCAAAAACAATATTCTAGGCTTAGAGATATAATGTAAATATGAATTAGTCTTTGTCCTCAGGGATATTACATTATACTGAAGGGTTCTATTCATTACATAGTAGACACTTTATAAATATTTGTTAGATTGGATTGGGGAATTTAGGCAAGATGGATGAGTTCTCACAAGCAAACTAGCCATGCTTCCTTACAAGTACTCTGGAAAAGATGGAAAAAAATACAGAACCAGCACTGATTAAGAAATCCAGAAGGTATTTCATTAGGTGTGTTTTTCAATCACAGTTCCACATGCAGAGATATCCAGAAACCTTCAGACACTAAAGAAGGAGACCACTCAGAACACAGCACAGAGAAACCTTCCAGCTTGCAAAGGAGGGGTTATCCAGGGAAACCTAGAGCCTGTAGCTATGTAGCTCATGGAAGCAAAAGGAAATTCACACAAGGGGAGAACCAGAAAGACCAGGAGACTTCAGCTGTTTTTCTTTAATCTCAAACCAGGGTTGAAGGGACAGCAAAGCTAAGAGTGTGTTCATTTTATACTCTAGATCAGATTGCTTAGTGCACTAAAAGTTTATAACTTGCTTGAACTACCTTTGAGGTCCCTGAGGAATGCAGTATTGATGTTCAGACAAAGAAATGTCAGGGTCCAGGACCAATGAGGGTTCTGTTCCTTCTAGAAGTACATATGGTGCCCCTGACAAAAAATCCCCAATTAAGGAAATAAAGGTGGAATGCAAATAAGCAGAAGGATAAGATCAATGGTAAAGAAACATTATGTATCCAGGCACACTTAGGACACAAACTTCCAGGAAGAGAATAAATCCACAACATCTGCGAACAAAGCCTCAAACAAAACCATAGTTTCCCCCCCAAAAAAAAAAGTCTACTAGAATTCCTAGAAGAATGAAATGAAAGGTCAAAAGAAAAAAGTTGATTGTTCCAGAAATAAAACAAGTGTTCAAGAGAAAACAACTGGAAGGAGAATAAAGAGTTTAGGACAAGAGCTGCAAAACTTTACCCAAATAATAGAATCCCTGACAATTCAAATGGATCAGAAAGAAATAAATTATTCCATAAGACAACAACAACAACATAAAAAAATAGAAATGAACAGTTCTTAAAAAAAATATAACTTTGAGGTTGTTTTTTTTTAATCAAATATACTTGACCTGGAAAATGAGGCAAGGAGAAATAACCTATGAATCATCAGATTACCAAACTCTCTGAAAAACATGATTAAAAAAAAAAGAAGTCTAGAGAACATATTTGAAGAAATAATGCACAAAAACTGCCTAGACCTATTACGTCCTGTCAGATAAGTGATTCTAGTCACCCAAATGATAGTTTCCATCAATGTTAATGAAAAAATATAGAACTTCTAAGTGAAAGAAAAAATGCTGCAAGTAGCCAGAACAAAAAGAACCAATAATTCACATTCAGCAACTCACAAGACTTGGCATCCATCACAAAAAAAGAAGGGAGCTTGGAGTATGATATTACAAAAGTTAAAAGATAAAGGCTTACAAGGAAGACTGACATACCTGCAAAAACCATAGTACTCCAGGAGGAAAATGTACCTTTAATTCCATGGAAGACTTACAAACATTTCAGATAAAATGAACAGAGCTGAGTAGAATCTTTGAAATGCAAACATAAAAGTCAAGAGAAATATAGAATAGAAAATGCATTTGGAAATTTTAAAGTGACTGTATGTAATGATGAAGTGTTAATAATCTAATATGAGTGGGGGGGGCTCAGAAATCTTATGCCTTCAAGAATCATAGAGGGAATTAAATAAGACAGAATATCTGACAATAATTAAAAAAAAGATTATCTTGAAAAAAGAAAAAAAGGAAGTAGAAAGGAAGGTAATAAGAAGGGAAGAAGGAGTAGAACTTATTACCCCATATAATCAGAGTGATCAATAAGAAGACTATACAAACCAATGAAAGGGGTAGGGAGAGAAAGGCTCACATGAGAATAATTCCATAGTGTAGTAAAAAGAGTGCTGGATTTGGAGTGAAAATTACTGTGTTTGATTCTCACCTCTAACATCTATTAGTTGTGTGACTTTGGGCAAGTCACTTTACGTCTTTGTATCCATTTTATCATCTACAAAATAAAAAAGGGTTGAACTGAATGATATATGATGTCCTTAATAACTTTTCAACTTTATAACTTTATAATGACATGATCCTACTAGACCATACTAAATAATTTCTAAAACCTATCCAGTTCTATCATTCCATTACTCAAAAGATTTCTTGAAACACTTTTTAATGTGTCAAGGAATTGTAAGGTGTTATGATTCACTTATAGTCCTATTAAAAAGACAAGATTTATATACCTGAATAATTATATGGCAATATATGAATGTAATAATCCAAGGTTAACTTGTTTTTTTCAGATTTTATATGTTATAAGATAATATAGGAGAGAAATGAATTTTGGGGAAGCTAAGGTCAATTTTGAGGAGACGATAGAAATAGAGCTGAACCTTGCTTGAAGGTTGGGAAACCTTTAAGCTGGTTTTGAGGAGACTGGGGAAATATTTGATCTAAAGTAAACACTAATCAGCAGGTACCTAAGGGAAAGGACATGGTATATTTGGGAGGTTCAACTCTAGCCATATTGAAATGAAAAGTTAGAAGTAAATATTCCCCTGGGTGGTTTTGATAGCCCAGTACCAAACTACCACTTGGAAAATTATTTTATTTGTTCTTTTCATGACAGACAAAATACACAAAATTTGACAAAATCTACCCCCTTTCTAGAAGAAACAACTTTCAGGGATGATATTTCTTTATTTGTAAAATGAAGAATTGGAAAAAGATGGTCTATAAATTCTCTTCCAATTCTCTCTTTCTTCATGATCTTGTTAATACCAGGTAAGTTTTCATCACTATAGAAAAAGAATTGTACATTATCATTTCCTGACTCCCAAATATAATGGTGATGCAGAAACAAACACTGTAATTATTTTTCCTACTAGACTTGTGGTCTGGAGAACTACTGGTGAATAACTTTTTTTTTTTCAAAAGCAGATCAATGTTTAGAGGCTTAGAGAGGTTTAGTGACTTGCCCAGATTCATATAACCAGGGAGAATTGAAAGTGGGACCTGAATTCGGGTCTTCTTTGACTGCAAGATCTACTCTATATTTCTGATGCTATGCTGGTTTGGTAATTTTAGTAATGTGGATTATTTCCATTCCATTTTAATTTCCACTTCAAAACTTTGGCATTTACTTCAGCACTTCAAGTATCTGTGGTATTGTCAGTATGCGTATTCCCTTCCAATGATGTGAAGGACAGACCTTCCGTGATTTAGTGTCAAGACTTTGAAAGTTTAGGTGATTGAAAAATTTGTAGTTCTGTGGTCATTCTGATGATGAGCCTCTTCAAACATATCTAGACTAAAACTCAAACAATGAAGATACATTCTATAGCTTAAAGCCTTTTCAGACTCATAGAACCTATGATAACACATTCTACTTCCATAGGCTTCATGGCCCAGTTTCTTCCATGATATAATAATGTATAAGTAGAGCTTTCAAGAAAGAAATCTTCATTTTATGCACATAATATAATATATTTATGATATAAACCCTCCTACCTCTTCTCAGAAGTGTGGCTTTTTTCCCTTTGACATGCTTCTATGGCAGAAGAATGGAGTTTCTTGTGAGGGAAAATATTTACTGCAACATTTGCTACCATGGTGCTTGAGGTAGCCAATTTAGGCAACCCTATTAACAGATAGCACTTGAGCCCTCACCACCGTATTTTCTAATAACAAATCAGCAAATACTCAGCCTAAAATATTTACTAAAAATTCAGTGTGAACATTGCATTTACATAATATTCCAGCTATAAACTTGGATGACACTTTCTCACCAATGACTACTGTATTGGTGGGGAGCGTGGGCACACACTTAAAGTCACACGATTATATGGCACATGTGTGGGGAATACATGTGGCCAAGGTAATCTATAACTTCTGTCTCAGGAACTGTGCATGAAAGCTCCTGGCTAGTTTAGCAATTTTCCCCACTGCTACATTGAGCTGGTTCATGCTGTGCTGGACTATCCACTTCTCTCCAACCACAAGCCCACTGGGCATGACATTTTAGCTGGATGAGTCATCCTTCTGAGTTTCTTCTCTGATGCTCCACTTTTAAGTTATTCCTCTGCTGAGATGAACTTATTCCTTGACAACAGCTATAGTATCTGTCCTTCCACCTTCAGGTTTAACTGATGTCTTCAGCTGAAGTAGCATCATTCAGGAAGTAATTCATTTAGGAAAATACAGTTAATCTTCTTTAGGTTTACAGAAAGCCTCTCCAATTTTATGCATTTGCCAGATCTTTCTTCACCTTTTAGCAAGAGGTGACAAATGCAGAAAATTGTTTTCAGTTTTCTCTTCTCTTTCTCACTCTTGTCTACGCTTCTTTTTGGAAATAAGTGGTAAACTGCAGAAAATGTAAAATACTAGGGAGTCTGCCTTTCAAGATAAACACAGAGATTACAAGAAAAAAATTACAAAACACTTTAAACACAGATAAAGACAGATCTAAGCAATTGGAGGAATATTAATTGCTCATTGGTAAGCCAAGCCAATATAATATAAAATGACAATGCTAATTAACTTCACTTACTTTTTTATTTTGAATTATTCTTTAAGCCAAATAATAAGCCAAATGAAATGACCACTTTTGTATTAAAATTAGAATAGTGAGGTTCACATAGAAAACCACAAATCTAGTATGTACAGCTTTTCTTACTAAGTATATGATACTTTTAGTAGGTTACTTTTGCTCCAACCTAATCGCATTTCCTTCTGAACTTCCTGCCATTAACTTTTGTACATTAAAAATGCTTTAATGGTTTTTCTTCTTTTTTAAAATTTTCTTTTTTTTTTTTTTTTGTTGAGGCAATCAGGGTTAAGTGATTTGCCCAGGGTCACACAGCTGGTAAGTGTCAAATGTCTGAGGTCAGATTTGAACTCAAGTCCTCTTGACTCCAAGGCTGGAGCTCTATCCACTGCACCACCTAGCTGTTCTTCTTCTTCTTCTTCTTCTTCTTCTTCTTCTTCTTCTTCTTTTTTTTTTTTTACAATACCATTTCTATCCCCTCTCATTTCCATTCTCTTCATTGGGCAAGAAAGAAAGAAAAAAAAACTATGTAAAAAATATCCATAGTCAAGCAAACCAAATCCACACATTAGCCATGTCCAAAATATGTGTCTCATTCTGTACCTTGAGTCTCTATCATCCTTTAAAAACCTTTGCTTGTTCACATCATCCACTCAAGCTATCATCCTATAGTTTTCCTTCCTTTTTCAGATAAACCTTTTCCTCTTTCAAACTTCTGTTATTTCAAAGGTATTGCCATTTGTTCAGCCTCCAAGGTTTGTTATCTCCACATTATTCCCAGCTCCTAACTTTCCCTCACCTCATACAGTCAATCGTTTGCTTAATCTTGTCATTTCTAGCTTTGTAATATCTTGCATCTATAAGCTCATTTACTTATTCAGCACCATAATAAACAAACAGATAATTATTTTTGTTTTTTGTTCTTGATTCATTTTTAGTTTTCAACATTCATTTACATGAGATTTTGAGTCCCAAATTTTCTCCCCACTCTCCCCTCCCCCCCAACCCAAGAGGGCATACAATTTGGTATATGCTGTATGTATGTATACACACACACACACACATACATATACTATTATATATACACTATATACTATATATATATGTGTATATGTGTGTGTGTGTGTGTGTATAGATATAGATAGATAGATAGATCTATCTATCTACCTATCTATCTATCTATCTATATATATCTATATCTATATATACACACATACTATTTTCATATTAGTCATGTTGTAAAAAAGAATTACAGCCAATGGGAGAAACCAAGAGAAAGAAGAAACAAACAAAAAAAAAAGAAAAGAGAGAGAGAGAGAGCACAAACAACATGCTTCTATCTACATTAAGACTCTATAGTTCTTTTTCTGTATGTGGACAGCATTTTCCATCATGAGTCCTTTGGAGTTGTCTTTTATCACTGCATAGCTAAGAAGAGAAACATTGTGCCTGTTAACTGTGTACAATGTTCTCTTTGTTTGGCTCACTTTACTCAGCATCTGTTCATTCAAGTCTTTCCAGGTTTTTCTGAAGTTTGCCTGCTCATCATTTCTCATAACACAATTGTATTCCATTACATTCATATGCCACAACTTGTTCAACCATTCCCCAATTAATAGGCATCCCTCAATTTCCAAGTCTTTGCTACCAGCAAAAGGAGATGCTATAAATATTTTTGTATACGTAAGTCCTTTTCCCATTAGTATAATCTCTTTGAGATACAGATCTAGAAGTGGCATTGCTCAGTCAAAAGGTATGCACAGTTTTGTAGCCCTTTGGACATAGTTCCAAATTGCTCTCCAGAATGGCTGAATCAGTTTACAACTCCACCAACAACATATTAGTGTTCCAATTTTCCCACATCCTTTCAGCATTTATCATTTTCCTGTTTTGTCATGTTAGCCAATGCTTATAGGTGTGATGTGGTACCTCAGGGTTGTTTTGATTTGCATTTCTCTAATCATTAGTGATTTAGAGCATTTTTTCATATAACTATAGATAGCTTTAATTTCTTCCTCTGAAAACCTTCTGTTCATATCCTTTGACCATTTATCAATTGAGGAGTGACTTGTATTCTTATAAATTTGAATCAGTTTTCTGTATATTTTAGAAATGAAGACTTGTTTGGTTCTTTTGTTCTCCATAAATCTGACAGCCAAATTATTCCTTGCTCTCCCAGTTTGGTTAAAGTATCAACCTTTATATCTAAATCATGTATCCATTTTAGCTTTATTTTGGTATGTGGTTTAAGTTGTTGGTCTCTGCCTAGTTTCTGCCATGCTCTTTTCTAGTTTTCCCAGCAGTTTTTGTCAAATAGTGAGTTCATATCCCAGAAGCTGAGTTCTTTGGGTTTTTCAAACAGTAGATTACTATAGTCATTGACTTCTGTGTCTTGTGTACATGACCTATTTCACTGATCCACCACTCTATTTCTTAGCAAGTACCAAGTAGTTTTGATGATTGCTGCTTCATAATACAATTTAAGATCTGGTGTATGATTTCTTTTCCTTAATTCCCTTGATATCCTGGACCTTTTGTTCTTGCAGATGAATTTTGGTATTATTTTTTTTCTAGCTCTATAAAATAATTTTTTGATAGTTCGATTGAAATGGCACTGAATAAGTAAATGAAGTTAGGTAGAATTGTCATTTTTGTTATATTAGCTCTGCCTACCCATGAGCAACTGATGTTTTTCCAATTATTTGGATCTATTTGCATGAAAAGTGTTTTGTTATTGTGTTCATATAGTTCCTGCATTTGTTTCGGCAAGTAGACTTCCAAACATTTTATAATGTCTATAGTCATTTTAAATGGAATGTCTCTTTCTGTCTCTTGCTGTTGGGCTGTGTTGGTAATATATGGAAATGTTGACGATTTATGTGGGTTTATTTTATATCCTGAAAGTTTGCTAAAGTTGTTTATTATTTCAAGTAGTTTTTTACTTGATTCTCTAGGATTCTATAAGTACATACTCATATCATCTACAAAGAGTGACATCTTTGTTTCTACTTTACCTATTCTAATCCCTTCAATTTCTTTTTCTTCTCTTATTTCTAAAGCTAATGTTTCTCGTATCATATTGAGTAATAGTTTTCACCCCTGATGTTATTGGAAATGCTTCTAGCTTATCCCCATTACATATAATGCTTGCTGATGGTTTTAGGTACATGATACTTTTCTTTGTATTCATTTATCATTTATCCATTTATTCATATGCTCTTCAGTTTTTTAAATAGGAATGATGTTGTATTTTGTCAAAAGGTTTTTCTGCATCTATTGAGATAATTACATGGTTTCTGTTAGTTTTCAATTATGCTGATAGTTTTCCTAATATTGAACCAGTTCTGTATTCATGGTATAAATCCTACCTGGTCATAGTGTATTATCTTCGAGATAAGATGCTGTAATCTTTTTGCTAATATTTTGTTTAAAATTTTTACATCTATATTTATTAGGGAAATTGGTCTGTAATTTTCTTTCTCTGTTTTGACTTCCCAGTTTAGGTATCAGTATCATATTGTATCATAAAAGGAATTTGGTAGGACTCCTTCACCTGTTTTCACAAATATTCTATATAGTATTAGAATTTATTATTCTTTCAGTGTTTGATGGAATTCACTTGTAAATCCACCTGGCCTTAGAGATTTTTCCCTAGTGAGTTCATTGATGGCTTGCTCAATTTCTTTTTCTGAAATGAGGTTATTTAAGTATTTTATCTCCTTGTCTGTTAATCTGGGCAATTAATTTTTTAAAATATTCATAAATTTTACCAAGATTGTCAAATTTATTGGCATAAAGTTGGGCAAAATAGCTCCTAATTATTGTTTTGATTTCCTCCTCATTGGTGGTGAATTCACCCTTTTCATTTTTGATACTGGTAATTTGGTTGTCTTCTTTCTTTTTTAAAATCAGATTAACCAAAGGTTTATCTATTTTATTGGGTTTTTTTCATAAAATTAGCTCTTAATTTTATTTATTAGCTCAATAGTTTTCTTAATTTTAATTTTATTAATCTCTCTTTTGGTTTTCAGTATTTCTAATTTGGTATTTAATTGGTGATTTTAAAAATTTTTCTTTTTACTTTTTCTAGCTTTTTAAGTTGCGTGCTCAATTCACTGATCTCTTCTTTTTCTATTTTATTTATGTAAGCATTGAGAGCTGCATCCCACAAGTTTTGGCATGTTGTCTCATTATTGCCATGCTCTTCTATGATTATTGATTTGTTTTTTGACCCACTCATTCTTTAGGATTAGATGATTTAGTTTCCAATTAATTTTTAGTCTCTCTTTCCATGGTCCTTCATTACATATATTTTTTTTTACATCATGATCTGAAAAAGATGCATTTAATGTTTCTGCCTTTGTGCATCGGATTGTAAGGTTTTCTTTACTCTAGCACATGGTCATTTTTTGTGTAGGTGCCATGTACCACTGAGAATCCTTTCTATCCACATTCAATTTTCTCCAGAGGTGTACTATTTATCACTTTTCTAAAATTCTATTCACTACTTTAAATTCTTTCTTGTTTATATTGTGGTTAGATTTCTCTATTTTAGAGAAGTTAGAAGGTTGAAGTCCCCCACTAGTATAAATTTGGTGTCAACCAGATAATTATTTAAGAGAACTAGAAAAAATAATAACAATTCATATGGGAGAATAACAGATAAAAAAAAAATCAAGGGAATAAGTTTTTTTAAAAAATGAAGTAATGCAGTATAGCAGTTCCAGATTTCAAATTTTAGTACAATGTAGTAATTATCAAGACAAGTTGATATTGCCTAAGAAATAGAGAAATGCATCACTGGAATAGGTAAAGTACACAATGCACAGTAGTAAATGACCATAGTGTTTTATAAATCCAAAGGTCCAACCTTTGGAGATAAGAATTCATTATATTACTAAAATTGCTGCTAAACTGGAATGTAGTCTGGCATAAATTAGGTACAGTCCAACATTTCACACTGTATATCAAGATAATGTCAAAATGTATAAATAATTTAGATATAAAGAGTGATATCATAAGTAAATTGGGGAACATGGAAAAATGTACCCATCAGATGTACAGACAAGGGGGGAGTTCATGACCCAGCAAGGGCTAGAGAGGATAAAGGAAGTAAAATAGATAATTTTGATTAAATTAAATTAAAAGACTTTTGCACAAACAAAACTAATTCAACCAAAATTAGAAAGGAAACAGAAAACTGGGACAATATTTTTAAAGCATGTTTCTTTGATAAAGGCCTTGTTTCTCAAATATATAGGAAACTGTGCCAAATGTATAAAAATAGGAGATATTCCTTAATTGACAAGGATATGAACAGACAGTTTTCAGAGGATATCAAAATTATCAATAGCTACATGAAAACTGTTCTAAATTGCTACTGATTAGAGAAATGTAAACTAAAACAACTCTGAGATACCACCTTATATCAAACTGGCTAACATGACAGAAAAAGAATATGGCTAATGCTGGAAGAAATGTTGAAAAATTGGGACACTACTGCACTGTTTTGGTAGGGTTGTAAACTAGTCCAACAGTTCTGGAGAACGTTTTGGACCTATGCGCGAAGAACTATAAAACTGTTTATACTCCTTTGATCCAGCTGTACCACTACTAGGTCTGTATCCCAAACAGATCAAAGAAAAGGGAAAGGACCTATTTATAAAAAATATTCAAAGCAACTATTTTATGGTGGCAAAGAATTTGAAATCAAGGGGATGACTATCAACTGAGGAATGGCTGAACAAGTTGTAGTGTATGATTGTGTTGGAATATTATACTGCAAGAAATGACAAGTAGGATTTCAGAAAAACCAGGGAAGACTTATATGAACTCATGCAAATTGAAATCAGCAGAATTAATAGAATGTTGAACATGGTAACAGAAATATTGTAGTGATGATTAACTATAAAAGCCAGCTACTTAGATCAAGACAATGATACAGGATAATTATAAGGGACACATGATGAAAATTGCTATCCATATCAAGAGAGAGAATGGTTGAACTTTCAATGCACATTGAAGCATATATATTTTTTAAAATTATATTTTTTCTTTTTTTGTCTTTTTTTTTGGCAACATAGCTAATATGGGAACATTTTTTGCATGACTTCACATGTATAATCAATATAAAATTGCCTTCTTAAACTGGGGCAGGAGTGGTGGAAAGTAAAAAAAAGTATTTGGAACTCAAATTTTTTAAAAATGATTGTTAAAAATTTATATGTAATTGGGAAATATTTAATAAAATAAATTTTTTTAAAGAAGGAAGTGGTAGTAAAAAGATAGCTATAGTTTCTGTGGACAACCAAATCTTCCTGACAACACATGACAGTGAAGGGATAGGTTACCTATTCTTTTTTAATTAATTCATTCCACAAGATTTTTAGTTCCAGATTTTCTCCCCATCTCTCCCTTAACCCACTCCACGATGACATACTTTCTGAAAACCCTTTCCCTTGATCTGCCCTCCCTTCTATTACCCGCCCCCCTTCTCTTATCCTCTTCCCTTTCTGTTTTACTGTAGGGAAGGATAGATTTCTGTACCCCATTGCCTATATATCTTATTTCCCAGTTGCATGTAAAAACAATCTTTAACATTTTTTTAAAAACTATTTTGGATTCCAAATTCTCTCCCTTCCTCCCTTCCCAACTACCCTCATTGAGAAGGCAAACAACTTTATACAGGTTGTACATGAGCAGTCAGGCAAAACACTTCCATAGTAGTCATGTTGTGAAAAACTGTTTCCCTTTATCCTATCCCACCCCCTGTTTATTCTATTCTCTCTTTTGACCCCGTCCTTTCTCAGAAATGTTTGCTTCTGATTACCCCCTTCCCCAATCTGCCCTCCCTTCTATCCCCTCTCTGTTATCCCCTTTCCCCCTATTTTTCTGTGGGGTAAGATAGATTTCCATACCCAATTGAGTGTGTATGTTATTCCCTCCTTAAATCAAATCCAATGAGAGTAATATTCATTCATTCCCTCTCACCTTCCCCCTCTTCCCCTCCATGGCAAAAGCTTTTTCTTACTTCTTTTATGTGAGATAATTTACCCCATTCTATCTCTCCATTTTTCCATCTCCCAGTTTAATCCTCTCTCACTCCTCAATTTTATACTCCAGATATCACTCCTTCATCTTCAACTCACCCTGTGCCTTCTGTCTATACATATTCTATCCAACTACCCTAATACTGGGAAAGGTCGCATGAGTTACAAATATCATCTTTCCATGTAGCAATGTAAACAGCTCAACTTTAGTAAGTCTCTTATAATTTCTCTTTCTGGTTTACCTTTTCATATTTCTCTTGAGTTTTGTATTGGAAAGTCAAATTTTTCTATTCAGTTCTGGTCTCTTTATCAAGAATGCTTGAAAGCCCTCTGTTTCACTGAATGTCCATTTTCCCCTTGAAGGATTATACTTAGTTTTGCTAGGAAGGTGATTCGTGGTTATAATCCCAGCTCCTTTAACCTCTATATATCATATTCGAAGCTCTCTGATTCCTCAACATAAAAGTTGCTAAATCTTGCGTTATCTTGATTGTGTTTCCACAATACTTGGATTGTTTCTTTCTGGCTGCTTGCAGTATTTGCTCCTTGACCTGGGAACTCTGGAATTTGGCTACAAAATTCCTAGGAGTTTTCCTTTGGGGATCTCTTTCAGGAGGCGATTGGTGGATTCTTTCAAATGCTATTGTACTCTCTGGTTCTGGAATATCAGGGCTCTTTTTTTTATCATGGCTTTCAGGTAGTCCATTAATTTTTTTTTAAATACAAATTTATTTATTTTTAGTTTTCAACATTCACTTGCACAAGATTTTGAGTTCCAAATTTTCTCCCCATCTCATCCCTCCCCCCACCCCAAGATAGCATGCATTCTGAATACCCCTTTCCCTAGTCTGCCTTCTCTTCTATCTCTCCCCCCCCTTCTCTTATCCCCTTCCCCTTCGATTTTCCTGTAGGGCAGGATAGACTTCTGTACCCCATTTCCTGTATTTCTTATTTCCCAGTTGCATGTGAAAACATTTTTTTTAAACATGTGTTTTTAAAATTTTGGGTTCCGGATTTTCTCCCTTCCTCCTTCCCTCCCTCCCCACCTACCCTCATCGAAAAGGCAAGAGTAGACATGTTATGAAAAACTAACTCTATTTCCCTTAATCCTACCCTGTCCCCCCATTTATTGTATTTTTTCTTTTGACCCTGTGCCTCCTCAGTAGTATTTCCTTCTGATTAACCCTTTTCCCAATCTGCCGTCCTCTCTGTCATCCCCCCTGCTTTCTTGTCCCCTTCTCCCCCTATTTTCCTGTATGGTAAGACAGATTTCCACACCCAATTGAATGTGTATGTTATTCCCTCCTTAAGCCAAATCTGATGACAATTAGATTCACTCATTCCCTCTCACCTTCCCCTGTTTCCCCTCTACTTTAAGAGCCTTTTCTTTTCTTTTTTTTTGTGAGATAATTTACCCCATTCTACCTCTCCCTTTCTTCTTCTCCTAGTATAATCCTCTCTCATCCCTTAATTTTATTCTCCAGGTATGACCCCTTAAACTTCAACTCACCTTGTGCCATCTATCTATCTATCTATCATCTATCTATCTATCTATCTATCTATCTATCTATCTATCTATCTATCTATCTGTCTGTCTGTCTGTCTGTCTGTCTGTCTATCTATCTATCTATCTATCTGTCTGTCTGTCTGTCTGTCTGTCTGTCTGTCTGTCTATCTATCTATCTATCTATCTATCTATCTATCTATCTATCTATCCATACATACATATAATTTTTTTTTCCCTCCAACTACCCTAATACTGACAAAGATCTCATGAGTTACAAATATCATCTTTCCATGCAGGAATGTAAACAGTTCAACCTTAATAAGTCTCTTATGATTTCTCTTTCCTGTTTACCTCTTCATGTTCCACTTGAGTCTTGTATTTGAAAGTCAAATTTTCTATTCAGCTCTGGTCTTTTCATCAAGAATGCTTGAAAGTCCTCTATTTCACTGAATGACCATTTTTTCCCCTGAAGGATTATACTCAGTTTTGCTGGGTAGGTGATTCTTGGTTGTAATCCTATCTCCTTTGCCCTCCGGAATATTATATTCCATGCCCTGTGGTCCTTTAATGTAGAAGCTGCTAAATCTTGTGTTATCCTGATTGTGTTTCCACAATACTTGAATTGTTTCTTTCTGGCAGCTGTAATATTTTCTCCTTGACCTGGGAACTCTGGAATTTGGCTACAATATTCCTAGGAGTTTTCCTTTGGGAGATCTCTTTCAGAGGAGATGGTGGATTCTTTTGATTTCTATTTTGCCCTCTGGTTCTAAAATATCAGGGCAGTTTTCCTTGATAATTTCTTGAAAGATGATGTCTAGGCTCTTTTTTTGATCATGGCTTTCAGATAGTCCAATAATTTTTAAATTCTCTCTCCTGGATCTATTTTCCAGGTCAGTTGTTTTTCCAATGAGATATTTCACATTTTCTTCTATTTTTTCATTCTTTTGGATTTGTTTTACAGTGTCTTGATTTCTCATAAAGTCACTAGCTTCCAATTGCTCTTCTAATTTTTAAGGAAGTATTTTCTTCAGTAATCTTTTGGACTTCCTTTTCCATTTGGCCAATTTTTCTTTTTAGGGCATTCTTCTCCTCATTGGCTTTTTGGACCTCTTTTGCCATTTGGGTTAGGCTATTTTTTAAGGTGTTATTTTCTTCAGTATTTTTTTGGTCTCCTTTAGCAAGCTGTTGACTTGTTTTTCATGATTTTCTTGCATCACTCTCATTTCTCTTCCCAGTTTTTCCTCTACTTCTCTTACTTGCTTCTCAAAATCCCTTTTGAGCTCTTCCAAGGCCTGGGACTGATTCATATTTTTCTTGGAGGCTTTGGATGTAGGAGCTTTGACTTTGTTGTCTTCTTTTGGTTGTGTGTTTTGTTCTTCTTTGTCACCAATGTAAGATAACATCGTCTGACTTTTTGCGCTGCTTGCTCATGATCCTGGCCAGTTACTTGAGTTTTCAACTCTTTGTTAAGGTAAGAGTCTGTTTCCAATGTGGAGAATGTACTGTCCCAAGTTTTGGGGGTTTGTACATCTGTTATAGGGACCTATAAATTTTCAGTTCTTACAAGGTGGTATGATAAGGAGCAAGGTGTTCACTCCTTTCCTGGCCTGTGCTCTGGTCTGTTAGTGACCACAAGCACTCCTTTCTGTCCTGGAACTGTGAGGAGGGTTTTCTCTTCACAGCCACTACAAGCTCCACCACACCAGAGCTCCTCCTTACCCCAGGACCGCCACCCAGAACTGTGACCCAGATCCAAGCACGAGGCAAAGCAAGAGATTCCTGCCGCAGCACTGGCAAAGAAATCCCTGCAATCCCCCTTTGATCAGTCACTTGATTCCCCCTCAGTCTGTGGGCCAGAAGCTCAGGAGGCAGCTGCCGTCCCAGGGGCTGCACTCTGAGCTCTCCTGGAAATGGAGCTGCAACCCTGCACTACTCTCTCAGCACCACGGAAACAGACTTTTCCCACTGGCCTTCTCAGTTGTCTTTGGTGTTCATGTGTTGATAACTCTGGAAACCGCCACAGCTGCCCACCATTCAGTCCTCTGAGGCTGCTCCAGGCTCACTGTGGCCTGCTCCCTCAGGCCACACTGCGCTCCTCTCCCCACCTAGCACGATATACCTTTCTGATCAACCATCCAGGTTGTCTTTGGCTGAAAATTTGCTTCACTCTGTGTTTTTGTGGGTTCTGCTGCTTTAGAATTTGTTTAGAGCCATTTTTTACAGGTATTTGGAGGGGTTTGCGGGAGAGTTCAAGTAAGTCACTGCTTTCACTCTACCATCTTGGCTCCTCCCCCAATCTATTAATTTTTAAATCATCTCTCCTGCATCTATTTTTCATGTCAGTCGTTTTTCCAGTGAGATAATTCACATTGTCTTCTATTCGTTCATTCTTTTGGTTTTCTTTTACAGTATCTTGATTTCTTATAAATTCATTAGCTTCCAATCACTCCATTCTAATTTCTAAGGAATTATTTTCTTCAGTGAGTTTTTGGACTTCCTTTTCCATCTGGTAAATTCTTCTTTTTAAGGCATTCTTTTCCTAATTGGCTTTTTTGGACCTCTTTTGCCATTTGATTTAGTCTATTTTTTAAGTGATATTTTCCTCAGTATTTTTTTTTTGGTGTGGGTCTCATTTAGCAATCTGTTGACTTGTTTTTCATGATTTTCTTGCATCACTCTCATTTCTCTTCCCAGTTTTTCCTCTACTTCTCTTACTTGCTTCTCAAAATCCTTTTTGATCTCTTCCATAGCCTGGAAGTGATTCACTTTTTTTTTTTTTTGGAGAATTTGAATGTAGGAGCTTTGACTCTGTTGTTTTCTTCTGGTTGTATGTTTTGATCTTTGTCACCAAAGAAAGATTCCATGGTCTGACTTTTTTTGCACAATTCCCTGATGTTCCCAGCCAATTACTTTAGTTATAACCTCTTTGTTAAGGTAGGAGTCTGCTTCTAGTGTGCAGAATGTGCTGTCCCTAGCTTTAGGGGTTTTCTGCAGCTGTTTTCAGAAGTACTTCTAAGGACCTGTAAATTTTCATTTCTTCCAAGGTGATATGATCAAGGATGAGGTATTTACTCCTTTCCTGGCCTGTCCTCTCCTCTGTGAGTGACCACAAGCACTCTTTTCTGCCTTGGAACTGTAAGGAGGAATCGCTCTCTACTGCTACCACAAGCTCCACCGTGCCAGTGCTCCTGCTCTCCCCAGCATCACCACCCAGGACATGTATGCATGCATACATACATATACATACATATGTATGTATATGTATGTGTGTGTGTGTGTGTGTGTATTTAAAGGTATATGGTGAAATAAAATTTAAGAGTTGTGCTGGGGCCTGTTGATGGTGGCTTTTGAATGCTTAACTATGACCTTTGGACTTCATCGTCTAAAAGAGAGTCATAGAAGTCTTTGAGAAGAACCATGGCATACACAAAGGTATCTTACAAAATTTGAGTTGCTTTCTATTAATGGTATTGCAGAAAGGAGACAACTGTAGTTAGGTAGACTAGTTTGACTATGGCAATAGTTCTGGATTGAGATGTGAATTGGAAAGGAGGAGCAGAGGTCCACAGAAGATGTTAGAAGTTAAAGATGTCTCCAGGATTTGATTGTAAGCATCCAAGAATGTAGCTACAACAGGAAAAAATTTGGAAATAAATAGCATTTAATGTTTGCACAACACTTTGTATAGATTTTTACTGGGGGCTATCAAGTTCTTTTGGGGACATATTGGATTTGAGGCAACAGGAGGAACATAATGTGAAAATGAGCACAAGAAAGGAATTAGTGAATCTGGAACCTAGGAAAGAATTTATAGTTGCAGAGAGAGTTTTAAAATCCATTTGCTTAGAGATGTTAGTGAAAACTATTAATATGAATATTGGCATATTGTCTCATACTTTTCTGAGTTGAATCAATGACATTTGCTTCTTTCTAATCTCTGAGGTAAGGTTGATTCAATGTTCTACTAAATGAGTAAATACTTCTTTCTTCTCTTCTCCTTCCTTTTCCTCTTTTTCATGTGCTCTTTCCTTTCTTTTATGTGTATTTCAATCTTCCTTTTAAAATGGCCATCTGAGGGTCAGCCAAACTAAGTACAAAGAACCTCTCTTACTTATACCTCAAGAGTAAGAAATTACAAGTAGTGATTTAGAGTTGACAGTATATTTCTGCATCTATGTATTTACTGTTTTTCAGAGCAATAACTAGGCTGACACAAGTCAGACTTTCCTTAAAGTTGCTGAATTTAGAGTATTCTGAGAGAATTTTTGGTCTTTCAGCAGCTTCGAAATTTTGATATAGCTGCCAAGTGAGTTCTCCACTGGTCCTCCTTTTGTTGCTTCTTGCCCCCGATAAGAGTTGATGCTACTTGCCCCAAGCAAACAGATTGTTAGTTATAGCTCTTCTACTTCTATTTCATTCTAGACATTCTCATTTTTTTAAAATCCACCATAAGATTTCATATCATTTACTCCTTTTACAAAAACTACCATACTTCTGTTGCTTCTGCAAAAAAATACTTTTGTGTTTTGTGGAGATTCTCTTTTTATCCTCCTTCTTAGTGGAAAATCTTTTCAATTTATTTCCCATCTTTCCTTAAATGCTATAAACTTGTGTGTTGTTCTTTTTCAGTGAAAAACAAAATTGTTTAAAATGTTTTTAGCTTTTTTTCACTTTACATTTTCAAAGGAAAAGAACATCCTAAACTTTCTTCTTCAGAGATTATTTTCCCTCTAAACTTTGTTAGAATACAAACTATAACTTGTTTTTCAGAGACAGCCACATGTAAGACTTCCATGGTGATTACAAATTAATCACTGACTTCTTCAGCCAATTAAATGACTTTCCTCTTGGGAATGGGAACATTTTGTGTTGCATTTTCTCAAGGAGTACAAAAAAGTCTTCTCTTTAACTATAATAATATGGTAGTGGAAATATCTTTCTGAGTATTTAAAAATGCCGTCTTTTGTTTCCTATTTGGCCTCCATAATGATAAACAAATTGAACTTTGGTATGGCCTACAGGGGTTGTTTCAGAGGAGAGAAAGATTTTCATAGACAGATTTGGGTGTTCTGTAGCCCATTACAGACCACTTCATTAGTCTAAGAAAAGCCGTTTTTGTGTCATAATCCTCATTAGTATATATACCATGGTCTATAATTCATAATGGGATATATTCAGGGAAAAGTTGGATGGAACTGATTTGTTCTGATTTTCTATGAAAATTATTGGAGACAGAGACCTAGAAACTACTGACCAATCACTTATGAAACCTTTTTTATGAACTATGGCAAATGTGATGACTCAGTCTTTCAGTTCAATTTGTCTCTGCTCTAACTCTGACTGTTTCGTAACACTGAGCATTAATACATGAAATAACTGAACTGCTGCATGGTATCAAAGGTAAAAGCTTTTCATTAAATACAGATACAGTGCTCTGTGTGTATATGCATAAATGATAATTATATATGTTTGTGTATGTGCCACTGTGTATGTATGTACATATGTATGCATATATTATATATGTATATATAATCTACACACCACACACACACACACACACACACTGATCTATATTCAGTTTAACCTTGCAAAGATCCTAAGATCATAAATTTAAATCTGTTAGGTACTTCAGTTGCTATCTAGCCTAACCATCATTTTACAGATGAAAAAAGTGATTAAATAATTTACCCAAGGTCACACAGAGAGTAAGTTTCAAAGGCGGTATTTGAACCCAGGTCCTCTTATTCCAGAATTGGTGCTTTTTCCACTAAATTTTAGTCAAGGTGTGTCACCAGACTTCTCTAATTAGTTGATGACTTGGACTATTGGAGTCAGAAGATAACACAGTAATCATAAATGTGCTAGTACTTGAAATGTCTGTGACTTTATCAGTTTGAAAACTACCTGTATTGATCCAAGTTAAAAACTTTAAAATGTGATTTGGACTTAAAAAAAAAAAAGATAGGTCTCTCTGTATTGAATTTGGCCAGTTCTCACATAACAGACATGCACTGTCAGTGGGTAGCTTGGCATGACCTACTGGAGCTTTCATTTCCCTGACAAATCTTTTGAGAACTGAGAATCAGTTAGATATCAGTTAGGCATTCAAATAGGAATTTAATAGGAGGTTGGTGATATTCATAAACAAACAAGGCTTATACTTAGGAGGGTTTTTAAACCTTTCAGTTTAAAAATAGATATCATACATATTTTATAAAGAATAACAATAATATATCTTTTTCATATTTAGTTTCAATTGTCTCTATGAAAATTCTTCTTAAATCTCTATCTCTAGCTGTAACATATGCCCTGAGTTCCAAACCTATATCTCTCTATCTTCATTTGGCACACGATGCCCCTGCTACTGCCTCAAACTCAATATATCTTAGACCTGACTTAATATCTCCCCCAACCTATATATGGGGTATTCTAAAAGTCTTTGTGCTGTCTTAAAGTCATTAATGTGTCTATGCATATATGAATATAAACAATATATACTGTATGGCACAGTAGATAGAGTACTACACCCAGCATCAGGAAGACCTAAATTCAAATCTAATCTCAGACACTTACTAGATGGGTAATCTTAGGGAAAGTCACTTAATCTGTATTTGGCTCAGTTTCTTCATGTGTGAGGTACAGATAATAATGGCACCTACCTCCAAGAGTTGTTATAAATATCATATAAGCTAAAAATTGAAAAGGACTTAACAAGGTAACTTAAAAGTACTTAACAAGTAAGCACTATATTAATGTTACCTATTATTGTGATGATGATGATGATGATACAAATGAAGGGCAATATTGAAGAAGTAATTTATTCTATATTCTTGAATTATTATTTGCAGTATCACATAATTTTCTTTTATAACCATTTAATACATTATGTGTCTACTAAAATTAAAAAATGACTTTTAGATTGCATTTTTCCAAATTAAGCATTTTCCACATTTAGTTTTCAGTTCTCTAATCTATACTCAATATAAATGACATTTTCATTTTTCTACATTGTGAAAACACTATGTAAACATATTTAAGTATATTTCCACTCCAGACAGAAAGAACAAATAATGTGCTTGTGCACAGGTATACACGCTATTATGTATTAAAGATCAGCACTCCCTTCCCCACCCCTGGCCAGCCCCAAATGCTTAGCCAGTTTTGTTCTGCTCTCCCTGCTTCTCTGTGCACTGTGTAATACCACCAGGTTCTTCTTACTCAAGGACCCGTAAATTGTTCAGCAGAGACAACATTGGCTCCTACTGTTCTTCATGGGACCATGCCTTATTATATGGTGGTCTCTATGCCAACAGACTCTGGAACTTGTTGCTCTGAAATCACACAATGTAGGAAATAACAAATCCCTCTGTCTGTGTCTCAGGGTGTAAGTTCTAGATTTAACTGTTCAAAAATAAGCCTGTTCTCTGTGTAGTATGCATTGTTCAGACCAAGTTCTGTGACACTTTGTGTTGTTCTGGGGACTACCTCTGATGAGAAACAGTAATAAACTAGAGCACATCTGGGAGACAGTGGTCAGGATAAGGAGTATAAATGAAATTATGTTACCTGGGGAGCACTTGAAGAACATACTTAATTTGGAACAATGTTTATTCTGGAAATGAGAATACTTGGTGATCCCAGTAGCTTTCCTCAAATATTTGTAGGACTGCTATGAAAAAGATGATCTAATATCTGCAGCTTTGGAGGACCAAACTAAAACCAATGGGTATACATTATGTTGAATTTAAATTTTCCTTTCTATAATTTATTAACAATTTCCAATGTGCCAGTCATTATGCTAAGCATTGGTGATAAAAAGAAAAACAAAAAATAGTTTCTGCCCTCAAGGAGCTTGCATTTTAATGTGGAAGAGAATATGCATATCTCTAGTAACTTCTGGAGTAGTCAGGGACAAAAGAAGTTATCTCCTGGACAGTAGGGTATACAGGGGGCATGGGAAAGGCCTTTTGTAGAAGGTAACATTTGAGCTGAATTTGTAGGAAGTCAGGGATTCTAGGCTGTGGAGATGAGGAAGAAGAACATTCCAGGCATAGTGAACAGCCCATTTTCCAACTTTTAGATCTGTATGAAAATGTAAGAGGTTACCTGATTAGGGAAGTAGCTTCTTGTCATTGGTGTTTAGGAAGAGGCTAGATAATCACCTTTCTGTGGTGTTGCAGAAGGAGTTCCTGTGTAAAGTAAAAGAATGGATTGGATGACTTCTTTGGTCCTTATTAACTCTAAACTTCTATGAACATCCCATGTTCTAGTGTGGCCTCAGGGGAAACTAATGGATCTTTGTAGATAGGACATTTATTGGTATTTGTACAATTAAAGGATATGCCCTTCTATGTTATCTATCTACACTACTACTAAACTTCTTATGTCTTTACTCTCTGTGGTATATTGAGGGGACAACACCTTAGACAGGTAGTTTGGTATTGAGGATAATATGTTACATTTGGGGTCAGGAAGACCTGAAGTCCAATTCCATCTTTAACATTTAATAGTTATGTGACCAAGGGCAAGTCATTTAACCTCATTGAGGCTCAGTTTCTTCATTTGTAAAATTAGAAGGCAGTTCAGCCAAGATGGCTATCTGAAGAGAGTTAGACTTTTTCAGTTTCAGTTTCCCACATACCTACTATAGGAAAAGGTGAAATTCACATTAAACCAAAGAGTGATTAATCAATTTAATGAGAAATGAGAGTAACTGACTTTTTCTACCACAGGGCTACTATGTAAAATTTTCTCCCAAAGCACACAGTGATTATGAGAGGGAGTTTCCAACAAAGCTAGTACCAGTGTGACCAAATAAAGCTAGTAGCTTGTCAGTGTAACTCGATTCAGGCAGTAGATTCATATAGCCTATAAATCTATGTGTCTAGAAGCAGCAGGGAAATTCTCAATGACGTTTTAAATCCCCAGGCTATTTGGAAACCCAAACTGGGAATATTGGAAGTTACCAGGAGTGACAACAACCTGATGGCAGATACAATTCAGGTAGCCAGAGGCTCTAAGATCCCTGAAACTCTCTTTTGGAATAGCACAGGGGGCTCTGAAGATCTAGAGCACTGACCTTCAAAGATCCCGATAAGTCTAACTCCAGGAGTTTGGAGTCCATGTAGGAAAACAGGTGGTCCAGGGTAAGAAGAAACATGGCTGACCATCCCAACCTAAAATTGCAGTAGGAGGCAGAACCTAGCCTTGGCACCAATCTCAAATTCAGGAACTAATGCTAGAGAAATAAGTAAACCAAACAAGATATTGATTTGTACTTTTTTTACGTTGCTATAGAAATCAATTCCATAAACACTACAAACAGAGGCTCAAAGATGAAATGTATTTTTGCAGGAATTATAGCAATACTTAAAAGAAATTAAGCAGATTTTTAAAAAGAAAATGAAATAAAAATTATAGAGGAAAGAAATGGAAGGAGAATAAATAACTTGAGACAATGAATTTCAAAAAAAATAATATTAAAAAACTACTTCAAGCCATTACCACAAGAGTGCAATATGAAATTAGAAAGAATTCACTGATTATCTTCTGAAATAAAGCACAAAAACAAAAGTCCCAGGAATGCCATAGCCAAAAACCTAGAACTTCTGTATTAAAGAAAAATATTGCAAGCAAAGCAGAAACAAAACTTTCAGGTACTAAGAAGCCAAAGTCAGGATCACACAAAATCTGGCAGTCTCCTCTAAACAAAAGGAAATCTTGGAATATAATATTCCAAAAGGCAAAAGATTTATGCTTAAAATCAAGTATAATTTACCCTGCAAAGCTGAGCATATGTAATCCTTACAGAGAAAACATGGACCTTTAGTGGAAAAGAGGATTTTCAAGTATTAATGATGACAAAACCAGAGCTGAGAAGTAGCTGAAATATAAATGTAAGATCCAGAGCTAAAAGGAGATATATGATGATGTAGCACTCACTTTCTAATGGAGGAAAAGAGACCATCATGCTTTCAGACCTTAATGTCTTCAAAAGAAATTGATGGAGTTAAATAAGAAAATAAGACATGGAGATAGACTGGTACTCTTCTAAGAACTCAAAGAAGAAAAAGAGAAGAAAGGATAAGAAGAAAGCACTACATAATAAGAAGAGTAAATATATAGAGAGGAAGGGGGTCAATGAAATGATCTGCAGATTATCACATTCTTATCAGAAATAGACAAAGGAGATTGAGCATACAAATACATACAATTAAACATAAAACACATACCTATAAAAAAAGTAAAAATAAACAAACAAACAAACAAACAAAAAACAATGGGGGCAGCTAGGTGGCATAGTGGATAAAGCATTAGCCCTGGAGTCAGGAAGACCTGAGTTCAAATATGGCCTCAAACATTTACTAACTGTGTGAAGTTGGACAAGTCACTTAATTCCTAATGGCCTCCAAAAAAAAGTACAATAAGTATTATTTAGAAAAACCTTAAACTCAACAGTTGAGCAGTAAGGAATAGGAGGGAGATTTAAGAGGAAAGGTAATGATGGGGGTGGAATGATTGCAAGCAAAACAAACTTCTTCAGGAGAATACAAGGAAAAAAAAAGAAAAAAGACTAGTATCCAAGGGAGTGTCTGATAATAGAAGAATGAATAAAAACTATATCATATTAATATAATAAAATCTTATTATATCATAAGTTAAAAATAAAAGTTTACAGAAAGTCCTATGTACAAAATGAACAGAATAATTGATGCAATAACATTATAAAAAAGAAACAACTTTAAAAAATTAAGAAGTCTGATCAATGCAATGAGCAAACAAACGTGTCTCCAGGTAACATGATAAAACACGTCATCTAGCTCATGACAGATGATTGACTCAAGGGGGCAGAAAGAGGCATATGTTTTTGGACACAGCCAACATGTGAATTTGTTTTGTTTGACTATGATGATTTGTTCTTTTTTCCATTTTTAATAGTGTCAGGGGGTTGGAATGGAGAGGATGGTTAACATTAGTGAAGACAAAAAAAGAAGGCTATTAAACCTTTTTTTTTTTAAATGAAAGGAAAAGAACCAAAGGAAGTTCAAAAGAGAGCACAGGCAATCAGTACAGTTTAAAAAGTAGTATGTTGAATTTATTATTGTTATTATTTGAAACAATCAGTATGAAACAGAGATTCATGGTATCCTACAGTTCTCTTTTTGTGTTTTTCTATTTATATAGAAACACTCTGGGTGGGGAGTATTTAAGATCAGAACAAAAAATGTAGATAAAGTGAGGAGGTTCCAGACTTATATTTCAATATTCCATATAGAAAGATAATCCTCAGATGACAATTTACTTGTATTATGATATCCAAACAACTGAATTCAGGACTTTACCTCTCCCCACCACACTATGCTTCCCTTCAGAATCATCAACAGGACAGCCTGATTTAAACCTATTACCATTATTCCTTATTTTTCTTTTTCTTTCCATTATTATTTAGGATATTCTCTTCAATTTTAATGTCCTCAAATAAAAAAAAAATTTCTAAATCCTTTCATTTTGCTTCTGAAGTACAAATATTTGGAACATAAATCTCTTTAGAAGTAGCTTTTCCCCCATCTCTCTTACATTTATTTCATATCCAAAAATCTGGTTTTGTCAAATTTTGTCAAAAAAAATTCCCTTTTCTGAAACAGAACAAACTGATAATCTTCTATAATTATTTAATGATTAGAAACTCTGTAATTTAGCATTGAAAAATCACCTTAGATACAGTTCGCTATTTCTAGCAGGGCAAACATCCTTATCTTTCTATTCTCATCGCTTTTCATTCTTCAGTGTTTTAAGAAGACTTATGTCTGTTCCTTGTGAGTCTTTATGCTGCAGCTAAGTTGTGATCTAGCAAGTAGCAGATTGCCTGTGGTCAAGAGTAAATTCAGTAGTCCACACTGATCTTAGGAAGGGTAAACATTATGTTCAGCATCTATGTTGCATAAAGATCTTGGCTAGCTGTTTCAACTTTTTCATCTACTGAACCTTTTGCAAATAATAAGCTAAATTCTCCCCCTCAGATAAGGACCACAAAACTATGTTTTGCATACTAATATGTAATCTCCTTTTCTAAATAGCAAATTATTGTGCATATAAATTAATGGGAAGTAAGCACATACCCCATCAAGCCTCAGTAAAGGTAATTTAGTTGAGTGGCAAGAGAATGTGTATTTATTGGCAATGCTTATTTACTCTTGTGAGTAGGTACATTCTTATTTAGAGACAGCTAGGTGACACCGAAGATAGCGTGCTGGATTTAGAGTGGGGGTTGGTGTTGTTGTTCAGTTGTTTTTCTGTCATGTCCAACTCTTGGTGATCACATTTGGAGGTTTCTTGCCAAAGATAATAAAATGCTTTGCCATTTCCTTTTCCAGCTCATTTAACAGATGAGGAAACTGAAGCGAACAGAGTTAAATGACTTGCCCAGGGTCACAAAGCTGGTAAGTGTCTGAGGCCAGGTTTGGACTCAGGTCTTTTTAAATCCAGGTCTGGAGCTTTAGCCACTGAGGAATACCTCAGTTCAAATTTTGGCACAGATAGTTACTGGCCATATTATTTTGGATTACCCTGGGGAAATCACTTCTGTGATCCTCAATTTCTTCATTGGTAAAATGGTGATAATAACAATAACTACCTCATAGGGTGATTGTGAAGTTTTAATGAGAATGTTTGTATATATGTATGTGCGTGCATACGTATGTGTACACAAATATGTGTATGTGTGTGTGTGTGCATGTATGTGTGTATGTATGTATTTGTGTGTGTGTGTTTGTGTGTGTGTTTTCAAACCTTAAAGTGCTATGCAAAGTTTAGGTGCTGCTATTTACAATCATGATGCATTTGTTTTGGGGTGGTTTTCTCCCTCCCTGAGTCACATGTTTTCTTATCCTAAACGTATTAACATCATTCGTCTCCTCATTGACAGTAGCAAGCAGCCTTTTAATTTGTCACCGACTGTCCTCTGTACTGTGAAGTTTTCAGTCTGTGCTCTGCTTCTGTAAATGTGAGAGAGTTAAATCCCTTTGTTTGCATGTTTTCTGCACCCAGGGTCCACTGGCATGGACTGATTAGCAGTGGAATAATTTACTATATGCTTCTTTGAGTAAAATGTTTGGAAAGTGGGCACCAGGGAGTAGATGTAACTCAATGGTGTGCAGCCTCTCCCTGATGATTCAAGTCCATCACATGTCCCAGATAGTTGGTCAATGCTTACGTGTTGATTTATGCATTAAGAAGAATTTGACTGAATTTCCAGTAGTTATCTGTGATGTGGAAAAGCATATAAAATAAAATATTTCTTCCCAAATTTATCTGAAATTCCACCTCCAACATGAGGGCTTTCCTGATGCCCCCAGCTACTAGTGATTTGTTGTCCACCCTCCCACCCCAAATTAGCTTGCACCATATGTGATAAATGGGCTTTCTCCCATTCCAGTGGTGAGTGCTGCTGAGCATTTTGCATACTGCTTAGTTTTCAGGAAGAGATTATTATGACAACTCCTAATTGGAGAGGATATTGACAAGATCCTGAAATGAGGGGCAGAGTTGTACAAAAGCTGTTTGGGAAAGAGAAAGAGACTTTGGAAGCTGAGGACACGTAAGGAATTTTGACTTCTCTGTATGTCCTTGATTTCTAGCTTGCTTGCCTGGAGAATTCTGATACTTTCCCCTTGTGTAGATGAGGGAGTCTCTCTTGGTTCAGGTGCAATCTTATTTTACTCCTGTCTAAAGAGCTCATCTCCTCCTATGTATTTTCTGGGATATTGTAATTTGTACAAGCTCCCTGACTTCTGTTTGTTGCTTGGCTTAGATAAATGAGTTTACTTGATAATTCACTATTGGTGATGGTCTTTTGTGTATCAAACATTGGTGGGAAGGAATTAGGGTGGTTATTATTAAAGAGCTAGTGAAAATAGATGCAGTTTTTATTTTGAATCTATTATTCCCTAGAAAAGCAATATTTGAAGAAGCAGATAAATATTATAATTCAGTACCTACCCCCATTTTGTGTTCATGGGGCCTGCTTGCCCATCTGCCCCCTGCAAGCATCCTGGATGGTGATTGAGGAACTCCTTGGGTCTCTCCCTCTTTCCTCAGAGGCAGGATGGAACTCATAGATAACTATTCACGCCTCTCATGAGACACATCTATACATTTAGCAAATCCACTTGTGCAAAGTCAGTAAACATGAACACATGTATCTTAAATAAATATTTTATATATGCTTATGTCTGTATGATGTCTCTGCTGGCAGAATATAAGCTGCTTGAAGACACGGATGATTTCATTATAGGTTTTATATCCTCAGTACCTTGCTTAGTAGTTATTAATAATTGTATGTTGATTAGTTAATTGATTAAACAATATCCTCACAGTGATTTAAAGGTATTAAGCAAGTATATCTATTTAAACTTTTGCTTCATGGACCCGAGTTAAAACTAGTTCAGCAAATATTTATAAAGTGCCTAATGAGGGCACAGTGATTGGATCTTTGAATACACAAATGAAAAGCAGCACAAAAGAGCTTGCCTTCAATGAGCTTACAATTCAATAAGAAGGATAAGATAAAAATGATAGAACAGCAAAGCAGGATGGCTCTAGATTACTTTATTAAAACTGTGATAGATACCCTTTACCTTCAACGTCAGGAAAGTCTTCTCGAAGAAATGAGGCATACTATGTGGGAAAAGGCAGGAGAAGATCAGGGTACAATTTTTAGTGCAAGTAGTGTAGTGTAGTAAGCTGGGACTTGTTTTATATGAAGAGCAAATACCATGTAGAAAAGCTGAAAACACAGAGTGAAGCTAGCTTGTGGAGAATATCAAATATTGATGTGCATTTTATTTTGTAGCCAAAGCAGACCACTTCGCAAGCTTTCAGGCAAGAAAGAGAGGTAGTCAGTCAGTCCTGTGCATTTGGTTTGATGTTGCCTAGCCAACAAATCATCTCAGAGACCAAAGAACCCAGGACTGTAAGTCTTAAGACATTATCCCAGTGATTTAACCATTTTTCTATGCTCTGCTATAATAAAAACACTTAAAAAAAACACTTTAATGGCTAAGATAATCTTGGAAGAATTTAAAGTGAAATGTGCTTTTTTAAAGTAATTATAATATGATCAAGGACTATATTATTCATCCATGAAGAGGTCTCAAATTAGAAATAGCCTAAGGGAACTTAGATGTAAGATTTAGGGGTTAGTGACCAGTATAACATCTTCTTCTCCCTGCCCCATGGCTTCTCTGTGCAATGTAAATGCTTTTTGTGCCTTTTAATGAATCCCTTAGATTTATGGATTTAGTGTATTTCATTTTCTTATGAAATTGTCTAGAAAGATAGAATTTACTATGGCTGGGGAATAAGTATTGTTATTATATAAATCTTCAAAGCAGAACTTTCTAATTTACATTTTTATTCTATAAGAAGATAACAGATCATAGGGATCGGATAGGAATAGGGATAGGATAAGGAATTGCATAAGGATAGGCACTGGACCTATCACTCACTGGTACAGAGAACTCCCAGGTGAGGACACTCCATTTACCAATGCAGGTCATCCTTTTCTCTTCAGTTGTCCAGATCACTGAGAGGTTAAGTGTCCAGAGTCATATAGCCAGCATATATCAGAGGTGAGACACATGTCTTTGTGCCTTCAAGGTTGACTCTCTATCCACTATGTCACTCTGCTTATATAGACCATATTTTGAGGAATATAATTGTAAATTTGAACATTTTTTTTTTCTTTTTGAGTTATACCAGCATTGAAATGTGCATGCCTCTGCTTCCTTAATGTTGTCCTGAAGACCTTTGGTGCCCCATAAAATGTACAAATGGTCTTTAGATTTAAGGTGAAATATAGAGGCATAAAAATACTGAATACAGGGATGATGCAGTATGAATATTAAATTCAATAACTGAATTAATATCACTGGGCAATCTTAGCTATTCTGGTAACAGGAAATGCTGCAGTTGTATTACTGTATCATAAATTTTCACAAGTAAGATTCATCCTGCTTTGTCAGTGAATAACATTTCTCCTAATACATAAGCTGTTTTCTGCACTAAAAGGTACCCTAGTAACTTGAAATAGTTGATTAGTTTTCTTAAATGCACATACTACCAGAAAATGACGTAGCTGTCATTCAAAATTTTAAGAATGAAATAGACTGGGAGCTTCCACACATAGGCTTCTAATATCATTCACCAATCTTTCCAATTGTCTACCAAATGTTGATTCTGTCATGCTATGATAACCTTTTCTGAGTTGTGTAAACGTGGCCTTACTTCCTAAGCTAAAAAGATGATTTTCTTTTATTAACTCAATTCAATTCAATAGTCATTATGTAGTAGGTGATGAGTATAAAAAATAATAGCAGTCCTTGCTTTCAAGGAGTTTATATTCTACTGGGGGATTCAATATATATGGAGGAAAGTGCATCAGGATTATATATCAAATGATATAGACAGGCAGGTTTCAGAGGAAATTGAAGCTATCAAGAGTCACTTGAAAGAATTCTTTTAATCACTAGTAACTAGAGAAATGGAAATTACAACAACTCTGAGATACTATCTCACACCTATCAGATTGTCTAAAATGACAGGAAATGAAAATGGCAAATTCTGAGAGGCCTGTTGCCAGT
Source organism: Phascolarctos cinereus (assembly GCF_003287225.1). Lineage (NCBI taxonomy): Eukaryota > Metazoa > Chordata > Mammalia > Diprotodontia > Phascolarctidae > Phascolarctos > Phascolarctos cinereus. The sequence continues at coordinate 78,376,407 of NW_027556402.1, read as the reverse complement.
TAGATATGCTGATGGTTGGCCTGTGAGCTAGGCCAATCATTCCAGAGAATAATTTGGAACTATGCCTAAAGAGCTATAAAACTGTGCATAACCTTTGACTCAGCAATGCTGCTACTAGGTCTATAACCCAAAGAGATCAAAGAACAAGGAAAAGGACCTACATGTACAAAAATGTTTATAGCAGCTCTTTTTGTGGTAGCAAAAATTGGAAACTGAGAGGATGTCCATCAAATGGGGGAATGACTGAACAAGTTATGGTATATGAATGTGATGGAATATTATTTTGCTCTAAGAAATGATGAATGGTATGTCACAGAAAATCTTGGAAATACCTAAATGAACTGACAGAAAATGAAGTGAGTAGAACAAGGAGAACAATCTCTACAGTAACCCCAATATTGTAAGGACAATCAGTTGTGAAAGACTTAGTAATCCTGACCGACATAATGGTCTACCACAACTCTGAAAGACTCATGACATAAAATTCTATCTTCTTCTAGAAAGAGAACTGATAGTCTCAGAGAGTAGATTGAAGCATATTTTTTCCTTTCTTTTTCCTTTTCTTTTCTTTTGGGAACTGACTGATACAGAAATATGTTTCATATTTCTTTTCCATATCTAATATATGCATATACATGTGTAATTGTTATTGTATTTCTTGCCTTCTCAATGGGTTGTGGAGGTGGTAGAGGGAGGGAGAGAATGTAAAATTTAAATTTAAATTTAAAAAATAATAAACAGAGAATACTATGTAATTTTTTTTTTTGGTAGGAGGGCAAGGTGGGAACGCTAACAACTGGGAGATTAGGGAGGGCCTAATGTAAGAAATAGAACCTGATATTAGCCTGGAAGGGAACATGGAATTCCCAGAGGGAGAAGTTATGAGTGAGAGCATTCCAGACAACCTGTGCAAAGACATCAAGGTAGGATAGGCAATTCTATGTATAGTGAAGAATTTGACTAGAATAGTTAGCGTGTAAGGGTAAGTAATGTGAAATAAGTCTGGAAAGAAAAGGTGTAGTTAGACTGTGAAAGGCTTTAAACACCAAAAAGAGGAGTTTGTGATTTACTGTATAGGCCAAAGAAAACTGTTGAAGTTTCTTGATTAGGGAGGACTTGGCATGATCAGACCTTTGCCTTAGGATAATCAATTTAGCAGCCATGGGAAGAATGGACTGGAGAGAGAGAAGTAGGGAAGTAAGGAAATTACTTAGATTATTGCAATAGCCCAGGCAAGAGGTTATAAAGGCCAAAATGAGGGTGAGTGCTGATTGAGTGAAAAGAAAATGGAAACAAGAAATGTTGTGGAGCCTGAATTAATATGATTTGGACATTGATTGGTTCATGGGAGGGGACTCAGAGTGAAAAACTGTGGATGACTCTAAGGCTATGAACTTATTTGACTGGAAGGATGATGGCACCAGAAGCAGAAAAGGGAAGTTATATTGAGGGGCTAGTTTGGGGAAAAGATAATGAGCTCCATTATGAACATGCTGAGTTTAATATATTGATGGAACATCTAAGTACAACATTGAGCTGAGTATGTAGTAATGGAGTTCAGGAGATGGATAAATATCAGATGTACAAAATCTGGAATCATTTGCATAGAGAAGATCATTGAAATCATGAGAATTAATGAATTCTTTTAATTAATGAGAGAATACCTAGAAAGAAAAGGATACAAGGCAGAGTCTTAGGATACCTCTGTGCATTAAGGAATGGAGATTATTAGAGAAATAGCCTGTTTTCACACAAATTGTTATGGGAATGTTTTGAAACACAAAGCTCCATGGCTGCTCTTTTAAGATGTTTTTTTTTCTCCTGTTTGATTGTGTTGTCAATATTATATATAACCAACTCTGACATGGCCTGTATTTTTCTCTCCAGATAGATGTAATAATCACATGTGACCTTTACTTAACAGACTTAAAACTGCCTATAATGTGTTAGAGGAATAGTTGTTCAAGGGTGCTACTTTTTTACCCGTTCTTTAAAAATCCCTCTTAGAGATAGAAATGCAAAATGGATAATTTGGATTACATTAAATTAAAAAAGATTTTGCACAAAAAGCCAAAGCTTCCAAATTTAGAAGGGAAACAGAAAGCTGGGAAACATTTTTACAGCCAGTGTCTCTGATAAAGGACTGATTTCTAAAATATATAGAGAACTAAATCAGTTTTATAAGAATACAAGTCATTCCTCAATTGATAAATGGCCAGAGGATATGAACAGAGAATTTTCAGAGGAAGAAATGAAAGCTATCTGCAGTCATATAAAATGCTCTAAATCACTATTGACTAGAGAAATGCAAATTAAAACAGCTCTGAGGTATGACATCATACCTATCAGATTGGCTGACATGACAAAAAAGGAAAAGGCTAAATGTGGCAGAAGATGTGGGAAAATTGGAACACATGTGGAGTTGTGAATTGATCCAACCATTCTAGAGAACAATTTAGAACTATGCCCAAAGGGCAATAAAACTGTGCATACCCTTTTACCCAGAAATACCATTTCTAGGTCTCTATCCCAAAGAGATCATAAAAATTGGAAAAGGAGCTTCAGGTACAAAAATACTCATGGCAGCTGTTTTTGTGGTGGCCAAGAATTGGAAGTTGAGGGGATGCCCATTATTGGGGAGTAGCTGAACAAATTGTAGTATATGAATGTAATGGAACAGTATTGTTCCATGAGAAATGATAAGCGGGAAGACTTCAAAAAACCTAGAAAGACCTGAATGAACTGATGCTGAGTGAAGTGAGCAGAACCAGGAGAACATTGTACACCTTAACAGCAACATTGTGCAATGACCAACCTTGATAGACTTAGCTCTTCTCAGCAATGCAAGGATCTAAGATAATTACAAAAGACTCATGAGGGAAAATTCTATCCACATCCAGAGAAAGAATTATGGAGTCTGAATGTAGATAGAAACATACTATTTTTTCTCTCTAGTTTTTTGTTTTTTGTTTTTTTGTCCTTTGGTTCTAACTCTCCCTTACTACACAACTAATGTGGAAATATGTTTAATACTATCGTACATGTATAGCCTATGTCAGATTGTATGCCATACTGGGGAAGGAGGAGGGGGAGAAAATTTAGAACTCAAAATCTTATAAAAGTGAATGTTGAAAGCTAAAAATAAATAAATAAAAATTTAATGGAAAAAAAATCCTTCTTAGAGAGACAATTAGTTACTTTCCACAAATAGCGATGAAATATGTAAAAAAAAATTGATGGATTCCCAATTTACCGTATCATTTTACCCCAGAGATTCTCAGGATGATAGATTTTGATCTAGAAGGGGTCTTGTAGGCTGCCTGTCTTGATTTTCACTTTCTACATGTAAGGAAACCAAGATCCAAAGAAGGGAAATGATTTGCTCCAGGTTATGTAAAAGGAAATAATTTCTGTGATAGACTTCTCTTTTTCTCTTAAAAAAAAAACCCTATTATTAACATTCAGTTTTTGAAATTGTAAGTTCCAATTTCTTTCCCTTCCCCCAACCCCTCCCATACCCATTAAGAAGGCAAGCAATATAATATCAATTATACAGGTAAAATCATTAAAAACATATTTACATATTAGCTATACTGCAAAAAAAAAATTAGAAAAAGAAAGTGAAAAATTACATGTAAATTTGCACTTAGAGTTCATCAGTTCTTTCTCTGGAGGTAGCTAGCATTTTTTTGTCTTGAGTCCCTCAGCATTGTCTTGGGTCATTGTATTGATCACAGTAGCTAAGTGTTTCACAGTTGATCATTGTACAATATTTCTGTACTGTGTACAATGATCTGGTTCTGCTCACTTCACTTACATCACTTCATATAAATCTTCCCAGGTTTTTCTGAAACCACTCCCCTCATCATTTCTTATAGCATAAGAGTCCTCCAGCACACTCATATGCCACAAATTGTTCAGTCATTCCCCACTTGACAGGTATCCCTTCTATTTCCATTTGCCATCACAATGAGAGCTTCTGTAAACATTTTTATACATATAGATTCTTTTCCTATTCCTTTGATCACTTTGGAATACAGGCCTGGTATTAGTGTTGCTTGGTCAAATGGTATGCAGCTTTATGTCCCTTTGGGCATAGCTCCAGACTTTTCTCTAGAATAGTTGGACCAATTCTCAGTTCCACCCACAATGCATTTAGTGTCCCAATTTACTACTTCTAGCACTTGTCATTTTCCTTTAGTGTCATGTTCTTACACAAAGAAAACTGATCAAAATGCAATTTTAAAAGCTGGTTAAAACATACTAGAATATAATTTTACTGATTTTGTTAATATAATTACAAAAAATTTAGATTTATTTATAACTTTTTTTGATCAACCAAAGTTTATTTTGTTTGTGGCAGCTGGTTATATAATGGCTTTAGTGCTGGCAATGGAGTCAGAAAGCCCAGAGTTCAATTCCTGCCTCTGACCTTTACTTATAGTAAGTGTTACTATTTAAAGTGACAGTAAGCCCTCAAGTCTTTGGTTAACTCCTTAGGATTGGTTTATTGTCATAGGATGAATTCTCTGGTAATTGATAGAAAGGATTTCTATAGTAGGAGTTCCTGATGATGATGAATCTACTTAGCACAGTGTCTGGCACAAAGTAAATGCTTAATAAATGCTTGATGAATGACTAATAACATTCATAGCCCTTTACATATTTGTGTTAATTGCTATCATACAGAGAGTATCTCTGTCTTTGCTGAAATGATGGTATTTTCTAATTGGAACATGTAGATAGGTTTCTTTAAGCACTTTGAGAAACTTGAATGTAAATGGGATAAATATGGTACAAGAATAATTCAGATATTTTATATGTCATAGAAGATATCCTGTAAGGAATATTAGATGTGGAATAAGCAGATGAGTTCATACCATCATAGCCTTAAAGCTGAAAGGAAGTTTAGATATTGTCTGGTCAAATGTCTCATTTTTCAGATGTGGAAATTGAGACACAAAGAGAGGAAATGAGTTTTCCAAGGTCACTCAGGTTGTAAATGTCAGTGGCAAGATTCAAGGCCAGGTTTTCTGATTCCAAAGCTAAGGCTTTTTCCTGGCTTTGGCAATGACTTGGGTAAGACCACATGCGAGTTATCAAACCTTTCTTTGTAATGGGTTATTCTACCTGTCTGGGCAGGGTTGTAAGGAATGTGTTATTTACTATTATTATTATATTTTTTATTATTATAAAGAACTGTGTTTTTAATCATTTTTATACTGAGATATAAATTTTTTATATACTTCCAAGATACAATTGATATTCAGACTATCACTCTGGGAAGTATACACCGCTGGGTCTCAAATTATCACTAACCAATGGAATCTTGTCTCAAAATATTGACTAAGTGAAGTTATCATGGAGCCTTACTATAAGAATTGATTACAATGAATTTAGACCTTTACTGGAAAATAAAACCGGTCAGGGCAGCACACAGAGTGATGTCTGTGTATATGTAATGTCCTTGGGAGGTCATTGGTGTTGAATACTTGGGATGAAAAAAAAGTTAATACAATCTCTTTGTGTGAGATGGGATATAGAGTGCCTGGGTTGGTGGGAAAATAATCAGTCCTAAATTTTAATGTCTTTACTATATTCGCTATCACCAGGTGAAAATAGTCCCATAAAAGTGCTGATTTTTTTGTTCCTGTATTTCAAGCCCATCATATATGAAATGTAATTCATGTGAAATAGGATAATTACTATAGGAGAATTAGCAAGGTAGAAAGATATCCAGGCAGTCATCTTTCAACATCCTCAATATCTCTGATATAGTTCAGTTAGGTCCTGGCAGCATTACATTATCATCATATATTTTTCCGTATGTTTACAGTATGGATTTCTTTGTCCTACAATCCCTGCAAGGCATTGTGTGATTGCAATTCATCAATTGACTGGACAGCAATCTAAATTAATTAAGGTACTTTAAAGGGAATGTTAGTTTCAACTGATAAAGACTGAACAGGGAACCACATTGAAGGAAGGTGGAAGAAAGGAAGAAAGGAAGAGAGAGGGGAAGGAAGGAAGGGCCCCCTTGATGGTGTAGTGTGCTGGACTTGATGTCAGGAAGATCTGGGTCCAGTTTCTGCTTCTGACACTTGACTAGCTATGTGATCCTAGGCAAAACACTAAAACCTCTCTGATTCTCTGTTTCATCATATGTGAAACCAGAGCATTGGACTGGACAGTATGACAACATTTTATGCTATAATTTAATCATCTCTTTTAAAAATATTTATTTTTATTCTGAACTTAAGAAACAAAACAAGCATTTCCATAATGTAATAGAATAGAAAAAAAAGATAATTAGACACAAAACTGCAAATCTATTACATGCAACTTGCTATTCCTTTTAAATATATAATAAAATTATCACGTAAACATTCTTTTTTCCTTTTTTCTACCATGCTCTAGAGGTGGCTCTTATTAGAAACAAATGTTTGTACACAGACACACACACACACACAAGTAAAATCATATACATATACTTCCATTTCTTTCTTTGGATGCAGATAGCCTCTTCAATGACAATACAGTTTTGACATTTAATCATTTTTACATTTCAGGATCTAAAATGATTGTAGGAAAATAGACGTTTGAAAATGTATTAGTATCTTTTGAGTGTCTTAATGGGCAAGTACATGTTCAGCATCTACATATATAAATAGAATGTTCGCTCCTTAAAGGCAAGAAAGTTTTGTTTTCTATGTTAATGTTCAAAATTAATCTTTCAGTAGATATAAGGACCAGACCTATGATTTGATTGGACCTTCCAGGTGAAAAAACTTCCTCTACTGATACAAATGGGCATCCTTTTTGCAATTTATAGTCTTAGAGACAAAGCTGACAAAACACCAAAAGGTTTGTTGACTTTCCCAGTGTCACAGAGCCTGGTATATGGCAAAAGCAGGTTTTGAAGATCTGGTTTTAAAGTTGTCTGTCTAGCCACTATGTCATTCTCTAGCTCATAATTAAGCATTACTTTTTTTAAGTACCAGTACAAAAAATTCATCACACTTTAAATTAGAAATCAAAGAGAGCTGACAAACAAAGGTCTCTGGGAATCAAAGGGAGGAATGAATTTAACAGAAGTTGGTATTTCTTTGACCTTTCACATTCTTTTATTTTGGGTTGCTGAGTTATTACTCCTCCTGCCTCCCCCCGGCCCCCACCATTTCCCCTTTCTATTCACATTACCTCCCACTTGTGTAATAAAATAAATGGATTCCAAGGTCAGCCTTTGCATAGTAATTTGTATTATCACTCTCCATTCTATTCAGGAATACTGATTTGGGCAGCTTCAATTTAAACTCTGGGACTTTCTCAGCTTTTCTAAATTACACTTTCATGAATTGTGAAATAAGCTTTTTTTATGTTGTCTTTAACTTATTAAATAATTTCTACCCTCTTTTCCTCTTTAGGGACCTCAGGCATGTTTCTGTAACAAGTTAAATTTCTTTGAAAAAGGTTAACAAAAGAGCTGATAATGCTGACCAGCAGGGTGTAATTCACAGCATTTCACAAAGCTTTGATAAAGTCCCTCTTGAAAGAATACTAAGGAAAACAAAGAAGCACCAACTAACCAAGGAAGAAGCTTCCTTTACAGACAAAGGTCTTGAACAGGAAGGACAGTGTCTTAGTATATACCTACCTTAAGGAGAATGGATTGTCTAACGCTGCTTTTCCCAACAGTAATGACATTTGCTGTGCATATGTTTTATTTCATTTAGTTAAAGGAATTAATTGTAAAATGACTGATTTTCTTAGTTTTCATGCTGAGTGTTTTAAACGGTGAATAAATTCATTCTGTATAATGCTTAGAATAGTGCCTGCCATAGGGAGAGAGGAAATAAGCATGTGCTGCATTAGGATGATAGTTGCTGTCACTTAAAAATGTGCATTTAGAAAAATGACGCCGCATTCCCCTGATGTGTTCCTCTGATGGCTCAGAGGCAGCTTAGTATAGCCCATAGAGTGTTGTCTTTGGAGTCAGGAAGAGCTGCGTGAAAATCCCACAGAACATACTTTATTACCATCACTCAGCCTCAGTTTCCACATTTTCAAAATGTGTATAGTAACAGCACTTACCTCACAGGGTTGTTGTAAGGATTAAAGGAGATTATGCATGTAAAGCATTTACAAACCTTAAAAGACTATACATATTATTATCTACTGAGGGGCAGGGCCAAGATGGCTGCATGAAAGCAGCTCGAGCTCTCTCCCAAACCCCTCCAAATACCCTTAAAAATGCTCTAAACAAATTCTGAAGCAGCAGAACCCACAAAAAGACAGAGTAAAACAAATTTCCATCCCAAGACAGCCTGAATGTTTGATCTGAAAGGCATATCGCACAGGGTGGTGAGAGGAGCCCAGTTCTGCGTGGGCGTGCAGGCCTCAGAGGAATGAATCACAGGCAGCTGTGGCGGTTTCCAGACTCCTCAATCCACGAACGCCAAAGACAACTTAGAAGGTCAGTGGGAAAAGTCTGTTTTTGCGGTGAGAGAGGAGCTAGGTCAGAGCCAGTTCCAGAGCACCAGGGTGGTGGCTGCATCCTGAGCTTCCAGCCCAAAGACTGAGGGGGAATGCAATGGCTGATCAGAGTGGGATTGCAGGGATATCTCTTTGCTGATGCTGAGGCAGGAATCTCTTGCTTTGCCTTCTGCTTGGATCTGGGTCACAGTTCTGGGTGGTGGTGCAGGGGTGGGGAGGAGCACTGGCAAAGTGGAGCTTGTAGTGGTGGTGGAGAGAAAACCCTCCTCACAGTTCCAAGAGAGAAAAGACTGCTTGTGGCCAGTCACTCATAGACCAGAGCACAGGCCAGGAAAAGAGTAAACACCTCGCCCCTTATCATACCACCTTGGAAGAACTGAAAATTTACAGGTCCCTAGAAGTATCTCTGAAAACAGCTATACAAACCCCCAAAGCTTGGGACAGTACATTCTCCACATTGGAAGCAGACCCTTATCTTAACAAAGAGTTTAAAACTCAAGTAATTGGCTGGGATCATGAGCAAGCAGCACAAAAAGAGTCAGACTATGTTATCTTACTTTGGTGACAAAGAAGATCAAAACATACAACTAGAAGAAGACAACAAAGTCAAAGCTCCCACATCCAAAGCCTCACAGAAAAATATGAATCCGTTCCAGGCCTTGGAAGAGCTCAAAAGGGATTTTGAGAAGCAAGTAAGAGAAGTAGAGGAAAAACTGGGAAAAGAAATGAAAGTGATGCAAGAAAATCATGAAAAACAAGTCAACAGCTTGCTAAAGGAGACCCAAAAAATGCTGAAGAAAACATATATTATCTCCCTTAGTTGTCACAGAATGCTTCGAAGAGTATTTCACCAGAGCTGGTTCAATTGAGGTGTTGAATACAAGGTCAATGGTGGCCCAAATAGATTAAGATACAATTGGAAAATATTTAACAAAATAAATAAAAATACAATAAAATATAGATAACGTTACATTTTCAAACTAAGTGAACATGTGGCCAGCAAGCTTATATATAGATTAGTGACCTGTTTGTTTTGTTTTTTTCCCTGTTTGAGTTTGGCGTCACTGCTCTAAAGGTCCTACCAATCTCAAAAGTCTTCTAGTATATGTCAATCATAGAGCATTTGATTGTCTTGCAAGAAGAAAACTAGTTAAATTAGTGTTTTGGGGAGTGGGATTTGGGGGAGAGGGTTGGCCAAAAACATAACTAGACTGGGACAAGAGGAGCTTTGCTCCAGAGCACCAAATTTAGAATGAACTGAAAGCTTTTGAGATCCTTCAACAGGGTAGAAACTATAGGTATTATCAAGTAGTTAAGAATGTGTTAAAATATGAAATTTTTAGATAAGCTCTTCCTATTCTTTCCCTTACCATAATCCCCTCATATTCTGAAGATAAGATTCCTATCACTTGCCTCAGATTTGATATATGCTACTATAGGTATAAATATTATAAACCACAAATCTTGCCATACCAACTAATAAAGATTATCTACAAAAATCATGGTGGGTGGTTGTTAACATGAAGCACACTTACACCATTGTAATTGCTGACCTTTAAAACTGAGATGTGATTGTCTCTTACAATCAGCAGAAAAAAGAAGGAAGAATGAACTGAATGTGTACATGTATGACAGATTATCTATATTGTAACATTTTTAGAGTTATTAGTTTTTAATTTCCTTAGATTGAAGTCATAGTCACCATAAAGATGACTCAGATGTGCTGATTGAAGCACGAATTATTGAGGTCTGTTCCCGATATAGTCCTTGTTGACTTGACATGGCCTTTATATCAATGCTGTTTACCACTTGTGAGGCATAAGTCACTAGCAATTGGTTTTATTGCTCTACTAAACATCAAAAATAGGAATGTGTTCAGGATAAAACAAATGATCCCTGCAGTTTTATGTATTAATTTTGATTTTTAAAGAGCAGAATTCACTTCTTCCTTTACCAGATATGGAAGTTAGGTCAGGAATTATATGGTGATTCAATTACTTTTTTCCCCCTTTTCTGCTTCTCTTACCTATACTCCTTTTATTCCCCTTCTAGTTAGTAGATCTTATTGAGTTGTGTTAGAATATAAAAGTTAAATAGTGATAATAGGTTATCCTACAAATTTAAAAAATCTGGCTGTACTTAGATTATAGCTAGATTTAAAACTAGGTGACTGGGGCTTTGCTTTAGCACAACAGCGTCTGAGAGCATTTTTCTTCATTCCCCTTGGTAGTGGCCTAATACCCCAGTTATATTTTCTGATTCCAGTCTGCCAACCAGCAGGTTCCCATAGACATCTCACTTTCTGCCAAAATTGATTGCTGGCTTGGGACCCAGAGCCATACAGGATGCCCTCAACAAAAAAGTGATCAGGTGGGAGGTGATTAGTGAAAGCAGCATTGCCAAACATCATACCTTTCTCCCATAGTAAATTCTTTGAAACTTTGGACTATGTTTTGTATGTACTTCTTGGTGTCCCTTAGACTAAGCATAACATTGCACAGACTAAATATTCAATAAATTTTCCGTGATGGGTTTATGTTCTTGCCAAACAGATAGGCTGCTTTCCTTCCTCTGATGTCATTAACTTAAGGTGTTCCAACTTGAAGTCAGTATCTGCAGATACAACAATGCAATTAATTAATAGGCATTTGTAAGCTATATGTCAGGTCCTATTGTAAAAGCCGGAGATAGAAAGACAAAAGCCAAACAATTCTATCCTTCAAAGAGCTTACATTCTAATGGGAGAGACAAAACATGTGCATGATGGTTTAGCATCTCCCATTTAATGCTCCTCATCCATTATGCCTAGCAAATTCCTATTTTCTACTCTTCTAATCCCTGTAATTTTGAACTGTCTTTTACTCCCTCTTTCCCTTGCTACCTGTCCCCCATACTTTCATCTCTATTTAGCTTAGCTCTAGACCTTTCAAGTCTTAATTTCTTCTCCATTCTCCCTTTCCACTAAGCCCTCTAATACACTCCTCTACTGAGAGTCAATTTCCTTTTCATCTTACAACTTTTTCTATCACATTTCTTCCATCCTCTCTTGCTCACCGAAAGCTAACATTCTCTTCAAGACACCACATCTCTTGGAACCATCTCAACAGCTGCCTAATCCTTTTTTTTTCACAACCTTTGCTTCACAGGGTAAGGAAGAAGCATTAGCACAGTCTAGCTCCCCACTGAAATTTAACAACCTCCCTCTGCTACCATTACTTGGCAACTACTTTCCCTCCTTTGGAATTCATTCCATTCTACCAGGATCCTTTTGTTTATCATTTGTAGTCTTCCAGGTCAATCTCTCTCTGCCCCAATAAATTCCAGTCCTCAATAGAATCTTCTTGTCCATCTCAATCTCTGCCCCTCTCCAAATACTCTGGTTTTCCTGTTCCTCAGATTTCATCATCTTTTTTCTCCAATCCACCTCACTCATGCATAGGAATCAAGAATGCTCATATTAGACTCCTCTCTGTCCCCAGGTTCCTCCTACACACTGAACAAACTTTACTCTGGGTGTCAGAATTTCACTTTTAGCTCTTTCTTGGATAAAACCAAATGGAGATTATAGCATGTCCTAATTATTGGAGTTATTTCCTGAATCCTGAGATTACTACAGATTGCTAATGGTATCTACCAGCCATACTTTTTGGAATGGTGAGAACCAGAAAGGACCCCACACACTTATTGATTAAAAAAAAGAGAAAATAACACAGCTCTCAAAAATAGTAATGACAGGAAGGGCAAGAGTCTTGTTTCTCTACCATTTGACATTTTATCTTGATACACTGTTAGATTCGCCTTGGCTCAGGTTTATCCTCTGCCTATCAAGATCAGGCATGACTGCTCTTGAAACAGGCCTCCGTTATTCTAAATATTAGTAGCATACTGAAGTAAAAGCACACCTACTTTTTTTTGTTTGTTGTGGGTTATCATTGACATTCTTTGTGGTGCATTGATGTGAAAAGTAAATAGATGCTCCTCAAAATGATTGGAATAGTAGAGAATATTCCAAGCAATCTATAACCTCTTAGTACAAGATTAAATCCTCCATCTTGTGTCATTAAGTAGAATTTTCTTCATACAGTGGAGCCCAACCTGAAGAACTGTGGAATGGGTTTGTTGGGTTTTATAAAAGATGCAGATGCTTTAAATGGGAGAATTTGTAGGTCCACAACCAAAGAGGCCATTGAGAACTAACAGACTAGATACAATACTTACATTCTATTATTCATTAATGTTATTGAATATGTTTTTATATGAACATGCACAGATTTTGTCAATTTATATGAGTATTGGTTTACTAAAACAGCCTTCTTTTAGCAAGATGGAATAAATGTGCTATGGAAATGCAGTGAATTTCAATAAAATGTGTGGGAAAGATTCAATTTTTGACATGATTATATAAACCTCAATTTACATACTATCTAATAAAATGTTGGTAAATTCTACTGATGCATGGAAATATGACTGAAAGTTATTGAATTTCACAAATTACTGGGTAACTAAGCTTGCCTGAAAAATAGTCTCCATGTTAAAGCTTCACTTTCTTTTTATAAAAAAAAATGTATTCAGATTATGTACTAAAATCTAATCTAAATAACATAAATTATGTTGTTTGAGTCCTAGCTCAATGAGCAATAAACTTTCAAGAGAAGCTTTTGAGGAAAGAGTAGTAGCCTGAAATTTAATTAACACTTATCACTCGGTATCCACACATCCCAACCCTTAATTATGTTTATGGATGCCAAGGGATAGTAAATAAGTGTTGGATAATGGATTTCTGGTGATGCAGTTCTTTTTCATAACTTTTTTTTTTTCGTGCAGCAGGAGATTTGGAAGAGACCAGTGATGTCACTGACACAGGGAACTCCCTTTTCAAAAGCAAGTCAGGCACCAGTTCTACAAATTATTATTTTAGAGAGGTCCTTAGGGGCAATGAAAGGTTAAGTGACAAGAAACATACACCTGTAGCCTCAGAGCTCAATCTTGAACCCAGGTTTTCCTGACTACAAGCAGACTTTTTATCCACTATGCCGTTGTGGAAATGTTTTTAAAACCTGATTTGTTATGTAACTAAAAATAATAAGAAATGATTTTTTTCCCTAAAGCCCTTTCAAGATCCTTTGGAAATGCCTCTTCAAAAGATGAATGATACAGAAAGGAATAAAAAAAGGTGAGGAGGGAGCCTTTTATTAAGTGAATAGATTAGGCATAGTAACCACCTTTATCCAATAAATCTGGTTCACATCATTACCTGCCATTCTTTTCCATCCATCCATGATTGCCATCAATGGACAGTAAGAACTATCTTGCAGTCCAAGAGGAATGAAATTGTTTAGCTAGGTTTCTCTCTAAGCTAGAAATGGTTTAGATACAGATTAGTTATAAATTAAATGAGTTTATTTCTGGCTGATAAGCTTAAGTTGCAGAATATTGTATTGTTTTTCTTTTTTCTTTAATATCATGTTAGCTTTTAGTCATACATTCTCCTTCTCTCTTTTTCTTACTACATTAAAATATGGCTCCAATGCCTCGTTGTGACATTGAGTTTGCTCTGATTTTCAAAGTGCATACCTCGGAATGGCAGATCCTACCATGCTGTTTAAGAGTTTGAGTCATAGACCACAGAGAGATATTATGTGCTTCTTTTTGGTATAAGCTTAGCTGAAGTCCAAAAAGGCTCTTCATCAAACGGACAGTATGTGAAGATTGATCTATGCTGGAGAAGAATATATACATATAAATGAAATCATGTGTCATTATACATATAAATATACTTAAAAATTAGAAAAAGGTAATTTTTGAGGACTCCCTGCTGACAGTACATGTGGCAGTCATTTGTCAGCCTTGTAATAACAAAGAGGACTGATACCTTTCCAGGGCTTTTACCTGAAACATAGCAAAGAATTTCCAGGACTTATTAAAACAGATGATTATTACCCACTTCTGACTGATTTGTGTGGGCACAAGCTATATTGCTAGAAAGAATCTGGAATGTACTGTAATAAATCATGAAATTTTGAACAAAAAACTGCAGACCTTAGGGACATAAGTGGTGTCTTCATTTATTAAAAATGAAAGAATGACAACAGTGTCCGAGGAGAAAGACAGATTTTAGGAGTTAACTACTGCTTAAGAAGATGGTCTCTAAAAATAAGATTTTGATTTCTGGGTAATGGTTTAAATGTCAGAATGACAGTCTCCTATCCAGGAATAGGATGCCTAACTAGAGTTGGTAAGCATATTTGCCTGGAGTAAATGTCTTCCCCCCTCTCCTTTCTTTGTATGCACAGGGTTTAGTACAATTCCTGACACAGAGTAAACAAAAAATGCTTATTCCAAGGAACTTGCCTGAGTCAAGTCTAGCCTAGCAAAGTGTATCCTCTAATAGAACATAATCTTCTTGAGGGCTGTGACTGTCTCTTTTTCTTGTCTTTGTATCTCTAACATCTAGCATAGTGCTCTGTCTATAGTAGGCACTTAAGAAATGCTTATTGAGTTCAATTTAGAAGTTTGAATTTCATCAAGACTTTGACAAGGTAAACTAATAGCTCCTGAGGTCAAACCGTCTAATATTAGTAAAAATGTCGAGGCTAATATTCCAAATAAGGAAGGTACCTCTCCTGATCAAGAGATTGATCTTATAATAGTGTTCAGCATCACAAATGGGCTGAGGCCAGTATACAACAGATTTTAATGGAATCTAGGCATATTGTTACGTTCCATTAAGTATAAACACTGGGGAATTGCAAAGATGCTATTTATTTTTTGGGAAAAAAGTTAACATCAAGTTTTAAGTAATTTCTTACTAGGTCATATTTACCACTCTATATGAATCATAGCAATTTGTCCTTCAAGCATATAGAATGACTGCAATTATTCTAACTAGAGTAAGATTTGTGGGAGTTACCATACATTTAGTGAACATTTATGGTATACTTGGAGCTGTGTTAAGTACAAGGTAAACAACCTAATGGCTTTTTGATCACTGACTTCTATGAGTACACAATGAATTTCACATCCATCTTCCTTTAACCTTAGAACATAGTGATTAAAAAGTTTAAAAACATCAGTCTATTTTCCCCCACACACACACACACACACACACACACACACACACGCGCGCGCACACACACTTTTGGCTTTCTAAGTAGCTTTTCACTATTCATCATCATTTACGTAGGTAGGCAATATTCATTTATATATCACTAGGTTATTTTGCTGTTTCTCATGTGCTTATCTGAGAGAACACAGTACAGAATGTTTGTTTTCAAAAAAGACCAGTCACAGCAAGATTATTCTGAGATATGTTTTCTTAATTTTTATGCTACTAATTTCCTCATTTTATACAATGATTTGATATGGAGAATTTCCTGTGCGTTTATCTTCAGGTAAATATTGCTCATATTGCATCATCCATAGACCTAGAAGAAACCTTATCCCTAGAAGCTATTTTCTTCTGAATTCTGAAGTTTGTGAGTTCTACAAATTCTGTCATTATACAATATACCCCCTAAAATAACATTGGCTGTCAGAGAGGAATGATGGTTTTGTTGAAAAGGTTTGTGTTCTCAGAAATGGTGTTTATTTTTGGTAAGATAACCAAATATTTGGGTTGGTAATCTTTCAGTGTTTTCCCACAGTTACATGACTTGGATATCAATGCATTTGTTTGGACAAAACCTCATTGAAGAGCTAAACTAACCACATTCAGGGCAACTTCCCCCTTTCCTGTAAAAGGCTTAACAAAAGTATATTGAGGAATCAACAAAGAGTCATCACAGAACTCAAATTGTTGAACATCAAACACTATTCAATAGGAAATACCACTGCTTGAAATATATTAACATGAATATTTCTTTAGAGAAAGGAACTCTATTACTCATCAAATCATTTGATCTGAATTATTATCTTTCAAAGGTCTTATTTAAGAAATATCTTTCTTTCAAATCTCAATCAGCTATTGTGAGGTTCTTCTGTGAACCACAGATCACATTTTCCAAAAAAAAAAAAAGGCATTAATTCAAGGAGTTAGGCAAAAGACACAAATGATAAACAAGTATAATTGTGCAAACATTTGAATTGTACAGATGTTCAAACAATATTAATTGTATAAACATTGTTATTATTATTTTGTGTTTTGTACCTGTGGTTTCATTGATTCAGGGAAACTCCTATTGTGAAAATTCCTTTCACCAATGCACATCAACAGTTGGTTTATATTATAGACCAAAGAAGTTATAACTGGCACTGAATTTTTAAGGGATTTATCCATGGTTATACACCTAGTATGAGCCGATCATCATTTGAGCTCACTTTTTCTCTCACGCGCTGGCTTTATTTTCTATGCTGAACTGCCTCTCATGCAAAAATTGGTTAGTCAGAAAATAATTGATAACAAGTCATTTTGTAATGCTTCTTTTACCAATTAGCATTAGAAGTAATGTTAAAAATACTTGTCTTTTTTGGAGGTCATCCAAAAATAAGCATAATAAAAGTTTACTTGTACCTGTTGGTACAAATTGAAGGGTGTTAATGAGTGATTTTTTTCTGTGATAGAGAATAGGGACTGGCTTTGTGATTTCATCAATTTGGGATCTTCCAGATGACAAAATTCCTTTTTACCAATTGTGGTCAGCATCATATCTGCAAACTATAGTTATAGATAGCTATTTCAAACACTGCAATGTTAAGTAACTTGCAAAGGTTACTCAATCAATTTATGTATGAAGCAAGACTTTAACCTAAGTCTTCCTGGCTCAGAGGACAATTCTCTATCCACTATGCCATGCTGTCTCTATGATGGTCTATTAAATCTGAGTTACTAAATCAATTTTTCCATTAAGAAAGTCTTAAGAAAATGTGATTATGTGTTAACTGGAATGAACTAGTTTTCATTTGAAAAAAATCTAATATCACTGTAGTCTCAAAATACCAATACCTTCCACATATAACTAATTAGTTCTCACCTTATATTTATACTTCTGTAGTTGCCTCCTGAATGGCATCTGTATCTCCAGACTCCTTCTTTTAATGCTATCCTGCACACAGCAATACTGACTTCAGAATTCAAAAACTTTCAAGGGTTCCCAATTTCCTATAGAATAAAGATAAAACTTTTTAGCATGCTGTTTTAGATCCTCCAATATTTACATCTAACCAAGCTGCTTACCCATGTATTTAAATACTTATTTTCTGAATCACTCCTCTCCAATGGAATTTTTTTACCAATTCTCTCCAAAAGTGTGTTGTGTTTTTCTACTTTGCCTGTGTCCTTCTGTAAGCTGGGCTATCATTCTTTTCCTCTGTCTATCTAACTTATTCCTTAATCCTCAGCTCCACTGCATGTCACTCCATGACATCTCCCCTCTAACCTGAAGTGATGTCTCCCTACTCTGAACTCTGAATTGTCATTTGACCAATTCTTTGGTGATAAAGCACATACTGCTGCGTAATATCTTTTCCATTGTTGTCTTGATCAATTTGGGAAAAAAAAACCTATTTATATCTTGTCTTTTAGGACCATGTGAGCTTATTTAGAAGGAAAGAGAAAGACCTTAATAAATTATCTAATCCAACTCCTTTGTTTTGTAATTAAGGAAACTGAAGCCCAACAAAAGTTAGTGCCTTACCCAAGTTCTTTCACTTAATATTTAATAGAAATAGCTAAAGGTTTCATGCGTTCCATGCAGTATCCCATTTTAACCTCACTTCAAACTGGTAAGATAGGTACAACAGACGCAGTCCTCATTTTACAATAAGGATAATGAGAGCCAGAGCAGTTAGATGACTTTCCCACATTTTTACCCAATTTGTTAGCAATGGAGCCTGAATTGCAGCCCAAGTCTTCCTCACTGCAGGTCTAGTGTTCTACACCCCATACTAAACTTCTCCTCTAAAGAAGAGCCAGGATGCAATTTTAGGTCCTTGTACTTCAAATGCAGGACATAGACTGCAATTCTTCTTATCTTCCCCAATGCCTTGAACACAGGAAATGCTTGGTTAGTATTTTATTTGTTGATTAATCTAAAATATCATGTATTCTTATGCTGATAAACTGGTGCATCAAGGACCCCAGAAGATCATTTTCACATTTTTAAGGGATACAGAAAGCTAACCTTGTTACCATTTTAACACTGTTACCTCTCTTGTTTTTACTACCAGAAGCATGTATCATCTGTTTTCCTCTCACTAGCCTTTTTCATTTCCTTAAGCTAGCAAGGGATCATCCCTGGGCTTACTTTATTACAACATAGAATAGATAGACCCTAGGACTACTCTCCCAACACCCGCCTGCACCGGCAGGTCTGGGCTTCAGAGTTCAGGTGTTAGCCCTAAGGGCTTGGAAGTTTTCTTTTCTAATCTCATAGGCGCCCAATGCTATGATTATCCACTGATAGAAATTAATCAGTCAGACTTAATTAGCTTTTAAAAATGGGTATGTACTATGGTGGTTTAGTTGTTGTAAGTCATCCCCCAAACAAAACAAAACAAAACAAAACAATGCATGCAGAGTCCAGAGGAAAGTGAGCTGAAGTTCAGAAAAATACATATGGCACAGGGGTAACTCCCAGCTCCTGGAAATCCTTTTGGTGTAGTTGTCATGATGTTCACTTTAGATATGATATAACTTTCTCACTGAGCTCCTTGACCTGGGCTCCTAATGGAGATACTATGTTAGCTGTTCTGGGAATGTGGCTAGAACTAGGACTTTGAGGAAAAAGTCCAAATCATTTATAGTTCTCCCAAGTTCAGTTGGTCCTCCTCCAGTTAAGGGGGCATGTTTTTGATTAAGGGTCAAACTAAGGTATTCTCCTCTCCTCACCCCTAATCAATTCCTTCTCAGGGGTGTGATTTTATAAGCCTCACAGGGCATGACCAATCCTTTCAAAAAATCAGAACAGACTTCCTATCATGCCTTTCAAAATGTATTTGAATTGATTCAATCTAGAGGAGTTTTCACCTAGTTATGAAATCATGGTGTGGGGATAACTGATCATTCAGTGTATGACCTCTCACTCATACAATGGAATCATGGAATTTTAGATATTCTAGGGAACAGAGATGATCTTATTCATTTCCTTCACTTTATAGATCAAGTGACCAATACATTTATTAAGTACTTATTACTCAATAGACAATAGATTTCAACAATATAAAAACAAAAATAAAATATTCTTTATCCTTGAGGAGCTTATGTCATATTGAGAAAAACCACATATATACATGTAAGTGTATGTAGAGTAATTCTAAGGTCATTTATGGGACAATAACACTAGTCGCTCCCAGGATCTTCCTGATGTCATGAAAGAGACAATGGTTGAGCTGAAGAAGGCTAGAGATTCTAATATAGATTATGAAATTGAGGTAAAATGATTCAGCTGGTTTACAATAACTCCACTCACAACATACATTTGCATTGTGATTCTGAATCATTCCAGTACTGCTCCAGTCTTTTCTTTTAGAAGTTAGACTAAGAGGGAATTGTATCAGCCATCCCAGCTGTGGATAAATAGCTATGGCCTATTTAATACAAAAGGAACTTCTTTCTGTGCAAATTTACTGAACAAAGAGCCATAGGACAATATTCCAGGAGTCTTTTCTTGATTTCCCCTTTCTTCCTCTCCAGTTTGCTCATTACTCTTGAAATTATGTTGTATTATTTTGTGAATATGGAACCATAGTATACTAGATAGAAAGTAAGCCTTGGGAGCCATGAAAAACTTGGTTCAAATTCTACTTCTGACACATACTGGCTGTATGAACCTGGGCAAGTCAGTTAACTTTTGAATGCTCTAAGCAATCCCCAGGTACTATATAAGTTCCTGAAAATTTGCTAAAAGAGTTCCATGTATCAAGCAAATCATGAAGCAGTCCCTAGCCTACCTTGTAAAACTTTGCATTTATTTATCCTTCTACATGTTATATCCCCTCACTTCTTGCCTACCCCTCTAACACTATCAAAGGTAGGATGTGAGGTCTTGGGAGAAGGGGCTGTTTCATTTTTCTCTTTGTAACCCTAGCATCCAGATAGGGACTTGTACCTAAAAAACAGTAACTACATGTTAATTGAATTCAATGGAATGTATCAGGTGAATATGTCACACATCTACCTGATAAAACTATGAGGTGGCACAATAGATAGAGTGCCAGGCCTGGAGTCAAGAAGGCCTGACTTAAAATCTGGACTCAAGGACTCATTATCTGTGTGACCTTGGACAAGCACTCAATCTCTGTTTGTCTCAATTTCCTCCACTGTAAAATGGGGATGATAATACCACCTACCTATCAAGGTTGTTGTGAATGAGAATTAAATGAGATAATTTTAAATAAAGTTCTTAGTAGAGTGTCTGGCACATAGTAGGAGCTGTATAAATATTAGTTATTATTATTACTATTATGTTGATGATAGGCAAACACATTCACTTATAAATCTGCACATGGTTTTCACAACACAGAAGCAAACAGCCATTCTTCTTGTCCCCAGTTGATTTATACATATATTTCATTAAGGTTTTCATAATAGAAGGACGTCTTGATGGATACCATGTTGTTGATTCCCCATTTATATTATCATTCCAATGTAACTAACTCCCTGCATCCTCAAACATCATATTCCCAAATACCCTGTTTTCACAAACCCAATTAATGGCAAGAGGGAGGGTATGCCTCTGTGTGAGAAATTTTGAGGTTCTGAGTGCATAATTAGATACTTCTTTTGCTCAAGGACTTGACAGTAGTCTAGTAATAATGGTATTTATATTTAATCCATCTTTCTGGGACAAATGGGGGTGGCCCATTTTCTATTATAAAGTTCTTGATTCCTCTTTCATTTATGAATACTGATAATGCTCTTACTTGTTTATAGTCACAAAAGCCATGTAACCATGTAGATAAAATAAAATTAAGTTGGCACACTGGGGCATTTTAACTAAAGGAGCAAAGTTCACAGAAGTAATAAAGGTTTTACATTTGAAACATAATCAACTTCCAAGGACAAGATAGAATTAATATTGAAGTACTATACACAATCAGATTCTTAAAGGCCCATGTTTACAAAACCATGTTTCTCATTACATTACCACATTTCTCATGCAACTGTAAGGATTTTAATGAAATTAAAATTTCAAAAATTTTGCTTGTATTTGGAAAAGAGATTCAACTCACATGCAAAACTGAAAAATGGGTGTTAGCTTCAATATTGTAAGGACTGGAGTCTCTAATAGCACTTCTACATTGTTAAAGAGAAGAACATTTTGCAAATAAATGAACAAGAAGTATTTGGAACTGTAAGGTGTGGATTCTCTTCATATCCAGGGCTGACAGCATGAGTAACAGATATTAGGAATAAGTAAAATTAGAAATGAACTTGGGAAGAGGACATAATTCAAGGAAGAGTTAAATGATGTAAGGCCCAAGAAAGATAATATTAGGGGTAAGCTAGGAAAGAAGGTGATGGTAAAATCCAAAGCAAAGATCAGATAAGAATAAACTCAAGTTTAAAGGCAGTCAGAATTATGAGTAGCTTTTGGATGGACAACCAACAGAGCTGTGGCAATTACACATATATCTTGGACAATGAGCTGAACCCAGAGGTGAGCAGGAGGCAGAGAACAGTCTAAATTGCCTTTGGGAAAGTTGCAAAAAGTTTCTTTTTAAAAAAGTCTAAGCATCTTCCTGAAACAAAGGTTTATCTTTTCAAGAATAATGTTCTTCTGGCGATGTTGTATGTTTGCCAGTGATAAAATATCACAGTCTCTGAGTCATTAATTTAGGAGCCCTTTTAGGGAAATGACTGTTTTAGCCTTTCTTTGCATCTTTAGCGCTTAGCACAATGCCTCACTCATAGTAAGCACTTAACATACACTTATTGACTGAATAAATAGTTGTTGACTTCTGGGGAGCTCTAATTAGAAATGTCATTGGACATAATAATGGCATAGCACATGGTAGGTTTGAGCAGACTGTACCACCACATGTTCCAGCCATATGTGTTTTCCTCTCATTCCATCTCTCACCTCTGTGCCTTACAAAAATGATCCCCCTTATGGCCATCTCTTGGAATCCCAAGCTCCCTTAAACGCTCTCTTTAAATGTAACTTCTTTACATGAGGCCCTTTCTTATCCTCTGACAGTTGTTTGCATCTCCTGTCCAATTATTCTGTATCTACTTTGCATATATCTTTAATTTACTCATGTGTATATGTTGTTCCTTTGAATAGACTTTGAGTTTCTTTTGAGGGAAGGGATTATTTCATTTTGCCTTTGCATCCCCAGGGCCTGACAAAGTGTATGACACATAACAGATGCTTGATAAGTTCTTACTGAACTAAACTAAGCTGAACTGAGCTAAAATGAATTGAATCAAAGAATTGGGGAGCCATATAAGGTATATGTTCATAACTCTTTTTGACAAGATAAGAAGATGGACCAATCATGGTTGGAGAAGAGAAAATTGGAGCACAAGCTATATGTTCCCCTTTTATTCATGTGGTATCAAGACATCTAGAAAAAATGCCAATAGCGACATTGAGTATGTGATCTTTTTCCCCAGACTATGATGAAGAGGTGACCCTTAAGTTTTCCAAAGCCAACCCATCTACATGTTCCACTCTGTGATCTTGTCCTCCTCACTTCTGTCCCCCCATTCTTTTCTCCATATTGTCTCCAGTGGATAATATGGTATTGGTATAATTAATATGTGGGATTGTTATTTTTTCTTTGAAAAAAATCTAGATTTTGTAAAGATTCCTTAATTTTCTTTTATGATTGTTAGCTTTTATCAAAATACTTTTTCAGCATGCATTCACAGTGTCATTTATTTTACAATCTCCATATTTAAAAAAATTCCTAAATTTCGTATTGTTTTTATAGGTGAAAAGTAGAAAGAACACTGATTCTGAAGTCTGAGGACCTGGGTTTGACCTTGGGTAAATCACATAACCTTCCTGGACCTGAATTTCTTCATCTATAAAGTGAAGGGTTGCACTAGGTGGTCTCTGAGGTCTCTTAAAGCTCTAAATCTATGATCCTAGAAGTGTTGCTAGATACACTCTCCCCTACACTTCCACATCCCTTCCCACATGGTATTTTTTCTACTTATATCTCTGGTGTTTTGCATATGTTTAGTACTTAATAAATATTTCATTTATTCATTCACATCAAAAAGTTCACAATTAAACAATTCGGTGTGATATTTCATCACTTATAGACACACAGCATCACTGAGAATATTTCTGTTGAGGACGTGAACCTTTGTTTCAGAGAGAAGCTTCAGATTTTCAAAACTTCATGATGCATGCATGCATATATACACACGCACTACATACATATGTATACTTATTACATCTATATATTTATGTGTGCATGTATATGTTATTTAATCAATGTATTTACATGAAAATACACATCACATGCATACCTGCACACATGCATCTGTGTATATGTGGTCATGTGTATATGTGCATATGCCTTTATAAACATTATACACATTTATGAATGTATGTTGAACATATACATACTTATATACACACGTAAAGGCGGTCTGGCCTACTGTAGAAGACCTAGAAAGGCATCTCTTTATTTGAAGAGGCTAGAGAGCTTGCTTCTGGGAGAATTGTGATGACTGGTAAAGGATATTCCATTCTTGATTCCTCTCAGCTAACTATAGATTGAGGAAGAGGCTCTTCGATTATGAGCAAAAGCATTCAGAAAGGAATCTCAGAATAATGTATTTCATCTCTCTTCCACATTTGCATTTTTGGCTTCTTTAGGCCATTTATTAGTTCATGGTGTTCAGTAAAAGGCTATGCTGCAAAGGGAAAGGAGCTCAGGGTTTCTGTCTTCTGGGGTCATGTGGCTTATTCCTTGGCCATTGGGTTAATTCTTTTATATTCTAAGTGAAGAGAGAGGAGTCTCTGACGTTAGGTGTTTCAAAAGATTAGTAGAGCAAGACATAAGAATCCAGAGGTCAGTCCAGGCCAAACACTGCAATTAGCCTAGCATGGATGTCTTGAGGAGCAAGGAACAATCTTTGGGATGACCAATAAGAACGCAGCCCAGTGGTAGCTGAGACAAGAACTCCTCTAGCTCCCTCCCATTTCTCCTTCATGGTATCCTGCTGCTTCAGTTAGGCTGATTTGCCTACTCTGTGAGTGGTTGTTGCTTGGCATTTGGTAGGGATGTCTAGAAAAAAAAATGATAATGCATGTAGAATTCCCTCTATCCCCCTATTTATCCACCTTGCCAAAGTTTGTACATCAGTCTCAGTAGATCTTAATCATCCACCACAGCTGCTTTGAGTTATGAATGCTTTCTTATCATAAGTTTATACAGGAATGACACTTTACATGCTAGACAATAAAGGAGTTTTCAAAAAACTTAAATTTATTCTTTCCCCTATTACCACTGGAACTACTTGACTATTTCACTGTTTCCCTACTGCCCATATCTCCAAACTTTTGTTTTTGTTGTTTTTGTTGGAAACTGTACAGGATATCGAAAAGGCCACATTCAGAATCTTCATTTCCTAAAATTAAGTAACCTCCTTATTTTTCTCCACCTTATTCCAAAATTAGCCTCATGTGGGTAAAGTGACAACAGCAGCATTTAATCTGACCTCACCAATATTTTCAGGGCATTTCTCTTACAAGTTTGTGAATAAAATTCAATGTGTTATTCTGTTAACATCATCTGAAGACACGAATAAAATTTTCAGAAAATGTGTCATTCATTTAAATGGCTCACTAAGTAGCTTGAGAAAAATCAAATCTATAGGCATGTATTAAACATCTATTTTGTGTAAGCCCTCATGTAGTAGGCTACTTTAAAAAGTGAGTGTGGAATAAAAGTCTCTTGTTACCTCATGCATTAAGGAAATACCTTAAGATATACAAATACATTTTTGATAACATGTACTTATCTATACATATATAACATTCACAAAGCAGGGTTGAAACCAGTGAGGCATTACTCTTTACATAATTGAGTCACTCATTCCGTTTAACCCAAACAGAAGTGTTCTGTCCTGACTGATTGTATAGCTCAGATTCAACTGAAAATGCCTTAATTGTATAGCTGTGACCGTAGCCTGATTTTTTGTCTTTGGAATAAATCCTAGTACACTGAGTGAACATTTAATGTGATTTAAAAAACAACAACAACATTTATTTATTTCCTTCCGTGTGTAAGTCAAAGTGCTAGGCATGGATGATGCAGAGATTAGAAAAAAGCTTCAGTCCCTGCCTTGAAGATATTAAATTTTACTGAGTTGTAAAAGTGATAAAATTGTTGTTGTTGTTTAGTTGTGTCTAATTCTTTGTGACTACATTTGGGATTTTCTGGACAAAGATACTGAAATGGTTTGCCAGCTTATTTTTGAGATGAGGAATTGAGGCAAACAGGGTTAAGTGATTTGTCCAGAGTCACACAAGTCAGTAAATATCTCAGGCCAGATTTGAACTCATGAAGATGAATCTTCTTGATTTCAAGTCTAGTGCTCTATCCACTGGGCTACCTAGCTGCCCTTAAGTGGATAAGAGACAAATAAGGAAATTCAGGGATATGCTGTGATGTAGATAAAAAATGTAGACAAAGTACTCTAGGAAAAAACATAAGAAGGAGAGAAAATTTTCACCTGAGGAAATCAACCTGGAAGTCTTCCCAGAGGGATTATTTATTGTTATATAATATTGAAGAGGAAGGGTTGCACATAGACATTGAAATAGATATGCTTCCAGTCCCTTAGGCCTCAAAATTTGAGGTTATTCTCAAGTTCTAGCTTTCTTTCACCTCTTATATCCAATCAGTAGTAAAGTCCTATTGTGTCCACCTTTTTAGCATCTCTCACACATGCCCATTTCCTTTATCTGACACAGCCACCACTCTAGCACAAATCCTTAACACCTTATGCCCAAAATATTGCAATAGCTTAGTGGTTGTTCTCCTTGCCTCATGTTTCTTTCCACTCCAATATCCTCCATTCTATTGTCAAAATGACCCTCCTAAAATGAAGGCCTGACTATATCATTCTCCTATTCAGTAATCTCTAGTGGCTCCCTATTACCTCCAGAATCAAATATCAAATCCTTTGTTTGATTTTCAAAGCCTTTTGTAATCTGATGCCTTCCTACCTTTCCAGTGTTGTTACATTTTACCTGCCTTTGTGTGCTTTGCTCTCCAGTGACACCTGCCTCATTAATCTTCCTTAAGTACTACATTCCATCTCTAGACTGCACATTTTCACTGGCTGTCCCCCATGCCTGGAATGTTCTTTCTCTTCATCTTCATCTCCACCTCCTATCTTCCTTGGCTCGCTTCAAGTCTCACTAAGATGTCACCTTCTGCAATATGTTTTCCCTAGGCACCTTTAAATTTTAGTTCATTTACTCTAAGTTGCCCCCCTCCACATATCCTATATATCTCTTGTTTTTACACAGTTGTTTGCATATTGTCTTCTCTTTTAAACTGTGAAGTCCTTGAGAACAATGACCCTTTAAAATCTTTTGCCTTTCTTTGTAATCTCATTCTGGGGCTGGGGATTATGGGACAATTATGTGCCAGGTGCTGTCCTTAGTCCTTTACAAATATTAGGTAGGCAATATTATGAGTCCATTTTATAGCAGAGGAAACTGAAGCAGGTATGAGGCAAGATTTTAAATCAGGTTTTCCTTTTCTAGGCCCAGCATTCTGTTCACTATGCCATCTACTTTCCACCTGCTTAGCATAGTGTCTGACACAGAATAAGTACTTAATATTTGCTAGATGATTAAGTAACAGACTTTCACAAACCTAAATGCATTAGTGTTCACAAGATATCTATGGATAATTCTGGCAAGAGGATAACAAATAGATGGAAAAATGGAACAGATTTATCTTTATTATTGCCTATTTTCAACACAAATAACAATGGAAACACAACATTTGTACTCTAGCACCTCAACGTTTGATGAATTTTTTCCCTCTGTTTTTGTTTGTTTTAAGGAAAAAATAATGATGTTTAAGAAGATAAGATACCAAAGAGTGGCCAAATCAAACAAAGTACACATAGAGGAAACCTATGCTAGAAATGATAATAAAAAATCTTTGAATCAGCAAAAGATTATTTTATATCATGCATCAGGGAAAGGAATATAGCAAAATAATGAAAGACATTAAGGATGATATTGCCTCCAGAAAATGTGATTGAGAAGACAGCAGTTCCTAATAATAAGCAGTTCCCACTTTCTCCTCTTTATCAAGTCTTTAGAGAATGATCTACTCATCTATAGAGCATGCTCACTATAAATATA
The DNA here is from genome assembly GCF_003287225.1 of Phascolarctos cinereus. Taxonomy (NCBI): domain Eukaryota; kingdom Metazoa; phylum Chordata; class Mammalia; order Diprotodontia; family Phascolarctidae; genus Phascolarctos; species Phascolarctos cinereus. The sequence continues at coordinate 78,348,625 of NW_027556402.1, read as the reverse complement.
AGAAAGCAACCTTTTGCAAATTATTTTCCACAGTGGAGTACATCATTATAACCACAGAATAGACTGAAATCTGCTGAGGATACATGATCCCTCTGTTAATTCCCCTCGCCCAATACACACAAAAACATACTTGACTCAATAGTGTAAAACAATAAAGGCTCTTCTTAAATTAGGAGTCTCCCTCTCTCTCTTTTTTAAAGCAATTGAAGTTAAGTGACTTGCCCAGGGTCACACAGCTAGTAAGTGTCATGTCTTTGGTCTGAGGCTGGATTTGAACTCAGGGCCTCCTGACTTCAGGGCTGGTGCTCTATCCATTGCTCACCTAGCTACCCCACACAAAACACATTTTACACAAATGAAGTCAGATCTAAATAATTGGAAAATCATCAGTTGCTCATGGGTAGGCTAAGCTAATACAATAAAAATGACAATTCTACCTAAGTTAATTTACTTATTCAATGCCATGCCAATTAAACTACCAAAATATTTTATAGAGTTAGAAAAAATAATAACCTTCATTTGGAAGAACAAAAGGTCCTGAATATTAAGGGAACTAATGAAAAGAAATGCAGGGGGAGGTGGCCTAGCCACTCCAGATCTTAAATTGTATTATGAAGCAGCAATCATCAAAACTGGTTGGTACTGGTTAAGAAATAGAGTGGTGGATCAATGGAATAGGTTAACTATGCAAGACACAGTAGTCAATGACTATAGTAATATATTACTTCATAAACCCAAAGACACCAGCTTCTGGGATAAGAACTCACTTTTGACAAAAACCACTGGGAAAATTGGAAAAAAGTATGGCAGAAACTAGGCATAGATCAAAATCTCACACCATATACCAAAATAAAGTCAAAATAGGTATGTGATGTAGATATAAAGGCTGATACTATAAGCAAACTGGAAGAGCAAGGATGAGTTTACCTATCAGATTTACAGAGAATGGAAGAATTCATGACCAAACAGGAGATAGAGAGCAGTATGAAATGTAAAATGGATAACTTTGATCACATTAAATTGAAAAGTTTTTGCACAAACAAAGCCAATGCAACCAATATTAGAAGGAAAGTAGAAAATTGGGAAATAATTTTAGAACCAGTATCTCTGATAAGAGATTCATTTCTAAAATATATAGAGAATTACATCAAATTTATAAGAGTACAAGTCATGCCTCAATTGATAAATGGTTAAAGGACATAAACAGGCAGTTTTCAGATGAAATTAAAGCCATCTATAGTCATATGAAAAAATGTTCTAAATCACTATTGATTAGAGAAATGCAAATCAAAACAACTTTGAGGTACCACAACATACCTATCAGATTGACCAACATGAAAAAAAAAAACAGGAAAATGATAAATGTTGGAGAAGATGTGGGAAAAGTGGAACACTAATGCATTGTTGATAGAGTTGTGAAATGATCCGACCATTTTGGAGAACATTTTGGAACTATGCCCAAAGGGCTATAAAAATGCGCATTCCCTTTGACCCAACAATAGCACTTCTAGGGCTATATCCCAAAGAGATCATACAAATGGGAAAAGGACCCACATGTATAACAATATTTATAGCATCTCTTTTTGTGGTGGCAAAGAATTGGAAATTGAGGGGATACCCATCAATTGGGGAATGGTTGAACAAATTGTGGTATATGAATGTAATGGAATACTATTGTGCTATAAGAAATGATGAACAGTCTGACTTTAGAAAAACCTGGAAAGACTTGCATGCTCTGATGCTGAGTTAAATGTACAGAACCAGAAGAACATTGTACACAGTAATAGCCATATTGTGAAATGACTAATTTTGATAGGCTTAACCCTTCTCAGCAATACAGGGATCTAGGATATCTCCAAAGGCCTCATGATGGAAAATACTATCCACAGTCAAAGAAAGAACTATGGAGTTTGAATGCAGATCAAAGCATACTATTTGCTATTTTTTTCTTCTGTTGTGTTTTGTTTCCTGTTTCTGATGGTTCCTTGTATTGGTTCTAATTCTTCCTTGCAACATCACTAATGTGAAAATATGTTTAATAGAAATGCATATGTATAGCTTATATCAGATTGCACACCATCTTAGGGAGGGAGATGGGGAGGGAGGAGGAGAAAAATTTTAAACTCAAAAGCTTATGGAAATGATTGTTGATAATTCAAAATAAATAAATTTAAAAAAAGAAAAGAAAAAGCCTATGGACAGTTGATCCATGGTATCACAAAAAGCCACACACACACACACACACATACACACACACACACACACACACAGAGAAAATAGACTCAGAAGGAGACCTATCAAATTCTTTTTATGATACCAATATGGTGCTAATATTAAATTGGGAAGAGTCAAAACAGAAAAAGAAAATTATAAGCCAATTTCCTTAATGACTATGGATTCAAACATTTTAAATAAAAGATTAGCAAATATCACTTATTTTTACCTTCTGTTGAGTTTTGTTTCATCTTTCTGATGGTTCCTCCTATTGGTTTTACTTTTTATTTACAACTTCACTAATGTGAAAATATGTTTAATGGGTATTTAAATGTAAAGCCTACATCAGATTGTGTGCCGTCTTGGGGAGGGTGGGAGGGAGGAAGGGGGAGAAAAATTTTCACCTCAAAAGCATATGGAAGTGATTGTTGATAAATCAAAAAAAATTAATAAAATTTTAAAAAAAGAAAAAAAAAGAAGAAAAAGATTAGCAAAGAGATTACAGCAACTTATCTTGAGGGTAATACACTATTACCAGGTAGGAGCTATAGTAGGAATGCAAGGCTGGTTCAGAACTAGGAAAAGTATCAGTGCAATTGACCATAACAACAACAAAACCAACACAAGTGATATGAGTAACCTAATAGATGTAGAAAAAGCTTTTGATAAAATACAACACCGATTCCTATTAAAACCACTAGAGGGTGTAGGAATAAATGGAGCCTTCCTTAAAATAATAAGTACCATCTATCTAAAACCATAAACAAGCATTATGTGTAATGGGGATAAACTAGAAGCGTTTCCAATAAGATTGGGAGTGAAACAAGGATGTCCATTATCACCACTGTTATTCAATATTGTACTGGAAATGTTAGCTTCAGCAATAAGAGAAGAAAAATAAGTTGAAGGAATTAGAATTAGCAAAGAAACAAAGCTATCACTCTTGCAGATGAAAAGATGGTATACTCATGAAATTCTGGAGAATCAAGAGAAAAATTACTTAAAATAATAAACAAATTTAGCAAAGTTGCAGGATATAAAATAAACCAACATAAATCATTGGCCTCTATATATTGCTAATAAAGCACAACAGCAAGAGATAGAAAGAGAAATTCCACTTAAAGGTACTAAAAACATAAAATATTTGGGATTCTACCTGCCAAAATTACAAAATACTTTTCACACAAATATAGTTATATCTAAATAATTGAGCTCAAGTATTCTTTTAAAAAAATAATTTAGTTTTAGTTTCCAGCACTGACTTCCACAAGATTTTGAGTTCCACATTTTCTCCCCATTTCTTCCCCTCTACCCAAAGATGGTGTATGTTATGAATACCCTTTACTCTGATCTGCTCTCCTTTCTGTCATACTCTGCTTCTCTTATTCCCTTCCACCTATTTTCCTGAAGGGTTAGATAGGTTTCCTAGATTTCCATACCCAATTCAATGTATGTGGTATTCCCACCTTAAGCCAAATCTGATGAGTGAAAGATTCATTCATTTCCCCCTCACCTCTTCATGGTAAAAGCTTTCTCTTCCGTCTTTTACATGAGATATTTTACCCCTTTCTACCTCTCCATTTCTCCCAGTACATTCCTCTCTCAACCCTTAATTTTGTTTTTTAGATATCATCCTTCCTATTCAACTCACCCTGTGCCATCTATCTATCTATCTATCTATCTATCTATCTATCTATCTATCTATCTATCTATCTATTTCCTCCAACTACCCCAATACTGAGAAAGTTCTTATGAGTTACTAATATCATCTTTCCATGTAGAAATGTAAATAGTTCAACTTTAATAAGTCCCTTATGATTTCCCTTTCCTGTTTACCTTTTCATACTTCTCCTGAGTCTTGTATTTGAAAGTCAGATTTTCTATTCAGCTCTGGTCTTTTCATCAAGAATACTTGAAAGTCCTCTATTTCACTGAATATCCACTTTTCCCCCTGAGGGATTATACTCAGTTTTGGTAGGCAGGTTTTAATCCTAGCTCCTTTGACCTCCGGAATATCATATTCCAAGCCCTCTGATGCCTTAATGTAGAAGCTGTGAAATCTTCTGTTATCCTGATTGCATTTCCACAATAATTGAATTGTTTCTTTCTGGCTGCTTGCTTGCAATATTTTCTCCTTGATCTGGGAACTCTGGAATTTGGCCGTAATATTCCTAGGAGTTTTCCATTGTGGATCTTTTTCAAGAGGTCATTGGTGGATTCTTTCAATTTATATTTTACCCTCTGGTTCTAGAATATCAGGGCAGTTTTCTTTGAAGATTTCTTTTTTTTTTTTTTGAATTTTGTTTAACTGATTCAACCATTCTGGAGAGCAATTTGGAACTATGTCCAAAGGGCTATAAAACTGTGCATATCCTTTTACCTACCAATACCACTTCTAGTTCTGTATCCCAAAGAAATTATATATATGGGCAAAGGGCCCATATGTTCAAAAATATTTATAGCAGCTCTTTTTGTGGTTGCTAAGAATTTGAAATTGAGGGGATGACCATCAGTTAGGGAATGGCTGTACAAGTTGTGGTATCTGAATGTAATGGAATACTATTATGCTCTAAGAAATGATGAGCAGGCAGACTTCAGAAAAAAACAAACAAACTTGAAAAGACTTGAATGTACTGATGCTGAGCGAAGAGAGAAGAACCAGAAGAACATTGTACACAGTAACAGCCACAATGTGTGTTGACTAACTTTGACAGACTTATCTCTTCTTACCAATGCAAAGATCTAAGACAACTCCAAAGATTCATGATGGAAAATGCTGTCCACATCTGGAAAAAGAACTATAGAGTCTGAATGCGAATTGAAGCATATTATTTGCTCTCTCTCTTTTATTTTTTGTTTATGTTTTTCTTTCTTGTGGTTTCTCCTGTTGGTTCTAATCCTTCTTTACAACATGACTAATGTGTAAATATGTTCAATATGAATGTATATCTACAGCCTATATCAAATTGCATGCCATCTTGGGGTTGGCGCAGGGGAGAGATGGGGAGAACATTTGGAACTGAAAATCTTAGGGAAGTGAATCTTGAAAACTATTAATAAATAAATAAACTTTATATATTTTATTTTATTATATTTTTTATTTTATTATATTATTATTATGTTATACTATTATTATATTATATTTTATATTTTTTGATCTATATTTTCTTTCATAACATGACTATTATGGATATGTTTTGCATGACTACACATGTATAACCTATATTGAATTGCTTGCCTTCTCAAAAAGGTGGGCTGGGGAAGGTAGGAGGGAAAGAATTGGGAACTCAAAATTTTTAAAATGAATATTGAAATTACATGTAACTGGGAAAAAAGAAAAAAAATACTAAAACAAAATAAATAAGTCCATCCATCCTCCTTTTTCCCTTTTTTCCCTTCTTCCCTCCCTTCCTATATAACCAATATTTTCTTCAAGTTTTTAGTCCCAGGGATATTCTATTTACATATTTTGTTTATCCTTTAGAAAAGAGAGTAAAATCGAGATAATAATACTTCCCCTATCTACAGCCCTACAATGATAGTTTTTTTTTTTTCCTGTAAAAGAGAGTGCTTTGCACCAAGATTAGAAGGAAGGGAAGAAGAAAGCTGGGAAGCATTTTTTTACAGCAAGTGTCTCTAATAAGGGCCTCATTTTTAACACATATAGAGAACTGAGTCACATTTATAGGACTACAAATTATTGCCCAATTGATAAGTGAATAAAAGATAAGAACAGGCGGTTTTCACATGAAGAAATCAAAGCTATCTATAGTAGCATGAAAATATTCTCTAAATCACTATTGATTAGAGAAATGCAAATTAAAACAACCTGAGGTACCACTTCACATCTAGTTGATTGACTAATATGATAGAAAAGGAAAATGATGAATGTTGGAGGGGATGTAGGAAAATCGGGACACTAATGCATTGTTGATGGAGTTGTGAACTGATCTTACCATTCTGGAGAGCAATTTGCAACTATGCCCAAAGGCATATTCTTTGATCCAGCAATACTACTTCTAGGTCTGTATCCCAAAGAGATTTTTTTTAAAAAAGGGAGAGAGAGGGGAAAAAAAGGACTTATTTTTATAAAAACATTTATAGCAGGCCTTTTTGTGGTGGCAAAGATTTGGAAATTGAAGGAATGCCCATTAAATGGAGAATGGCTGAAGAAGTTGTGTTATATGAATGCAATGGAACACCATTGTGCTATAAGAAGTGATGAACAGGTAGATTTCAAAAAAATTCTGGAAATACATGAACTGATGCAAAGTAAAGTGAGCAGAAAGAGGAGAATATTGTACACAGTAACAGTAACAGCATATGATGATCAACTATGAATGACTTCACTATTCTCAGCAGTACAACTATCCAAAACAATTCCAAAGGACTCATGATGAAAAATGCTGTCCACATCCAGAGAAAGAACTGATGGAGTTTGAATGCAGATCAAATTATACTGTTCATTATTTTTTCATGTTTTTTTTCTTTTGTTTTGTTTCTTCTTTCATAACATGACTATGATGAAAATATGTTTTACATCATTGCACATATATAACCTATAACAAATAGTTTACCATTTTAGGGAACAGGGATTTAAGAAAGGGAGAGAGAAAATTTGGAACTCAAATTTAAAAAAATTAAATGTTTAAATTTGTCGTTAGGGGCAGCTATTTGGTGCAGCAGATAGAGCTCTGGCCTTGGAGTTAGGAGGACCTGAGTTCAAATCTGGCCTTTGACACTTGACACTTACCAGCTGTGTGACCCTGAGCAAATAGCTTAACCCAGATTGCCTCACCAAAAAAAAAAAAATCAAAAAAATTGTCTTTATATGTAATTGGAAAAATACTATTAAAAAAGAAAATGCTTTGCAAACCTTAACGTGCTATATTTATATCTATATCTATAGAAATTCATTATACTGTATGCATGTGTATATATAAACCATACACATTTGATAGTTATAGTATTGGTTATAATATATTTTAATTTATTTCAAGTTTTATTTATGAAACGTAAGGTATAATTACAGAAGATGTATTTGAGAGGGAATTGAAGCATCAGGTTTGAAGTGTTTCTCAACCAAATTCCCTCATGGACTGGTGAAACATATAAGTTATCTTTATGACTGTTCTTGGAAGCATAGGAGGTAGGAACCAGAAGCCAGAAGGACTGATGAATGATAGTAGGACATTTGGGGACAAGAAAGCAGGGAGAATGTGGAATCATTTTTTAAAAATTTATATGTTTTCAGAACAGAGGATATTTGGGAATAAAAATTTTATAGACTGCAAAAATTTGCTCAAGGCTGTTCTGAGAACCTTTTGTTGGGAAACACTGGGATAGAATTCTGAGACTCCTTTTCAAATATATCAGTGATTGCTACTCACACCGACTTGATTTGTGGATCAATTAAGTGTCCAGAGATGAAATGATGGGCAATATATTGTAATATTATATTCTCTATTGGCTTTGGTTTTATTTCAATTTCAATAAATGTGTACTAATTGCCTAATACATGCCATAAGGATAGAAAGATGAAAATGAAATATTCCTTGCCTTTAAGGGCTTATATTTAATTGCAAAGTGTAATATATGCCTGTATTGGTAAATATAAGATAACTTGTGTTAACAATGCTATATAGAGTAGGAATTAAGAAAGAATTTTGTAAAAAGTGACACAGGGGAGAGAAGGTGAGGGAAAGAGAAAAGAGAAGGGAGGAGGAAGGATGAGAAGGGACAAGTGGGGAAGTGAAAAAGGAGGGAAGAGAGAGGTGAGAGAAAGAATATGATTAAAGAGGTATACTTCTGGAACAGAGAAGAGGGGGTGGGTTGAAGGGTATAGGTACAGAGGGATTATGCTGTCAAGAAGGGCCATTGGGATGATGCATTTTGAAGGATGGAGTAGGAAAGAGAGGGATCTCATGATGAATGGTCTATGTTTTCTAAGCAAAATAGCAAACAGATCCTCTGCTGAAAATTGTGGGATAGGGCATGACATAAGCTAGTTGGAACAGGGAAGAGAAGGTTTGAAATAGTTGCTGTTTCAGGCATAATAGTAAATCAAGGAAGAATAAGAGGACTGCCATGCAGCAGTCAAGGCACAGTGGTGATTAGAAAACAAACAAAAAAAAATGTGGTTTACTTATCAAGTCTGTGTAACTTTTTCTATCACTGCATAAGTAGGAACTAAGAAAACACATTGTACAATGAAGCCAATCATGGAAATCACATGCTTCATCTTCTAGCCTTGTTGAATTTGCTTTCTTTTTTATTCCTGAGCTTGGGGAAATGATGCATGGAGAGGTAGATACTAGCAAAGCAGTTTCTGACAATCATGTCATGTGTGGTTACCCTTACCATCCAGATTGGGGGTTGATGAACTCAATGGAACAGAAGCCATGTTATAAGAGAAAGAGATACAATATGTAACGCAAGGTCTTGTTTTTGCTTCCTTTACCCCTTCCTCTGCCTTTGACATCTGGATTTCTTGGATAGAGATGAGATCAACCAATGTCCAGGGAACACATAGAGGAGAACAGACACTACTGTCAGTATTACCCAGAAGCTGTGATGTCATGAGGAAAGTTTCCATGCCTGGAGTAGAAATAGTGACCTAGGGGAACAAGGGGAATAATGAAGGGAAAAATTTCAGAGGCTTTGCACTTGTTAAAGATTGTTAATTCTACATAGTTGGTCAACTAGGGAAGCTAATTTCTCTCATCATCTTCCTCACTTTCTCTTCCAAGAGAAATGAGGAGTGAAGACCACTGTCCTTTTCTTTCCTTATGAGCCACAGTTATGTGGAATGGGTTTCCATTCCCCTCTGCCTCCTCCAAAAAAATCCAAGAGTTCAATGGGAAAATGGCTAGAGACCGCTGAAGGTGAATGTCTCCATATAGTGATATTTGTTCTAATTTCCCTCTCTTTTTATTCTATATACAATAAGCTATATAATCACAGTACAACGAGTCTCTAAAAATATAAATGAACTGAGGAGATGGAAGTCAGTAGTAAGTAAGGCCTGAGGCTGATGCAGAAAACCAATTTCATATTTTTGTACTTTTGGTAATGTTTCATTTCACGCTCTTGATCCACAGTCATCAAAATGGGTTCTAGGGACCTCTGGGGGTGCTTGAGGCTTTTTTTCAAAGGGTCCTCAAGTTCAAAATTATTTTTAATAATACTAAGATGCTACCTGCATAAACAAAACTCTTTGGGGGTCCTCAATAATTTTAAAAGTGTAAAGGGGTCCTGAGACCAAAAGAGTTTGAAAACTATTGCTTTAGATTAATTTCAGATTATCATCAGCAATGGGTCAATAAAAGCTGCTCAGTGCCACAATGTGGACTCGATACTGAGGAATGATCTAAGGATTTGTTGGCTGAATACCCTTTGGTGGTCAGCAAAGATGCTACTGTATCTTATAAAGGGGCTTTCTCAAGCATTTGAGAGAGGAAGAAAAGTGGTCACTTTTTCTATGACCCGTTCTCATCTTAAAAACATAAACAAACAAAAAACCTAAACCCTTTACTAGGCCCTACTATTCTTTCAAACAAGATGTCTATTTCTCCATTATCTGTCACAGCTAAAGTCTCATCCTTTTTCAATCTTGTTTTCAATTTAATCACTCAATCAAACATTTCTCTCCAGTGTTAATTGATTAGTAAAGTGATGGCCTCTTCTCAATACTTGTCCTTTGTATTTGACACTATTGACCACCATCTTCTCCCAAACCCTTGTATATTCTTTCTTTGTGATGCTGTTCTCTTTTGGTTCTCTTGCTATCTATCTGACTGTTCCTTCTCGATATCATTGGCTGACTTATCAGCTATTTCCCACCTCCAACTTAGGGTACTTGGAGTACCTCAAGGCTCCATCCTGGAACTTCTTCCCTTCCTTCGCTACACTTTATCTTGGTGATTTCCTCGATTCCCATTGGCTTCATTATAATTATTATGAATATTGCTCTCTGATATCTGATCCTAATCTCTCTTTAGTCCCACTTCACTGGATATAGTAGAGGCATCACAAAAATCATTTTTTTCCCCACCAAAGCCTATTCTTTTCCAAAATCCTACATGTTTGTGGAGGGTATCACTATCCTTCCAGTCACCCAGGTTTACAACACCAGTGTCATCCTCAACTCATCACTTCACATGTACAGTCTCTTTTGCTACATTGTTCCATCTCTCATACTCTTCAATTCTTTTGACTCAAAGGGCCACCACCTTAGTTAAAACCCTCATTACTTCTTCTCTAGATGATTATATTGCTTCCTAAATTCACTGCCTTCTCTAGACCATCCTTTACACACCTGCCAAGTAATTTTTTTTCTGAAGCACACTTCTAATCAAATCAAGCCCCTGCTGAAGAGACTCTGACTTGCAGCCTTTTCTGATTTCCTGAGCTGTCCCCACCTCAAAAATTATCTTGTATTTACTTTGTTTATATTTTGTACTTACATGTTCACCAGTTACTTTCCCCTAAAGCATGTAAAGTCCTTGAAGGAAAGGACTGTTTTATTTTTGTATTTGAATAACAAGAGCTAAGCAGAGTGCATAGCACATAGCTGGCACTTTTAAAGTCTTTGATAATTGACTGTGACATACTTTTCTTATGCAGACTTAAGGAAGACTCCATTTGAGATCCATAATCATAGGTGTACCTGTGGGGTCAGTGTAACAAAACCAAAAACATGCTTCATAATTTTTCATCTTGATCTAAATCATAAAAAGAAAATATATGATAGTGGCTTATTTGCTGTATATTAATCACTGAAGCCTAAAGCCCTAGGAAAATTTAAATGATTAGGCACATACATTAAATCATTTATACCATTAAGGTATTATTTAAAATAGTAGTGTTGCAAACTAAGGGCAATCAACCATGCTATTTTTTAATGACTAAGTTAAACATTTGTGTATTTCAGAAAGATGTCCTTGTATTTTCATAGATGCACACAATTTCAGAGTTGAATAGACATCATAGGCCACCTAGTCCAACCCAAAGACAGAAGGAATTCCCACTACTTTTTCCCATTTTTTTAATTTAGTATTTTATTTTTCCCCAGTTAATTGTAAAAACAATTTTAACATTCATTTTTAAAACTTTGAGTTCCAAATTCTCTCCCTTCCTCCTTCCCCACATGCCCTCACTGAGAAAGCAAGCAATTCAATATAGATTATAAATGTGTAGTCATTCAAAACACTTCCATTATAGTCATGTTGTGAAAGACTAACTGTATTTCCTTCCATCCTATTGCCTCCCTGTTTGTTCTATTCCCTCTCTCATTTCACCATGTCCCTTCTCAAAAGTGTTTCACTTCTGACTATCCCTTTCCCCAGTCTCCCCTTCCTTCTATCATCCCTTCTTCTCTTATCCCCTTCTCCCCTACTTTCCTGTAGGGTAAGAGATATTTCTATACTCAATTGAGTCTATGTGTTATTCCCCTCTTTGAGCTAATTCTGATGAGATTAAGGTTCCCTCACTTTCCCTCACCTCCCTCTTTTCCCTCAATTGTAAAAACTTTATTTTGTGTCTTCTATGTGAGATAATTTACCCCATTCTTCATCTCCTTTTCTCTTTCAATATTATCCTTTTATATTCAACTCAAACCTGTGGCCTCTGTATGTGTGTGTGTGTATATATATATTTCTTATTGGTGTTTTTTTTAAATATCAAATAAAAATTTGATCTTTTCTCCATTGTTCCTAATTCTTTTCTCCAGGTAATTCAAATATTGAAGATAAGAAAATATATCCACGGAAGTTAAACAATTTTATCAAAGTCACATATTTAGTTAGTGGAAAAGTTGGGTTCCAAAATCAACGTTCCTTTAACTATGTAACTTTTCAGTGATATATGATTTTGTGTTCATTAAAGTTATTGTCTTCCTGTTCATTCAAAACAGCTGCCTGTGGAACCAGCCTTTCCCTTCAATATTCCTCCACCCATTGTCTTCTCTATGGCCACTCAAAAAACATGGGGCAGCAGGGTGGAATGACACCATGGCTGCTGAGGCCCCTTGGATGATTTGTGAGTTGCTATTTTTAATTCTTTCAATGACATGGAAGATTAACAGTCTTAATCATTTGCTTGGCCACAACATCCTGTGGTCCTCCTGGCCTTAACATTTTCCCTAATTCAATGCCCTCCAGACCCTATCAGGAACCTCCATCTGATCTACTTGTTTATCCCAAGCATTCCTGGAACATGCTAAATGTCCCTAGTAATTCTAACCCTTTTCATATATTCTATGCCTAAACTCTCTTAAATGCATTACCCCCCTTCAAGTAGGGTGTGTACTCCAATGAAAGCAAGGGCTGTCTAATTTTTCCTAATTTTACCCCCAGTGCTTAGCACAATGCTTCACATAAAGTATGTGCATACCATTTTTTCCCATTATTTCATCCAATCATTCATTTATTCCTTATAATTGTTTGCCAATTCTTTTTTTATTGAAATCAGAAAATGTTTTATTTTTATTTTTATATGTCTCTTAGTTCTCTGAAAGATATCTATCTATCTATCTATCTATCTATCTATCTATCTATCTATATATATAAGTATATGTATATGTGTGTGTGTGTGTGTGTGTGTGTGTGTATGTATATATAATATATAGCAAATAGTATGCTTTGATCTGCATTCAGCTTCCATAGTTCTTTCTTTGAATATGGATAGCATTTTCCATCATGAGGCTTTTGGAGATGTCTTAGATCATTGTCTTGCTGAGAAGGGTTAAGTCTATCAATATTAGTCATCGCATAATGTGTCGGTTACTGTGTACGACATTCTCTTGGTTCTGCTCATTTCACTCAGCATCAGACCATACAAACCTTCGGAGGTTTTTCTGAAGTCAGCCTGTTCATCATTTCTTGATATATATATATATATATATATATATATATATATATATATATATATATATATATATATAGATAGATAGATAGATAGATAGATAGATAGATATAGATATAGATATATATAGATATAGATATAGATATAGATATAGATATAGATATAGATAAAAATTTATTTATTTTTAGTTTTCAACATTTACTTCCACAAGATTTTGAATTCCATATTTGCACCCCATCTTGCCCTTTCCCCCCAGAGATGGCATGCATTCTGAATACCCCTTCCCCTAGTCTGCCCTCCCTTCTATCTCTCCCCCTTTCTCTTATCCCCTTCCCCTTCTATTTTCCTGTAGGGCAGGATAGATTTCTGTACCTCATTTCCTGTATTTCTTATTTCCCAGTTGCATGTGGAAACATTTTTTTTAAACATGTGTTTTTAAAACTTTGGGTTCCAAATTTTCTCCCTTCCTCCCCCCCACCCACCCTCATTGAAAAGGCAAGCAACTCAATATAGGTACATGTGCAGTTATGCAAAACACTTCCATAGTAGACATGTTGTGAAAAACTAACTCTATTTCCCTTAATCCTATCCTGCCCCCCCATTTATTCTATTCTTTCTTTTGACCCTGTCCCTCCTCAGAAGTACTTCCTTCTGATTACCCCTTTCCCAATCTGCCCTTCTCTCTATCATCCCCCTGCTCTCTTGTCCCCTTCCTCCCCTATTTTCCTGTAGGGTAAGACAGATTTCCATACCCAATTGAGTGTGTATGTTATTCCCTCCTTAAGCCAAATCCTATGAGAATAAGATTCCCTCATTTCCTCTCACCTTCCCCTGTTTCCCCTCCACTGTAAGAACCTTTTCTTGTCTGTTTTTGTGCAAGATAATGTACCCCATTCTACCTCTCCCTTTCTCCTTCTCCTAGTATAATCCTCTCTCACCCCTTAATTTTATTCTCCAGATATCACCCCTTCATCTTCAACTCACCCTGTGCCTCTATCTATCTATCTATCTATCTATCTATCTATCTATCTATCTATCTATCTATCTATCCATACATATAATTTTTCCCTCCACTACCCTAATACTGACAAAGGTCTCATGAGTTATAAATATCATCTTTCCATGCAGGAATGTAAACAGTTCAGCCTTAATAAGTCTCTTATGATTTCTCTTTCCTGTTTACCTCTTCATGTTCCACTTGAGTCTTGTATTTGAAAGTCAAATTTTCTATTCAGCTCTGGTCTTTTCATCAAGAATGCTTGAAAGTCCTCTATTTCACTGAATGACCATTTTTTTCCCCTGAAGGATTATACTCAGTTTTGCTGGGTAGGTGATTCTTGGTTGTAATCCTATCTCCTTTGCCCTCGGAATATTATATTCCATGCCCTCTGGTCCCTTAATGTAGAAGCTGCTAAATCTTGTGTTATCCTGATTGTGTTTCCACACTTGAATTGTTTCTTTCTGGCTGCTTGCAATATTTTCTCCTTGACCTGGGAACTCTGGAATTTGGCTACAATATTCCTAGGAGTTTTCCTTTGGGGATCTCTTTCAGGGGAGATTGGTGGATTCTTTCAATTTCTATTTTGCCCTCTGGTTCTAAAATATCAGGGCAGTTTTCCTTGATAATTTCTTGAAAGATGATGTCTAGGCTCTTTTTTTGATCATGGCTTTCAGATAGTCCAATAATTTTTAAATTCTCTCTCCTGGATCTATTTTCCAGGTCAGTTGTTTTTCCAATGAGATATTTCACATTGTTTTCTAATTTTTCATTCTTTTGGATTTGTTCTACTGTGTCATGATTTCTCATAAAGTCACTATCTTCCAATTGCTCTATTCTAATTTTTAAGGAAGTATTTTCTTCAGTAAGCTTTTGGACTTCCTTTTCCATTTGGCCAATTTTGCTTTTTAGGGCATTCTTCTCCTCATTGGCTTTTTGGACCTCTTTTGCCATTTGGGTTAGGCTATTTTTTAAGGTGTTATTTTTTCAGTATTTTTTGGGTCTCCTTTAGCAAACTGTTGACTTGTTTTTCATGATTTTCTTGCATCACTTTCATTTCTCTTCCCAGTTTTTCCTCTACTTCTCTTACTTGCTTCTCAAAATCCCTTTTGAGCTCTTCCAAGGCCTGGGACAGATTCATATTTTTCTTGGAGGCTTTGGATGTGGGAGCTTTGACTTTGTTGTTTTCTTATGGTTATATGTTTTGATCTTCTTTGTCACCAGAGTAAGACAATATAGTCTAACTCTTTTTGTGAGGTTTGCTCATGATCCCAGCCAACTACTTGAGTTTTAAACTCTTTGTTAAGGTAAATGTCTGCTTCCAATGTGGAGAATGTACTGTCCCAAGTTCCGGGCTTTGTGTAGCTGTTTTCAGAGATACTTCTTGGGTCCTGTAAATTTTCAGTTCTTCCAGGGTGGTATATAAGGGTCGAGGTGCTTACTCTTTTCCTGGTCTGAGCTCTGGTCTTTGAGTGACCGGGCCACAAGCTGTCTTTTCTCTCTTGGAACTGTGAGGAGGGTTTCCTCTCTACCACCACTACAAGCTCCACCACTGCCAGCATTCCTCCTCACCCCAGGACTGCCACCTAGAACTGTGACCCAGATCCAAGCACAAGGCAAAGCAAAAGATTCCTGCCTCAGCACCAGAAAACAGATCTCTGCAGTCCCCCTCTGATCAGCCACTTGATTCCCCCTCAGTCTGTGGAAGCTCAGGACACAGTCACCACCCTGGCACACCTGAGCTCTGCACTCTGCGCTCTGGAACTGGCTCTGACCTAGCTCTTCTCTCACCGCAAAAACAGACTTTTCCCACTGACCTTCTAAGTTGTCTTTGGTGTTCATGGATTGAGGAGTCTGGAAGCCGCCACAGCTGCCTGTGATTCAGTCCCCTGAGGTCTGCTCTAAGTTTGCTGTGCACCCAAGCCAAACTGAACTGCTCTCCCCACCTGGTGCAATATGCCTTTCCTATAAACCATCCAGGCTGTCTTGGGCTGGAAATTTGTTTTACTCTGTCTTTTTGTGGGTTCTGCTGCTTTTGAATTTGTTTAGAGCCATTTTTTAATGGGCATTTGGAGGGGCTTGGGGGAGAGCTCAAGCAGTCACTGCTTTCATGCCACCATCTTGGCTCCGCCCTCCTCCAACATTTCTTATAGTACAATAGTATTCCATTACATTCATGTACCACAACTTGTTCAGCCATCCCCTAAGTGATGGGCGTTCTTTCAATTTCCAATTCTTTGCCACCATAGAAAGTGCTGCTTTAAATATTTTTGTACGTGTAGGTCCTTTTCCCAGTTGTATTGATGTGGTTTAGAGGTTTATGGGTGCTGGGACCCCAATATCACAACTCGCAGGTCCTGCCCGAAAAAATTCAACCCAAGCCTTCTTTCAGGTAAAGACAAGGTTTATTAGAACATTGTCATATTGGGCAGACTCTTAAGGAGTCCAAATGTGAGTAGGCAGTGGCTAGATTTTAGGAATCTGAGCAGTGGTTAGATTATAAGAATCTCAGCATCTTAATGGAGACAAGGTGGACCTTATATACAGAAAGACTGTGGGAGGGACCTAGGAGTCGCCAGTAAACTGAGGTATACAGAACTCCTGGTACCTGGACCTCATGGCCAAGGGAAAATGAAGTTTAGCTAGGATTAAGGGTGGGAAATGGCCAGGGGCCATACATAGGGAGGTAAAACAAAGGAAAGTCAGGCCAGGTTAAAGGTAACAGAATTGGGAGATTGGGTGTAGCCACAATGAAAGGCCAGTTGATGGGACTATAGTCTCAGGCAAATACCAGAGATTTGGCCAGGTGAGAAAGTCCAGGGTTTTTCTTTTGTGGGGTCTAGATCCCAACCCCATCATTTCTCCCCTCCAGCAAATGGGACCCAAATTCTTTTGGAGTAAGGGGTGAAGGTATTGGATTCTGAAACTGCTTCTTGCTGGCAAGGGGCATAGAGCTGTCCCTGCCTCATGGGGCTCCCAAAGAAGAGGTTCACTGGAACCAAGCACAGGCCTCATCCAGGAAATGATAGGGAGACATTGGCTGGTACCCTGTATTTGCTACCAACTGTAGGTGAATGGGCTGTAGTCTAGAAGACACAAATCTGACAAAATACTGCAGGGCCAAGATATAAAGCAGGGATTAGATTTAAGGCCTAACTTTGAGAGGATAAAGCTTACTTTTATCCTTAGCTCTGTATGGATTCAGATAATTCAGTTTTCCAATCATGCAGTATCAAATCCACCTCATAGCCAGACTCAGGAATAGCCAGGTGGGTAACATTCCCTTTCAAAGGAACATAATGGGGAAACTGAGCCAGGAGGATCCTACCTTAGACTGAGGCTAAATTGTCCTCTCAGCTTTTCCCGATACTGATTTCCCACCAGTATCACCTTCTCTGAGTAGCTTGTCCCATTTCTCTCAGATGGTGGATTATTGATTACCAATGGATTATGACCCATCAGACAACTAAAAATAAAATCCTATGAGCTTTTACCTCAAACAGCAAGTTTTACTAATCACAGCTTAGGAAAAACTTTCCCAGGATTTACATCTCAAACTTAAATTTATCCTAATGTAAAAAGCCAGTCATTAGAGATTTCTAAACACTTGCAAATTCTCAGCAAGCCATAAATAACCCAAATAAGCTTTTTGGTTAGTTTACACATTAAAACAATAACCAACAATAGATAAATTGTTTTAGCAGTAACCAAATTATGAAAAGTTGCTTGATATAACTGATACAGAAAGTTCACCAATTTGAAATTGAACCAAACCTATTACCAATCAGGTGACTTCAATTTTGTTAAATGCACTTCCAAATTACTTTATACAGAGAATCAACATCTCATCATTAACAGTTAAAACTGCAAATTTAAAAGAGCATGCTTACCCAAGTTCAGAGGCCAGCTTCTTTGCCTTGAGCAGGATGTGCTGAACCTGGGTGATGATTCCAGGCAAAGGTTGCCCCAGAGCCCAAGGCCATTGCCAGTGGGGCCCCTGCTGTAGCTGCTGCCCCTCCCCCTCCTTCATTTTCTCCAGGTGGGGGAGGGTGAAATCAAAAGTGAGGGGTAAAGGGTGAAACTGTCTTCTCCCTCTTGACTCAAGCTAAGGGATGGGAGAAAAGAGTGACCAGGGTTGTAACGAGGAGTTCTAAATTCCTTAATGATCAATCACAAAACCACCAGAATCTGCCAAGATATTTTTAGCTGTTATAACTTTCCCCTGTAACCTCCATGAGGGAGAATTCAGAGATGTAGAGGGAAGGCAGTAAGTAAGCCTCAGGGAACCAAAAGCAACTGCAGTTTTTCCCCAATTCTCTAGCACCAAGAGAACTGCCAGAATTGGGCATACACTTCCAGATAGGGCATCTGTCCTTGTCCTCTATACTGCGGAAGGTGTACCCAGATCCACGGCCTCAAACCGACCCAGTGGACCGGGAGCCTGAGAGCATCAGGACGAGTGCAAGACAGCCTCGTAACTGTCTGCCTGAAAAGCACCTCTAAGCCTTGGTGCTTAGAGAGCAACCCCAGCTACAGAGCAAGAAAAGGAGGGAGAAGAGGCTTACATACCTTCCAGTGTTGGCTGGAGAAGAACTTGGGGTTAGGCAGTTTCCCCATATGGACCACCAAAATGATGTGGTTTAGAGGTTTAGGGGTGCTGGGATCCTAGGACCCCAAAATCACAATATATGGCGTCCTGTCTGAAAAAATTCGACCCAAGCCTTCTTTCAGCAAAAGCCAAGGTTTATTGAAGATCATATTGGGCAGACTGTTAAGGAGTCTGAACATTAGTAAGCTATTGGCATATTGGGGGGCAGACTCTTAAGAAGTCTGAACATTAGTAAGCTATTGGCTTGTTGACTAGATTATAAGAATCCCAGACCAATTCTTGATGAGGAGACTGACAGTGATAGAAAGTATGATAAAAGGAAGACATGGGCTAGCTGATGGATACATACATGTGGAAAAAAGATTATGAGGTTGGTGTAGTGTAGGTCAGCAGATGGTTGTTTGAATTGGGAGATGGAGAGAGAGGAAAGGAAAGAAATAACCCCTAATATATGCCAGTTGTTTCTGGTAATTTTATTGGAATGTCGTGTATTGAAAAAAGAAACACTGCTCTGGTGACCTGAAAGAATTCATCCTTCTTCTAAGCATCTCACTTGCCATCACAATAATCTCAAGGTACACATTTAGAACAGCAAAATGGGCAATTGATTCAGAAAGTATACTAAGTATACAAACATAAGTATACAAACTCATCACCCCAAAGCAATATGGACATATTAACAATTTCTTGTTACAAAATAAGAAGAAGATAGATAGATGTTCTAGGAGCATATGATAATCAGGTTAAGAATTTAAATTCTTCTGGGATAGATACCACTTCACACAGTAATAGTAAAGGTTGATAATCAGCACATGCCATCAGATATTAAATGTAACTAATAACTCCTATATATCTGAAGTCTATGAAACAGCTAAGATCTAAGAGTGAACCCAAAAGGTTATCTATAGATGACATCTGCAAGAGCTCAATTAGCACTTTATCAACAAAAATATGGCTGAGTCATGTAAATTTGTTTACATAAATGGAGCTTATGATAGCAACAAGACCAGAAATTGCAACCATAAATTACAGAAAGGTCATCCTTATGGAGAACAGACTTATTGATTGGTACAGATTATACTAGAAAATGGTAGAAACTGTAAGATCATATAGGTAGAAAAAATTAACACCTACCAAATACTTAGAAAGATATTATGAAGTGGCCAAAATTATGTACAAGAAGCTCACAATTCTTCATAAACTAACAGACAACAAATGCCTACACTACAAATACAAATTCAACGTACAAAATCATTGAAAATTCATCAGATTTCTGGGTATGGTGGTATAAGACTATAATCCCAGCTACTAAGGAGGCTGAAGCTTGCCGATCTCTTAAGCTTGGGAGCTCTGAGCTGCAACCAATTGGGTTTTAACATTAAGAGCAGCATCAATATGTTGATTCCCCCAGGAGCAGAAGTGGGGGAAGGAGCTCATCAAGTTGCTAAGAAAGGGCCTAACTCACTGAAGTTAAAAGCTCAAAGCTCCTATGACTATTGGTAGTAGAATCAGGCTGTAAGTAGCCTTGAATTTCCAACATGGGAGAGGAGAGAGAGAAGGAAGAGAAAGGGGAACAGAGAGAGAGAGAGACAGACAGACAGACAGAGCGACAGACAGAGAGACAGACAGAGACAGAGAGAGAGACACACACAGAGAGAGTTATCAAATTGACTATTCTGTAACAGTAGCATCCTTACAGACAAACCTATGGCCCCATAATTACTTAGACATGACACTTCCACACAAATATTCAAGAACATTTTAATAGATATCATTGCACTCATAAAGTCCAATCTATGTGTATTGAAAAACTCTTGAAATACAGAAACCTGGCAGAAGAAATCAAGGCCTGTTGGAACAAGTTGGATCATCCCCACTGTGCTGGATGTTATTGGAATTATCTTGAAGAGTCTTTCAGGGAGCTTAGAAAAGATGAGCTTACATCCTAATTCTTTTATTTACTAAAGCAGATATTGAATCCATTTTCACAATAGTTGGCTAAACCTTAAGCATAAAATAATATTAGTATGATAGTGACATATGGTGACTGCTTCTATTTGAGCTCCACTGAGGATAAGGATGATAACATTATTATTGTTATTATCACCAAAATATTTAAATGGGTCTGTGAACTCATCTTTTTCAGGGTTCTCTCCACAGATGCACATAACAACCCATCGCACTTGTCCATCCTTTGCTACTACCAACCATGTTTACCTGAAAGTTCACCAGGGAGTGGGAGTCCACGCAACATGTTGGAAGTTTCCTTGATTTCTCCCCAAGTATAAATGGCACCAGTAGAGCACTTGGGCTGTTTACCTGGAAGTCCTCACATTTGCTTCAGGATGAACTCATCTCTTTCTTCCATGTAGTAGTAGGTAGCTAGGTGGTACAGGAGATAGAGGACTGGATCTGGAGTCTGGAAAATCTGAGGTCAAATCTCACTTCAGATACTTGCTAGCTGTGTGATCCTGGGCAAGTCACTTAACCTCTGTTTGCCTCCATTTCCTCATATATAAAATGGAGATAGTAACAGTACCTACCTCTCAGAGTTGTTATAAAGATCACATGTTGTAATAATTATAAAGTGCCTCACACATAAAAAGAGCCATACAAATGCTAAATAATATTAGTAGTAGTAGTAGTAGTAATATAAGTAATAGAATTAGTAAATGATAATTGTTATGTAATAATTTAGGGCTTAAAAAGCACTTTCCATGCAAAGACAATATGAAGCAGGTTGTGTAATTTTTATTTTCTTACTTTGCACAGAAGTGAACATGGGCCCAGAGAAGTAATGGGTCTTGCCCCTCACCATATAAACCCTATAGCACTGAAGAAGACATATGATAAAGTAAAAAGTCCTAGATTTGGAGTCAGAAAATCTTAGTTTGTGTCCTGGTTCTGCTACATACTTAATGCATACCTTTTGGAAAATGATTAGTTTGATTATTCTTAGACTCAATTTCTCCCTATGTCAAATGAGAGTTTTGGATTAAACAATTTCTCTTAGGTCTAAATACATTAAAGCAAAGTATAAAATGATAGAATTACATTTGAATCTTCAAGATTATTTCACCTAATTCCGTTATTTTTCAAGTGACTGACTGAGGCTCAGTGAACCATTGACAGCTAAAAGGCACCCCAGAGTTCTATCTATTCCAAACCCTTCATTTTAGAGAAAAGGAAACTGTGGTGTAGGAAAGTTAAAAAACTTGCCTAAGGTCACTCAGGTTCTAGTGATTAGAAACAAGATTTGGACTCAGGGGTTCTGACCCCCAGAACCAGGCCTCGTTTTACTATATCAACACCTTTAAGATGGTGGCAGAGATGTGACTCGAACTCAGAACTCAGATCAT